>NC_088912.1:56210394-56876394 GCF_963576675.1 Euphorbia lathyris | reverse complement strand
TTTCAAAGTAAAAAAATTGTCTCAACCAAGAGACCATTGGAATTACTACACTTGGACCTTTTCGGACCTGTCCAACCACTCAGCTTGGGCGGTAAGAAATTCTCCTTAGTCATTGTAGACGATTTCTCTCGGTATACTTGGATCATCTTGCTGAGTAGCAAGGATGAAACTTTTGAGATGTTCACAACTTTGATTAAGAAGCTTGAAAATGACAAAGACCTAAAAGTAGCTCATATTAGAAGTGACAATGGCGGAGAATTCAAAAACCAACAGTTTGATGAATTCTGCGAAGTCAGTGGCATTGACCATAACTTTTCTGCTCCTAGGACACCTCAACAAAATGGGGTTGTTGAAAGGAAGAACAGAACCATAGTTGAAATTGCTAGGACAATGCTGAGCGAAAATAGGCTTCCAAAGTATTTCTAGGGTGAAGCTGTTCACACAGTATGCTACATACTGAATAGGGCTTTAGTTAGACCTATACTCAAGAAAACCCCTTATGAACTTTGGAAAGGACGAAAGCCCAACATTGGCTATTTTCGTGCTTTTGGGTGTAAATGTTTTATACTCAATACAAAAGATAACCTTGCAAAATTTGATGCTAAAGCTGACGAAGCGATCTTTTTAGGGTACTCAACTAACAGTAAAGCATATAGGGTCTATAATAAACGAACTCAAGTTGTAGAAGAGTCTGGCCATATAGAGTTCGATGAAACTGACCCTGCAGGAAAGATAACTCAGCCCGCCGAAGATGAACCAAGCTCAGCTTCCGCTGACCAAACAAGAGCCGCTGATTCATCAGTACAAGGGCTGACCAAAGGTAAAAACGAAACAGAAATTACCTTTGCTGACCAATCTACAGGGTAGAAACACCTATTCCAGACAACTCAACATTACCCAAAGAAATAAAAATCCCAAGAGGACATTCGGAGAAGTCCATTCTTGATGCCGCTAACAACAAGCTGATGACAAGAGATCAACTTAGAAAGTATCTCGACAATGTTGCATTCGTCTCAGTGCAGGAGCCAAAGAACTTCTCAGAAGCTGAGCACGACGAACATTGGATCAATGCTATGCAAGAGGAGCTTGATCAATTCAAAAGAAATGAGGTATGGGATTTAGTACCAAAACCTAGGAATCAAAAGACCATAGGAACTAAGTGGATCTTTAGAAATAAACTAGATGAGCAAGGCAATGTGGTCAGAAACAAAGCCCGACTTGTAGCCCAAGGCTATAGTCAGTAAGAGGGCATTGACTATGGTGAGACCTTTGCTCATGTTGCTAGGTTAGAGGCTATACATATATTGTGTGCATATGCTAGCTATATGAACTTTAAATTATATCAAATGGATGTTAAAAGTGTTTTTCTTAATGGCTTTATAAATGAAGAGGTATATGTTAGTCAGCCTCCAGGGTTTGAAGATCCAAAACTTCCAAACCACGTTTATAAACTCAAGAAGGCCTTATATGGCATAAAGCAAGCTCCAAGAGCTTGGTATGAGAGGTTGACCAACTTCCTGCTGACTAGGAATTATGTCAGAGGCAAAGCTGACACAACCTTGTTCATTAAGAAAAAGGGTAAAAATACCTTGCTAGCACAAATTTACGTAGATGATATAATCTTTGGTGCTACTGACGAATCTATGTGCAAAGAATTTAGTAAACAGATGCAAACTGAGTTCGAAATGTCCATGATGGGTGAGCTCAACTTCTTCCTCGGTTTACAAATCAAGCAAGGGAAGAACGACATCTTCATCAGTCAGTCCAAGTACGCCAAAGAAATGTTGAAAAAATTCGATATGGAGGAATGCAAGCCCATATCAACCCCAATGGGTACTGACACTGTCCTTTGTGTTGACGAAAAAGGTAAGTCAGTAGATAACAAGTTATATCGAGGTATGATAGGCTCTTTACTTTATCTTACTGCTAGTAGACTTGACATTCAGTACTCAGTATGTTATTGCGCAAGATATCAAGCTGACCCTAGAGAATCTCATCTTATAGTTGTAAAAAAAATTTCAGATATTTGCAGAGCTCAGTTAATGCAGGTTTATGGTATCCAAATACGAATGACTTCACACTCATTGGATACACTGACGCTGACTACGGACGAGATAAGCTAGAACGTAAGAGCACTTTAGGAGGATATCACTTCCTAGGAAGCTGTCTAGTATCTTGGTTTAGCAAGAAGCAATCGTCAGTGGCCCTGTCAATAACTGAAGCTGAGTACATTGTTGTTGGAAGCTATGTGGCTCAAGTCCTATGGATTAAGCAATAGCTAGAGGATTATGGAGTCAAAACGGAAACAATAAAGGTTAAATGTGACAACAAGAGTGCCATTGACCTATCCAAAAATCCAATCCAACATAGCAGGATGAAGCATGTCAGCATAAGGCATCACTTCATCAGAGATCATGTACTCAATGGTGAGATCAAGCTGACCTACGTTCCCACAGATGAACAGCTTGCAGATATCTTCCTAAGCCTCTGGCTCGTGAGCAATTTAACATACTAAGGGAAGCAATCGGTATGTCTAATCCTCTTCAATAAAAGTCTATGTTTAAATTGAATGTTGAGTGATTACCATGCTGAGTGATTTGTGCCAAATTAGTAACTTTTGCATGCTGAGTCGAACACAAATCACCTCATACTGAGCAGACTTACATACTCAGTGATTATCCTAAGAAAAGTTACTAAACACACGAATAATTTTCCTACGTAAAACTGACTACTCAAATTCTAAACGTTTAAAATTCTTAACGCTGAGTAAAAGATCCGTTGTACAATTAATGCTAGCACGCGAATTAAATAGCCACCTAGGATGACGTAAGCGCAATAATTAGAAAACACATGCGCCGATTGTGTCATAAATGCCAGAATCATTGTCGGTTGATTATCTCGAGGTCAAAACCGCCACCTCAACGATTCAGATCAATTCGACATCCCTATAAATTGTGGATGAATTCCCACTTCTACCTCTTTACACTTAGAATTTCTGGCAATCAAACTCTCTCTATCTAAAAATCCCAAACCTCTCAAGAACTCTCTGGAAATCATGTCGGATTCTCAGAATATCTTCGGTGCCGGTTACGACGACAACCGCTCCGATGAAAACCCTAAATCTCCTGCTCAGCAGGAATACAGTGAGACTCCCACTAAGTCTCAAGAACACAGTCAGCATGACCAAACTCCAAGCAAGAACCCCCACGCTGACCTTGCCACTTCGTCGAAAAAGAAGCAGAAAAAGGATAAGGGAAAGAAACCAATGGAGCGAACGTACTCGCTGGTCTACAACAATGTAAGAGGCTACAAAGTTGACCATTCACACTGGTTTTCTGAGGGATTCGTAAACGCGGAAAAACCATTCTGCGAATGGATTTCTAAGAATGGCTGGACCAAGCTATTCTCTATTCGAGAAGCTACCTACCCAGAATTGGTAAAGGAATTCTATACCAATCTGAGAGCCGTTGACGATAACAGGGATGACATGATCACCAAGGTACAAGGGAAATATATCTGTGTCAATCCTCCTTACCTCGCTAAGCTGCTCAAACTGACCAATAGTGGAGCCAAACTCAGAACCACCAACGACTACACTAAAATCGACTACCCCACTGAGTTTTGCAAGCCCGCCGGTCATGTAGGGGAAATCGCTAGCACATCCATGGGTCAGAATCAGAAGATGGCCCACTACATCTTGACCAACTTCCTCTTCCCAAAGGTCAACTCCACATCCTCAACGTCTAACTTCGAGCAGTGCTTCATTTGGCACATGCTGACCTATCAGTCGATCAACATGCCGATCTTTCTCATCGGTGGCTTCCAACGTAGTACTGGTACCCTTAGGTTAGGCTCTCTAATCATCAGGATCCTCAAAGACCACCAAGTAAGCTTAGTGGAGGCAATCAACGTTTGGGGTACGGAGATTACAGCTGCAGTATTGTTCGGTCTGGCCTTTGACCAACCGATAGTGCCCAAGAAAGGAAAAGGGGCCGCAGTTGAAGAAGGTCAGGATGCGCTAAAAGGAAAGAAACCTGCTAACCGCACTCGGTAGGATAAAAAGAGGAAAGCTGACCAGGAAGCTAGCAACATTAACACAGTTCCGAAGAAGCTGAAAATTGTGTCAAGAGGAAAGAAACCTGATGCTGAGCCAAGTCAGGATGAACCTAAGTCAGCGGAAAACCTCAAAAGGCAAGTTGAGCCTGAGGAAGAAGAGAAAGAGGACACTCTCGAGCAGCCTCTGAGAAAGAAGAAGAAGATCTCCTCTGGGTTGAGTCCTATTGATGCACCCCCACTTGACGTCGTCATCTCTAAAGACTCACATTTTATGAGAAGTCAAGGCATTGATCTTGAGAAAACCCCCACTGACCAAGATGAAGAAGAGTTGGGTAATCTTGGAGGTTAGTTTGATGCTGAGGAGACAGCAGATGTTGAGCAACATGAGACAGTTAACACTGAGCAGGTTGAAGAACAAACTGAGCCAACAGCAAAAGCCCATGCTGACCTAGGGCTAAATTCATCCTCTGAGTCTCTTGACTCTATTCCTGCTGATCCCTCTCCTCCAAAGACTAAGAAATTGAGGAGACTTAAGAAAAAGGCTCATAAATCTCCAGTTATTGACCTTCTGGATGACTCCCCTCTACGGGATCCTATCACTGATCTCTCTGACATGCAATTCAAATTCTTCTCCAATCCCACTGAGCCTTCTCCAAGGGAACTCGAGCAAAAGCAAGCCTCTGTTTCTCAAGCTGAGGAACAAGCCGATCCCAAGACTCCAGAAAATCAAATCCTTGCCAAGCAAGTGCTTGAAGTTCCTGCTGGTCAGACCTCTAAGCCAGCGCCGGAAAAGACTGCTCGAGTTAGTTTTAAAGTTTCTCCATCTCCAACCCCAATTCCAGCTGACACTGAGCCAGTAAATAACTCTGCAAATCAACCTCTTCTAAATCCGTTAACACAGAACGCACACCAGTCAGCTCCTAATCTGCATAAAAGTCCAGTCGCTGACCTTGCTGGCACATCTGCTTCAGGACAGCACCAACCACAAGGTGCTACTCATATTCCGGCATCTGGGCCACACAGTGATGAACCCTACGCATACTTGCATGCTACTGAGTCTGGATGTCGAATCATCGACTCAGCTCAAGCCCTACTTCAGGATATTCATCACTCTAATGCCGAAGCCGTTGGGTCTGTTCATGTTGAGCCAACTCAACTTTCCTCTGCCACTCAGCTCCTAACTGAAATCAAAGGGCTTAAGGATCTTCTAAGTGTCATGACATCTCTCCAATCTCAACAGCCCAAGCAGGAATCTATAGTAAAGCTGGTTGAACTCCAGCTGACAATGGTAAATCACATGAACTCTCTTCAGGATCAACTCAACAATTTGTCAGCTGTGAACTCAATGTATGCAACCTCCGCTGAGGTTCATCAACTTTTCGACCAGCTAAACGCTGAGCAGACCAAAGCTCGTGAGTTAATCTCCTCTTCGTCTCAGTGTTCCATTGAGCAGATAAGTGAGGCAGTTCGTCTACTCAACTTGAGTAAGGAAGAAATGGAAACTGACCAGCTCAAGACGAACGAACTTTTGCAATACTCCCGAGCCACCTACAAACATGTGCGTCACACGAATGCTCAACGTTAGTTCTATGATTCGGCTTTGCTTAAGATGTACCATCAAGCTTATGCCATGCTGACTGACACTATAACATGGGTAGGAAAATCCCAAGAATATATATTAAGTATGCTCAGTGCCTCTATCAGAATTCCCGGTTCTACCTTGGACGATGGTGTTCCAGTTTTTTATGGTTTAAGGGAAAGCACGAAAAGGCTTAAGGCATATTCCGTAAGATTAACTCGTGCTGCTCTCAACGACACCTTCGTTCCTCCTCCGCCCAATACTGGCAAAACGGGGGAGAAAGAACAAGCCGATAGAACTCAGCACACAGGAGAAGCATCTGGTAGTCAGCAGCAACAAAAGAGAAAAGGCAAAGGTAATCCTGCCCAAGTCAATAGGAAGAAATAGTCTGGCTAGATTTGCTAGTTTTTATTCCTGACTTGTATTTTTTTGTATGTTTTCCTTATCTGGCGCATTTTGTCTTGCTGACTATCTATAAAATTATGCATCTTTTATTCAAAATTGATTATCCTATGTGATGCTTACTTACGTATTGTGCTGATCTATCTTAATGAACAAACAAACAAAAGAAAAAGGAATATACTCAGTACACATTAGACTTGATACATCTGCTCTAATAATGTTTTCCCATAACTCTGATGTCAAACTATCCATGTATCAAAACTGAGTAAAAACATATTCCACACATTGATCTCTTCTGAAAGCTGACCTAGGCTCATCTGAATTAGATCTTGGAAGGTCTAGAACTGAACTAAGTCAGTATAAGCATACCTTAACTTTACTCAATTAAGTCTTAGAAGGCTTAGAGTTAAGATAAGTCAAGTAATGCAACCCTTACGGGGGAGTAATTTCAGAAGCATAAAAAGAATTCCAATCATGGGGAATCTCGTACTGAGTTCCATCAATTAAATATTTTGCCAACATCAAAATGGGGGAGTTTGTTGAAACACATTTCCACATGATTTTGATTTGACAAAATTATTTAAGTTAATCCATGATTAAGGGGCAATTAAATTTAAGTGCTTTGATTTAATTGTACTAATATGTTTGTTCAATGTTGAGTATAAATATAAATGGAAATAAAAATAAAAATAAAAAGTAAGACAGGACGAAGACATCGTAACAAAAAGACTGCACAGTGGATGATGTCTCAATTACAACTTTACTGTCGGCTAAGCAAATTCCAGGTGAGAGGACCAAATATGTAATTAAAAAAGCTGAGCAAGATGAGACAAATAGTGCTAAATTGATTGGTCAAGTTTCCATGAGAGATTGCAAAACTTGTATCCAACTCTTCCTATTTGAATTATTTTGTACATGTCTCTGTTTTACTTTGCAATTTTGTATTATTTCATTCTCAAATGGATTTGAGATGGATGACGCTTTAAAGAGGTTGAAGTGATTTGACTCTCTTTGTTAAAGGTTGTAAGCACAAGGTATGTGTTTATCAATACAACAGGTTTATTTTTGTACTGAAAATTAAATAAATAAATATAAAAATTATTTGACAAGTTTGTAGATTCCGCTAATATACAAATGGCAACATCAGTTGTAGACAAGTGTTACAAGAAGTAAGCAAGAATTACAGATATTTAAAAAGGGTTTTAAAGCTAACCAACCCATTACAAAACTTTCACTTCACTCTCTAATGGTTACAAGTATAAACCCAGGTACTGGTAGGTCTCATTTCTCGAGTTTTTCCTATGATATGATACAAAAATCATCTCTAAACCTAATTTTAATATTTTTTTAATCCTGCCTTCCCTTCCCTTCCCTTCCCTTCCATCCTGGAAAATCTAAACAAATTGAACTAAATAATGGCACGAACAAAAGAATGCTACCCTCTTAGGTGATGGTACTCTTAACACTAAGACGGGTTATTTTTTTCAAAAAAAAAAAAAAATCATCTAGAATCCATATGATTCTCAAGTCAACAATCGGTAGGTAGCTCAGCCTCAAGTCAATAATGTACTACTCTTCTGTAAAAAAGAACATATGCAGCTGAAGTCTTTATGTTCTCCTGGCCAATTGGGTGAACTTGACTATCATCGAAATCATACCACCGATCACCCCCATGCTGCACCAACATCAAGCCAAACCACTTTTAATATTTCATGAATTTAAATTAAAATAAATAAATAAAACAAGTATGCTAACCTCCACATGAGCATATTTGAAGAATAGGTCTCAAATTATATAACCATCTAATTCAAGTGTCGATGCCAAAGAAATCCTCACCAATGTTTATCAAATATATTTCTTGAACATATAGTATTCAAAAGTACATATGATTAGAAATTCTAGTAGTTCACTGGTCAATCTCTGATTTGTGTTCTAACTAAAGTATATATTACTTTATGATACCAATTAAGAGAGGGAGAGAGAGGTTCACTGCATTTAATACTTTATATCAGCACAGCTATTAAGGCCCTGTTTGGGAATTAGCTGGCTGATTACATTAGTTGTTAGCTGATTTGACTAGTAGACCTGTTTGGTAAAAATTAACTGATTGATAATAGCGGTTTGTGCAAAAAGACGAATAAGGGCATTTTTTTTAATACATAAAATAATTAGGGTTAAAGAAGTCCATTAATAAAACGCTAATTGAAAAAGCTCCTAAAAGGAGCTTTTTCTAAATTAGCGTTTTCATCCCAAAACTCTCTCCCAAACCTCTCTCCACCAAACACTCCAATCAGCGGTTTCAGTGGTCAAACCGCTAAAGTTGGTCAAAACCGCTCTTTTTATCCCAAAATGCTCTTTACCAAACAGGGCCTAAATATAAATATGATACCAAATTTACAAGTTGATATTTGCAGAATAGAAACATATTTTACAGGCAACAAAACTTTCCTGATGCAACTGCCTCACACATCTGTAAGCACTGTCTCATAAATTCAGTGGCTTCTTTTAAAGGATGTTTGCATAAACCCAACAACCTTTTTTATTTATTCAATTATTGACAGTATAGAATATTCTTATTCTGTCTAAAATGTCAAGATTAGGGTTTCTGACAGTAGAAGATTAGGGCAGAAATAGAATATAGAGAAGAGAGGAATGGGAAAGAAGAGAGAAACAGAGAATTAGGGAAGAAGAGAGTAAAAAGAGAGGAAAAGAAGAAGATAAGTTTCATTCAATATAATTCTGATAATCCCTTACAAAAGCATGACCCCTAATATAATAAAGGTACTGCTGAATATTTACAGCAGTCTAACAACCTTCTAAAAGACAAATAACAACTTCTAAAGTAATAAAAACAGTAATAATTAACAATTAAGCAATTAGCCTATCAGCCTACCATTCTTACTCTAATAATCGTGACAGGTGGTGAGGGGCGCAGAGGAGGATTAGCAAAAGAAATGATTGGATAAATGAAGGAAAAAGCATAACTTACATGGACAAAGGCAGTGTAATGACCACCTCCCATGCTTCCATAGTGATTACTTATAGCATAAAGCATGTAGCAATGAGATAATTCACCATTCTTGTAAGAAATGTAAGTTGACAAATCAAGATCATCAACCGGGAAATCAACATATGCTTCAAGTTTGTTCTTCATATATCGGGTATATGAGAACCTCTTTAGATGAATAACCAGAATCTCTGGAAGTCTCCAAAGATCTAACTTTTTACTGGCTTGACAGTGCTGCTTGCAACTTGGACAGAACCTGCACAACATAGTATCTAAAATCAGGAAAATTCACAGAAAGCAAGTTTAAGGTTGAAAAACTTTAGGCCTGTGGTATTGGGGATTTTAAGGAGGTTTTAAATATATTAGTCTTCCTTCATGGGTTGATCTATTGCTACAGGTTACAATGGAGCAAACAATGATAGAAGTCAGGAATGACATATATAGAAGCTAATCCTGCTACCATTTATTCAGATGAAAAAATTGTGAAGGTTGTTCTCAAATGTGAAATTTAACATGTATATTTTAACAGGGTCCCAGGTCCAAATAAAATAAAATGATGAAAAAAAATAAAAGTTACAAAGATATGTTATCCGATTACGTTCTCTCAAGTACAAGACTGCTGAAAAATATGGGTCTTCCTCCCTATATGTACAACAAAAAGAAGTAGTGAACAGGCTTCTGGCATCAAAAGTTAATTGAACTGAAACATTGAAGATCTTTCAACAAGACTAATACATGCCCCATCATACTGCCATCTGATAAAATGTTTCAAGTCTCCCAATATCTTCGAAAAATTTCAAACTCTTAGACATTATTTTATATAAGGCTCTATTTTCAAGCAATGATGAAAACATACCACATATCATCTGGTCCAAGTGGCTCCTCCTTCAAAAATGCTTCGAGACACTTGTACAGAGAAACAGATTCCTGAGGTTTCTTTGCAAAAGAGCCAGACTTGAAAACCTCAGGTAATGGGCTGAGAAAGTGTGCATGATACTGTTCAATTTGTTTTTCTGGCCAACACACAAGAACATTCAATCGTTTCAGCATTCCTGTCACTGCTACTGGCTCATCCAATACTATCTTGGAATGTTTAACTGTCCCCTTCTCATCAGTTAAATAAAAGTCTAGTTCAGAATCTAAGGAAGAATTGGCCCCTTCTCCAATGGAGGGACTAGCATTTCCACCTAAAGTGGAATTATTCTTATCCTCCATTCCTGTAACTTCTTCAACTGCAGTGCTCTTAGAAGTATTGCAATTCCTCGACATATCATCAGCAGGTTTTTGAAATGGAGCAAGTAATGTCAGATACAAGTTGCGAATGTCTGATCCTTTAACAATATCACTAATTGCTCCAACAAGAGGAATTCCAAATGCCTTGCAAGTTGAAGCAAGTTTTCCATGGATGTACTGCCTGACATTATAAAACCAATTAGAGAATTTGACTGGATTTAGGAATACAGAAGGAAAAGGCATATCAAGGAAACCATCAAGGAAAAACAAAACCTACTCCTCCGTATGCTGATGCATAAATACAACCAAAGGAAAATCATTGAAGTCTTTCTTTAACCGAAAAGCAACTAGTCGGTCACCATCTCTAATTAATGACAAAGAATCAGCTTGCTCCTCTAGATATCGTATAATGCGGCTATTGTATACCTGTACAATGCTTTATATAGCTCAGGTATAAAAAATAAAACATATGCATGAATAATGTACATGCAGTCATCTTCACATATATATATATTAACTAATGCAGAGTACCTCGGCAACCAATAGTGACTCATCACTCCCTAAAGAACATGCAATGCTTAAGGCCTGGGTAAGATCTTCACATTTTCCATACTTTGGAACGGCAATTGTATATGGAGATGGCTGACTACTCCCATCAGAACTCACAACACTCAAAGTCATCGTTCGTGTATTCGTCGAAGGAAGAGGTAGAGATAAATACATGAATGGATCAAATGTAACTGATACCTTCTTGCAAATAGGACAGACTAGTGTTGATTTATATTGACCCTGCAATTAAGGTAAAAAACATGTTGTGTAAGGTCGGATAGGCTAATATATAATCATTATGCAAAAATAAATTATCAACATCGAAAACAGTGCTAAGTCAGATGCACTCCATATGTGTCAGTATATGTTTATAAATAAATCTAAACCAATTCAACTAATCTGAACATCTTCAGACAACAATGAAGATCGTTGGCTCATCATGCCATTCTAATTTCGTTTGAATCATTTAGTGATGCTTTTATGAGATTTAAAAATCACACAAGAATCTATTTATGGCAAGTTTAGTACAAACAGCAAATCAGTATATCAAGTAAACATATATGATCCAATCCAACTTCTTAGGCGAAACAACTTAACAAAGTACAAAAGAAATACAGAAACGAAACATTACTTGGCAGATATCAACAATAATAGAGTCGTTGCGAGCCACATGATTCCTCCAATATTCATCAGCAACCTCTTCATCTAGTCTACCATCCCCATCCTTCGCTTCTACATAAGGCTTGGATTTTACACGATTAAGATCCTCATGGAGTCCATCCAACAAGAAAGCAAGGAGTTCCTATATTGAACAATCCAAAAAATTCAGAACACAGATATATGTAGCACTGCAATTTTTTGGAAAAACACAAAATACTCTTTCACACAGTCAAGACTAGAGAGAGAGAGAGAGAGAGATAACTTAGCTGACCTGAGAATCATGTTGATTAAAGCCACTGAATTGAGGAGCAAATCTAGCAAGCTTTGACTTGAATGTTCGTGGTGCCACAGGAGTAGCGCCAGGAGCCCATAACTTTCTCAATAAATCCCCAAAAGCTAAGGCAATCTCACCCTGTAAAAGAGAACCAACTATTATTAGATTGTACAAGAGAGTAGAAACTCCACTGGATGGTAAAACATCTAGAAACATGCTCAATCAAATCGATAACTATAAAACTCACATCCATGCCCAATGGGTTGTCATGATTTATTTCTCTGCAATAATCTCCAATAAAGTAGTCTACAAGCTTAGGAGTGTGTGCTAGGCACTGAATGGCACTGTTCATGAAGCAAGTATTTCCAAGATTCTGCAATCCTGTCAATCCTAAAGAACCAGCTTCTCCAGATTTTCCAAAGAATGATGCAGAATTACTAAGAAAAATATTGTTGTTGCCAGCACTACCATTAGTCAAAGGTGAAGATCCAGAGGAAAGTGATCCATTAGAATATTGTGCAGCAGCATCATCCTTTTTCCCTTTATCGGACAATCCATAAACTTGTAACTCCAGAAGAATCTGTTGACAAAATAGTAATAGTGATAACTGAGCTGACATGAATCACAACTGTCAGTGCAGAATCACCAAATATAGAAGTCCATGAAAAGTACTTTTAAGCAGATAATCCAGTTGAGGTCAATATCACAATTCCATGAGAATGTGTATTAAAGAACATAACATGCAATATATTGTTCAAACTTCCATTGCATGCAGCTTGTGTGACAAACCAGGAGAATTTTGTGCTATCCATTTTCAGCTACTAGATTCTACAACAATTATATACACGCACAAAACTGGGAAACTTTCTAATTTATTTGATAAATCATAGATAGAACGACACTTGGAATTGCAAGTTACTCTTAGCTATTAAAATCAGTTTTCCCAAAGAATGCCCATATTGTACAGCAATGTTGGAGGAGCATTATATAATAGGACCTTACTGAATGCACTTTCACCAAATAAAAATGAAATGACTTTTAAATCCTAAATCATCTAGTATGGTGGATTTGATACAAATCATATGGATTCTATAGACTATTAAGGGAAGATGCTTATTCCAATGGATTTCTTAATGCCCATATTGTACAGCAATGTTGGAGGAGCATTATATAATAGGACCTTACTGAATGCCTTTTCACCAAATAAAAATGAAATGACTTTTAAATCCTAAATCATCTAGTATAGTGGATTTGATACAAATCATATGGATTTTATAGAATATTAAGGAAAGATGCTTATTGCAATGAATTTCTTAATTCATAAATTTTTCCCAGAGCAAGGGCATAGTGCACAAAAACAAGACAAATGGAGGAAAAGTGGATAACAGACAATACAAGTCTCCAATAAGTATATAAAAAGGTAACAATCTATGCCTCCCTGAGGTTGGGTCAAATACATCAGTATCTTCTCGTATTTTACCTATTAAATTTTAGCCTCCCTACAGTTCACCTATATCACATTATAACCTCCTTCCGGAAATTTTTGTATCATTTCCGTTTGAAATGGAGATGTGGCAAGTATTAAAAGACAAATTTCTTCCTTCTCTTCCATTTAAATAACTACAGCCTCCCTGAGGTTTGGTCAAATATGCTAGTAGCTCCTTGAATTTTTCACTACTAATTTTAACCTCCCTATAAAATGATTTTGTTCCACTATAAACTCCTCCTATCAATTTTGAGGATTTGTGTTCTTAAATACATGTCAAATACTCATATTGCTCTTGTTAATTACTTTAAATGATTCTTTTCTTTCTCACCCTTCCTAACTCAAAATATTTTCTTTTTCTTAAATTAATGTTTTATCTTTGTTATTGGTAGTTATGAAATTTCTAATAATGTTCAGAAAGAAATGAAATTTAGTCTCAAGAGTAAAAAATTAATTTTGAAGAAAAAAAAAATGAGTTAGAGAAGATCATATTAATAAGAGCAATATGGGTATTTAACATACAAAATCACCCTCAAAACTGGCAAACTAAGTTTATAAATTCAAAGAGGTACTAGCATATTTGACCAACCCTCAAGAAGGTTTAAATTATTTAAATGAAAGAAAAAGGAAAGGAAAACTTGTATTTTAATACTTGTGTCATCATTTCAAAATGGAAATAATACAACAATTAACGAAATGAGATTATAATAGAGGCAAAAAATATGTAGGGAGGTTAAACTAAATAAGTAAAATACAAAGAGGTACTAATGTATTTGACCTAATCTCAGGGAGGTTTAAATTGGTTTACTCATAAAAGAATAAAAAAAAATGAGTTTGTATAGGGGATCATCATATTCCGATTATTATTTGTAGGACAGAGCATTATTCGGTTATAACCAATTACTGAATTGAAACCAAACCGATAAAAAAAAAAAATTGGTTTATTTATTTTTTGAATTCAGTTGGTTTTAAGTTTGGTAAAAGTGCCGTTTTGGCTTTCAGTTCCATCTTGAAGAATTAAAATTTCAGTTAACAGAACCAACCATACTTTGTAAGTTATTTAATTTCTTTAGGGATAGGATCAAATTTTACCCTAACATTTTTTAAGTGCAGATTTAGCTTTAACGTATGAAATAGTGCAAATTTAACCCTAAAGTTTTCAAGCAAGACAATTATAGCCCTACGTTACCGAAAATTTGAAAAGCTGGTTTGGCTGTTATTTAACTGTCACATCAGGCCTTCCAAATGGCAAGTTTGTAGACAAATTGAAGCAGTTTCGTATATTTTTTGTTGGTCATTTGTAACTATATTAGTAACATAGTAAACATTTTAGACACTTTGACAAAAAATATTGTGATTAAGACTTAGTTGTTAGCATTTTAATAGGTTTTTTGTAGCTGCGTTAGTGACACATTAAATATCTTCGACATAACTGATGCTTGGAAGGTTCGATGTGACTGTTAAATAACAGTCAAATCAGCATTTTCAAATTTTCGGCAACGTAAGGCTAAAAGTGATTGAGGGTTAAATTTGGACCATTTCGTAAGTTAGGGCTAAATATGCACTTCACCGAAAACGTTAGAGTCAAAGTTGACTCTTATCCCATTTTTTTTATATTTTATTGTGTTTAGTCATATATAGTTATTTATTTTCATGTATATTATGTAGAAATTGAGGGCGAGCCTTGGCGCAACGGTAAACGTTGTGTCGTGTGACCAAGAGGTCACGGGTTCGAGTCTTAGGAGCAGCCTCTTGCCAAATAAATTGGCAGGGGAAGGCTTTCCCCAGTACACCCTTGTGGTGGGACCCCTCCCCGAACCCTCGCTCAGCGGGGACACGCAGTGCACCGGGCCGCCCTTTATTATTTTATTATGTAGAAATTATCTATTTTATTAATTGAAAATGTAACTTATTTATTTGCTTTTTAATAAAAATAACAGTGAAAAGCAAAAAATAAAATGAATTAATAGTTTATCGAAATTTTTGGTTATCTACAAAGTTAAGTTCAGCTCGGTTTCTAAAAGATAGGTGATTTTGGTTCAATTATTTTTCTTTTCATTTCATTTCTTAATGAACCAAACCAACCAATGCTTTGCCCTAACTATTTGTCAAGACAATAATGTAGTTGTCAGGTATAGATCCTGAATCAGTACCAGAATAGGGTAGAAAAGGGAATTTCAGGAAGTAGAGAGTAATAAAGAGAGAAGAGAGAGAGAGAGTTGGGAAGCATTAAGGAATGAGATATTCATTTATAATTCTCAAGATAAGATTCCAGGTACAATTGCAGGTCCTCATATAGCAGTACATATGCTGAGGTGTCCTGGCAGTATACAACTGTTACAGCAGCTGGAATTTCCTAACAAACTAGCTAAATGCCAAAATAAGCTAACTATAACTAAAAACAAGGCTAAAAGACGCAAATTAAATAATTGAATGAAATGACATAATAAAATGACAGATGTAAATAGCTGCACTAACTAACGTCTCCTACAATATGTGACAATTCCCCCTCCTTTAGAGCATTCTTCTCAATTATCCTATAAGGGCCATAAAAACAAGCTGAAAGTTTGAGGGTACTGTGTAGGGCCTAAGCTGGAGTTTTAGGAATACACCTCCAACCTGCAATTCTCTGTCAGTGTCTGCATTTTGCTTGATTTGATTATGTGCTTTACCTAGGCATTCCTTGAGAAAAGTGGTCATGTGAGCACAATTCTGCAGGGCTTCCTCCACTGCTGCAACACCGGTAGTGATATGAGGAAGGATAGGCAATTGTAGAGCTACTCCATAGAAGGCCTAGAAGGGACTCATGTTGATCGCACTATGATGAGAAGAGTTATGCCAGAATTCAGCGAGGCTCAACCATTCAGACTACTGTTTAGGAGTTAGAAAACACATGCTTCTTAAATAGCCCTCCAGCCATTGATTAAGCCGTTCAGATTGTCCATCTGACTGAGGGTGGTAAGCAGTTGTACAGTGCTGGGCTGTACCAAGCAACTTCGTGAAATCACGCCAAAATTGCCCTGTAAAAATGCAGTCACGGTCTGAGACTATGGTTCTGGGCATGCGATAAAGACAGAAAATAGTATCTAAGAAGGCTTGGGCCACAGTAGAAGCATTGAAAGGATGGAATAGGGGAATGAAGTGGCCTAGTTAGAGAAAACGATCCACTACGACCAGGATTGTATCGAATCTTGAAGATTTAGGCAGTTTCTCCACAAAATACATTGCAATATCCTTCCACGCACCATCCGGCATTGGCAATGGTTGCAACAAGCCTGGGTAGGATACATGCTCAGCCTTACATCGCTAATAGGTGTCACAGGCTGATACAAAACTCGTGACATTTTGAGACATGCCCAATAGAATCCTTGTTGTAAATGGTACAAGGTGCCTTTAATGCCTGAATGGCCACCCCCACGGAGAGTTGTGGCACACCTCGTTCAATTTATGGCGCAATAGCCGAAGCATCACCCTCATTGGAAGCCTGTATATCCTTCATCCATGTTTGAACAACCATGGAAATGGCCAACAAGTGTTCTGCAGAGGCAGGTTGTTCTTCCCAACGCCTAGATAGGGCATCTACCACCCTGCTATAGCAGCCTCTTTTGTATTGAATGTTGTAATTCAATCCAAGTAACTTAGAAATGCCCTTATGTTGTAGGGAAATGTGAAGTCGTTGCTCTAGGATGTGTTTGATACTCTCCTGATCAGTTCTAATGACAAAAGGGTTATGTTCCAACTAGCGTCTCCAGGTGGAACAAGCGTGCAAAATGGCTAGGAATTCCCTCTCGTAGGCAGAGAATTGCTGGTTTCCGAGACTCAGGGGTTTAGATGGATAGCAAAAAAGCTTGCCTTGTTGCATGAGAACTACTCCTATGCTAGTACCAGTGGTATCACACTCCAAAGTAAAAAAACTTAGTAAAGTCAGGTAAGGCTAGCAGTGGTGCTTGTGTCATGAGTGTTTTGAGATGCTCAAAAGCTTCCACAGCTTCTTGGATCAAGTAGTTTTGTCAAGGATCTACTAACCTCACCATAGCCTTATATAAATCTTTTGTAGTACTCAGTGAGGCCTAAGAAGCCTTTTAAGGGACTTAGGAACACGCCATTCCACCATTGCTTGAACCTTAGATAGGTCAATGGAAACACCTTTAGATGTATATAACATGGCCCAAATAGGAAATTTTGGACACCCCAAAGTTACATTTAGAAGGTTTGGCAAATAATTGGTGGGTAGTGAGTAGGTCAAAAGTGAGTTTGAGGTGGTGTAAATGGGATTGTCCACAGGGATTGTAGATGAGGATGTCATCAAAGAAGACTAGGATGAATTTTCTGAGGTGGGGATGGAATGTGGTTCATAAGGGATTGAAATGTAGCAAAGGGAATTTGTGAGGCCAAAAGGCATGACTACAAACTCATAGTGACCCATGTGAGTTCTACTTGTCATGGAATTGTTTGAACTAAAAGCTCAAGCTGATAGTTAAAGGTCCACTACATATTAATATTGAAGCGTGCACAACACAGGCCCATATTACCATGTCTGCCAGGAATCGAACCCTGGACCACTTGGTCACACTGGCTCTGATACCATGTCATGGAACCGTTTGAACTAAAAGCTCAAGCTGATAGTTAAAGGTCCACTTCATATTAATATCTGACACTACTCAAGCATTTCCTTTACTGACCTCCCAATTTCATCCTTCTGGATGTTAGAATATATGTTGACTGGGTTAGGAGAAGTTTTTAGTGGTATAGCATGGTCATGGGCTCTTTAGGGAGGTAAAGATGTAGGTATGGAAAATAAATGAGAGTTCCGATTAAGAAGGGTTTGAATAGAGGGTGGTATCTGTTGTTCAGTAGGGTTATTTGTAGGAAGGTCATGTGAAATGGGAGATACAGACATGAGAAATAACTTGGTTGTGATTCCCTTCCAGCCAGAAGTAACCAGTTTGTTAACTAATTTCAGTGTCATCGTCTTGAGCTTGACTTCATCAGTCATGCCTTTAAGCTCTAGTTGCTTATCTTCCTTTTGATGAGATCATATCACCAAGTTCAAGTGCCCTAACTGCATAAATGAATTTAGAATTGTGCATACACCAATTGCACTCTTGACACTTAGTAGAAACAATTAATTGTCTCCCATCTGCCACAGAAACGGCTACAGGCTTAACCTTCACTAGAGGAAGTTTAGCTTCCTTAGCCAACATCATCTATGAGAATCATAACTGGCTTCTTATTCAGGACCCCTTTCAATCTAAGAGTGTTGTCAGTCACTCCACCATCTATTGCGTGTATAGATAAGGCCATAAGACCAGTCTCTTCCTCCACAGACTCATTAGGCTCAAGAACTTCTTCTTCACACTGAGGTTCTACTTCTTCGACTGGTTCCAAGTTAATAACATTGAGCTTCTTGAGGTTACACTGGTGGAATTTCTCTCCAAATCTCCAACAAACTCCTCGTATTTTCCTAAGAGCATTTTGGTTGGCATTAGGTTTAACAAAGGAAGTAGGGTTAGTTTTAGGCTGTTTCAGGGTATTCTGGGTTGAGTTGTGAGTGTTTTGGTAAGATTTGTAGTTTGTACCAAGGTTTAGTAATGGTTGGTGATCTGTAGGTAGGTAAGCATTACCTTCCTATCCTGTGCAACTTCAAAAAGCTGGAAATATTTCATGCATTTGCTGATCCACAGATCTACATCTGTGCCATCAAAGGAAGGCAAATCGCACTTAGGGAGCAGTTTATTAAAATAAGGAGTCTTCTCCTGAGAAACAGGCTCTCTCTGAGTTTTATCCTTGTGGTAAGGTTGAGGGGTTATGGAATTTGGAGGAAGCGTACTGTGAATGGGAGTGGCAAGGAAGCATTTTCCTAGTTTGGCCAAGTACTGGTGCAAATTTTCCTCTACTGATTGTTGGGATTTAAGGAGCTGGTTCCGCTCCACAAGAAGAGCGTTGATCTGTGTGCTGTGCGCATGTCCTGCAGCTGAGCTTGCATCTTTTCAAGCTGTTATGCGGTAGCCTCAGCTCTGTTGTAAAACTGTGTAGTCAAGTTCTTAAGCTGCTGATCTAATGCATCCATAGCGGCTTGTGCTTTCTTAATTGCTGCTCTTGTTCATTTTGCAGAATTACTGACCATCCAAGAGGTATTGGTCGGAGGAAAGGTGTCTCTGATACAATCGCAAGGTAAGGTTCCGGTACAATCGCAGGTAAGGTTCCAGTACAATCGCAGGTCCTCATATATACAGCTGTTACAGCAGCTGAAATTTCCTAACAAACTAGCTAAATGCCAAAATAGGCCAACAGTAACTAAAAACAAGGCTAAACACCGCAAATTAACTAACTGAATGAAATGACAAAACAAAATGACAGTTGTAAATAGTTGTACTAACTAACGTCTCCTACAATATGTGACACTAGTCATCATTTTCTTATTATCCTATTTTTCAATAAACAAACTTGACCAATTTCAAATTCATGAATATTAGTAATTGACATTGTTTATTTATGTAATTACAACGCAAACGAAAAAGTCTACACTTACCTCTAGATCCGACTGTCGCTGACAATCTTTTGGGAAGAACTTATTCATGTCATTTATGAAGAATAGAGTTGTTTGCCCAGAAAAGTCCCAGATTCGTAGCTGTGAAGCAGAAAAAATTTGGAAGTTTTTATTATTTCACAAACATAATCATTACATTACATCTGTCGAAAAAACTCACAACCCACCATCTCGGAATCAACACTAAATATCTTGCATGCTCTTCTGAAAAGCTCGGTTGCATTGTCCTGAAAAAAAGAAAAAAAAATTAGTTTTGTGTCACTGCCTCATCATAACACAACGTGCTAAGTCATGGGTTTTATTGCCAGAATTAGTAACGAAATATTTTTATGTTAAAGAGTACACGTAGAATTGGCATTTAACCACCATACATAAAAGTGGGAGCAATTAAGGAAAATATCATCTGAACTCATCAAAAAGGGGTAGATGTGATTATTCATAAAACATGAGATCAGTCACTTTATGTGAGACCGGAAGCTATATGCTTTTGGAAATTAAAAAGAAACGACATAATTTACAATTGATCATTCATTGATTTTTCACGCTCAACTTACTCATTCTCTTGTACATCTGCAGCATAGTTGTTAGAATCGTACGAGTCGCGAGTCGACTCGTACGGTTCGATTCGATTCATGAAGAATTCGAGCCGTATCTATGGTACGACTCGGAAGCTCATGAATCGGCCGAGTCATCACCGATTCGGCCGATTCACCGAGTCACCCGATTCAAGCCACCATTTAAAAAAAAAATCAATTTTTAACAACTAAAAATGTACAGCAGAAGAAGATGACTATTCACTTTACAAAAACAAAAAAAACGTACATAGGTTATGAAACACAAATAGTTTCAATCAGATGATTCTTCACTTTACAAATTCCAAAACCTTCCCTCTTCTTTTCTATTTATTTGTTATTATCTTCTTCTACTCTTTATTCTTTCTATTTTCTATGTTCCGTCTGTCTCTACTTTCTTTTATAACTTGATATAATTTCTATTTAGATATTAAAATTGCATTTTTGGACTAATATTTAAAGTTAAATATGGTTAATATTTTATTTTTTATAGCATTTTGAATTCGATTCAAAAGTCTGATTCGCAAAATGAGATTTCGAGTCATGAGTCGAATCTCGATTTAACAACTATGATCTGTAGTACTTTTTGCATGTCAGAATTTATGATTAAGATTTAAGATTATTGTCATGATTTAGTATTTAATGCACTTTGATTTTAGAATTTATCATTTCTTATATGTTAAATATTATCATATAAAGTTTTAGATATTTTTATCCTTTAGCACGCCTTGTGTCACTCAGCGCACACCTTGCGCCTAGACTCCACGATCCCTTGTGCCTTTAACATCTATGCACTATCAAATGTCTTAATAAAATTTCAAATGTCTCAAATATATTTTGGCATGTTGATATTTGATCATTCTGGTATGGAAAAAGCACATGCTCAACCAAGTTGGTAATAGAATTGCAACTACCATGTGAAATCTGAAAGAAATTGTGAAACAAAAGAAATAGGATAAAAAAAGCAATGGATGACTTTACCAGGGAGGAAAATGATCAAAAGCAATGGATTAGACCTTTTTGTATTGTTTTCATTCATAGATTTTTTTTTATTTTTAATTTGAAAACAAGCTTGAATAATGAGGTTTCTCAACACATCAATGTCAGGGAGGAAAATGATCAAAAGCAATGGATGACTTTACCAGACTGGAAGGTTAAATGTTTATGGAGGCTAAAAAGTGGGGAAATAATTCAACAGGGCAAAGTATGGTGACAAAAGAGTGACAAAAGACCATGTGAAAGATGATTAAGAATACAGATGTAAATAATAGGCTAAGTACTGGTAGAATATGGGAGGAAATGCTCTAAAAGGAACTTGGAAAAAAAAAAAAAAAAAAAACTACCATGACCATGGTAGTGCTTTCTCTACTAGTCTTCTACTGATCCAAGTAAGACTACAAGTTTTTACAGGGATTTACATGCCTAAGAGGTAGGATTAAGACCATGGTTTAAATATGCCATTAGAGAAGAAATAAATTTAAATAGGGAAGCCATTTGAGGTAAAGAAAACAAAGCACTTCTTTAAATGGAGAAAAAATGACGATCTCTTGGATTGTTTAGCTTAGCGACCGCTTTTCTTTTTGCTAGCATTGTCAGGAATTTAGCTATAAAAATCCCATTACAACTCTAGGAAATATTATGCCGATAAGGTTGTCAGGACAGAGGAGTTAAGCAATATCTGGATAAAAGGATACTTTGTGATATGATATGTAAACAGTGAACACAGAATAGGGGATGACACTTGCATAACCTAGATTAAAAGTTTGACTCTCCTCAGATGAAAACTATACAACAACAAAGCCTTAGTCCCGAAATGATTCGGGGTCGGCTAACATGAACCATCATATAAAACCGTGAAAATCAAGTCGTGTCAGCGACACAGATTCGCTCCCTCCACTCCGTCCTATCCACTACCATATTTTCCTCAATTCCCAATAAACTCATATCACTCTCGATCACCCTCCTCCAAGTTTGCTTAGGTCTTCCCCTACCCCTCACCACTACATCCCTTTGCCACTCTTCGGTTCTCCTAACCGGCGCATCAAGCGCTCTACGTCTCAGATGAAAACTATAAATGACAAAATTTCTTCTATCACTCTACTTAAGCAAGTACTAAATTCCCTTTCACACTAAATTCTTACCACAATTCCATGTCATTAATCATTGCAAAAAAAATGAAAATTGCCATATCATATGCAAGAGCGCAAATGAAACCTGAAAATGGAAAGCATGGATCAGATGAATGACCTTTTTGCTAATTTTCACACCTAACGAATTCACATCTTTTTGCACAGAAAGCCTCAGTTGTAAAGGATAGACATCACACATATCATCTTCAGCAGCAGAAAATGTTTTTCCACTCTTGGACGCAACTTTAGCATCACTATGCCTGAAAAGGAAACAAAAGTAAAATTTGCGAAGCAACATTCATTCCCAGAAAAGGAAAGCAAATATACCATGTATTTAGTCCTCGAATATCAATACAATGTCAATGCCACTTGGAAAGGCTAAGCACATATCTATAGATAATTAATACATTGTTTTATGAGTAAAACATGTCTAGAATATGTTTAATTGCTTGTCAAAATCTCCATACAAATGCGCCAAAATATGGACCAATAGATGTGTCATAAAAATTGTTCGGAAACTGAAAACTCAACTAAACATGCCATCCACTACATAACGGGCATGAAAATAAGACATACTACGTTTTCCACATTTACTCATTTATACATAGTAAATCACCGAGTCCTAAAATTCAAAGTCAGATTACTCCCTTCAATTATCGAAGAATATAGTGAATCTAATTTACTGGGCGATGAGATTCGCAAGAATTTACTGAAAAAAAAAATTTTTTACCATTTCAGTGCCTTCAACCACATGTCTCCCTGGACCAATGCAAAATCCCGCCCTGAAACCCCCACTTCACCAATTTCACCATTCCGCAAAGATTCTTCTTCTTTCTTTAAATTCAATACAAGATCCGAGTTAAATATGTTGTTGATGAGCTTCATTGGACCCGCATACGAAGAAGCTGAAGTCCCTGTGTACAGAATCCCTCTCTTCCCATCTGATTCATCCAATATCGTGGAATCTAGTGCATCTTTCCACCACCTAGAAACCCAATGCACAAATTCATCCAAATTACCAAATGCAATAAGAACACCCATGTCACAAAAACAATAGGAAAACTAAAAACGAAGAAATTGATTAAGATACTCTGCTTGGATGCTGAGAAATCACATTTGGGAATTTCCAATAGATATCGATGAACACTGAACACATATAATGAATTGAATTTCCAATTCCACCTCTTAATTTTCTTCTATGCTTTGATCTCACTCGAATAAGCAATTGAATCCACGCACCAAAATGGAGCTCCGCGTCCAGATTTGAAATAATGTACGAAAAAAAAAGGTGCGAAGAAAGTGGAAGGAAAAAAAGAGAGACCTGTAGGGGACAAAATAGAGTCGCTGGTCATTGTCGGAGTCGGGTTGAAGAGTTGAATCAGAGATATATTCGGCTTCGGTTAGACCGTTCTCCATTCTAGAGAGAGAGCATATGCTTAGAGAGAGAGTTCAGAAAATGCAGATCATTTCCTTTCCAAAATATTTGACACTGAAGAAAACGGATATATATAGGGACTGTTTGTGTTGCTTTTTCTGTGAATAGAATTGGAGGAGGGAAAATTAATAATAGCGATAACTGGTAAAAAAAAATAATGTTTATATGAAGTGTAATTTTATATCTAATGTTTAAAATGGTGTAATTTTATTTAAGGATAAAATATTAAAATAGGTTAAGGTTTTTGGAAAGTATCAATTTAGGCTTAATTTTTAAAATAGCATTAAGCGGGTGTTTGGTAGCTGCTTTTCGACCTCCTGTGAAAAGGAGAGTTTAAGGTGTTTGGTTAGACAACTCCTACCTCCTGTTTCCCTTTTGTAGCTGAAAATTAGCTTTTTATAAAAGCAGGGAATCCCTGCTTTTTAGAACAACAGTCTTTTCAAACAGCAAACAGCAAACCGTAACAGGAAACAGCAAACAGCAACAGCAAACAGTAGATAAAACAAACGGACCCTAATATAGGTTTAATGTTTACATATAATATCAATTTAGGCTTAACGTTTACAATATAGCATCAATTTAGGCCTCACGTACAAAATAGCACTAATATAGGCTTAACGTTTACAAAATAATACGAATTTAAGCTTAAGAGCATCTCCAACAGCCTCTTAAATTGGCTCTTAAGTTAAAATTTGAGGAGGGAGGGTTAAAAATCAACTCCAACAGCCTCTTAGTGGCTCCTCAAATAACTAAGAGCCTCCTCATCCTCTCTATTAATAGAGAGCCTCTCTCCACCTCTTAGTGACTCTTAACTCATTTTTTATTAATAATTTATTATTGAGGATTCTCTCTCCTTTTACTATTGGTAGATAGAACAATAATTAATTATTGATTTGTCTCTCTCCTTTCACTATTGGTTAATATAACAAAAGTTAATAACTTTAATAATAAAATAATAAATAGAGAGTGAATATAAGGAGTATTGTTGGAGATGATATGTATTAGTAACTCTTAAATCACTAAGAGTCAATTTTTTATATTATTTTTAGGGAGTGAACTAAGAGTCTGTTGGAGATGCTCTAACGTTTACAAAATATATACAATTTAACCTAAACGTCATAATTAAATTAATCATATTATATTCTTTCCCTATTTTTTTTTTTTTTTGGTAGGACAAGGAAAAAAAAACAAACAAACAAAACGAAAGCCTAACCCGGGATCAGCCTAGGGTGGCTGACCCCAACCCTATCCTCAAGCAGAAGGGACAAAATAGAAGAAGGAGGAATAGAAAGGGTAGAAACACCTAACATCCCCCCATGCCCAGCCGCAGCCAAGCAATCCGCCACACGGTTTTGCTCCCTAAAAATATGGGAGAACCTAATAACCTCAAAAGCAGGACGAAGCCTCAAAATGGCTTTGATAAGGTTCTGGCAAGAGAGATAAGAAACTTGGGAAGCAGAAATCCTATTGATAGCCTCCAAATTGTCAGATTCCACCACCAGCTTCTTAATTCCCATGCGAATGGCAAGCTTAATACGTGACAGAATCCCCCAGAGCTCTGCAGAAAAGGCCGAGCCCAATCCCAAGTTATGGGTAAACCCAGCCAGCCAAGCTCCACCAGCATCCCGAAGAACTCCTCCAGCAGCAATTCTGCCATTACTAAGGCAGGAGCCATCCGTATTCAACTTCACTACCCCTTCAACAGGCTTACTCCAACCAACCAAGTGGACCACCTTAGCCGGGGAGGGATTACCTAGGGGCTCCCCTTTAGAACTTTGCAAAATAACCGAAAGTTTTTTGGAAAAGAAGTTTAATAAATCAGGAATAAAGGTAGTTTTCTTAGCAAATAACTCATCATTCCTCCATTTCCAAATATGGTGACAGATAAGAGCAAAGAAAATGTCGCCGTGCTCCATATTGGCCAATAACTTCCCCTTAGCGCCCTCCGAGAACCAGTCAATTGCAGAATGAGCCATGAAGGGAGGAAGGGTATGGGCAGGAAGAACCCTCTCCCAAATCTTCTGACTATTAAGGCAATCCCTCAGAGCATGGCAAAGTGTCTCCGTATGACCCATGCATCTACTACAGGTTCCTGATTCAGTGAAGTGCCTCCTCTGCCTATCCACATTGGTGAGCAGCCTGTCTTTAACCCCTAACCACAAAAAACTCCTAATTCGATAAGGGATTTTAAGGGCCCAAATAGTCTTCCAAATCTCCAAAGGAGGATACTCCCTACTAGAGGAAAAGGCTTCATAGGCCGATTTACAAGAATAGATGCCATTATTAGACAAAGCCCAACAATGTTTGTCTTTATCCTCCTCGAGGTTGCTGACCTTAACTCCTCTAATTTTCAGGAGGGTTTCCAGACTAAGGAAAGAGTCAAACTTAGACCAGATCCAGTCACCCTCCGAATCCACCACATCAGCAACCTTCCAGTGACAGATATTACTAGGCGGAGGGGATCTACACACATCAATAAGGGGTTTATCACCAATCCAGGTGTCCTCCCAGAAGCTAATGGATCTACCATTGCCCACCTCCAGCCCAATCCCCGTACAGAACTCAGCAAAAACTTCACTAAGCCCTTTCTAGAGGAAGGAGCAGGTGACAACCCTCTCCTTCGGACCACCGAAGATTTTGTCTTTCCGATATTTGCTGTACAGAAGACGGACCCAAAGAGAGGAAGGGAATTGCCACATCCTCCAAAGGAGCTTCATTAAGAGGACTTTATTATTATCCTTCGCATGCCTTATACCAAGCCCCCCCTGTTTTTAGGCTGGCAGGCCTCTTTCCAAGGAACCAGGTGGACCTTTTTTCCCTCACCTGACTCTCCCCACAAGAACCGCCGGTTAATCTTATCAAGGTCGTTAAGAATCGGCTCAGGAAGTTTACAGGCTTGCATGATGTGGTTAGGGGCTGCGAAGTTGACAGATTGGATAAGGGTAAGGCGACCAGCAAGGGAAAGAGAATTAGCTTTCCAGCTAGCGCACAAACCGTTAGTTTTATCCAAAATGTCTTTAAAAGAGGCTTTAGAGACCCTCTCACTATGAAGAGGAACCCCGAGATACTTACCCAAAGATTGGGTCAGGGGGATGCCAGAGACTTCACTAAGTCTTCTGCACAAGCCGTTATCCATGTTATTAGAACAAAGCATACGGGACTTTTGAATGTTAATCTTCTGGCCAGAGGCTTCACAAAAGCACTTGAGGATATCCATCACAATCTTAATTTGCTCCACACTCCCCTCCACAAAAAGCATCACATCATCAGCAAAGAACAAATGAGTAATAGGAGGGCAATGTCTATTGATGGAGACATGGTGGAGACTCCCCTTGTTAACTGCTTCTTGAATCAGGTGAGAGAGTCTTTCCATGGCAATGACAAACAGGAAAGGGCTCATAGGATCCCCTTGTCGAATACCCCTGGAGGGAGAGAACTCTTCAGACATGTCCCCATTAATCATAACCTGGAAAACAGGGGAGGAGATACACTTCTCAATCAAATTCCTCCAGCTCTCCGGGATACCAGCTTTGGCTAAACTATCCAGAAGAAAGTTCCAGTTAAGCCTATCGTAGGCTTTCTCCAGATCTAGTTTAAGAGCCACAATCCCTCTCTTCCCTTTCTTAGTCTTCATAGAATGGACAACCTCCTGGGCAATTACAACGTTATCCATCATTTGTCTGCCAGGAACAAAGCTCCCTTGGGTCTGGCTGATAATGTCTGGCAGGATCATCCGGATCCGGTTCGCCACAATCTTGGTAATAGCTTTATACAAAACATTACAGAGGCTGATAGGTCTCATCTGAAGGAAGGAGGAGGGCTTATCAACCTTAGGAATCAGAACAATGAGGGTTTTATTAACCAACCTAATATCATTAGAACCAGCAAAAATTCCTAACACAAAACTGTAAATCCCCTCTTTTACAGTATCCCAGTGCTTATGAAAGAAACTAGCAGGGATGCCATCAATCCCAGGAGCCTTAGTGGAACCAATACTGGCAAAGGCCAAATCAATTTCCTTGAGATCAATTGGATGGAAAGCTTCCCTAATAGCTGTTGGGGTTTAGTGTCCTATAGACAATTGTTGCAGGATACAAACTTATTGTAAATGAATTGTTCTTTATATCATTTGTTTTAATAAGATATATGTTTGATAACTATATAAAGGCGAACCCTTTTACAGCACTAAATAAGGTCTAATAAAAGGAAATCCGTAAGTTTGTTTAAAGTGATTATAAAGTGTTCATACAAGCATGAAGTGAGACAAGACTTTATAATAAACTAATAAACTTAAAACCACCCCAAGTCAAGTGAGATGTTTAGGATTGACATATCACTGTTGAGACTTGTATGTAACAATGTTTTCTGTCCGACAGAAAGCTGATCTCACAAGCTTCACATATATAGATATCTGGACAGTTACATAGATCCGATGAAACGTCGTTCATTAGGATTGGGGATCCGATTTGAGATAACAGGATGGGTAGATTCGTCCTTGTCACCTGCTCATCTCATTGGTATTAATAGGTATAAATAATCCTCAGACTCAAAGGAATGTTAATTGGTCATCCTGAATTACTGAATGTGAGACTTTGATCGCGTGGTCCCACGATCCTTAACAGAGATGACTCTGGGGTGTGAACTGCAAAGGTTGGGTGTCACAGGAGGTAATGTCAGGGTAGTTATACATTGAATTGAGCATTTATCACTCCCGACGAATGGGAGATACGTCCAAGGATCGCTTGTGGAAGACTCGACTCTAAATCCTTGCAAGGTGATAGCTTAAGAGTAGAAATACAGATTTCACTTAACCTATCTATTTGAGTTGACTCGGCCTGTACAAGTAAAACGAACGTCTCGCTATATATGACTTGACATCATCCATAGTCATAAGATTCAGTTCAAGGATGTAGTTGATAAAGGATCGAATTATACTGTAACTAATACGGAAGGGTTAACGGCAGAATCAACCTGTCTTCTTAACGGACTCTGGGGGAACGATTACGGACATGCCGATAACATGCTCTGTTCATCATTCCGTTATGCAAGGATTAAATATAATTCTTGGAGAAATTAATTTAATAGTTGCATACGGCCAGAAGTAGTAAGGACCTAATGGATCACACATAAGACTTGGAAACAAAAGAGAGATGGATCTGATTAATAGATGGAAGCCCAGTTGAGCCCAGTAAGGCCCATGGATAAGGGGGGGTCGAAATTATATGTATTAAAGGAAGGGAATTAATTTATTCCACTCTTCCTAATTGGATTAGGATTGTGAAATTAAATTAATTAAGAGATAATCAAGTTATGAGTTATTAATTGGATTAATGTCCTCCTATTATTATCTAACTAGGTTACTTATTATTATCCTAATTATATTAGATATATAGTAAGATAATAATTAGAAATCCTATTCCGAATTGGATTGCTATTAAGTAACCTAATCCTATCTAACTAGGGTTTAGAGACAAGATAATATATATACCCCTTACCTAGTGAATTTCGACACACACTCTAGCCCCACCCCTTGTGATTTTCGAAATCTACTAGCTAGAGAGAGAAAGTGAATTGCATCCCCAAGTTCGTGGACAAGAATTCATTCGGCATTCCATTGATTGATTAATCTAATTCATCCCTCTTTCTCCTTGATCTTGTGTTGGTTAATTAGAGGTAATCTATTTTGGTTACATCTCATAAGGGTTGATTCTAATTTAACCTCACCGTGTTCATAAAAGAAGAAAAACAATCAAAAGGGAGAAATTCGTTTTTCTTCGCCTACATCAGGTCAGTTCACTATTTCGAGGATTCCCGGAGATTGAACCGTCGGATCGTCGCGATTTTTGGACAGTAGCTTCTAGACACATTCTTCCACGTTTCCACCGAAGGGATCGTCGTTCGGAGGTCTGGAAGGTCTATTTCGAATAGGGGCAGATTGGTAAACAGTTTACATCTCCTTTGAAGTTGTGGGCACTTTGTTTGCAACGGTAGATTGATCATCGAAAGGTATATCTTCTTATCCCTCTTTATATGAAATAACGATTAACGGATCCTATGGTTAAAAGGAAGTAGGCTAAAATTTTTATATTTCCGCTGCTATACCTTAGCCCTATTTCCAACAATAGCATCCTCTCCTAACTGAGGAAAGGACGTCTCAGAGAAGGCACTCTCCAAGAACACCTCTTCTTCTCTGAACAGATCTTGGTAGAAGTCAAGAGCAAGGCGCCGAATGTCCTCCTCTTCAAAAACCCAACTACCATTAGTATCCTTGATAGCATCGATCATATTCCTCTGTCTTCTAATGATAGTGGAGAGGTGGAAGAATCTGGTATTCCGGTCCCCGTCTTTAATCCAAGCCTTCCTTGACTTCTGGAACCAAAGAAGCTCTTCCTGTCTAAGCACAGCCTCCAACTCGTTTTGGAGAGATCTAAGTTGACCACTCAAGCTATGGTCGAAACGGGCCTCCAAGCAACGCTGAATGCCCTCCATTCTTCTTAAAAGCTTGTTTTTCCTTCTGATAATGTGGCCAAAGGTGTTTTTATTCCACCCAGCCACATTCCTCCTGAACTCCTCAGCAGCAAGAAGGACATCCGAGTGAGGTTGCCAATTATCTTTAACGAACTTCTTAAACTCAGGGTGAGAGTCCCAAGCCACGAGGTACCTAAAAGGTCTGTTACCTTTAAGCCGATTCCCTTTAACCATCCTAATGAGGATGGGGCAATGGTCAGAGTGGCGAAAAGGGAGATTAAGCACACTAACCTCAGGAAACCTACAGATAGCCGCAACATTGGCGTACACCTTATCCAGCCGGACAAACACACTATTTCTTTTCCAAGTAAACTTATGACCGGCAGCTCCCAGGTCCGAAAGACCACAAAGATCCATATTTTGCTTGTGATTCAGGCACCGGTTAACATAATGATTGCCCCCTCCTCTCTGATCGCTCAAAAGGGCAATGTCATTAAAGTCCCCAGCCACCAACCACGCCTCCACCATAATAGAGCTAACAGACTGAAGAATCTCCCACAGTCTTTTCCGATTAGATAAAACAGGATCGGCATAAACAAAGGTAACAAAGAAAGGTCTATTCCCAGGGAAGCAAACCTTACAATGGATGAATTGTCTGTCCAATGTAATAATATCAATCATGATTCGACCTGGCTTCCAAAAAAGCCAAATCCCCCCCAGCCCGGCCAGTAGCCTCCGATCTGACACAATTCCAACTCTTAAACTTTCTAACCACCTCATCTGCTTTAGAACCACTGACTTTGGTTTCTAGAAGAACAAAGCAAGAGGGGTTAAATTGTCTAATGAGATCATTAACATGAATGCGGGTTGCCTTGCTCGCCGCACCTCCAACATTCCAAACAAAGAAATCCATCAGAAAGGAAAGCAACCGACACAAGCCCATACCCTAATTCAGGTACTTATTCAGGGCTCCGGAGAGCCTAGCAGAAGAACCAGAAGGCCCCCTTTTGTCCCAAGAATCAACCCTACTAGGGAACTTCCTAGATTTAGCTTTAGGTTTGGGTTTCTTCATATTCATCTTAATCACACCTATAGTGTTACCAATAGTGTTACCAATAGGGACCTCCGTAGGAGGAGTCAGACTACTACCCTCTTTAAACAACCCCTTCCCTTTTGAAAGAAGAGACTGGCCTCCACTTTCATCCTCAACATTGGGAACAAAGAGGGGATTAGAAGCCTTACCCAGACTAGAAGCAGGCTCAGCAGATTCCAGACCTGGCATACTTAAATCAATTCGCTCATCAGAAGGATCCGAGCCTTGTTCTTCCTCCATGGCCAGAGCACCAAACCTAGACCCCGAACCAGAAGCTGACACCACACCAATCTCACTCCCCTTTTTGGTATCCGGTGGCTTGACCTTGATCTCAGGAACAATCTGGAGAGCAGTCATCTTCTGACTGATATCTGGAGACTGACTGGAACTAGCATTAGCACGTGGCTTCCTTCTCCCATTCCTCTTGGCTAGCATCCAAGGGCCAAAACTCCTTTCTTCCCCCAGGTTCTTCTCAACCCTACCCATATTAGGTTGCACTAACTCTTCCCCCACCATCCTTTTCCTAGGGCACCCCTCAAAGGTATGGCCATAAATACCGCATTCATAGCATATATTGTGTATACCTTCATACTCAATATGAAAAACCTTATTCTGAACACAGAATTGAGATAGAAGAGGCTTAGCGAGATATCTATACAGACCCTGACAAATTTGCCCCTAACTGCCCCAATAGTAGTCTTATCAACATGGTGCACCTTTCCAACCAGGCTACCGATCTTGTTCAAGAATCTCTCACTGTAATATTCCAACGGAAGGCCTGGGAATCTGACCCAAGTAAGGATCCGATTCACCGAGCAATCATGGGGATCGAAGTTAGGGACCCAAGGTCTCAGAGCCAACACATGATTGGAGATAATATAGGGACCCCCATTAACAACAGCATTAAAATCCTCCGCCTTTGTAAATTTGATGACATAATAATCATTCTCAAGATCTGTGATGGTCACTTTCCCAACCTTAGCCCATTGGGCTTGGATTCTCTGGGCAAAGTAATTAAAACTGATCCTTTTTCCCAGAACAGTGACAATTAGAGCCAGTTTCCACTGTGACCTGAGAACACGCTTGTCCTCCGAGGAGAGACGAATTCTAGGACACAACGGGTTCTCTGGCTCTCCATCCTCCACATCAGAGTCGAAAAGGAAGTCATCAGAATTCTCCTCCAAAGTGTCTTCATCCATCAAGGGATCCTCCTCAACCACCCCTAACACCTTATCCCTCCAGGAGGTGGATCCCCCATTCTTCAGAGGAGCTAGGGTTTGTTGGCCAACAGAACCCGAGATAGGAACTGTCGAGGAGAAATCTTTCTGAGCAGAATGCTCAGCAAGTAAAACCGCCAGTGCGTGAATGTCCTGTGAGGATAGAGTGGCCGGAGCCGTCGGCATGGAAGGATCCACCGGATGCAGACCAGACCCAGGCGCCACAGGACCCGGCGTATTGGGCTCCACCGCACTGACGCCAACCCGCTGGGTATCCAGATCAGACCCAAGCTGCCGATCCGGCACACCCGCAACCAAAACCGGATCCCCGCCTGAAACTACCGGAACCCTAGCCCTAACCCGCTCAGCCTCTCCCTCGATGCCGCCCCCAATGCCCAAACCCTCACCGAACCAGCTCCCGTCCACCGGCTGAGACCGATCAATCGATCGATCCCGCCTCCTCTCTCCACTCCGACGGCGGTAGCGGGCAAACCCAACCGCCACCCCATCGCTGCCCTCAACCCCCAGCCCAGGATCGGCAGAAACCATCTGCCCCGCCGTCCGAACACCATCCTCACCAGCCGACTCCCCCGCCGCACATCCCTTCCCTGCCGCCAGTCCACTCGCTCGTTCCCGTTCTCTCCCTTTCGCCATCCCTTGATTTGCACTCTTACCACCTACGCAGGCCGAACGCACCACCCTTCGCCTGCTTACAACGCCCTAAAACCCCAAGATCACCAGTCAAACGCCCTCGCCAGCCAATCGGGAGAGAAGGAAAACGCGAAAGTTGGACCCTGAGAAGTAAATCCCTAGATCGCCAGCCAATCGCCTAACCCCACCTCAGCGAAAGTTGGACCCTCCCACCTCACTATTTTTTTAAAATCATATTCTTTCTCTATTAACTTTATATGATATCTTTTTATTTAGTTCTATTTTTTATTTATTACAATATAATGAATTAGTATTATTGTCCATTAAAACCTTATATTTGTTTTTCATCAACGATTCCATGACTTCTAAATTTCATTGCTCACGTAATATATGCAAACTAAAAGTAATTGAATATTCACAATATTTAATATAAGGTTTTAATGGGCAAGAATACTAATTAATTGTATTATAATAAATAAAAAAATAAAACTAAATAAAAAAAATAACATATAAAGTTAATAGGAAAAAATATAATATGATTAATTTAATTATGACATTTACCTTAAATTGGATATATTTTGTAAACGTTAAGTTTAAATTCATATTATTTTGTAAACGTTAAGCTTATATTGGTGCTATTTTGTACGTGAGGCCTAAATTGATGTTATATTGTAAACGTTAAGCCTAAATTGATATTAAGAAAAAGTACAAAAATAAACCTCGTGGTTACACCTGTTTTCGATCGGCACCCTTGTGGTTTAAAAGTTTGCAAAATGGTACCATGAGGTTTATTCCGTTAGCAAACACAGATCAAATTGACTAACGGTGTTAAAAGTCAAATGAAAAAGAGTTAATTTAACCCTTGTATTTATTTATTTTATAAATTAACCACCCTTATTATCTAATTATCACAAACTAACCCCAAAATAAAAAATAAAAATCAAATACACCATCTTCTCCATCTCTCTTTAATTTCTTTTCTTTCTCTCTTTTCTCTTCTCTCTCTCCTCTTTGTTAATTTCTCTTTTTAAAATCAATTGAATTTTCATGTCTTTCTAAATATAATCTTTAATTAATTTACTACTCTAAATCAAAATCTATGACCAAATTAAAGATTTGATGATAGCCATTTTCCAACAGTTCCTGTGCAGATGGAAAGTGGTCCTGGTCCTTCACTCTCATTGAGCTGAGGCTCTGGCACCTCCATGAAATTTTCAATACTGAGGTTAAAAGCAACAATCACGGAGGCGCTGGGCGTGGGTAAAATCCGATCTCGACTCAATAACCAATGCAAAGCATCACCAAGAAGCATACCCATTTTGTGATCAGCACCAAGAATATAAGACATTCCTGATGTCTTCTTCCACGAATTTGTTTCATGTTGTAAATCATAGTTTCATAATTCATTATTATAGTATCGCGAAGAACGCCCAATATACTGACCACAACCTTATAATCGTCACTAACAGGATTATACCCAAACCCCAATGTCCAAGTATTCCAGTCTAAATTTTTCTTAGTTTTGGGGTGAAGAGGCAAAAGTGGTAAAATCTGATACTTCCTTGTTGCTGGGTTGATCAAGGCAACCCTTCCAACTGCATTGCTAAAGCAAAATAAGCCATCACAAGAACCCACTATCTTGATATTATCACTTGGAAAAGTATTAGAGGGCGTTTGGTTTGGGGGTTTCAGGAAAGAGTAAGGGAAATGGGAGGCTCCATTCCCTTTGTTGGTGTTTGTTTTGCTAATTAAATGATTCCCTTTGCCTTTTTTTAGTTTTGGGTGTACCCCTAACTCCTCTAACCCATTCCCCACCTCCCCCTAAGGTTTTCTATTCCCTTTCCCCTCTCTTTCTAACCTACAATCCTTATAAAATTCTACTTTACTCCCTATTTTATTTTTTATTTTTATTTTGGTCTCTATATTTTTTTATTTTTACATTTCTTTATCTTTGGATTAATTTCATTTTTGTTATATATTTTTAATTTTTTTACTCAAAAAATTTTTTTTGACTAAATTTTACTTTTTTTATTTTTGTTTAATCCTTATATTTTTTATCACTAGATTAATTTCACTTTTTATCCTTATAATTATTTATTTTTACCTTTTTACCCTGAAAAATAATTTTGACCAAATTTTTTTCTTTTATCATATTATTCAGTTTTAATATTTATTTTTAATTATTTTAAAATAATTATTTTCTTTTTAAATATAATATTTATGCATTTTCTTTGATTAATTTTAACTTTTATGAACTTTATATTATTATCAATAAGGGTAGCAAGTGAGTGACGTTTTGGATTGTTTGGGATTATATATGTAGTTATTTCACGTTTTATGAAAACTATAGTAAAAGAGTTGAATTTTTTTTTTATTATATATGAAATTAAAAAAAATAGTTTTGATTCCCTATTTGAACCAAACATCCACAAAGGGAATATGGTGGAATTACATTCCATTTCCTAAACATATCCAAACACATAGGGGTATGAATGCTCATTCCTTTCCTTTCCTTTAATTTCCCTTTCTTGATTACTTTTCTCTTACCCCTTGTGAACCAAACGCCCCCTTAATGATACTATCACTGGACACAACAATTTTTAAAGGATAATCGAGTTGGACAACTTTATCATGTGCATCAAAACTTAGGGAGCGAAGGGAATCGAGATGAACATCAGAAAAAATCATATTTAGATTAGAAATAGAAATTCAATTGATTTTAGAGAGAGAAATTAATAAAGAGGAGGGAGAAGAGAGAGAAAGAAAAGAAATTAAAAAGAATTGGAGAAGATGGTGTATTTGATTTTTATTTTTTTATTTCAGGGTTTGTTTGTGATAATTGGATAATAATGGAGTTAATTTATAAAATAAATAAATATAAGGATTAAATGAACTCTTTTTCGTTTGACTTTTAACACCGTTAGTCAATTTGGTCTGTGTTTGCTAACGGAATGAACCTCAATGTACCATTTTGCAAACTTTTAAACCACAGGGTGCCAATCGAAAACAGATGTAACCACAAGGTTTATTTTCGTACTTTTCCCTTGATATTATGTTGTAAACATTAAGCTTATATTGGTGCTATTTTGAACGTTGAGCCTAAATTGGCACTTCCTTGAAAACCTTAGGCCTATTTTGGTACCTTATCCCTTTTATTTATAATGTTGGTAGTTAAAAGTAATTTTATCTTAATATTAATAAATTTTGTCAATTTGAAAAATAATTCATCAAATTGTTTGTTTTTTTGTTAGGGAAAAGAAAGTAAAGACAAAATAAACACCACAACAAATTAATCCGGAATTAGCCTAGGAAAGCTAACCCCCATATTATCTTCAGAAAGCAAAGATATCAGGAAATCAAGAGGAGAAAAGAAAATAGAGACGCTCAAAACCCTCTCATGGCTCTCAGTAGAAAGCCGATCTGCCACCCGGTTCTGCTCCCTAAAAACATGGCAAAAGCTGATAGAATCGAAAGAGGAGCAAATCCTTCTAATTGCTTTAACTAAATTCTGGCTCCCTAAAACATAGTTTTTTTTATCAGAAATCATCTTGGCTGCTTCGAGATTGTCTGACTCCACGAGCAGCCTCCTAATCCTCAGATCCTCTGTCACCCTAAGCCCAGAAAAGATACCTCAGATCTCAGCAATAAAAGAAGAGCCCAAACCCAGATTCTGAGCAAAACCTGACAACCAAGCACCTCCTGCATCTCTCAATACACCGCCGACAGCAATTCTTCCGTCCTCTTTACACATTATATATATATATATATATATATATATATATGTTATTTTATCATTAATTAGTAACAGATCATAAATATAGGATTACATTTGGAAAAAAAAATTAAAAAACATTGTATTTTGTAACGAGTTGAACAAAAAAATTCAAATATTTCACCGAATTCAAAATATTAATCTCTAATTCAATTATTAAATATGAAAAAGTATGAATTTTTTTTGGACGGATATGCAATTAAAGTAGAATAAAGAACAAAATGTATGTATTGTATAATAATGTTTGAATTTGATCCAACTTGTCGATATTAGAGGTAAAATTGCTACTGAATATAAACGTTAGGGGTATTATTCCTTAATATTATATCAAAATTATTTGTAAAGTGATATTTCAAGACAAACAATTAAAAAATGATTATATGGAGGTGAATGCAATAATTTGATTTTCTTTTTCTTTTGAGATCTAAAAGAAAATTAAGATTGTGTGCTTAAAAAAATTATCGTTGTCATATTTCTTGTCTTTGAATAAAAATATTTCCATTATAATTTATCACCTGAAAAAAAAAAAAAAAAAAAAAAAAAAAAAAAAGAGAAAATCTAGGTAGTTGTTCTTTCTTTTGATCACATGGTTAATAACACATTTTTAAAGTGAGATGGCTGAATACCGTTCATTTCACTTATCGCCACATTTTTACCCTTTATATAATTTTAAAGGGTTAAGGTGCAAAAATACCCCTAACGTTTTGGGTCAGGAGCAATTTTACCCCTAACGTCTAAAATGGTGCAATTTTACCCCCAACGTTTGTAGCCAAGAGCAATTTTACCCCTAACGTTGATAAATTGGGTCAATTTCAGAAATAATTCATCAAACTGTCTTCTCGGTCATGAATTTATCATCTACACTTCACATGTGCATCATTTTATCAACAACAAATTATAAACATACCAATGTGAAAAAAATAAAAAAATAATAAAAAATATACTGTCTTTTCTACGAATTAGACAAAAAAAATTCAAAAAATTCACCGAATTTATAAATATTAATCTCCAATTCTATTATTAAATTATAAAAAACATGAAATCCTTTTTTTTAGAATGAATTGATATGCAATTGGTGCAAAATAATGAACAAAAATATATGTGTTTTATAATATTGTCTGAAATTGACCCAAATTACCAACGTTAGGGGTAAAATTGCTCTTGGCTATAAACGTTAGGGGCAAAATTGCACCATTTTAGACGTTAGGGGTAAAATTGCTCCTGACCCAAAACGTTAGGGGTATTTTTGCACCTTAACCCAATTTTAAATAAAAACTCAAATTCGCTCTGTAATTTTTTCCAAAATAAAAAACCCAAATAACAATTATGACTAGCGTACACGGTAAAGAAAAGGAGTAATGATCCCTCTGATACGTTTTTTTTTCTTAATTTCAATAAAAAAACACGAGTTCTGTCTCCAGAATCGGAGACGGAATTCGTTGTACATATACTGGACGGGAGAAATTCATGTCTGCCCTATGGGCGGGTGGGAAATTCTCCCGCCTACCTGAAGCGTCCGATTATTGTTTTGATGTTAAATTTGTATTTACATATCAACGTAAGTATTGAAATATTATAAAGTAAATAAGAATGTAATTCAATTAGACAAATTACTAATCGAATTGGAGTAGATAATAACGGAAATACTTAGGGTTTAAGGATGAATTTCAATTAGAGTAAATAAGAACTGGCGTTATTCGATTGGTTTATCATTTTTCAGACTTCTGAGGTTGGAGGTAGTTCTGGACAGCGATATACTAGCAGACGTGTTGTCACTGCCTCTGCTCAGAGGAGCTGGGACCAGGAGAGGCTGATGGAGGGCGCCGAGGGGGCGCATGTGGCACATCGTCAGCACATTAGAGCTGATGAGCATGATGATGTTGCCATGAACGTGGATGGCTCATATCATCCTGCAGACGAGAGGATCCTACCTCCTCATGTGACGAGAGGTAAAGGCGGTCGATTTGTTGCTACTGAGTCGTCATCCGGTAAATAATTTACATTCTTATTTTATTTTGTTATTAGTTTACTTTAGTTATTACTATAAGATTTCAATCGTTTAAATGTTATATGTGTAATATAATTTCATAGAGCAGCAAACGCTCTAGGGATGCTACAGATGAGGAGTGGGTAATGATGGAGCCGTACATGCTCAATATGAGTTCACAAATATGTTTGTAAATTAATAACAATCACAAATTGAACTTAACTGTTTTGTTTTTGTAGTGGGTTAGTCATATGGCTAACTTATGTTATAATATGGTAGACGTGATTAAACGGTTAGATGAGGATCAATCGGTGGAGTGAGCGGAGCAGTTGGAAGAGGTTATGAGTGATTGGCATTTGGCCAAATGATTCGGGACTGTATTTTGAGTTTTTTTTATATATGTATGGATTATATTATACATTTCGACATTTCGAGTTTTTTAAATCGTATTCTACAATTTGAGTAAACTGAAATAACATAAAACCGAAATATCATAAAACTGAAATATTAATAAATAGAAATATCACTAAATTGAAATATTACTAAACTGAAATGTCACTAAATTGAAATATTATGAAACTGAAATATCACTAAACTAAAATATCATAAAACTGAAATATCACTAAACTGAAATATCACTAAACTGAAATATCATAAAACTGAAATATCACTAAACTGGAATATCACTAAACTGAGATATTACTAATAATAATAATAATAATAATAATAATAAGATAGTGGCGAGTGTAAAAAAACATAATTACATAGGGATAGATATGAGATTTTACTCAAACCCATAAGATAACTTTGTGGAAGGATTAGATTATCCATTCTAATATGGAAATCTCCAGAAATTTAGAGAGAGAAACACCTTCAAGAGAGAGAAAGTGAAGAAAAAGGGAAGTTTAAAAAGGGAAAGTTTTGAGTTTAGGTCTTAGGTAAATTTCAAAATTTGTTGTATACAATTTGGTTTAGTATTTTAGGAGATAAGGTATAATCTCTTAGACTAGCTCTAATTTGAATCTTATACATGAAGCTGTTTTTGTGGTATGTTTTTGAAGCTTTTAAAGACTTTATTTGGAGAGGTGTTACGAATAAGAAATGTTCATATATGTGTTAACTAGTGTTCTGGAAAGTTTGGTTAGTATTGAATTTGTATGTTAGAATATAATTAGGAAAGAAATTCATGTGTGTTGTGTTGCCTATATATTGACACAGGGTCAGATTATAAATTCGATTATAAATTGTACAGAGTTTATAAAATTCTAAATTTTGGATATGTTATACTATTATTTGTCTAGTTTAAGTAGGAAAAGGAATTAGAACATTTGGAATTATAGCGTTTGAGTTATGAGTAATTTTGTGGAACTGGTACAGGGAACTTATGAGTAAAATAAGACTCAAAGAGAAATTTTATAATAAATTATGTATACTTGGACATTCTATAAAACTTTAGTATGATATGCATATATGAGTCTAGGATAAAATAAAATCAGAATTAGGTCATTTGGATAAGTGAAAGAGGAGTTATAAGGTTTTAATGTTAAGAGGTCATATTAGTATAGACACATATATCATTTGATGGAAACAAGTATAATGAAATGAAAAATAAAAATCAATAAGTAAATAATATTGGGTTTAAAGAGGGTGTAATTTATATTTAATCATATGCTAAATTATATTATATGTGCTCATAATATCGAAGATATTCCGGAGGAGGGTTCAATCCATCATCGAGAAAATTAGCGGCCTAGATGTGAGTATAAACATGATATGAAGTTAATTTTTAATTGTGTTTGTGAATTGAGAATTGTGGTGTGATAACATCCGGATATTATTTACGGGACTAAAAGGGTAATTAACCAAACGACCACAGATAAAAGGGATCGCCAAGGCTATGGCGTATGAAGCAAGACTCCTGGACGGCGAATCAGATAGATTCCTCAATACGCCATCGATAGTCAAACACTTGGGAGACCCGCCATCTCACCTCGATACACCCGCAGAACGGCTGAGCCGATTCCCAATTAAGGCAACTAATAACCCATTAATGTGCAAACGGTCATACTTGAATAAGATCACTAACCGCCACTAATGAGGCATTAATTGAGACTTTCTAGTTATCCGGAGCTACAACTATATGAGTATAAATAGTTTGCATTCCAAGCTATTAAGGTACACACACTTTCCAAAACCCTACTTCGTGTTTACAGTTTATTCTCGTACAAGTCACTGATTTTAGCATCGGAGTGTTCCCCACTGATCCCAACGGCGCCTCATAGGGAAGTGCTCCGATCAAGATTTCATCACTAGTCATCAATTGGTGCGGTGAAGGTGGAAGTTCTAATCACAAAAGGACTTAGTTCACAATCATAAAGATGGCAAATGAAGGGAAGAACCCTTCAACTGGAACAACAGCACCTTCAATGCCAACTTCAGTCGGTAATCCCTCGATGAACGCCGGCAATCCAGATCCTGATGCACCGCTTGTTCAAGATGAAAGAGAGATGTCGCCTGACTATTTCACTGAAGTTGTCATGGAGTTGGTAGGAAACGTCTATGGAACAGCTATGGCGGGTCGATTAAGAGCATACCTCGAGAATCCGATCGTAGGTGGACCCAAAATGGGAACCATTCCTCCTTTGCATCGTCCCCCGCCAAGACCGAGGACATCAGCGTGGCAGGAAGCCATTATCAAGCCAGGGGCTCGTCGTGATTCATCATTCTTGCTTTCTCAACCTACGGATTCGGTGGTCATAGATGTGCTCTGCCAACAAATAGGAGACCATTTGAAGATGTGCTAGAAGGAAGTCGGAGGAACCATCAAGCACCCCCAAGGAACACCGCCAATCCAGGAATCACCATTGGCGAACGACAGGTACCTCCCGTGCTAACTGGAACACAGGCTAGCCAAGGGCAAAACAATGAGACCGCGGATCCTAGTCACCCGCAGGGCGGACATATTGATACCAGGCGTAGAAGGCAAACCAGATCTCGTGGGAGAAGACGATCTAGATCCCGTTCCTACTGCAGAAGGCAGACCAGATCACCTCGCTAGGAAGTACCGCCGCCACCACTACCAGGGCAAGGAGGAGGCGGATGTCCTCCACCTAGAGGACGAGAAAGAGGTGGTAGACGATCACCATCGGACCCCACATCGCCGTCTAGCTCCTCCTCCTCTCAACGGAGTAGATCCCGTATCAGGAGACGCTCGAGGATGGATCGTAACTATATGGCTGAGGAGGTTCGGGCAGAAATGCGAAGGCAGAATGAAGAGAATGCAAGGCACAATCCTTTTGCTAACAGAGAATCGCCATTCACGAGGCGGATTGAAGACGTGGCAACTGATAGGCAGTTCAAAGTCCCAAACATACCTAGCTACTCAGGGGAAGATAATCCTGAGGCCCATGCAAGAAAATACAGCATGTTACTCGCGATTAATGGCGCCAGTGAAGCAGTCTTGTGCCGAATGTTCATAACCACACTGAAAGGACCGGCGTATGACTGGTTCCAATCTCTTCCGCCAGGATCAATAGATAGTTGTAGTCAACTGAGTAGGGAATTTTGCTCAAAGTTTGCAGGAAGCATTCCGCCGATTGTTTCATCGCGAAAGCTTTTCGAATTAAAGCAAAAGGAGGACGAATCCCTCAGAGACTATGTCAACAAGTTCAACAAGTTATGCATCCGAGTAGTGGATGTGGACGTTCCCACGGCTGTCGAAGCGGTGATAAAGAATACGACTTGTAAAAGCCTGCAAGAGGATCTGATCAGACACAAGCCTAGGACCACTGCAAAATTGATGGAGAGATGCAAGGATTTCATGGAAGTTGATGATATCCGAAGAGAATCTGCTTCTCCTCCTTAAAGAGGGAAAGGCGAATCCCGAAAGAGAGATAAGGAGAAGGAAAAGCTCCCCGATTCATCCTCCAGAAGTAGACGGAGGAGTTTCAGAAATAAATCGACGTATACACCATCGGCCACACCATTGAATGCCCCTAAAAGTGAAGTGCTGATGTTGCTAGAAAATAGCCAACACAAACGGAGCATTTCGTACCCCGAACCAAAAGGGGGGGAATACACCAATACGGGAAGAAACGCCAAAAATTATTGCAGATATCACAGGAGAAATGGACATGAGACAGATGCATGCTGAGAGTTGGCCAATGAGATTGAAAGGCTCATTGAGAAAGGGAAACTGGATAGGATCGTTCAGAACGACAAAAAGAAAGATGAGGATAAGTCAAGGGATGATCCAAAAAAGAAGGCTAAAGGCGTTATCAATGTCATTGGTGGCGGACGGGGATACCAGCCATCAGTTAAAAAATCCACAACAACCACCCTTGATAGAGCATCACTTAATCGCCCGTTCGCAGACATCGGTCCAGCAATTACTCCACACGCGGATGCTCTCGTTATCACCATGATGGTAGAAGGATGGGAGGTGAAGCGAGTGATGATAGATACAGGCAACTCATGCAATGTTATCACTAGAGGAGCTTTCGCCAAGCTTAAAGTTGATCCAATCCAGATAGAGACCACCATTGTAGACATCTTGGGAGTAACATGCCATACAATCCAAACGAAGGGACATGTGACTTTGGAATGTGAATTGGCAGATGAGGATCAGGCATGGATTAGAGATCTTGAGTTCTCTATCATGGATGGACAATTGGCTTACAACATCATCTTGGGACGCCCTTTTATCTCAGAAGTGGCGGCTCTAATATCAATACGCCACTTGGCAATGTACATCCCTACGGCCAAGGGAGGAGTAATGACCAGCGGAAATCAGAAAGTAGCTCAAGAAACATACTCCGCATCTTTGTCAATCCGCCCTCAATCTAGGGATGAGGAAGAGGATGAGCTTGTTACAGCCACCTTGGGAGACATGGAGATGTTCCTCATTATGGATGGGAAGCAAGTACGGATCGCCAAAGGGTTGAGAATAGAGATCAAGAATGATGTCACGAAGGTCCTCCTCGAGTCAAAAGACGTGTTTGCATGGAATGATGAGATCCTTACAGGGGTCAGCCCGGACGTAATCACCCACAAACTGAATATCACTAAAGATGCGGTTCCTGTGGCTCAAAAAAGAAGGAATCATGGTCCGGAGAGACAAAAAGTGATCGAGGAGGAGATATCCAAACTGAAAAAAGCAGACGCCATTGAGGAAGTCATCTATACGCAATGTCTAGCAAACGTGGTCTTGGTTAAGAAAGCTGGCGGGTCATATCGAATGTGCATCGATTTGATAGACCTTAATAAGGCGTGTCCCAAGGATAACTACCACTTACCTTGCATTGACATCTTAGTTGATGGAACAGCAGGGCATGCTATATATTCCTTTACATATGTGAAGTCGAGCTATCATCAGATCCCCATGGAACCGTCAGACAGGATCAAAACCTCATTTGTAACACACCAGACAACCTATTGCTTTCAGGTTATGCCTTTTGGGCTTAAGAATGTTGGGCAACCTACCAGCGTATGATGAACAAGATATTTGAAGGAAGGGATGGCAATAACTTCTCAGTATATTTCGATGACATGATCATCAAAAGCACCACAATGGAAAAGCATGCCGAGGACATAAAAGAAGTTTTGGGATTCCTTCGCCATCACAATGTCAAGCTGAACCCAGAGAAGTGCACTTTCGAGGCAACATATGGGAAGTTCTTGGGATACATGGTCAATCAGAAAGGAGTGGGCCCCAATCCAGATAAGATTAAGGCCGTATTGAACATGAAAGCCCCATAAAACGTTAGAGAAGTGCAACGCCTCAACGGGCGGATCATAGCTCTTGGGAGATTCATCTCATGCTCTGCTCAGAGATGTCAGCCATTCTACGAAGTGATCAAGAAGCAAAAAACGTTTGAATGGAATGAAGATTGCAAGCTAGCCTTTGAAGGCATCAAGCGTTTCCTCACAGAACCGCCTTTAATGAGCCGGCCCCTTGAAGGTGAGCATTTATACATGTATGTTTCTATCACTGATAAAGCGGTTTGCACTGTCATGATCAGAGAAGAAGAGGGTCAACAATATCCAATCTACTATGTTAGTAAAGTTTTGAAGGATGTCGAGACTCGGTATTCAAGATTGGATAAGATGGCGCTAGCCGTGGTCGCCACCTCCATCAGCCTCAGACCTTATTTTCAATCCCACACAGTTATTGTCCGCACCAACATACCAATGAGGAAGGTATTACAGAAGCCAGAAACATCGGGGAGGTTAATGGAATGGGCTATTCGTTTGGGAGAATTCGATGTCCGCTATGAAGGCAGATCCGCCTTAAAAAGCCAAGTCTTGGCAAACTTCGTGAATGAATTCACGGAAGAAGATATTAATCCCCCTCAGTCAAAGTTGGAGGAATCGACGATGTACACTGATGGAGGTTCATCTACGGAAGGTGCTGGAATTGGTGTAGTAATCAAGGGTCCTCAGTATATCAAGATACATTACGCTGCGAAGCTAGAGTTCCCCGCAACAAACAATGCCGCAGAATACGAGGCTTTGATACTTGGGCTACGCCTGTTAAAGGAGATCACACCGGAACGAGTAGTGATCTATAGTGACTCCAAACTGATGATCAACCAGGTAATAAAAAACTTCAATGTAAAAGATGAAACCCTGGTCAAATACATGGAAGAGGCCAAGAGGCTACTGGCCTACTTGGAAAGCAAAGAAACGAAATGGGAAATGATCCACGTGCTTCGAGGATCAAATATGGAAGCAGATCACCTGGCTAAATTAGCTTATAGCAAAGATCAATGGGCGGACCTTGAGTGCCCATTCGAAGTGAAAACTAGACCAGCGTTCGCCCCAAAATCATAGCTCTTCTTACATCCGCCACATACGACTGGAGATCACCGATCCAGCAATATCTTGCTGATGGATCTTTGCCTCAAGACAAAGAAGAAGCCAGGTGAACAGTGAGAAGAGCATCATATTTCTCCATGATAAATGATTACATGTATCGAAAATCTTTTAGCCAGCCTTGGTTGAAATGTGTCACAACAGAAGAGGGACAGGAGATTATCAGAGAATTACACGAGGGCACATGTGGAGCCCACGAAGCATCCACCGCCATTTTCAAGAAATCCAGGCTGTCTGGATTCTATTGGCCTACCGCGGAGCTAGATGCTCAGAAATTGGTGGAATCCTGCCACAACTGCCAGGTTCATACAAATGAATCCCATACGGCCAAACATCTACAAAAGCCCATCATCGAAGGACGACCATTCGCCACATGGGGTATCGACATCGTCGGTCCTTTTCCTTCCACAAGGAAATAGAGGAAATATGTAGTGGTAGCTGTCGATCACTTTACAAAAGGGGTAGAGGCAGAAGCTGTGTCCACAATAAGTGCAGAGTGAACGGTAGAGTTCATGAGAGACAATATTGTTGGGAGATTCGGGGTCCCCCACACAATCATCATGGATAATGGAACGCAGTTCAACCGTGAAGAGTTCAGGTCATTTTGCCAGAATCAGGGCATCCAGAATAGATTCGCCTCAGGTATACTACCCACAATCAAATGGAATGACCGAAGTCACCAACAGAACAATCGTGAAAGGCATAAAGAAGAGGATGGGTGAACATAACAAGAAATGGGCGGATCAGTTGATGAATGTCCTATGGGCATACAGAACCACCCCTCGAACTGCCACCGGTGAAATGCCATTCGCCCTCACCTATGGAGTAGAAGCTGTCATTCCTATAGAAGTTCAGATCCTAAGTGACAGGGTTCTACTCTAGTATGAATACCAGAACGAGAAGAGATTAAGGGAGAGTCTCGACCGACTGAAAGAAAAAAGGGAGAAGGCTTATGTCCGAATCGCAGCCTACAAGCAAAGGATTGCAGCCTATCACGACAGAAATGCCAAACTTATGGATCTGAATCAAGGAGACTTGGTGCTCAGGAAAGCTGACAAAATTCAATCCATGGAAGGCAGAGGAAAACTAGGTATCACATGGACAGGGCCATACAAAATAATTGCCAAGATCGAACCCGCCACTTTCAAAATTCAAGACATGGAGGGGAACACGCTACCACGTACGTGGAATATCTAGAACCTCCACATGTATTTTCCCAGAGAGTAGGATGTAATCAAAGGTCTTGAATACTCTTTTTTCTTTAGTAAGGTTTTATCCCATGTGGTTTTTCTTATTAAAGGTTTTAACGGGGCTCACATAAAAGACCAAGTTGCTGTAATAAGGCGAATCACCAGTCAATGAAATGAAATTTTTGTTTGGAATTTCTCTCTTTTAAGTATTTTTTGCAGAAATATAAATATTCCAGACTCAAAGAAGGGAGGCAACAAAAGCATTCCCATTGTAGAAAATGTCGTTACAGCATATCTACCCTCTCCTTAAAGATAGGAGAACAAAAATTCCAATGGAGGATCAATCCACCTCAAAGATAGGAAAATGATTGACCACCGTCAAGGGTGGATTAAAATTGTCTCATTAATGAGATCTTTACACCCTCAACTTTCTCCTCACAAGAGAATCAAAAGACCCGATGGCGGATCGACTTACCTCAAAGATAGGAAAAAGTCGATCACCACCAAGGGCAGCTTAACTTCCTAAAACGGAATAAAGCTTCTAACCTTCAAAAAGGTCCACACATCGGGGTACGGCTGGCCATCTACCCTGAACAATCAAACAAGTCCTAAACCAGATTCTAGGAACTTATTTGCTAAAAGATATAATGCATGAAGTGAAAGTTCTGGAAAATGATTCATTTAAACAAAAAATAAAATTGTACTTAATTACATCAGAACTAATTAAATTTTTACAACCGCATCCTCCCCTGCACCTTTCTCTAAAGGTGCATCCTTTGGAGGAGCCTCATTCTACTTCGCCTGAGGAACACCGCTATCAATCTCCACAATGTCAGCCTCATCATCAAGTCCATTGGACGCTTTGCTAAGGTCATCCGCCTCAACCTCGAGGTTGACAACCGACTTTGTATCTTCTTCATTCAATCCCCTCAGCTCATTCCGGACTTGACCATGGATGAAGTCACGAGCATTCACCATTTTGTCATATTTGATAGCTTCTTCAGCCTCAGGAATGACATACTCTAGATCTACGAAGGCTATCTTCGGATAAGCAAGTCTAACATAAGCCATGATCCGCTCGCCATAATAAAAAGCACGGCTACCAGCCAGAATCTCCATATTCAATAAAGCGGCCTTGTGGTCTTTAGCATCCTCGCTATTTTCTTCTCCAGCTCCTGGATCTTGGCATCCTTACTCTCATTACGAGCTATGGCGGCAGTAGCATTGGCACTGATGAAAGACACTTCATTCTCCAATTTCTTGATGGTGGCCTTATCGGCTACACCTTGGAGAAGATCCGCCTCCATCGCGCACATATGGGCGTATGTCTGATAAAAGGAAAAAAAATCACTTAGAAAACAAGATCCACAAAACTGGGATCACTCTTTCATCCAAAAATATGAAACGATGAGAAACTTACCATAAGGAGATCCCTTTTTCCCATCTTAGCATGGGCGGATCCAGAGTACTTGGCTCGGCTCTCCCACACCTTTCCCAGCTGACCAATGGCTTCATCCAAGTCATTTATGACTGACTCGCTCTCAAGGGCTCCCTTTTCCCCATACTTGGCGAACCAGTACTTCCCTAAATCTGGTTTCGTCACCTAAACGGAAAAAGCAGGAATTAGGACCCATAACAAAAGGCAGAGTAAAAAGGAAGAACTGTACCTGTTCCTGATTAAGACCCAACCAATCAATCTTGGGCTTTCCCGCCCTTGAGGCATCAGCCATCAGCTTTGCTCCACCTGTAGGAGCCGCCTTTGTCTTCTTGCCTGCAGGAAGCGGAGCATCGTCCAAAGGGCGTTTCCCATCTTTCTTACCGGGATTCGCCACCAGCTCATTTCTCTTCTTCGCTTCCAGCTCATTCATCTTCTTTCGCCTCTCTGCAAGGGCGCAGCTAGCTTCAGATAATTCCCTGACAAGGGGACAAAAAGATAGTCACGGTTCAAGGAAGAATAAAAGTACCTTCATCAAGTTGGGTAAATTTCACATAGTCGATCTGAGCGCCCACTCAACGGACCAACGGAACCCCGCTCATCATGAATTCTAGGGCACCGACATAAGTCCAGAAATCTGTCTTGATACTCCTCATGAGATTCGCCACATTCTCCTCAAGGGGAGTCAATTGAATCAATTTGCCAGCCATATGTTGGGGTTTGTGGTTCCAATACGGCGGGAATCCTAAGGATTCGCCCTCTTTCAGCTTGACGAAGAAGAACTTTTCGTCCCAGAAATGGACATTGGACATCTTATCACTAAAAGGCGAGTAGCCCCTAAACTTAACGAAAGTTATAAAGGATTCACTTTTTTGCTTAGAAGGCTTATGGAGGGATCTGAAAACCCGAGGAGTAAGATGGACCCCCAGATTGCATGCCAAAAAAGCGTCCAGAGCTACGTCCAACCAGCCATTCGGATGCAACTAGCTGACGGTGATCCCAAAGTAATCAAGAATTTCTCCCATCAATTGGGGAATGGGAAGACAAAAACCCCTTTCCACATGACTTTTATATACAGAAAGGAATCCCTTAGGGGGACAGGCAGGACGTTGATGGGCATCCGCCAACGTTAATTCAAAATTCTTCATCCAGGGATAGTGATCCGCCAAGTAGGCAAGATCCGCAGGACTCATGCGAGATGAAGTGATCTCCGCACTAGGACCTTTTTTTCTACTGGGGGTCGAAGAAGAAGCCTCCATCCCTGAGACAGCACTAGAATTCACTACCGATGCAACGGGGGCAACAGTGGCGGAAGAGTTCTGGGTTTCTATAAACCAAGGATAGCGATTCCTATACTCCTCTAAAGCACTATGTAAATTAGACAAATCACAGCTCGGAGTACCCTCAGAAGAATCCGTGCTTTCAAAAGATTCTAAGCTAAGTGAGTAATCGGTGGAAGAAGACAAACCGAAGAGCCTAGAGGTAGAACCAGAGGAGGAACTCATAAAAGCAAAAGGGAAGATAAACGGAAGGAGTACGAAGTCAAACTTATATGAAATTCCAAAGTAAGAAAGAAGAAGCTTCAACCCTTGAGTTCTTGATACGAAGAGGGCTCCGAAGAAGTTCAGGTGAGAATCGAAAGTCCTAACAATGAAGAAATGAAATCGAAAGAGAGAGAAAGAAAGAGTTTTTAAAAGAGAGACTCACCTCGATTCGAGCGTCTTAAACACCTGGCAATCAAAGAATGGTCTGGGACAGAGCAATCATTAATAAGCCGCCGATTGACGGCACGCCTGGAAGCTCAAAAGCCCTAAAGGACTTTGACGATATTTTTAGGGGGGCTTCTGATAACATCCGGATATTATTTACGGGACTAAAAGGATAATTAACCAAACGACCGCGGATAAAAGGGATCGCCAAGGCTATGGCGTATGAAGCAAGACTCCTGGACGACGAATCAGATAAATTCCTCAATACGCCATCGATAGTCAAACACTTGGGAGACCCGCCATCTCACCTCGATACGCGTGCAGAACGACTGAGCCGATTCCCAATTAAGGCAACTAATAACCCATTAATGTGCAAACGGTCATACTTGAATAAGATGAGTAACCGCCATTAATGAGGCATTAATGGAGACTTTCTAGTTATCCGGAGCTACACACTTTCCAAAACCATACTTCGTGCTTACAGTTTATTCTCATACAAGTCACTGACTTTAGCATCGGAGTGTTCCCCGCCGATCCCAATGGCGCCTCACAGGGAAGTGCTCCGATCAAGATTTCATCACCAGTCATCATGGTGTTTGATCACTACGCCAAAACCCCCTTCAGATGACGGTTAAAAACCATCGTCCCGCATGATATAAATCTATCACAGGGCTCGCTGCCGTCTGTTGCACCTTCAGATGATGGTTAGGTTCTGTCATGTGAAGATACGATACATGACATAAGCCTAGTTTCGTACTGTCATATTAATCTTGTTACGATGCAAATTTTTTATTATTAACGTCACCTTTAATGTCATGGCATGACATACTAATAATTAAAAAGGTCAAGTTTTTTTTTAATTTTTTTTTAAAATTGCGCAATGCGCTTACATTAAAGAAGAAAGAAAAATCCCCACTAGACCCGGATGTGATTCGAACCCATGACCTCCCAAGGCATAGGTAAACTTTCAACCATTAGGCTAAGAGTTTCATCAAGTAGATATATGGAAGATCGGTATATTGGTATTCGCAATGACAGTTTTTATAATAATTTATGTCGTTGTAGCTTGTTTTAGATGACATAGGTCTTAATCAATCATGTCAATGGATTTATTTTCAGATGACAGATTCGTTTATTTTAATGTCTTTGAATTGTTGTTTAGATGATATTTTTTAAACGTAAATATCACTCTTTGTCTTCTTCTTCGAATGAATTTGGTTAATGAAACATAATCAAATGAACAAGAATTTATGCATATCAATGACGGATATGGTGAGGGATCCAGTAACAGGGAGATCTGAAAATCATCGAGAAAGGTCTCGTTCCCGCTCGAGAAACTCACCTGACACCCACCGTGATAACAATAGAAGGCGGAATGAGAGGTCACTTTCACCTCGACGGTTCAATGCAGTTGTAGAAGTGCGGTTTCATGGAGAATCACGAAGGCAGAACGCATAACGATATGCCCATAAAGTCAATAGGCACTCGCCTTTCACAGTTCATATCCTAGGCTATCAGATGGATGAGCGGTTTAAGGCGCCTAATCTACCACGGTATAAGGGGGAGGATAACCCAGAGGTACATACGAGATAGTACAGGGAATTAATGGACATATATGGACCTAACAAGGAAATCCTCCATAGAATATTCTCAACCACTTTGAGGGGATCAACCTATGGCTGGTTCCAATCTCTTGCAGCATGAACTATTGATAGTTGGGAACAGTTAAGTCGTGAATTTTATGCCAAATTCGCCAGCAGCATTCCGCCTGTTGTGTCCAACCGGACATTATATGACCTTAAACACAAAGAAGGCGGATCTCTGAGGGTGTATATAGACATTTAACAAACTATGCATCAAAATCACTAATGTTGATGTCAATACGGTGGTTGAAGTAATCATAAAAAATACTAGGTGTAAACGATAACAAGAAAAGCTAGTTATGCACAAACCGCGGAGCCTCATAGAATTAATGGAGAATGCAAGAGGTTCATGGAGATTGCTGACACAAATAGAACTGCAGATTCCCCAGAATGAAAAGACCAAAGCGGATCCGGAAGGAGAGACAATAAATGGGCGGACCAAAAGGGTAGTCGAAATCAAAGAAGCAGGCCCACATAGACGCCCTTGAACACTCCTAAAAATGAAATTCTCTTATGGTTAGAGATGAGAAAATTTAAACGGGACATTAAATATCCCGAACCAAAAGGAGGGGGGAGCATGTACTAGTGGGCAAAAATGCAAGAGCATACAGTCGGTTCCATAGAAGACAAGGCCATGGAACTAACAAATGTTTTGCATTGGAAAAAGAAATTGAAAGGTTAATTGAGAGAGGTTCGCTTAACAGGTTGGTCCAACATAATCAAGGTGATGACAAAGAAAAAGAAGAGCCCAAGGCAAAATCAAAAGGGGTTATTAATGTTATTGCAGGTGGGCCTGGATATCAACCGCCAGCTAAGAAGGCTAGGACATCCGCCATAGACCAAATTGCCCTTAATAGACCCTATGCGGAGGCAGGTTCTATAAATGGCCCCATGCAAATGCTTTGGTGATCATGATGACCATTGAAGGATGGGAACTAAAGAGAGTCATGATCGACACAGGTAGTTCTTGTAACGTGATCACTATGGGGCATTTGCTAAATTGAAGGTAGATCCTATATAGGTAGAAGCGACCATCGTAGAAATCTTGGGAGTAACTGGACACACTGTTCAAACCAAGGGTCAGGTAATGCTGGAGTGTGGAATCACATATGGAGACCAAACTTGGAAGGGGGACCTGGAGTTCACTATCATGGATGGGCGATTGGCGTATAATCTTATTCTAGGGAGACCATTCCTTCAGAGGCGGCAACTCTAATCTCCGTCCGCCATCTAACAATGTACGTCCCAACCGCCAAAGGAGGAGTCATGATTAGAGGAAGTCAGAAAACGGTGCAAGAAACATACACGGCTTCCTTAACCATTCGCCCGCAAACCAGGGATGATGAGGAGAATGATGAAGAACCAATCACCACAGCGTTAGGTGAGATAGAGATGTACCTTATCTTAGAATGGAAAAAGGTAAAAATTGCTAAAAGGCTCCGAGCAGAGATAAAGGAAGAAGACATCGTGAAAACATTAAAGAAATGCCAAAGTGTCTTTGCTGGAGATAATAGGGTGTTAACAGGGGTAAGCCCAGATGTGATCACTCATAAGCTAAATATTGCAGATGATGCGATGCCTGTCACACAGAAAAGGCAGAATCATGGGCCAGAGAGATAAAGGGCCATCGAGGAGGAAATTGCTAAGTATAGAAAAGTTGATGCTATCGAGGATTGCCAGCAAGCTTTCAAGGAATCAAGCAGTTCTTGACAAAACCACCTCTAATGAGCAGGCCCATTAAAGGGGAGGACCTATATTTGTACGTATCGATCACGGATAAGGCTATATATACAGTGATTATCCACGGTGAGGAAGGACAACATTATCCTATCTACTATGTGAGCAAAGTGTTAAAGGACGCCGAAACAAGATACTCAAAACTGGATAAAATGGCTTTGGCGGTTGTAACCACTTCAATCCGCCTGCGGCCTTATTTTCAAGCTCACACTATTATAGTACGGATAGGAATCCCCACAAGGAAAGTGATAACACAAGAGAAACTTCTGATCGGATCACGTCCCTGTGAGGCGCCGTTGGGATCGGCCGGGGACACCCCGATGCCAAAGTCAGTAAAATATAGGGAGAATAAACTATATTGACGAAGCTTAGAGAATATAAAAGTAAGTGTACCTTGATAGCATGGAAAGGTAGGCTATATATAGTTGAGGAATTCGTAACCTCTAGGTAACTAGAAAGCCTCCATTAATGCTCATTTAATGGCGGTTACAAGTTACTCTTAATTTGGCGGTTTGAGACTATTAATGATTCATTTAATAATCATTTATGGCCGAGACGGCGGCCAGCCGCTATTTAGGTAAATGGAGAGATTCGCCTAAGAGATCCGCTGACGGATCTCTTAGAGCTGATCTAGGATGATCCGCCAGACGGCTTCCTTTGCTACGTGGCATATCTTAAGGTAATTACCCCTTTTGGTCCTTATGATAATATCCTAATGTTATCAGAAAGTATTGCAGAAACCAGAAGCATAAGGTAGATTAATGGAGTGGTCCATACGCCTTGGCGAATTTGATATCCGATACGAGGGAAGAACCGTCTTAAAGAGTCAAGTTTGGGCTGACTTTGTTAATGAGTTCGCCGAGGAGTTTATTGACTCACCAAAAATTAAACTGGAGGAATGGACCATGTATACTGACGGCGCATCATCCGAGGAAGGAGCAAGAGCAGGAGTTGTGATCAAAGGTCCAGAGTACGTTAAAATACACTATGAAGCAAAGCTAGACTTTCCAGTAACTAATAACGTGACTGAGTATGAAGCTTTGATCCTCGGATTACAACTGCTAAAAGAAATCATCCCGGAACGTGTAGTAATATACAGTGATTCAAAGTTAATGGTGAATCAAATGATGAGAAACTTCAACGTGAAGGATGAAATCTTAGTCAAATATGTGGAGGAGACAAAACGAATCCTAACTATTCTGGAAACTAAGGAGGTCAAATGGGAGATAGTACACGCCCTTTGAGGATCGTACACTAAGGCTGATCATCTGGCCAAGCTAGCCTCAAGCAAAGATCAATGGGAAAATCTCACTTGCCCCTTTGTAGTAAAAGCGAAGCCAGCATTCGCCCGAGAGACAGTGGCGGTTATTGGTTCCGTCCAGGCTGATTGGCGGACCCCCCTGGTAAAATATCTAGTGGTAGGAGTCTTGCCTAAAGACAAAGACCATGCAAAAAGGGTGGTGAAGAAAGCAGCCTACTATGCAGTCATGAATGACCAGTTATACCAGAAATGGTTTAGTCAACACTGGTTGAAGTGCGTCACCACGGAGGAAGGCCAAACATCATGTGGGAAATACATGAAGGCATATGTGGAGCTCATGAAGCATCCACCACCATCTTTAAAAAGGCAAGATTGACATGTTACTACTGGCCTAGTGCAGAACAGGATGCACAAAAATTGGTGGAAACATGTCACAATTGCCAGATTCATGTAAACGACATGCATGTGCCTAAGGCCCTTCAAAGGCCAATTATAGAAGGGTGGCCATTCTCCATAGGGGGAATCGACATAGTGGGACCATTCCCGCCTATTAAGAAACAATGCAAGTTTATAGTAGTAGTTGTTGATCACTTTACGAAATGGGCAGAGGCAGAGGCCATCTCAACCATTACAACAAGGCAGATGATTGATTTTGTCCATGACAATATCATAAGGAGGTTTGGAGTACCCCGTACAATCGTCACGGACAATGGGACTCAATTCAACTGCGAAGAGATTAGAAAATATTGCCAGGATTGGGGGATTACCAATAAATTTTCATCCGTCTATTATCCTCAGTCCAATGGTATGACAGAAGTTACGAATAGAACCATTGTCAAAGGCATCAAGAAAAGGCTAGGTGAAAAGAAGAAATGTTGGGCGGATGAATTGATGAGTGTCTTATGGGTGTATCAAACCACCCCTGAGTGGGCACTGAGAAACGCCATTTTCCCTCATTTATGGGATTGAGGCGGTTATCCCAATAGAAATAAAGACCCCAAGTAGCATGGTGTCATTTTATTGCAAACAACAAAATGGTGAAAGGCTCAAAGAAAGCTTGGATGGCCTTGAAGGGAAAAGGCTTATGCCCGAATAGCCGCATATCATAATCAAAATACCAAACTGGTGGAACTGAATAAAGGAGATCTGATCTTGCGGAAGGCGGACAAAATTCAATCGGTGAATGGAAAAGGCAAATTAGGCGTAACCTGGATGGGGCTTTATCACATTGCTGCTAAAATTGGACCAACCACTTTCAGGTTAAAAGAAATGAATGGACAAGAAGTACTGCAAACTTGGAACGTCCAGAATCTCGACAAATATTTTACAAAGTAAATGTAATTGAAAGGTCTTGAGCACTCTTTTTCCTTGAATAGGGTTTTTCCTCGTTGGGTTTTTCCTATTATAAGGTTTCAATAAGGCTCACAGAAAGGCCATTATCCATTGTAATAAAGGCAAAAGCATTGCTCCATTAATAAACTAATCTTTGTTATCAATTCTATGTATCATTTTGTTTAAGGAGTTCGTTGGCATACATAAATGTCTTTATACAAAAGGTGGAGGAACAACAGAACAAATGTACAAAGCAAAATGTCCTCCTAAAAAGAACCCTTAAAAGCGGGTCTAACAAATCCCATCAAGGGCGGATTCTTTTCCTAGAGAAAAGAAATCCTAACAAAAGCCCCATTAAGGGCGGATCTTATCGAAGTCCCATCAAGGGCGGATTCTCTTCCCAGAGAGAGAAATTAATAAAGAGGAGGGAGAAGAGAGAGAAAGAAAAGAAATTAAAAAGAATTGGAGAAGATGGTGTATTTGATTTTTATTTTTTTATTTCAGGGTTTGTTTGTGATAATTGGATAATAATGGAGTTAATTTATAAAATAAATAAATATAAGGATTAAATGAACTCTTTTTCGTTTGACTTTTAACACCGTTAGTCAATTTGGTCTGTGTTTGCTAACGGAATGAACCTCAATGTACCATTTTGCAAACTTTTAAACCACAGGGTGCCAATCGAAAACAGATGTAACCACAAGGTTTATTTTCGTACTTTTCCCTTGATATTATGTTGTAAACATTAAGCTTATATTGGTGCTATTTTGAACGTTGAGCCTAAATTGGCACTTCCTTAAAAACCTTAGGCCTATTTTGGTACCTTATCCCTTTTATTTATAATGTTGGTAGTTAAAAGTAATTTTATCTTAATATTAATAAATTTTGTCAATTTGAAAAATAATTCATCAAATTGTTTGTTTTTTTGTTAGGGAAAAGAAAGTAAAGACAAAATAAACACCACAACAAATTAATCCGGAATTAGCCTAGGAAAGCTAACCCCCATATTATCTTCAGAAAGCAAAGATATCAGGAAATCAAGAGGAGAAAAGAAAATAGAGACGCTCAAAACCCTCTCATGGCTCTCAGTAGAAAGCCGATCTGCCACCCGGTTCTGCTCCCTAAAAACATGGCAAAAGCTGATAGAATCGAAAGAGGAGCAAATCCTTCTAATTGCTTTAACTAAATTCTGGCTCCCTAAAACATAGTTTTTTTTATCAGAAATCATCTTGGCTGCTTCGAGATTGTCTGACTCCACGAGCAGCCTCCTAATCCTCAGATCCTCTGTCACCCTAAGCCCAGAAAAGATACCTCAGATCTCAGCAATAAAAGAAGAGCCCAAACCCAGATTCTGAGCAAAACCTGACAACCAAGCACCTCCTGCATCTCTCAATACACCGCCGACAGCAATTCTTCCGTCCTCTTTACACATTATATATATATATATATATATATATATATGTTATTTTATCATTAATTAGTAACAGATCATAAATATAGGATTACATTTGGAAAAAAAAATTAAAAAACATTGTATTTTGTAACGAGTTGAACAAAAAAATTCAAATATTTCACCGAATTCAAAATATTAATCTCTAATTCAATTATTAAATATGAAAAAGTATGAATTTTTTTTGGACGGATATGCAATTAAAGTAGAATAAAGAACAAAATGTATGTATTGTATAATAATGTTTGAATTTGATCCAACTTGTCGATATTAGAGGTAAAATTGCTACTGAATATAAACGTTAGGGGTATTATTCCTTAATATTATATCAAAATTATTTGTAAAGTGATATTTCAAGACAAACAATTAAAAAATGATTATATGGAGGTGAATGCAATAATTTGATTTTCTTTTTCTTTTGAGATCTAAAAGAAAATTAAGATTGTGTGCTTAAAAAAATTATCGTTGTCATATTTCTTGTCTTTGAATAAAAATATTTCCATTATAATTTATCACCTGAAAAAAAAAAAAAAAAAAAAAAAAAAAAAAAAAAAGAGAAAATCTAGGTAGTTGTTCTTTCTTTTGATCACATGGTTAATAACACATTTTTAAAGTGAGATGGCTGAATACCGTTCATTTCACTTATCGCCACATTTTTACCCTTTATATAATTTTAAAGGGTTAAGGTGCAAAAATACCCCTAACGTTTTGGGTCAGGAGCAATTTTACCCCTAACGTCTAAAATGGTGCAATTTTACCCCCAACGTTTGTAGCCAAGAGCAATTTTACCCCTAACGTTGATAAATTGGGTCAATTTCAGAAATAATTCATCAAACTGTCTTCTCGGTCATGAATTTATCATCTACACTTCACATGTGCATCATTTTATCAACAACAAATTATAAACATATGTTGGGATGTGAAAAAAATAAAAAAATAATAAAAAATATACTGTCTTTTCTACGAATTAGACAAAAAAAATTCAAAAAATTCACCGAATTTATAAATATTAATCTCCAATTCTATTATTAAATTATAAAAAACATGAAATCCTTTTTTTTAGAATGAATTGATATGCAATTGGTGCAAAATAATGAACAAAAATATATGTGTTTTATAATATTGTCTGAAATTGACCCAAATTACCAACGTTAGGGGTAAAATTGCTCTTGGCTATAAACGTTAGGGGCAAAATTGCACCATTTTAGACGTTAGGGGTAAAATTGCTCCTGACCCAAAACGTTAGGGGTATTTTTGCACCTTAACCCAATTTTAAATAAAAACTCAAATTCGCTCTGTAATTTTTTCCAAAATAAAAAACCCAAATAACAATTATGACTAGCGTACACGGTAAAGAAAAGGAGTAATGATCCCTCTGATACGTTTTTTTTTCTTAATTTCAATAAAAAAACACGAGTTCTGTCTCCAGAATCGGAGACGGAATTCGTTGTACATATACTGGACGGGAGAAATTCATGTCTGCCCTATGGGCGGGTGGGAAATTCTCCCGCCTACCTGAAGCGTCCGATTATTGTTTTGATGTTAAATTTGTATTTACATATCAACGTAAGTATTGAAATATTATAAAGTAAATAAGAATGTAATTCAATTAGACAAATTACTAATCGAATTGGAGTAGATAATAACGGAAATACTTAGGGTTTAAGGATGAATTTCAATTAGAGTAAATAAGAACTGGCGTTATTCGATTGGTTTATCATTTTTCAGACTTCTGAGGTTGGAGGTAGTTCTGGACAGCGATATACTAGCAGACGTGTTGTCACTGCCTCTGCTCAGAGGAGCTGGGACCAGGAGAGGCTGATGGAGGGCGCCGAGGGGGCGCATGTGGCACATCGTCAGCACATTAGAGCTGATGAGCATGATGATGTTGCCATGAACGTGGATGGCTCATATCATCCTGCAGACGAGAGGATCCTACCTCCTCATGTGACGAGAGGTAAAGGCGGTCGATTTGTTGCTACTGAGTCGTCATCCGGTAAATAATTTACATTCTTATTTTATTTTGTTATTAGTTTACTTTAGTTATTACTATAAGATTTCAATCGTTTAAATGTTATATGTGTAATATAATTTCATAGAGCAGCAAACGCTCTAGGGATGCTACAGATGAGGAGTGGGTAATGATGGAGCCGTACATGCTCAATATGAGTTCACAAATATGTTTGTAAATTAATAACAATCACAAATTGAACTTAACTGTTTTGTTTTTGTAGTGGGTTAGTCATATGGCTAACTTATGTTATAATATGGTAGACGTGATTAAACGGTTAGATGAGGATCAATCGGTGGAGTGAGCGGAGCAGTTGGAAGAGGTTATGAGTGATTGGCATTTGGCCAAATGATTCGGGACTGTATTTTGAGTTTTTTTTATATATGTATGGATTATATTATACATTTCGACATTTCGAGTTTTTTAAATCGTATTCTACAATTTGAGTAAACTGAAATAACATAAAACCGAAATATCATAAAACTGAAATATTAATAAATAGAAATATCACTAAATTGAAATATTACTAAACTGAAATGTCACTAAATTGAAATATTATGAAACTGAAATATCACTAAACTAAAATATCATAAAACTGAAATATCACTAAACTGAAATATCACTAAACTGAAATATCATAAAACTGAAATATCACTAAACTGGAATATCACTAAACTGAGATATTACTAATAATAATAATAATAATAATAATAATAAGATAGTGGCGAGTGTAAAAAAACATAATTACATAGGGATAGATATGAGATTTTACTCAAACCCATAAGATAACTTTGTGGAAGGATTAGATTATCCATTCTAATATGGAAATCTCCAGAAATTTAGAGAGAGAAACACCTTCAAGAGAGAGAAAGTGAAGAAAAAGGGAAGTTTAAAAAGGGAAAGTTTTGAGTTTAGGTCTTAGGTAAATTTCAAAATTTGTTGTATACAATTTGGTTTAGTATTTTAGGAGATAAGGTATAATCTCTTAGACTAGCTCTAATTTGAATCTTATACATGAAGCTGTTTTTGTGGTATGTTTTTGAAGCTTTTAAAGACTTTATTTGGAGAGGTGTTACGAATAAGAAATGTTCATATATGTGTTAACTAGTGTTCTGGAAAGTTTGGTTAGTATTGAATTTGTATGTTAGAATATAATTAGGAAAGAAATTCATGTGTGTTGTGTTGCCTATATATTGACACAGGGTCAGATTATAAATTCGATTATAAATTGTACAGAGTTTATAAAATTCTAAATTTTGGATATGTTATACTATTATTTGTCTAGTTTAAGTAGGAAAAGGAATTAGAACATTTGGAATTATAGCGTTTGAGTTATGAGTAATTTTGTGGAACTGGTACAGGGAACTTATGAGTAAAATAAGACTCAAAGAGAAATTTTATAATAAATTATGTATACTTGGACATTCTATAAAACTTTAGTATGATATGCATATATGAGTCTAGGATAAAATAAAATCAGAATTAGGTCATTTGGATAAGTGAAAGAGGAGTTATAAGGTTTTAATGTTAAGAGGTCATATTAGTATAGACACATATATCATTTGATGGAAACAAGTATAATGAAATGAAAAATAAAAATCAATAAGTAAATAATATTGGGTTTAAAGAGGGTGTAATTTATATTTAATCATATGCTAAATTATATTATATGTGCTCATAATATCGAAGATATTCCGGAGGAGGGTTCAATCCATCATCGAGAAAATTAGCGGCCTAGATGTGAGTATAAACATGATATGAAGTTAATTTTTAATTGTGTTTGTGAATTGAGAATTGTGGTGTGATAACATCCGGATATTATTTACGGGACTAAAAGGGTAATTAACCAAACGACCACAGATAAAAGGGATCGCCAAGGCTATGGCGTATGAAGCAAGACTCCTGGACGGCGAATCAGATAGATTCCTCAATACGCCATCGATAGTCAAACACTTGGGAGACCCGCCATCTCACCTCGATACACCCGCAGAACGGCTGAGCCGATTCCCAATTAAGGCAACTAATAACCCATTAATGTGCAAACGGTCATACTTGAATAAGATCACTAACCGCCACTAATGAGGCATTAATTGAGACTTTCTAGTTATCCGGAGCTACAACTATATGAGTATAAATAGTTTGCATTCCAAGCTATTAAGGTACACACACTTTCCAAAACCCTACTTCGTGTTTACAGTTTATTCTCGTACAAGTCACTGATTTTAGCATCGGAGTGTTCCCCACTGATCCCAACGGCGCCTCATAGGGAAGTGCTCCGATCAAGATTTCATCACTAGTCATCAATTGGTGCGGTGAAGGTGGAAGTTCTAATCACAAAAGGACTTAGTTCACAATCATAAAGATGGCAAATGAAGGGAAGAACCCTTCAACTGGAACAACAGCACCTTCAATGCCAACTTCAGTCGGTAATCCCTCGATGAACGCCGGCAATCCAGATCCTGATGCACCGCTTGTTCAAGATGAAAGAGAGATGTCGCCTGACTATTTCACTGAAGTTGTCATGGAGTTGGTAGGAAACGTCTATGGAACAGCTATGGCGGGTCGATTAAGAGCATACCTCGAGAATCCGATCGTAGGTGGACCCAAAATGGGAACCATTCCTCCTTTGCATCGTCCCCCGCCAAGACCGAGGACATCAGCGTGGCAGGAAGCCATTATCAAGCCAGGGGCTCGTCGTGATTCATCATTCTTGCTTTCTCAACCTACGGATTCGGTGGTCATAGATGTGCTCTGCCAACAAATAGGAGACCATTTGAAGATGTGCTAGAAGGAAGTCGGAGGAACCATCAAGCACCCCCAAGGAACACCGCCAATCCAGGAATCACCATTGGCGAACGACAGGTACCTCCCGTGCTAACTGGAACACAGGCTAGCCAAGGGCAAAACAATGAGACCGCGGATCCTAGTCACCCGCAGGGCGGACATATTGATACCAGGCGTAGAAGGCAAACCAGATCTCGTGGGAGAAGACGATCTAGATCCCGTTCCTACTGCAGAAGGCAGACCAGATCACCTCGCTAGGAAGTACCGCCGCCACCACTACCAGGGCAAGGAGGAGGCGGATGTCCTCCACCTAGAGGACGAGAAAGAGGTGGTAGACGATCACCATCGGACCCCACATCGCCGTCTAGCTCCTCCTCCTCTCAACGGAGTAGATCCCGTATCAGGAGACGCTCGAGGATGGATCGTAACTATATGGCTGAGGAGGTTCGGGCAGAAATGCGAAGGCAGAATGAAGAGAATGCAAGGCACAATCCTTTTGCTAACAGAGAATCGCCATTCACGAGGCGGATTGAAGACGTGGCAACTGATAGGCAGTTCAAAGTCCCAAACATACCTAGCTACTCAGGGGAAGATAATCCTGAGGCCCATGCAAGAAAATACAGCATGTTACTCGCGATTAATGGCGCCAGTGAAGCAGTCTTGTGCCGAATGTTCATAACCACACTGAAAGGACCGGCGTATGACTGGTTCCAATCTCTTCCGCCAGGATCAATAGATAGTTGTAGTCAACTGAGTAGGGAATTTTGCTCAAAGTTTGCAGGAAGCATTCCGCCGATTGTTTCATCGCGAAAGCTTTTCGAATTAAAGCAAAAGGAGGACGAATCCCTCAGAGACTATGTCAACAAGTTCAACAAGTTATGCATCCGAGTAGTGGATGTGGACGTTCCCACGGCTGTCGAAGCGGTGATAAAGAATACGACTTGTAAAAGCCTGCAAGAGGATCTGATCAGACACAAGCCTAGGACCACTGCAAAATTGATGGAGAGATGCAAGGATTTCATGGAAGTTGATGATATCCGAAGAGAATCTGCTTCTCCTCCTTAAAGAGGGAAAGGCGAATCCCGAAAGAGAGATAAGGAGAAGGAAAAGCTCCCCGATTCATCCTCCAGAAGTAGACGGAGGAGTTTCAGAAATAAATCGGCGTATACACCATCGGCCACACCATTGAATGCCCCTAAAAGTGAAGTGCTGATGTTGCTAGAAAATAGCCAACACAAACGGAGCATTTCGTACCCCGAACCAAAAGGGGGGGAATACACCAATACGGGAAGAAACGCCAAAAATTATTGCAGATATCACAGGAGAAATGGACATGAGACAGATGCATGCTGAGAGTTGGCCAATGAGATTGAAAGGCTCATTGAGAAAGGGAAACTGGATAGGATCGTTCAGAACGACAAAAAGAAAGATGAGGATAAGTCAAGGGATGATCCAAAAAAGAAGGCTAAAGGCGTTATCAATGTCATTGGTGGCGGACGGGGATACCAGCCATCAGTTAAAAAATCCACAACAACCACCCTTGATAGAGCATCACTTAATCGCCCGTTCGCAGACATCGGTCCAGCAATTACTCCACACGCGGATGCTCTCGTTATCACCATGATGGTAGAAGGATGGGAGGTGAAGCGAGTGATGATAGATACAGGCAACTCATGCAATGTTATCACTAGAGGAGCTTTCGCCAAGCTTAAAGTTGATCCAATCCAGATAGAGACCACCATTGTAGACATCTTGGGAGTAACAGGCCATACAATCCAAACGAAGGGACATGTGACTTTGGAATGTGAATTGGCAGATGAGGATCAGGCATGGATTAGAGATCTTGAGTTCTCTATCATGGATGGACAATTGGCTTACAACATCATCTTGGGACGCCCTTTTATCTCAGAAGTGGCGGCTCTAATATCAATACGCCACTTGGCAATGTACATCCCTACGGCCAAGGGAGGAGTAATGACCAGCGGAAATCAGAAAGTAGCTCAAGAAACATACTCCGCATCTTTGTCAATCCGCCCTCAATCTAGGGATGAGGAAGAGGATGAGCTTGTTACAGCCACCTTGGGAGACATGGAGATGTTCCTCATTATGGATGGGAAGCAAGTACGGATCGCCAAAGGGTTGAGAATAGAGATCAAGAATGATGTCACGAAGGTCCTCCTCGAGTCAAAAGACGTGTTTGCATGGAATGATGAGATCCTTACAGGGGTCAGCCCGGACGTAATCACCCACAAACTGAATATCACTAAAGATGCGGTTCCTGTGGCTCAAAAAAGAAGGAATCATGGTCCGGAGAGACAAAAAGTGATCGAGGAGGAGATATCCAAACTGAAAAAAGCAGACGCCATTGAGGAAGTCATCTATACGCAATGTCTAGCAAACGTGGTCTTGGTTAAGAAAGCTGGCGGGTCATATCGAATGTGCATCGATTTGATAGACCTTAATAAGGCGTGTCCCAAGGATAACTACCACTTACCTTGCATTGACATCTTAGTTGATGGAACAGCAGGGCATGCTATATATTCCTTTACATATGTGAAGTCGAGCTATCATCAGATCCCCATGGAACCGTCAGACAGGATCAAAACCTCATTTGTAACACACCAGACAACCTATTGCTTTCAGGTTATGCCTTTTGGGCTTAAGAATGTTGGGCAACCTACCAGCGTATGATGAACAAGATATTTGAAGGAAGGGATGGCAATAACTTCTCAGTATATTTCGATGACATGATCATCAAAAGCACCACAATGGAAAAGCATGCCGAGGACATAAAAGAAGTTTTGGGATTCCTTCGCCATCACAATGTCAAGCTGAACCCAGAGAAGTGCACTTTCGAGGCAACATATGGGAAGTTCTTGGGATACATGGTCAATCAGAAAGGAGTGGGCCCCAATCCAGATAAGATTAAGGCCGTATTGAACATGAAAGCCCCATAAAACGTTAGAGAAGTGCAACGCCTCAACGGGCGGATCATAGCTCTTGGGAGATTCATCTCATGCTCTGCTCAGAGATGTCAGCCATTCTACGAAGTGATCAAGAAGCAAAAAACGTTTGAATGGAATGAAGATTGCAAGCTAGCCTTTGAAGGCATCAAGCGTTTCCTCACAGAACCGCCTTTAATGAGCCGGCCCCTTGAAGGTGAGCATTTATACATGTATGTTTCTATCACTGATAAAGCGGTTTGCACTGTCATGATCAGAGAAGAAGAGGGTCAACAATATCCAATCTACTATGTTAGTAAAGTTTTGAAGGATGTCGAGACTCGGTATTCAAGATTGGATAAGATGGCGCTAGCCGTGGTCGCCACCTCCATCAGCCTCAGACCTTATTTTCAATCCCACACAGTTATTGTCCGCACCAACATACCAATGAGGAAGGTATTACAGAAGCCAGAAACATCGGGGAGGTTAATGGAATGGGCTATTCGTTTGGGAGAATTCGATGTCCGCTATGAAGGCAGATCCGCCTTAAAAAGCCAAGTCTTGGCAAACTTCGTGAATGAATTCACGGAAGAAGATATTAATCCCCCTCAGTCAAAGTTGGAGGAATCGACGATGTACACTGATGGAGGTTCATCTACGGAAGGTGCTGGAATTGGTGTAGTAATCAAGGGTCCTCAGTATATCAAGATACATTACGCTGCGAAGCTAGAGTTCCCCGCAACAAACAATGCCGCAGAATACGAGGCTTTGATACTTGGGCTACGCCTGTTAAAGGAGATCACACCGGAACGAGTAGTGATCTATAGTGACTCCAAACTGATGATCAACCAGGTAATAAAAAACTTCAATGTAAAAGATGAAACCCTGGTCAAATACATGGAAGAGGCCAAGAGGCTACTGGCCTACTTGGAAAGCAAAGAAACGAAATGGGAAATGATCCACGTGCTTCGAGGATCAAATATGGAAGCAGATCACCTGGCTAAATTAGCTTATAGCAAAGATCAATGGGCGGACCTTGAGTGCCCATTCGAAGTGAAAACTAGACCAGCGTTCGCCCCAAAATCATAGCTCTTCTTACATCCGTCACATACGACTGGAGATCACCGATCCAGCAATATCTTGCTGATGGATCTTTGCCTCAAGACAAAGAAGAAGCCAGGTGAACAGTGAGAAGAGCATCATATTTCTCCATGATAAATGATTACATGTATCGAAAATCTTTTAGCCAGCCTTGGTTGAAATGTGTCACAACAGAAGAGGGACAGGAGATTATCAGAGAATTACACGAGGGCACATGTGGAGCCCACGAAGCATCCACCGCCATTTTCAAGAAATCCAGGCTGTCTGGATTCTATTGGCCTACCGCGGAGCTAGATGCTCAGAAATTGGTGGAATCCTGCCACAACTGCCAGGTTCATACAAATGAATCCCATACGGCCAAACATCTACAAAAGCCCATCATCGAAGGACGACCATTCGCCACATGGGGTATCGACATCGTCGGTCCTTTTCCTTCCACAAGGAAATAGAGGAAATATGTAGTGGTAGCTGTCGATCACTTTACAAAAGGGGTAGAGGCAGAAGCTGTGTCCACAATAAGTGCAGAGTGAACGGTAGAGTTCATGAGAGACAATATTGTTGGGAGATTCGGGGTCCCCCACACAATTATCATGGATAATGGAACGCAGTTCAACCGTGAAGAGTTCAGGTCATTTTGCCAGAATCAGGGCATCCAGAATAGATTCGCCTCAGGTATACTACCCACAATCAAATGGAATGACCGAAGTCACCAACAGAACAATCGTGAAAGGCATAAAGAAGAGGATGGGTGAACATAACAAGAAATGGGCGGATCAGTTGATGAATGTCCTATGGGCATACAGAACCACCCCTCGAACTGCCACCGGTGAAATGCCATTCGCCCTCACCTATGGAGTAGAAGCTGTCATTCCTATAGAAGTTCAGATCCTAAGTGACAGGGTTCTACTCTAGTATGAATACCAGAACGAGAAGAGATTAAGGGAGAGTCTCGACCGACTGAAAGAAAAAAGGGAGAAGGCTTATGTCCGAATCGCAGCCTACAAGCAAAGGATTGCAGCCTATCACGACAGAAATGCCAAACTTATGGATCTGAATCAAGGAGACTTGGTGCTCAGGAAAGCTGACAAAATTCAATCCATGGAAGGCAGAGGAAAACTAGGTATCACATGGACATGGCCATACAAAATAATTGCCAAGATCGAACCCGCCACTTTCAAAATTCAAGACATGGAGGGGAACACGCTACCACGTACGTGGAATATCTAGAACCTCCACATGTATTTTCCCAGAGAGTAGGATGTAATCAAAGGTCTTGAATACTCTTTTTTCTTTAGTAAGGTTTTATCCCATGTGGTTTTTCTTATTAAAGGTTTTAACGGGGCTCACATAAAAGACCAAGTTGCTGTAATAAGGCGAATCACCAGTCAATGAAATGAAATTTTTGTTTGGAATTTCTCTCTTTTAAGTATTTTTTGCAGAAATATAAATATTCCAGACTCAAAGAAGGGAGGCAACAAAAGCATTCCCATTGTAGAAAATGTCGTTACAGCATATCTACCCTCTCCTTAAAGATAGGAGAACAAAAATTCCAATGGAGGATCAATCCACCTCAAAGATAGGAAAATGATTGACCACCGTCAAGGGTGGATTAAAATTGTCTCATTAATGAGATCTTTACACCCTCAACTTTCTCCTCACAAGAGAATCAAAAGACCCGATGGCGGATCGACTTACCTCAAAGATAGGAAAAAGTCGATCACCACCAAGGGCAGCTTAACTTCCTAAAACGGAATAAAGCTTCTAACCTTCAAAAAGGTCCACACATCGGGGTACGGCTGGCCATCTACCCTGAACAATCAAACAAGTCCTAAACCAGATTCTAGGAACTTATTTGCTAAAAGATATAATGCATGAAGTGAAAGTTCTGGAAAATGATTCATTTAAACAAAAAATAAAATTGTACTTAATTACATCAGAACTAATTAAATTTTTACAACCGCATCCTCCCCTGCACCTTTCTCTAAAGGTGCATCCTTTGGAGGAGCCTCATTCTACTTCGCCTGAGGAACACCGCTATCAATCTCCACAATGTCAGCCTCATCATCAAGTCCATTGGACGCTTTGCTAAGGTCATCCGCCTCAACCTCGAGGTTGACAACCGACTTTGTATCTTCTTCATTCAATCCCCTCAGCTCATTCCGGACTTGACCATGGATGAAGTCACGAGCATTCACCATTTTGTCATATTTGATAGCTTCTTCAGCCTCAGGAATGACATACTCTAGATCTACGAAGGCTATCTTCGGATAAGCAAGTCTAACATAAGCCATGATCCGCTCGCCATAATAAAAAGCACGGCTACCAGCCAGAATCTCCATATTCAATAAAGCGGCCTTGTGGTCTTTAGCATCCTCGCTATTTTCTTCTCCAGCTCCTGGATCTTGGCATCCTTACTCTCATTACGAGCTATGGCGGCAGTAGCATTGGCACTGATGAAAGACACTTCATTCTCCAATTTCTTGATGGTGGCCTTATCGGCTACACCTTGGAGAAGATCCGCCTCCATCGCGCACATATGGGCGTATGTCTGATAAAAGGAAAAAAAATCACTTAGAAAACAAGATCCACAAAACTGGGATCACTCTTTCATCCAAAAATATGAAACGATGAGAAACTTACCATAAGGAGATCCCTTTTTCCCATCTTAGCATGGGCGGATCCAGAGTACTTGGCTCGGCTCTCCCACACCTTTCCCAGCTGACCAATGGCTTCATCCAAGTCATTTATGACTGACTCGCTCTCAAGGGCTCCCTTTTCCCCATACTTGGCGAACCAGTACTTCCCTAAATCTGGTTTCGTCACCTAAACGGAAAAAGCAGGAATTAGGACCCATAACAAAAGGCAGAGTAAAAAGGAAGAACTGTACCTGTTCCTGATTAAGACCCAACCAATCAATCTTGGGCTTTCCCGCCCTTGAGGCATCAGCCATCAGCTTTGCTCCACCTGTAGGAGCCGCCTTTGTCTTCTTGCCTGCAGGAAGCGGAGCATCGTCCAAAGGGCGTTTCCCATCTTTCTTACCGGGATTCGCCACCAGCTCATTTCTCTTCTTCGCTTCCAGCTCATTCATCTTCTTTCGCCTCTCTGCAAGGGCGCAGCTAGCTTCAGATAATTCCCTGACAAGGGGACAAAAAGATAGTCACGGTTCAAGGAAGAATAAAAGTACCTTCATCAAGTTGGGTAAATTTCACATAGTCGATCTGAGCGCCCACTCAACGGACCAACGGAACCCCGCTCATCATGAATTCTAGGGCACCGACATAAGTCCAGAAATCTGTCTTGATACTCCTCATGAGATTCGCCACATTCTCCTCAAGGGGAGTCAATTGAATCAATTTGCCAGCCATATGTTGGGGTTTGTGGTTCCAATACGGCGGGAATCCTAAGGATTCGCCCTCTTTCAGCTTGACGAAGAAGAACTTTTCGTCCCAGAAATGGACATTGGACATCTTATCACTAAAAGGCGAGTAGCCCCTAAACTTAACGAAAGTTATAAAGGATTCACTTTTTTGCTTAGAAGGCTTATGGAGGGATCTGAAAACCCGAGGAGTAAGATGGACCCCCAGATTGCATGCCAAAAAAGCGTCCAGAGCTACGTCCAACCAGCCATTCGGATGCAACTAGCTGACGGTGATCCCAAAGTAATCAAGAATTTCTCCCATCAATTGGGGAATGGGAAGACAAAAACCCCTTTCCACATGACTTTTATATACAGAAAGGAATCCCTTAGGGGGACAGGCAGGACGTTGATGGGCATCCGCCAACGTTAATTCAAAATTCTTCATCCAGGGATAGTGATCCGCCAAGTAGGCAAGATCCGCAGGACTCATGCGAGATGAAGTGATCTCCGCACTAGGACCTTTTTTTCTACTGGGGGTCGAAGAAGAAGCCTCCATCCCTGAGACAGCACTAGAATTCACTACCGATGCAACGGGGGCAACAGTGGCGGAAGAGTTCTGGGTTTCTATAAACCAAGGATAGCGATTCCTATACTCCTCTAAAGCACTATGTAAATTAGACAAATCACAGCTCGGAGTACCCTCAGAAGAATCCGTGCTTTCAAAAGATTCTAAGCTAAGTGAGTAATCGGTGGAAGAAGACAAACCGAAGAGCCTAGAGGTAGAACCAGAGGAGGAACTCATAAAAGCAAAAGGGAAGATAAACGGAAGGAGTACGAAGTCAAACTTATATGAAATTCCAAAGTAAGAAAGAAGAAGCTTCAACCCTTGAGTTCTTGATACGAAGAGGGCTCCGAAGAAGTTCAGGTGAGAATCGAAAGTCCTAACAATGAAGAAATGAAATCGAAAGAGAGAGAAAGAAAGAGTTTTTAAAAGAGAGACTCACCTCGATTCGAGCGTCTTAAACACCTGGCAATCAAAGAATGGTCTGGGACAGAGCAATCATTAATAAGCCGCCGATTGACGGCACGCCTGGAAGCTCAAAAGCCCTAAAGGACTTTGACGATATTTTTAGGGGGGCTTCTGATAACATCCGGATATTATTTACGGGACTAAAAGGATAATTAACCAAACGACCGCGGATAAAAGGGATCGCCAAGGCTATGGCGTATGAAGCAAGACTCCTGGACGACGAATCAGATAAATTCCTCAATACGCCATCGATAGTCAAACACTTGGGAGACCCGCCATCTCACCTCGATACGCGTGCAGAACGACTGAGCCGATTCCCAATTAAGGCAACTAATAACCCATTAATGTGCAAACGGTCATACTTGAATAAGATGAGTAACCGCCATTAATGAGGCATTAATGGAGACTTTCTAGTTATCCGGAGCTACACACTTTCCAAAACCATACTTCGTGCTTACAGTTTATTCTCATACAAGTCACTGACTTTAGCATCGGAGTGTTCCCCGCCGATCCCAATGGCGCCTCACAGGGAAGTGCTCCGATCAAGATTTCATCACCAGTCATCATGGTGTTTGATCACTACGCCAAAACCCCCTTCAGATGACGGTTAAAAACCATCGTCCCGCATGATATAAATCTATCACAGGGCTCGCTGCCGTCTGTTGCACCTTCAGATGATGGTTAGGTTCTGTCATGTGAAGATACGATACATGACATAAGCCTAGTTTCGTACTGTCATATTAATCTTGTTACGATGCAAATTTTTTATTATTAACGTCACCTTTAATGTCATGGCATGACATACTAATAATTAAAAAGGTCAAGTTTTTTTTTAATTTTTTTTTAAAATTGCGCAATGCGCTTACATTAAAGAAGAAAGAAAAATCCCCACTAGACCCGGATGTGATTCGAACCCATGACCTCCCAAGGCATAGGTAAACTCTCAACCATTAGGCTAAGAGTTTCATCAAGTAGATATATGGAAGATCGGTATATTGGTATTCGCAATGACAGTTTTTATAATAATTTATGTCGTTGTAGCTTGTTTTAGATGACATAGGTCTTAATCAATCATGTCAATGGATTTATTTTCAGATGACAGATTCGTTTATTTTAATGTCTTTGAATTGTTGTTTAGATGATATTTTTTAAACGTAAATATCACTCTTTGTCTTCTTCTTCGAATGAATTTGGTTAATGAAACATAATCAAATGAACAAGAATTTATGCATATCAATGACGGATATGGTGAGGGATCCAGTAACAGGGAGATCTGAAAATCATCGAGAAAGGTCTCGTTCCCGCTCGAGAAACTCACCTGACACCCACCGTGATAACAATAGAAGGCGGAATGAGAGGTCACTTTCACCTCGACGGTTCAATGCAGTTGTAGAAGTGCGGTTTCATGGAGAATCACGAAGGCAGAACGCATAACGATATGCCCATAAAGTCAATAGGCACTCGCCTTTCACAGTTCATATCCTAGGCTATCAGATGGATGAGCGGTTTAAGGCGCCTAATCTACCACGGTATAAGGGGGAGGATAACCCAGAGGTACATACGAGATAGTACAGGGAATTAATGGACATATATGGACCTAACAAGGAAATCCTCCATAGAATATTCTCAACCACTTTGAGGGGATCAACCTATGGCTGGTTCCAATCTCTTGCAGCATGAACTATTGATAGTTGGGAACAGTTAAGTCGTGAATTTTATGCCAAATTCGCCAGCAGCATTCCGCCTGTTGTGTCCAACCGGACATTATATGACCTTAAACACAAAGAAGGCGGATCTCTGAGGGTGTATATAGACATTTAACAAACTATGCATCAAAATCACTAATGTTGATGTCAATACGGTGGTTGAAGTAATCATAAAAAATACTAGGTGTAAACGATAACAAGAAAAGCTAGTTATGCACAAACCGCGGAGCCTCATAGAATTAATGGAGAATGCAAGAGGTTCATGGAGATTGCTGACACAAATAGAACTGCAGATTCCCCAGAATGAAAAGACCAAAGCGGATCCGGAAGGAGAGACAATAAATGGGCGGACCAAAAGGGTAGTCGAAATCAAAGAAGCAGGCCCACATAGACGCCCTTGAACACTCCTAAAAATGAAATTCTCTTATGGTTAGAGATGAGAAAATTTAAACGGGACATTAAATATCCTGAACCAAAAGGAGGGGGGAGCATGTACTAGTGGGCAAAAATGCAAGAGCATACAGTCGGTTCCATAGAAGACAAGGCCATGGAACTAACAAATGTTTTGCATTGGAAAAAGAAATTGAAAGGTTAATTGAGAGAGGTTCGCTTAACAGGTTGGTCCAACATAATCAAGGTGATGACAAAGAAAAAGAAGAGCCCAAGGCAAAATCAAAAGGGGTTATTAATGTTATTGCAGGTGGGCCTGGATATCAACCGCCAGCTAAGAAGGCTAGGACATCCGCCATAGACCAAATTGCCCTTAATAGACCCTATGCGGAGGCAGGTTCTATAAATGGCCCCATGCAAATGCTTTGGTGATCATGATGACCATTGAAGGATGGGAACTAAAGAGAGTCATGATCGACACAGGTAGTTCTTGTAACGTGATCACTATGGGGCATTTGCTAAATTGAAGGTAGATCCTATATAGGTAGAAGCGACCATCGTAGAAATCTTGGGAGTAACTGGACACACTGTTCAAACCAAGGGTCAGGTAATGCTGGAGTGTGGAATCACATATGGAGACCAAACTTGGAAGGGGGACCTGGAGTTCACTATCATGGATGGGCGATTGGCGTATAATCTTATTCTAGGGAGACCATTCCTTCAGAGGCGGCAACTCTAATCTCCGTCCGCCATCTAACAATGTACGTCCCAACCGCCAAAGGAGGAGTCATGATTAGAGGAAGTCAGAAAACGGTGCAAGAAACATACACGGCTTCCTTAACCATTCGCCCGCAAACCAGGGATGATGAGGAGAATGATGAAGAACCAATCACCACAGCGTTAGGTGAGATAGAGATGTACCTTATCTTAGAATGGAAAAAGGTAAAAATTGCTAAAAGGCTCCGAGCAGAGATAAAGGAAGAAGACATCGTGAAAACATTAAAGAAATGCCAAAGTGTCTTTGCTGGAGATAATAGGGTGTTAACAGGGGTAAGCCCAGATGTGATCACTCATAAGCTAAATATTGCAGATGATGCGATGCCTGTCACACAGAAAAGGCAGAATCATGGGCCAGAGAGATAAAGGGCCATCGAGGAGGAAATTGCTAAGTATAGAAAAGTTGATGCTATCGAGGATTGCCAGCAAGCTTTCAAGGAATCAAGCAGTTCTTGACAAAACCACCTCTAATGAGCAGGCCCATTAAAGGGGAGGACCTATATTTGTACGTATCGATCACGGATAAGGCTATATATACAGTGATTATCCACGGTGAGGAAGGACAACATTATCCTATCTACTATGTGAGCAAAGTGTTAAAGGACGCCGAAACAAGATACTCAAAACTGGATAAAATGGCTTTGGCGGTTGTAACCACTTCAATCCGCCTGCGGCCTTATTTTCAAGCTCACACTATTATAGTACGGATAGGAATCCCCACAAGGAAAGTGATAACACAAGAGAAACTTCTGATCGGATCACGTCCCTGTGAGGCGCCGTTGGGATCGGCCGGGGACACTCCGATGCCAAAGTCAGTAAAATATAGGGAGAATAAACTATATTGACGAAGCTTAGAGAATATAAAAGTAAGTGTACCTTGATAGCATGGAAAGGTAGGCTATATATAGTTGAGGAATTCGTAACCTCTAGGTAACTAGAAAGCCTCCATTAATGCTCATTTAATGGCGGTTACAAGTTACTCTTAATTTGGCGGTTTGAGACTATTAATGATTCATTTAATAATCATTTATGGCCGAGACGGCGGCCAGCCGCTATTTAGGTAAATGGAGAGATTCGCCTAAGAGATCCGCTGACGGATCTCTTAGAGCTGATCTAGGATGATCCGCCAGACGGCTTCCTTTGCTACGTGGCATATCTTAAGGTAATTACCCCTTTTGGTCCTTATGATAATATCCTAATGTTATCAGAAAGTATTGCAGAAACCAGAAGCATAAGGTAGATTAATGGAGTGGTCCATACGCCTTGGCGAATTTGATATCCGATACGAGGGAAGAACCGTCTTAAAGAGTCAAGTTTTGGCTGACTTTGTTAATGAGTTCGCCGAGGAGTTTATTGACTCACCAAAAATTAAACTGGAGGAATGGACCATGTATACTGACGGCGCATCATCCGAGGAAGGAGCAAGAGCAGGAGTTGTGATCAAAGGTCCAGAGTACGTTAAAATACACTATGAAGCAAAGCTAGACTTTCCAGTAACTAATAACGTGACTGAGTATGAAGCTTTGATCCTCGGATTACAACTGCTAAAAGAAATCATCCCGGAACGTGTAGTAATATACAGTGATTCAAAGTTAATGGTGAATCAAATGATGAGAAACTTCAACGTGAAGGATGAAATCTTAGTCAAATATGTGGAGGAGACAAAACGAATCCTAACTATTCTGGAAACTAAGGAGGTCAAATGGGAGATAGTACACGCCCTTTGAGGATCGTACACTAAGGCTGATCATCTGGCCAAGCTAGCCTCAAGCAAAGATCAATGGGAAAATCTCACTTGCCCCTTTGTAGTAAAAGCGAAGCCAGCATTCGCCCGAGAGACAGTGGCGGTTATTGGTTCCGTCCAGGCTGATTGGCGGACCCCCCTGGTAAAATATCTAGTGGTAGGAGTCTTGCCTAAAGACAAAGACCATGCAAAAAGGGTGGTGAAGAAAGCAGCCTACTATGCAGTCATGAATGACCAGTTATACCAGAAATGGTTTAGTCAACACTGGTTGAAGTGCGTCACCACGGAGGAAGGCCAAACATCATGTGGGAAATACATGAAGGCATATGTGGAGCTCATGAAGCATCCACCACCATCTTTAAAAAGGCAAGATTGACATGTTACTACTGGCCTAGTGCAGAACAGGATGCACAAAAATTGGTGGAAACATGTCACAATTGCCAGATTCATGTAAACGACATGCATGTGCCTAAGGCCCTTCAAAGGCCAATTATAGAAGGGTGGCCATTCTCCATAGGGGGAATCGACATAGTGGGACCATTCCCGCCTATTAAGAAACAATGCAAGTTTATAGTAGTAGTTGTTGATCACTTTACGAAATGGGCAGAGGCAGAGGCCATCTCAACCATTACAACAAGGCAGATGATTGATTTTGTCCATGACAATATCATAAGGAGGTTTGGAGTACCCCGTACAATCGTCACGGACAATGGGACTCAATTCAACTGCGAAGAGATTAGAAAATATTGCCAGGATTGGGGGATTACCAATAAATTTTCATCCGTCTATTATCCTCAGTCCAATGGTATGACAGAAGTTACGAATAGAACCATTGTCAAAGGCATCAAGAAAAGGCTAGGTGAAAAGAAGAAATGTTGGGCGGATGAATTGATGAGTGTCTTATGGGTGTATCAAACCACCCCTGAGTGGGCACTGAGAAACGCCATTTTCCCTCATTTATGGGATTGAGGCGGTTATCCCAATAGAAATAAAGACCCCAAGTAGCATGGTGTCATTTTATTGCAAACAACAAAATGGTGAAAGGCTCAAAGAAAGCTTGGATGGCCTTGAAGGGAAAAGGCTTATGCCCGAATAGCCGCATATCATAATCAAAATACCAAACTGGTGGAACTGAATAAAGGAGATCTGATCTTGCGGAAGGCGGACAAAATTCAATCGGTGAATGGAAAAGGCAAATTAGGCGTAACCTGGATGGGGCTTTATCACATTGCTGCTAAAATTGGACCAACCACTTTCAGGTTAAAAGAAATGAATGGACAAGAAGTACTGCAAACTTGGAACGTCCAGAATCTCGACAAATATTTTACAAAGTAAATGTAATTGAAAGGTCTTGAGCACTCTTTTTCCTTGAATAGGGTTTTTCCTCGTTGGGGTTTTCCTATTATAAGGTTTCAATAAGGCTCACAGAAAGGCCATTATCCATTGTAATAAAGGCAAAAGCATTGCTCCATTAATAAACTAATCTTTGTTATCAATTCTATGTATCATTTTGTTTAAGGAGTTCGTTGGCATACATAAATGTCTTTATACAAAAGGTGGAGGAACAACAGAACAAATGTACAAAGCAAAATGTCCTCCTAAAAAGAACCCTTAAAAGCGGGTCTAACAAATCCCATCAAGGGCGGATTCTTTTCCTAGAGAAAAGAAATCCTAACAAAAGCCCCATTAAGGGCGGATCTTATCGAAGTCCCATCAAGGGCGGATTCTCTTCCCAGAGAAGAGAAATCCTAACAAAGTCCCATCAAGGACAAATTCTTCTTTCCCAGAGAAAAAGAAATCCATAGCTTACCATAAGCTTCTTAGGGGATGGTTGGCCACATACCCTAATAATATGGAGAAATCCTAAGTAAACCAGATTCTAAAAAATTACAAGCTAAAAGATATATGCTAAGTAAAAATGAGGAACTGGAAGAAAAGGATCCGTGTGAGAAGATATAATTATATTTGAAAAATATAAAAATATTGTACTTATTACAGTAAGCATCAGAAGCCTCAAAATCAAAAGAAAAATACAAGTTCTACTCCTCATAGGGGGTTGAGGGAAACATTGGAGGCAAACACATGAGCTTCAACACCAGCCTCAAGTATAACATTTGCAGGGCGAATCTCCTCCCCTTCCTCAGATGCGTCCTTCGTCTGGATAGTTGAAGATGGAGGAGCACCAAAAATCTCTGCCTCAATAGCACCCGTCGGGTTCTCCAGGGTGCCATACCGTCAAGCTTCTTCCTCGGAGAGAATCTTTATATCGGGCTCCACCAGGTCAACTCTTGGGTTATCCCGCCTATAGGCAACACTCATCCTCTTACCAAAGTAAGCCGCCCTGAGGCCAAGAAGCACCTCTTGATCCGCCAATTTCTTGACCAGGTCAGCCTTCTCCGCTTCTAACCTAGTCTTCTCCTCAGTCAAAGCCTTGTTTTGATTAGCTTGAGACTGCGCAAGGATGGTAGCAGCTTTATGGCTCACCGGCTCCGCCATTAGTTTGTCCCTCAACTTGACGATATCCGCAACATAGATGGCAGCTTCGAGCATAACATCCTTCACGCCTCTAAGGTGGTTGTAAGTCCACACCAAAAGCCATAGGCATCAGAAATCAAATAAAACGTACTAAAAGCTAGAGGAAAAAGACAAGTACCGCAAAGGACTTTTTAATGGCCATGTTGAGCTGGCTCATAGGTGAGTACTTGATCGAATCTTCCACCACCCTAGGAAGTTCCCTCAGATCTTCGTGGACATCATCCAGCACCCTGCTATATATAATATGGTGACATCCGGGCCATAAGCCCCGACCCAATAACGCCCTAGATGGGGCTTCTCTTCCTAGAAAAAAACAAGGAGATAGAGGTTAAAAAAGTAAAATAGAAGAAAAGGAAAAGGTGATGGGGACTCACTGGGAAAGGTTGCATAATAGGGGGTTTCCTAACACCACTCGACGGATTTTGAGAACCGCCACTTACACCGCCCTCGTGAATGACAAAGGAACCAGATTTCTGGCGTTTCGAAAGAGGAATGTCCTCCATATTGATGACAACCGCCACATTTGTTGTCGGCCGCTTTTCTTTAAGCTTCACCTGCTTCATCCAGTTCCGCCTCTCTGCATGCACATTTGATATGTTAGACTTCCCCCTGCAGAAAAGAACATATGGAGAACATGTTAATAACGGAAGAGAGTGGGATTACCTTCCCCAAGTTGTTAAAAACTGATGCAACTGATCATGTCTCCTTCCTTTACGACTAGCTGTACCTCCTTTGTGATAAATTCAAGGGCCTCAATATATGCCCGGGACCCATTAGGGACAGAACGCATAAGGTTCATAAGATCATGCCCAGGGACATTCAAAACATATTTTAAGCCACGACCCTTGGGTTTAGGGTTGTAATTCCAGGAATTAATGAACGCCTTCCTGTTCTTTGATGAAGAAGGCGCTACTCCAGTCATGGACATTGGAAATTTTGGAGTGGAAAGGGGCGTATCCGGATCCTAGCTTCAACATGAAGGTCACGCAATCCTCAAACTTGCGGATGGTTAATGAATGGAGGGCACGAAACACCCGAGGAGTGATAGATGCACCAAAGTTATGCACAAGGTACGCATCATACAGCACGTCTCATTAGGGTGCAACTGGCTGATGGGATTATTGAAGAACCTAAGGATATCCCCGACTACGTCAGGAACTGGGTATTCAAAACCTAGGTCTATGTGGCTGACATAGGTGGTGAAATAGCCCCTAGGCGGACGTGAAGCACGTTGTTCGGGTCGCGGAATTAAACATTATAATTTCCTCAGCCATGAGTGGGTTTCTTTCAAAACGTCCACCATGAACTGGGTGACAGTGGAATAGCTTCTTTCCGTTCTAGGAATTCTTATGCCCAGATTCCTGGGGATTGAGGAACTGGCCCCTTCCCTAGAAACTGGTAAATTTCCAGGTATAATTGGTGTATTTTCTACTATAAATAGAGGATTATCAGATTCAGTGGAGGAAGAACAAGGGGAAATGGGCTCTAATTCACGAGTTTGTTCAGTACTCATTTCTAAGAAAAGTCTAGAAAAACAAAGAAATTTCGTAGAAGAAGACGCGAAAAAACGAAATAAAGGTGGTGGAAACTTGTATGAACTGAGTTTTTGCAAGATGTGAGTATGATGAAAAGCACTTGGAGCATAAAGCAAATGGTGGAAAATGAGCAAAAGAGTGAGCATGAGTTCTGTTCGTAAGAAAATAAGGAGTAGAAGAAGAGGGAAGAAGGGGAAGAGGCCCTTATGAATCTAATAGCACAAAAAACGAGGCCTGAGGTGGCAGCGTAGCAGTGGCATAGGACAAGACACCTAGCAGGTAGTAGGGTCACGGCGCAATGATGGAAGAAGCTAAAGAGGCCCTAAAGGACCAAATTACCTTCAAAGGGGGGCTTCTAATAACATCCGGAAAAGCCCCTAGGACGTAAACTGTAAAAACCCATAGAAGGAAGGATCAAATAGTAAAGAGATTCCGCTAAGAGAGATTCGCAAGGCGGATCTAAGATATACGCCGTGGAAGCCCAGTAGCAGGGACCCGCCTTATTATGGAGATCCGTATCCGGCAGGTGAACATAAAAAGGTCTCTCGGGGCGAATCCACCCAGAGGTCTCTAAACCGTTGTCAAAGAGAAATCTTCCACATTAATGATACTAACAGCTCCATTAATACTGAAACCATCAAGCATAAAGGGGGGATTATTATGATTGTTATCAAATCTAATATAAATAACCCTACTACAAGGTGAATGAGGTACACATTATTCTAACTCTATTTTGTGATTACAGATTATTCTCTCAAGGATATTACTGACTTAGGCATCAGAGAGTCCTTGGTCGATCCAAATAGCGCCTCACATGGACGTAATCTGATGAATGAAAATCGACAAGATATCACCGTCCTTGGCTTGGGCGCAAGTCAAGGGCCGCACACCCTCGTGCCCCTATAAAAAGGGCACGATCCCCGAGATGGAGGATGCACATTTTGAACGAAAAAACTTTCAGAGGAAAAAAAGGAGAATTTGGAATCGAAACACTAAAAAGAATTGATCCCAAGCTTAGCATTTAGTGGTTTTTGGTCCGTTTTTATGACCAAATTAGCTTTCATATTTATTTTTATACATTTTTGCACTTTCTAACCGCTTAAATTATGTTTTTCAACCTGTATTCTAGGGTTTTCTACTTAAAATTGCATTTCTTATAATAAGTTATTTTATTCTTTCTTGAATAAAGAGTCAAATTCATCCTTCAACTTGGCATGAAAGGTCAATTTAGCTTAAATTGATATTTGGGTATCAACCCAATTCTTAAAATTGGCATGTGGAGTCAAATTAACCCATGACCAAATAAGCCCGAAAAGTATAATATATTTTTGATACCTGAACTTTATTCATGTTTGTATTTTGATACATAAAAAATATTATATTATGCACAACCGCATAACGCTTTAGCGTCGGCGCATTTCTTTATGTGCCAATGCAGAATATCGACGCACTAATACTATTTTGAGGGGTTTAGTGAGCTTTTTTTGTCTGTGTTTCGAGGAGCTTCTATCAAAATTAATTGTTCGTGACCCATTCTTCTGTTTCGAGGGATTTTTAGAGATTTCTTTTTATTAATACAGTTTTGACCTTTATTTATTTTTCTCACATTTTATTACTTAATAGAATTATTTCATTAGCAAAAAGAATTAACAAATAATTTAATAGAATTAAAATTATAAATTCAATTTTTATCCAAAATTGGCTACGTTCTTTTTATAAATAAAATAGGGCAAAGTACAAAAACAATGATCGTGGTTTGTCTTATATGCAAATATAGGTCTATGGTTTAAAAGTTTGCAAATAAAGGTATGTGGTATGCTCTTTTTACAAAACAAAATATTTGAAACTACGCTGTTAAATTCTGATGACAATCAAGAGTATTTTTAAATTTTTTTTAAATTACATTTATATATTAACAAAACACAGATCCCAATATTAAATTGCAACTTTGTAAAATGAACTTTAATATCAATTTAGTTCATAAACTGCCAAATTAGTAAAAACATAAAATTTTCACCATATGATTTATTGTTTCGATTTAAGGAATAATTTTTTAGAGGCTTGTGTTTTATCGATATGTAAGAATATTTTTTTAAGATAAAAATACATTTAATTATAATCAGAACATAAATATGTAATTGAAATACTTTGTTTTGTAAATAAAACATACCATAGACCTTTATTTGTAAACTTTTAAACCACATGCCCCTGTTTGCAAATTGGACAAACCATATGCATTTTTTCGCATTTTTTCCAATAAAATATATCCGAAATTTATTTGTTTCATATGTTATTACTTAATATTATTAATTTCATCAACTAAAAATTTGGAAAAAAAGTATTTGAAGAAATAAAAGAATAAATTTCATACATGTGTCAATGCATAATATCGGTGCACTAATACTATTTTGACGGTGTTTTAAAAAATATACTATTTTGAGAGATTTAGTGATGTTTTTGCCTCTGTTTCTAGCGTTTCTATCAAAATTAATTGTCCGTGCCCACACTCCTATTTCGAGGGATTTTTAGAGATTTCCTTTATTAGTATGGTTTCAACACCTTTTAAGTATAAAAACAGATTTCAGATATCAAAATGTAAACATGATGAAGTTTAGGTATAAAAAATATATTATAGTTTTAGGGTTGATTTGATCATAGGTTAATTTAACCCTTAATGCCAACTTTAAAGACTGAGTTGATACCCAAAAATTGATTTGGGCTAGATTGACCTTGCTTGCCAAGTTTAAGGGCCAATTTGACCCTTTGTTCATTCTTTCTTGGGTTAAGGTGTAAAAATACCCCTAACGTTTTGGGTCAGGAGCAATTTTACCCCTAACGTTTAAAACGGTGCAATTTTGCCCTTAACGTTTGTAGCCAAGAGCAATTTTACCCCTAACGTTGGTAATTTGGGTCAATTTCAGAAATAATTCATCAAACTGTCTTCTCGGTCATGAATCTTATCATCTACACTTCACATGTGCGTCATTTTATCAGTAACAAATCATAAACATATGTTGGGATGTGAAAAAAATAAAAAAAATAATAAAAAATATACTGTCTTTTGTACGAATTGGACAAAAAAATTCAAAAAATTCACCGAATTTATAAATATTAATCTCAAATTCTATTATTAAATTATAAAAAACATGAAATACTTTTTTTAGAATGAATTGATATGCAATTGGTACAAAATAATGAACAAAAATATCTGTGTTTTATAATAGTGTCTGAAATTAACCCAAATTACCAACGTTAGGGGTAAAATTGCTCTTGGCTATAAACGTTAGGGGCAAAATTGCACCGTTTTAGACGTTAGGGGTAAAATTGCTCCTGACCCAAAACGTTAGGGGTATTTTTGCACCTTAACCCTTCTTTCTTTTACATATTGTAATTTCCTACGATGAGCAATGATGCAACTTAGCTAGTTCGGGAAATAACATTTACAAAAAAACGAATATCATTCTTAAATCCTATCACATTAACAATGATCTGCCGAAGATACGTCCATGATTAAATGTGTGTGGTTAGATTAATTTTGAAGTGTTTTTAAGCTTTTTAGTGATAAAAAAGGGTTGTGGGAATACGCATTCGAAAATTTTAGCAAACGAAGGTTATGGGATGAAACGATTTCGTTAGAAATGGTTAGAAATGAGATTCTATCAGTAAATAGCATTCTGTAACGAATCTAATCAGTCGGAAAAGCTGCTAGAAATTGATTTTGAGGTTCTGCACGAAACTTTTTCGTCCGAAATGGTTAGAATTAACTGTTGGTAAATAAGGTTCTATGACGAATCTAGTCCATTGATAAAGTTGATGGAAATTGATTTTGGCCCATTTTGGGCATTTACGGAGGTTTGGATATAGCCTAGGTTTTTTTGTAGGTCATTGGCATATTAAATATTTATTGATATTTCGTGTAATTTGGGTTATTATACTTTGTTTTGGCTTTCGGATGACTTGTTTTTTTATCGAATCGGGTTTTAAAAGCGAGAAAGGAAGGTTTTCAAATAAATTTAAAACCTAAAAGGATACGTAATTAGACCATTTAGTGCTTAATAGTATTGAGTGCGAGACTGGTGGTTCATCAGGCATTTATTGGGGTGCCTAGCCACGTTTTTTTGTGAAAATGCTAGCCTTCCCATAACTTACCCAAGTTTCCGAACCCAATCGGTCTCCCACAAGGAATTCGGTTACATTTTGTTAATCATTTGGGTGGAGACTCTACTAATCTCCAAACTCCGATCCCGCTAAGTTGTTTGATTCCCGTATTGAACTTAGTTTCAATAATAGTCATTCCACCAACAGTTTCGTCCATTCATGTCTTCCAAACGAAGCTTGATTACATTATTCTTTTTTGTATTGCATTGCATATTCATTATACAAACATTTTGGGTAATTTTCATGAAATTTCTATCGAGGTCCATTCGTCACTCAAAAGAAACTAGCGTAAATACTCCCTTATAATCAAGTTCCAACTATTTTATTCCACTCGATAGGGGTAGTTTGGGTTTCTTCGCAAGATCCTTTTGTTCCAAGCCCACATGTAGTAGCCTAAGAAGTTTCCCTTAGGATTCACCAGTTATGATGATTTTGATATGATGTATGTATAACTTATGTCTTCCATTTTATCGTGGTATGTGTCAATCCCAACATGGTTTAGAAAATGAATTTACGTGACAATGTAACCCAAGATGAAAAGATAAGGGCGTTATGTTTCTCGATCCGATATATGTGTCACCTGAAACCATTAAACCTAGGATAAATTTCATCAATGGTGTATAACCTTTGTTCCATTTCACACTTTGGTATACAACCTTCAATTTGTCTCACTAATATGTACGAACTTATAGATGACCTCCCACTTTAGTGTACAGCAGGTAAAAATGACCGGTCAACGCAAAGTCAACGTGCCACATCTAATATAAAATTACTTATATACCATTTTCTTCTCATTCCTCATTCTCCCTTTCCCTTTTCCTTTTCCTTTTCCTTTCCCTTTCTAACTCCTCTCTCTCCTCCTGAGAGCCTGCTTCACGATTTCACACTATCCTTTCTTCTCTTTTCTCGATTTCACTCTTTCTTGATATATTTATATATTATAATTATTTCTCATTCTAAGAAAGAAATGTTGACAAAAGCCAAAACTTATAATAAAGAAACAAAGGATAGTTTTTCTTTTAGCTTACTCACCTGTTACACAACAACTTATAAAACTTACATCCTAATTATACTATGGAATGGTGGTGTGCAAGGTCTAGATACAAAGCTTGCATCTCTTAACAAATTGCAAATGCCTTGTTAAATTTTCTAATCTTACATAGACCATTTATCAGAACGGTGTAAGTTATAATATTCAGAGTGAATTTCAAGTCGTTCATGGACTGAAAGCAAACAAGGGCTTAACTAATTTTGAGTTTGGTAAGAAAGTAGAAGGTTCAGATTCATTGATCCTCTCGAGTGTTTTCTCTGCGGAAGATTAGGATTAGGAAGATGATGATTATAACATAATATGCTGTCTGATTTGATCGGAGATTTAAGAGGGATTGAATCAGCCATCACGCAAATGTACATTGCATTAGTGTGTGTGTCTCCGCCGTTGTAGTAGCTAGAATCATTCCTCGATGTCCCATTCCCATTTCTGCAATTTTTTTTGTACATATTCGCATTCGATTCAACATCGTTCATCATCAAATCTGTAAAAAAAATTCAAATTTCAACAGCGTTCATCATCAATTGTAATATATAAATATGTCAAGAGAGAGTGAGATCGAGAAAAGAGAAGAAAGGATAGTGTGAATTTGTGAAGAGAGAGTCAGTTGTTGAGAGAGGTTTCTTTGTAGAAGCAGGTTTTTCAGGAGGAGAGAAAGAGGAGTTGGAGAGAGAAAGGGGGAAAGGGAAAGGAGGAAGGAGAAGAGAAGGGTATAAAAGTAATTTTATATTAGATGGTCAAATTTTGACTTTTTGACCGGTCAAACTGCTGACGTGGCACGTTGACTTCGCGTTGACCGGTCATTTTTACCTGCTGTACACCAAAGTAGGAGGTCACCTATAAGTTCATACATATTAGTGAGACAAATTGAAGGTTGTATACCAAAATGTGAAATAAGGCAAAAGTTGTACACCATTGATGAAATTTACCCTTAAACCTAAAACAACTAAAAATACATGACCGTGTTATATGAACGAAATCATGATTTTGCCTAGTAGTTTTGGTCGCACCAATTATTACCAAAACGCATGCTTTTGGTACGTATAAACTGACTCATGAATGTTTGGTTGAGTTGTGTTTCATAATGAGGATGGCTATAACCTGTTCTTAATGAATATAATGTCGAAAGAATATCGTTATAATTACTCTTTAGCCATGTTGGAATAACATGAACCATGTCAAGAGAAGCGAGGTTCATTTCTAGTAAAACGATCTAAGTCATAAATAAAAAGCCTTGTCAATTGCAAATAAGACCTTTCGTCTTTCTAAGTTGAATCGAGAAACAAGCTTTTACATTTGAGTTTGTGTCATTCTAAAAGAAACGAATGTGTTCTTTGATATAGCTTTGTCTCAAAGAATCTAAACCAAATGGAATGGAATGAGAAATAATAGAGGACCCTCAAGTTTCTAATTAGGTCGTAAAACAAAAATGCAAAAAAGAGTAACCAAAACAAAGTATGTTTTATTCGGACAAATGGTCATGAAATGATAAAAAGAAATGGTACGAATAAGGAACAAAGCCATCTTAATGAACACGGCTTGCTTAAAATGACTCATTCTTTATCTGAACCCGAGACATGTAAAATAAAAAAGGGTCACACCTAAATCTACAAATATAATTCGTCTCATGAGTCGATTTAAAATGATGCATTTAAGCAACGACCTCACCCGATTGGTGTAAGCCTTACAAAGCGTCCAAAATTCAAACGAGTCATATGATTGTTTTAAGGGAAAAGTACAAAAATAAACTTTATGACTACTTCTGTTTTCGATCGGCACCCTTGTGGTTTAAAGATTTACAAAATGGTACCTTGAAGTTCATTCCGTTAGCAAACACAAGCCAAATTGACTAACGGTGTTAAAAAAAGTCAAAAGTTAAAGAGAAAAGAGTTAATTTTATCCTTATATTTATTTATTTTATAAATTAATCCTCTTATTATCTAATTATCACAAACAAATCCCAAAATAAAAAATAAAAATCAATTACACCATCTCTCTCATCTCTCATCTCTTTTATTTTTTTCTTCTTTCTCTCCCCTCTTTTTTGTTAATTTCAATTGAATTAACAAAAGAAACTCTTACAAACTACTTCTCAGCATAATCAGAAAAGTAAAGAAATAACAGCCCTTAGTATTTCAGAAGTGGCACTAAGCTAATGCCTTAAGCTGGACGTTGTAGAAGAGGGGAAAAAAGGGTGAATTCATAGCATATTCTTTTCAAACCTGAAGAAAATAACGTCCATCTGTCCAAAGAGCAGCCTTCTGCTTTGTGACAACAGCAATGCCAGCACTACCGGCTGTGTAATAAAAGAGGGGATTTGGAGACACTAGTATAGAATTTGGGGCGGGTTTTGAAATTGGGGAAAATGGAACGAGGAAATGTGCTAGAGAGAAAACGAGTATAGAGAGAACGAGAAGATCGAGTAAGTGACGCTGTCAGCGTGAACGAAACATACAAAATGGTAATAAATAAGCATATCTTATCATATCATTGATGTAATAGAATTTGAATGAGACAGTAAAATAAATAGAATGTAATAAGACAAGCCAATTCTTATTGTCTCTGCACTGTGACTTGGATATCTAAAAGTGTGCAACTGTTTTCCTATCTAAAAAATAGCAAGAAAATTCCTTACATGTTGCTAGACGCTTGCAGTAGGAAAAATGCTTTGTTCGTTCCATACCATCGCAAGCAAGCAGCTCTCAACTCTTCACAGTTGTCAATTTAAACCAACCACAGGGAAAAAGCTGAAGTTTCATGAAATAAGGTTGCTGATGCCAAAGTAGAGAGTTTTCTGGTGAAATGCATTGATTGCATAATCAACCTGTAAGTGACCCATTGGAGATTTCAAGCGAAAGCCATAACCAAGCCCCATTCCAGATCCTGGTTTCCCCTGTCTCAATGCTGGATTTCCTGAAACCCAATATAACTGAATCAATGGTGTTGTGCTGTGCTGTGCTTCTTTTTTATGGAATTGGAAGATGAAAAATTTTACAACCATTTTTATGTAACATATTACCTAAATTGCATTGCACGTTATTTCCCAAGGCAAGAAAGGAAACTCACCAGGTACAAGACGGCCAGAGCCCAAATCTGTTCCACAGTCAAAAAAAACAACACCTTCCAACATCTTATTCTGCACAAAACAAGAAAAAGTGCTTGAAGGGGTAGCAATCTTGTTGACTTAATTACATTTCAATATTAAACTAAAAAATTAGCAAAGCATCAAATTGGTAACAGGGCGTAGCTATGTCACAATTCTTTTGCGATTAATATCAAGAACCAACAATCATATAAAGCTTTTTGATAAAAGACTAAAAATGAGTTTGCTTATACCACATTGTTTCATTGTATCTCTGAGTATCTCCAACATATTGACCAGACTCAGGACCTTCATATACAGACTAAAAATTCAGAGCATATGATTATGAAAAAGGGGCTACAAGATAATTCTAGAGTTATACTGTTTAGGATCATATTACCTAAATCTTAAGGAGTGCATAACCAAAAAGGAAATACACACACAAAGTATTCTAATTACGATTCTAGCTACCCAATATATGTTGACTAGCCCTACTGTCGATTCCTTCAATACCAAACTGCAAAATGAGGGAACTAGATTCAGCTACATTAGCTCACCGTTACATGGTTCCAGTCCAGAGCTTTGCATATTAGAAAAGAAACTCAGAAAAGTTAATCAAGCATAAGTTTTCCTAAATGTATGAACAATTAATAAGGTAAAAATGTTTGACAAGGACCTTGTAGTCATGATAGAGAAGAAAATCATGTTTTAGGCTCGGTTTCAACCCATCAGAAATAGCATTTCTTATCTTTCCTCTGTGCTTGTGCCAATAAGGATTGAGATGTATAGGAGTACTCATTTATCCAACTTACTAATAAGCTGAAAGAACTTTCATTTTTCATTTAAGGACAAGTCCTGCTTACTAATGAACGAGAAGAGGGGAAGAAATGTTATTTAGTTTTTGCATCTGTAGTTACAATACAAAGATGTTTGTGTGCATACATAATTAACTTTCTTGTACCACAAAACTACCATTCCATATGCTGTTTTCCTCTCCGTGCCTTTATTTCCTTACTTTGAGACAGTACTTCAAAGTTCAAATTTTCAAATGCTAGAATTAATTTTTATTCAGATTTCCAGCAAATTTTCATACTCCGTGCCCTTATTGCCTGTTTAATTGCCTACCCACTGCTGCTGATATCTTTAATTACACAAATTCTTACTATCAATACGACTAGCACCAAGGTTGACAATCGATGAAGGATAGAAATGTGGAGTACTAAGCTGCTAAACTATATTCAGTCAAGATTTCAATAAACTACAGAGCCTTTGGACATGGTACATATTCAATTCCAAAGCAATCGAAGCAATCAACCAAGTAAGGTTCCAAAAGGAAATTATGTTAGGGCAAGCAAGAAAACCTTAACAGCTATATATATTAATTGGCAGTTTTTCATAGACTATAAAAACATAGATTGGTAAATAATGAGAAAATAATCAAACTATTGTAAAAATAAATGCAAATGGTACTCACTGATTTATTCTACCATGCATTAGAAGCATGTAGAGCAAAAGGAACTCTATGCTCAATAATGCTAAGAAGAATTCAGTAGCTGTAGAGAGGAAAGCTGATGCAGTGAGAGTGAAGGGAATAGCTGAAAAATTGTGAAGAAATGGGAGTTGAAGTCATAAGGCATGGATGCCTGGTGGAAGACAGTCTTGGCCAAAACTGAGAAATACAGCATGTACGTTTGGTAAAATGTAATGGGCTTTGTAATGGAATGCCCATTATATTGAAGGGTCATTACCATATTTGGTTGCATATTAAAATTTTGTTGTAATGGAATGACAAATCCATAGATTAAATTTTGTTTAACAACTATTGTAATCCCTATTACATAAAAAAAAAAAAAGCTTGAGTTCTCATTACATCCAAAACATGTAATTCTAATTTCTATTTTTAAAGTTCCACACCTAACCTCTCATTTGTCAAATCTCACTTCTCATCATTCTCAAAAACGTAAAAACTAGAAAAACTGAAAACGAAAAAAAAAACAAAAAAAATGTGAAAAATGAAAAATGAGAAAATAGAAAAAAATGGTGAAAATGGAAAACGAAAAAACGAGAAAAATGTAAAAAAAAATAATATGAAAACACGGAAAACTATATACTAATTTCACGTTTTTCATGTATATTTTTGTTAATTTTAATTGTGTAAATAAAATTTTGCGATTACATTTAACTAAGCAAACATAAGTATTGTAATGGTAATTATATTTCATCATATTTTTCTTTTATTTGTCAACCAAACATGTAATGGAATCACTATTCTATTCCATTCCATTACATTACAACTTTGATTACATTACATTGCATTACGACACACTAGACGGACCCTGAGAGTTTTCTGCCCAAAATTTGTCTTCTGCGTTTTTTATTTTTAAATTTCAGTTTAATTTCCGTTTTTCCATTAGCAAGGCTAATAATGTCTTTTGTGTATTTCTTTAGTTTCCCTAGCTATAAATAGGGTTTAAAACATATTTTGAATGAGATTTTTGCCGTATTTGAGATTGAATAACAAATCAAAAAAACATTTCTCTATTTTCTTCCTATATTTCTTATATTTGTAGAATCAACATGTTTACAGAATTCTAACTTTCTCGCATTCAATTGAATCAACAACAAATTGCTAGCAAAATCTGTTTCTTTCGCTACATCAAAACTCAAAAGCTATACGTAGACATGCCAATAAAATACCCTGAAAAGTGATGAAGGAATTGTTTACCAAAGGAATTGTTACTTCATTATTTGCAACAAGACATGATCTCCCAGATCCAATAGAACCTTCACCATACCCTCTCACACTGCCAACACCACCAATAGCAAACGCTTGATAAGGAGCCATGTCCCCTACTATGGAACCACCATTCAAGCTGTAGTAAAATGAGGAAAAGGTGATGCAAATGAGCAAAGGATAATGTTAAGTTATTGGTTACAAAAATAATAGCCTGATTATTGGCCAATATATAAAGCACAAAGTAACATTATATATATATACGGAAAAAGCATTCCAAGGCAGAAAGATCTTTTAATTTTTTCTTTTTTTTTTGTTGTTGTTGTTGATTAAGCTCCTCATCTTTAAATTTGACACATTGACCCCTCGATCAATTATAATTGCACCTATAATAGGTATATGAATCAAATCTGCTTCTTGAATACGTGGAAAAATATTAAACCTGCAAAACCATATATAGCTACCGCGTTACTAACTTATTCATTGGAGCACAAAGATGGTCACAGGCTCTGCTGCAATTCTTATATTTGCAGTCAGTGCCAAGAATCGAACTTACACAAAGAGATTATCATCCTATTACCCTTTTCATTGACATCAATCATGAATTGTATTTTTGTGATTACACTGTTCTAGGATTATCAAGAGGGAGATAGTGTTCAAATATCAATCATTTAACCTATTAAGCTGGCCTTAAACATAACATTTCCTATCAAAAGAATGTGGAAAAGTATAATATATTATGATTGATTAGTCGATTTGCACCAATCACAGACATTCCCAATGAATAAAATATTTAATGGTAGTTGAAATAGCATGGGCTCTGACTATATACTCAACATGTGCTGCATTGAATCGTATATGAACTCAATTAGAATAAAAAACCTTAACGTATAAGATAAGAAAACAAGCAAGCTATCTGCACTAGTTAAGAATCTCAACTTGAACTATATTTGTCTGAATTCTGGAAATGTTCCTTTGATCGGAATGTTGTATGTTATTGGAGATTAGAATTGCCAACCTAGCTACAACTATTTGCCAGTTTCTTGAAGATGAAGAGCATGAGTTCAAGCAGTTATAACTAGAGAGTTTTAGGAATCTTAGATCGAAAATTTCGATAGTAGACATCAGAGACTGATTTCTATAACATGTTTCCTAGGGCATGTTGTTGACGTATGAGTTATTAGTTGGTGTTAGAATTCTTGTTTAGTTCCTTTTCCTATTTAGTCTCTTGTATAGTTGTCCTACCATATGTTATGGATCCAAAGCAACCCAAACCTTTGCAAGTTTATAAACAGTTCTCACATGGCAGAAATAAGAAGTTTGTTATTTAATTTTTAGTTATTTGTGTCTATATTTCAGTTTGCCAGTTTCCTTGTAATAACTGTAAACAAGCAGTTATGTGTGTTTTGGGTTGAATTAAATGCAGAGGAACAAAGGAAGAATACCTAAGTTCCATTTCATCAAGTAAAACTCAGAGATCTGAGGTTCTCTCTTTAATTGATCCTCAATATTTAGAATCATAGGTTCTAAAGGCAGAAAACCTAAGAAGAAGAAGGTAGAGTTACCTAGTTGTAGACCCATAACTAGATCACTAACTCGGGACCATAACAACTTGGTATCAGAGACAGGAGTTATGGGCGACATAAGGGGATTACAGCAACAATTCGAAGCCTTCATGGCACGATATCAGGAAGATCAAGCGAGACAAGAGGCAAATCAAGCACGACCGGAGGTTAGATTAAACGACTTGGCAAACGAGGTCGCATCAGCTTCAGCTCACTCCGAGGGACGCTACAATGAAGAGACCAGTGCTAACAGAGGTCACAGAGATCGTGATCAGAATAGAAGTACAGGAACTTCGCGCAAACCCAAAATCGAATTCCCTAAGTTCGATGGCAGCGATGACCCACTTCCTTGGTTCAGTCGTTGCGATTACTATTTTCGCCACCAAAACATTCCGGAAGAGGAGAGGATCGGAACGGTGGTCGCACATTTGGATGGAGACGTCCAATTTTGGTTCCTGAAATTGGACAGGGACAAACCGAATTTGCAGTGGGATGAATTCAAAAACCTCTGTCATCTTCGTTTTGGTCCCATATCTCATGGCAACAATTTGGGGGAATTGTCGAAATTGCGCCATAGGTTGTATGAGCGGAGGAAGTATTGGCAACAAAAACCGATTTTTTCTTCCCAACATCAGCCTGATTCAGTTCCAGTGAAACAGGAACCCCATCCATCTGGGTATTTCAAGAAGTTATCCAAGGCAGAAATGGAAGAAAGGAGGGCCAAGAATTTGTGCTTTAATTGTGATGAACGATTCTCACCGGGACACCGATGTAAGAAATTATTTTGGATTGAAGGATTAGAGGAATCAGAATTTGAAGGGGAAGAAACAGAAGGGGTACAACCGATTGAAGAACCTAAGGTTTCCATCCACGCCATTACTGGAAACCATGATGCTGGTTAAGGGTTCTTTGAGCAATCACCCTCTCCATTTTAATCGATTCCGGCAGCACTCATAATTTTTTGGATGTAACGCTGGCAGATTCTTTGGGTTTGAAGCGACAAAATTGGAAGAAAAATATTGTTGTTACAGTGGCCAATGGAGAGCGGATACAGAGTACATGTTTTTTGCATTTCAATTCCCTTAATTATCGCTGAATATAAATTTTCTGTAGATTTTTAATTGCTTCCCTTGGGAGGAATTGGGGCAGTATTGGGAACTTCCTTATCAATGAGATTTGAAAAGTGGGGCCAGCAAATTGAATTTAAGGGAGAAATAAAATATTGTGCATTGGGAGGGTTTTATCTCCAGCGGATGCTTCTTGGGAGGATGTTGTTCATATGACTCAACAATTCCCTAACTTCTCGCTTGAGGACAAGCTCGTTTTCGAGGAGGAGAGTGATGTTATGGATCCAAAGCAACCCAAACCTTTGCAAGTTTATAAACAGTTCTCACATGGCAGAAAGAAGTTTGTTATTTAATTTTCAGTTATTTGTGTCTATATTTCAGTTTGCAGACAGTTTCTTTGTAATAACTGTAAATAAGCAGTTTCCTTGTAATAACTGTAAACAAGCAGTTATGTGTGTTTTGGGTTGAATTAAATGCCGAGGAACAAAGGAAGAATACCTAAGTTCCATTTCATCAAGTAAAACTCAGAGATCTGAGGTTCTCTCTTTAATTGATCCTCAATATTTAGAATCATAGGTTCTAAAGGCAGAAAACCTAAGAAGAAGAAGGTAGAGTTACCTAGTTGTAGACCCATAACTAGATCACTAACTCGGGACCATAACACCATATATAGGAATTTGTTCTGTATGATACTTCTACTACATAAGATTCTGTAATCTGTATAAATATCCTTCAAAAATTAAGGGGGTGTTTAGTTGCTGCTTTTCGACTTCCTGTTTGCCTTTTTATTTTGAAAAGGAGACTTTTAGGTGTTTGGTTAGACACCTCCTGTTTGCCTTTTGTAGTTGAAAAGTAGTTTTCTATAAAAGCAGGGAAACTCTGCTTTTTGGAAAAGCAGCATTTTCAAACAGCAAACAGCACGTAAAACAAACGGGCCCTAATATAAAAGTATTCCGCCTAATTATTTTCTACTTGGTATCAGAGCAAGGTTTAACCTAGCCGCATAACTTATTCCCTTTTTTTCAAAACCCTAGCCACATAACATATTCTACCATAACCTAGCCGCATATCAGAGAAAGGTTTAACCTAGCCACATAACCTAGCCGCATAACCTATTCCCTTTTTCTTCAAAACCCTAGCCGCATAACATATTCTGGCATAACCTAGCCGCATATCAGAGCAAGGTTTAACATCAAAACCCTAGCCGCACCATCCAATATGCCTCCTAAAACCGATGATGAAAAATTCTACCAGTGAGAAATTCTCTTGTGTCAACATTCAAGATATTCCTTTATCCATTCATGTAAAATTGGATGACTCTAATTATCGGGTTTGGTCAAAAAAATTGGAGATACACATAGTTGGAAGAAAAAAAATGGGATACATCAATGGGAAAGTCATTGTACCAACCACCAATAGTCTTGAATATGATGAATGCGAGGCTGAAAATGCATTAGTCAAGTCATGGCTCATTAATTGAATCAGCGACAATCTCATGTCACATTTTGTCCAGTTTGGGACAACCAAGGAAGTGGTGCAATCAAAAGGAGTTATTTGGATGCGTCTGGTTCTTCTCAAACCTATGAATTGATGAGTAAATCCTTTCGGTTGAACCAAAATGGCAAATCTCTTACTGAATACTACAACAAACTGAACTCGATCTTCATGGAACTCGATTACCGAAGGCCAATTGAGATAGAGTCTACATCTTCCTTGCAGGACTCAATCACAACCTAGACCAGGTCGTTAGTAGAATATTGGCTACTTCTCCTTTGCCAAGTGTTGAAGAAGCTTATTTTATGGTTCGTCATGAAGTCCAACGACAACTTACTATGGGAGCATAAATCCATTCTGAAGGTTCTGCTTTAGCTGCTCATATATATATACCTAAACCAGAATCCTCAAATGCTCAAGAACGTTTTTGCACTTATTGTCACAAGAGCAATCACATTGAAGACATTTTTTTGGAAGAAACATGGTTATCCAGAATGGTACAAACTCAAACAAGCTGAGAGAAAGAATAGGAAGACTACTCAAAATGTTGTTACAAGCAACTCGTTGCCTTCCGCCTCTTATGTTTCTAGGATGTCACCTCAAGAAGGTAATTCTTGTTTGTCTTGTGTTTTAGCCACCTCAAATGATTGGGTTATTGATTCAGGGGCGTCTGATCACATGACTAATAACTCTTGTATCCTCAGCTCTCTACCATCTCCACCTATTAAGCCTGTCCAAGTTGCTATTCTCTTTCTCCAAATTTTTCTATGTCAACCATGCTATTTGCTCCAAATCTCTCAAATAACCTTCTTTCTCTCAAATAACCTTCTGCCTCTACGCATTGTGTATTTCACGACAATCTTACAAAGATGACGATTGGCATTGGTAGGGAGAGGAGAAATCTACTACCTAGAGGGTAATAAAATGGAGATGTCTGTTGGTACACATAGTCTTCATGTGAAAAGTGGGAATTCTGATAGAGACAAAATTGTAATCTAGCATTATCGTTTAGGTTATTCATCTTTTTCATATTTAGAATACTTGTTCCCTCATTTGTTTAAGAATGCTTCAGTTACGAGTTTGCGATGTGAACAATGCATTTATGCAAAAAGTTGTGTTCCTTTCAAAGTCAACTCTAATAAAAGCACTGTTCCTTTTTCATATGTTCATACAGATGTTTGGGGGCCTTTTTCTACTACCTCTGCTTTGGGTTACAATATTTGTCTCTTTTATTGATGATTGCACTATAGTAACATGGGTATATTTGATGAAATCTAAGAGTGATGTTATACAGCTTATTCCTCAATTTTATAGAATGGAATCATTCTATAAAATTGGTGTCCCAATCAAAGTGATTCATTCTGACTAGGCCTGTAAATGAGCCGAGCCGTTCATGAACGACTCGGTGTTCGGCTCGATAAAAACTCGGCTCGGTTTATAAACGAGCCGCTCCGCTCGCGTACACGATTTAGAAGCTCGATTCGTAAACGAGCCGAGCTTGAGCACAACAAAGCTCGGGTCGCGAGCAGGCTCGGTTATAGGCTCCTAAACAAGTTTATGAACAAGCTCGTGAATAATATCGAAGGAGATGTTTAATGATAGATAGATCTATTTTAATTTATTGTTTAAAAGGATTAAAAGGAGATGTTTAATGTTTATGCATGTAAAATTGTATTTATTTCATTTGCTAAACATGCTATTATTTTATTTGATATTATTTTTTTGGCGAACACAATAAACGAACTTGTTCATGAACATGTTGAAGGAGCTAGTGAATAAAATAAATGAGCAGCTCGCGAGCTAAGCTCGTGAACAAGATAAACGAGTCGGCTCGTGAGCAGCTCATGAACAAACAAGCTTCTAAACTAGCCGAGCTCAAACAGAAATTTCAGCTCGAACCAAACTCGAAGCTCGGTTCGATTACAACCCTAATTCTGATAATGGTCGTGAGTTCATGAAACAATCTCTTCTTGCTTTCATGACACAACATGGCATACTTCACCAAACCACATGTACTTACACACCACAACAGAATGGTATAGCAGAAAGTAAGAATAGACACATTCTTGAAATAGCGAGAGCCTTATGTTTCACTATGCATGTTCCAAAAACTTTTTAGGCTAATGCTGTTGTGGCTGCTGTTTTTTTTCTTAATCGCATGCCTTCTCGTCGTCTTGACTTCCAAACTCCTTTGAGGATGCTCTCTAGATTTCACTCTATTCCTGCTTGTTTAAATATTTGTCCCAAAATCTTTGGTTGTGTCTGTTATGTTCATGTTCACTCCACACATCGTGATAAACTTGATCCACGGGCACTCAAATGTGTTTTCCTAGGTTATTCCAACACTCAAAAGGGATATAAATGCTTTCATCCACCTATGGATGTGGAGTTTTATGAAAATTAGTCATATTTTTCTGGGGATGTCACTTATTCCTCTTCAGGGGGAGATTAAGAGTAAGGAAGAGGAACAATTATGGTTAGCAGAAAAGAGATTTTGGCGGTATGATGAACATGGTGACTGAATCTAAGGGAGAGAGATTAGTTAGACTATTTTAACAAAAGTATTCTCGTAGAAATGGGACAAATCCTCCTCTCAATGATAATAACATGCCATCAGATGACTCTGAGGTAAATCTTCAGTTCCCTGAAAAACAATACTCTTGTTTGGATCAATCCGTTGTTCCGATTTCTTCTTCTAATAATGATCAGGTTAAAAGATATCCTACTAGTGAGCGAAAAGACCCAGATAGGTTTGGGTTCTCTAACTCTTCTAATATTGGCGACCCAATATCCAACTTCGTATCATATCATCGCCCATCTCAAGCAAATCTAATTTTTGCTCTCCCGTTATCTTCAGATTCAATACATAATAATTTTCAGAAAGCCTTAGGAGACCCAAAATGGAAGGTAACGATGGAAGAAGAAATGACAGCTCTTCAGAAAAATGCTACTTGGGAGATGTCGAATCTGCCTTAAGAAAAATAGAGTGTGGGTTGTAAGTGGGTATTTACAGTGACATACAGGTTAGATGGAACCGTAGAAAGGTACAAGACCACGTTAGTTACCAAAGTTTATACACAAACCTATGGCATCGATTACCAAGAGACTTTTGCTTCAGTGGAAAAAATGAATACTATTCAAGTTGTATTATCACTGGCAGCCAATTTAGATTGGTCATTGAGGCAATTTGATGTAAAAAATGTCTTTCTCCATGGTAACTTGACTGGGGAAGTTTATATGGATCCTCCTCCAAGATTTGATTTAGAAGAAGACAAGGTGTGTAGGTTGCGGAAGGCGTTGTATTGGCCAAAACAATCACCTAGAGCATGGTTTGGGAGATGAAGTTACGCCATGAAAAAGTATGGATTCAAACAAGCTCTCGACGATCATACTTTGTTTTACAGAAGAAACCATGAAAATATTACCATACTTCTTGTCTATGTTGATGACATGATTGTTACATGTAATAATGATAATGAAATAAAAAAGCTTCAGAATTACTTGGCTAAGGAGTTTGATACAAAGGATCTCGGAGCTCTAAAATACTTCTTAGGTATAGAAGTATCTCGGTCAAAGCAATGAGTTTTTCTCTCTCAACGAAAGTATATTTTGGATCTTTTAGCTGAAACCGGATATTCTACGTGCAAGCCAGTAGATACTCCTACTGAAGTTAATCATGGATTGTCCATCTATCCGGATCAAGTCCAACCAACAAAGAAAGGTACCACAGAATTGTGGGAAAATTAATTTATTTGACTCACTCTAGACCTGATTTGACGAGTGAGTGTCACATGAATGCAGTAAATTGGATCTTAGCCTAGCTCAAGTCTTCTGGAAAAGGTGTCATGTTCACTAAGAATGATCATCTAGATATTGTGGGATATACAGATTTTGCCGAAGACAAAACAAACAGAAAATCTACTTCAGGCTACTTATCATTTGTGGGAGGAAACTTGGTAACTTGGAGAAACAAGAAACAGAATTATCAAGTGCTAAAGAGTATCGTGCAATGCATCACGGAACAATCGAACTCACTTGGTTGAAGATTATCTTACAAGAACTTCGGTATGGACCAAAAAAAACCAGTCTTGTTCTGTGACAATATGACAGCCATTGATTGCAAATAATCCAATTCAACATAACAGAACTAAGCATGTAGAACTTAACATGAACTACATTAAAGACAATTTGGATTCTGGTGAAATTGAAAATCCATACAGGAAAAGTTCAGACCAGCTAGCAGATATAATGACTCACACGGTCTCAAGTAGTCAGTTCTATGAAACATTATCCAAGTTGGGCATGTGTAATATCTATGCACCAACTTGAGGAGAGAGTGTTGACGTATGAGTTATTAGTTGGTGTTAGAATTCTTGTTTAGTTCAACCATATATAAGAGTCTGTTCTATACTGTAATCTGTATAAATATCTTTCAAAGTATAATAGAAAAGTATTCCACCTAATTATTCTTACTCATGTTTATTACCCTTGGCATGATTTACATATACCACTGCATTTTGGTTCCCCATTTTCTGCTTGTTTTCAGGCCCGTTAAAATCTCCCATAACATCCATGCATAGTTGTGAAAGGCTATCGCTTGGGTCGCCTGAGGCGAGAGGCGACCCAGGCGTTCCTTCCCCCGCCTTCTCCACTGGAAGGCGGGCGTTATTCAGAAGGCGACCGCCTGGCTGCCGCAGGCGAGAGGCGGTCGCCTTCTGAACTTAGGCGGTTACTTATGGTTCTTAAAAAAAAAAAAAATTAGAAAGAAAGAAATATAAAAGGGATTTTAGGTTAAAGACATCGGAACCTTTGGAAGGATGGAAGAAAAAAAAGCAAAATAGCCACAACAGCACTGATCGATCCACACAGAAACTTCCTCTCCACCAACCAACGGCACCGATCGACATAAACAGGTACTGTCTCTGTTCTCCTTTCTTTTGTTTTTGTTTCTAATACTCTTCTCTGTTCTCATTTCTTTTATTTTCCTTTCTATAATCTTCTCCTTTCTTCTATTTTTCTTTTTTTCATCTTCATCCTACTGTTGTGCTGCCCAAATTTCTACTCTTTATTTATGATTCATGACTTATGCAAGTGTTGTGCTGCCCAAATTTTGTGATTTGTGTTATTATTACTAAGTTATGAAAGTTTAGGTGAAGTTTATGAAAGTGTGTGAAATGGAAGTGTGTGAAAGTTTATGCTAATGCTACTGTTAGGAAAGTTTATGAAAGTTTATGCTGCTATTATGAAAGTGTGTGAAAGTTTATGCAAGTTTATGCTACTGTTATGCAAGTTTATGAAATTGTGTGAACTGAAAATGTGTGAAAGTGTTTGCAACTCTATGAAAGTTTGTGAAAATGTATGTAAGTGTATGAATAGTAGCTTACAAGTGTAATTTTCCATATTTGCAGGCTTTTGGACATGAGTATTAGTAATTCTAATACATCGAAAGCGACAACAAGAACGAATCCTTGTTGGAAGTATGTGCAAGAGGTCAAGGCAGGGAAGTATGATGACATTGAGCTTGATGATGATGTTTGATATGTTATTAGGAATTAGGATCTTAGTGTTCGACTAGAAGTTTTATTTTGTTTTACAACTTTAGAAGTTAAACTAGTCAATTTGAGTTATGGTTTTATTTTTTGTTTTTTTCTAATTTGTTTGTCGCCTCAAGTGCGAGAGGCGGTCGCCTCGCCTCGAGACGATATTTTGCCCTTATCGCCTCGACTCGCCTTTCGCCTTTCACAACTATGCATCCATGCACAACTGTTAATAACAGCTATGCAACATCGTGGTGAAGCTCTTAGCCTAGTGGTTGAGAGTTTACCTATGACTAGGGAGGTCATGGGTTCGAATCACATCAGGATGGGGTGGGGTTTTTCTTTCTTCTTAATGTAAGCGCATTGTGCGCAAATTTAAAAAAAAAAAAACAGCTATACAACAACCATGAAAGTCAGAATACACACAAGCACATATATAGCTACCTTGTCAAGAAAAATGCTGGCCCAAGTTTAACTCCTCTTGTTGCAGTAAATTTGAAACGGTTAAAGATTAGCCACTTGGATAAAACAGGAATCCCTTGTTCTAATTGCATGCTGAACTGAATATTGGAAAGTAACTTGTAGTTAGCAAGAAAATACATGATTGAGACATTATTAATTTGTCAAGACAGTACAAAGAATGTGGTGTGACAGGGCTTTGTGGTGTGACGGAACTTGCGTGCAGCCAATAAGACTTATATAACAGAAGGGGAAGATAGTATACACGAGAAAAACTGTGATTGTTTGCCTTAGCATATTGAGATTCTTGCTTCAAGACAACCATAGAGTCATGGTGACTGCCACTGAAAAATAAATATTTTGCAGCAATGTTATTGAACAGTACATTAAAGAGTCGTAAATATTTAATATAAAGCCGCATACCTGCAAGTAACTGGAAATCCATCAAGATCACAAGTTATAGAGCGGCCATCATCATTTAGTAGGCGTACATGCTGCATTTTTAGATCATAACCATCACTTCCTGTATCAAATCCTACAAATAGTGACAGATGGAAATAACACAAAGAAGAACTGAACATCAGAAAAGAAGCAAATAAGTCCGAGTGAGTTTTGTTCAACCTCAAATTTAATGCTGGTTGTACTACTCCATTGAGAACTTGCAGGCTCATTCAGATCCAAGCCAACTGATAAACGAGACAAATTCACACCTCCACTACCTGAGCGGGAGAAATTTTCGAAGGGTCTACCATGTACTCCAATTTCAGGAGAAAGAGAATGCTGAGTCCAGTAGCGTAAACAGTGTTTGCAAATTTAAAAAGTTGATGAAACCAAGTTTGGTTAGTGAATTAATAAAGGCCTAGTTCAAATGCAGCTACGTAAAATAATGGTTCACCTGAAGTCTGAAACATTTTTGAGGAAGCCATTCAGGTCTTGGCCTCCGAAAAGCTACTAATACGTTTGAATCACAGAGTCCCTTATCCCATGATACATCCAGCTTTTCGCTCCCACCAAATAAATTCGGATGTTTGATACAAAGACTGAAAGGGAAATTATTCAGTTTATGTGCAAATATGTAGAATACGTTATTTGTGGTTAATAAAATCAAAATTAGCATGGATACATACATACCTTCCAATTATGAGTGAAAGCGGGCTGCCGGAATTCCTGCGACATATGGGTGAGAGAAGTGAAAATTTTGATAATATAATGAAATGAAACCTTTGAGAGAAAGGCGTAAAAACCTGAAAGGAGGAGGAAGCATCAAGGAAGCACATAGCTTATGGGTGAAATCAACATTCACATCAATTTTGGCTGTCTCATAAAAATACAATACAGGAATTAATTAAAAGTGAGATAATAATCAAAACGGTTAAAACTCAGCAAGCACATAACATAATTGTAACAAAAATGTGCTGTGTACCTTTGCCAGCATGGATGCTCTTCTGAGCTCCCATACTAATAATAATGGGACTGGGTCTGGGACATCAAACATCAAATTTTAAGGGAACTAACTTTGGAAACAAAGATTTTATGCTATTCTTTATTTGGGAATTTGGATGAGAGAAGGCTTGTGCAGAGGGACAAGACAGAGATTGCTTTCGATTGGGATTTTACTTGCACGTGCTGCGCCCTCTTCTCAAATCGATTGGGATTTCATCAATTCCGCTTTGCCCAAATAATATGCATGCCACAAAATGCCTTCTAAACTTTTACAAAACCTCAACTTTCAAAATATGGAGATAACTAATTTCACTGTATTTCTGACCAGGAACCGGACCTATCACAAGAATTTTTTATTTTTTTTAGTGGGGCGATAACTCTGAAAAGACAGATTTCCGCCTCTAAATTTATATAAAATGTAATTATTTAATTATTCGGTTGTAAAGAAAAAGTATAATTCATGCAGAAAATATGTTGCATATGTTTTAGAATGTTATTACATACTTCACAAATTAAATTAAAATATATTAAAAATAAAGTTCTTCATTGTTCCACTATAAAACTTTTTAGACAAGTACATGGGGAAAATGATGTATAAAGCACACAAAATAACACCGAGATGTCAAAATTGGTCATGATCCATTTAACGACCGCTGTGATTTCAGGTCGCTCCTAAGACTCAAACCCGTGACTTTTTGGTCACACGACAATAACGTTTACCGTTGCGCCAAGGCTTGCCCTCATGCTTTTACACCATAATTTAAAAATTCTAAACTTTGATTTATAAATCCTAAACTCTAGATAATATATCCTAGATTCCTAATTTATAAACTCCAATCTTTAAAATATATTAAAAATAATGATTTTATTAGTTTGACATAATTCAAAATTATTACTTGACGTAATTGTAGATAGTTTTTCAAATGTGAATTTATATGTAAATTTCCCTAGGATTAAATGGGTTGGACTGAGCTATTTATAAGTTGGGTCATGAACGGATCGATCCATCTAACCCTTATAATAAATGGGTTGAGTTAATTAGTTAGGTTGACCCATTAATCCATTTAATAATTTGTAGAAAACATATAAAACAACAAAAGATATATGAAAAATGGGAAAACATAAAAATGAGAAAAATAGAAACATGAATTTATACAAAATTTTAAGCTGATAAAATCAAAGGTTAATTTCAAAAAAAGTTTTGCGGTTTCACGTTTTCGCAGATTGTACCTGTGGTTTTTTATCCTAAAAATAACCTTGTGATTTCTGTCGTTAGCAAATTTGCGTCAAATCTCTTAACACCATTAAAATGCATGATTGTTTTCCTCCTCCTTCTTCTTCTACTTTTCTTTTTATTCCAAAATCTAGAATCCAGTATTTTTAGAATTCTAGTATTTTCTCGAAGTCCATAATCTAGAATTCTAGATTTTTTAAATTCTAGAAATATTAGAATTATAGTATTTTCTGAAATTCTAGAATCTAGAATTATAGATTTCTGGAATTCCAAAATATACTGGAATTTCAATAGGGAAAATTATAAAATCGGGCTAATTTGAAAACCCGTTTACATATTAGGACTACTTTACTCCCATCTTACCTATCTAGACACAAGTTTACAGAGAACAAAAAGCATGGAAGCATTCAAGAGGACTTAGTGAGTTCCAGGTTGTCAATCCTTTCCTCAAACCTCGTTAGAGTTTGTCAGGCTCCGGGGTCAAATCCACTACTTGATCTTCTCGCTGAATCTTCGGAATAGTGATGATGTTTCTACTACCAAAATGTAAACTAGTCTTCGAATAGATCTTAATCTAAATCTAATTGTTACTGTGTTTATAATTAATCTAAGAACAATGTGTGTACACCAGATTGTTTTTACAAAATTGAACTCTAACTCTGAATCGCTTCTGACTCAGAATTTCTGCATAACTTCTGTACTAATCTTAAAAATCTAACTCTCCACAACTCTGAAATCAACTCTCTACTTATAGATGTTGAAGATTCATGTTTAAGGGTCGTGTCTGCTGCGAAGAGACGTTTCTATCCACCCGAACGGACGTGTTTCTTTGAATTTCAACATGTGTAAACTGTGCTGGAGAAGTCTCTGATGTTACCGAGATGGGGAAATCTCTGCCGAGATTAGGGAGTAAAATTTTGGTCTTCGGGACGCGAGTTGGAGTCACTGGAATCTGCGTGTTGCGACCGAGATTAGGGAATCTCGGTCGTGACACGGGAGTTTTCTTCCGTCTCTGACTTCGTTCCGTCATCTTCGATTCGGTGCGCTGAATTTCCTCGTCTTTTGCTTGTAACTTAGGGTTTTTCCTTCGTTTTTGACTTGTTTTCGTTCCTATTTGGATTTTACCAAATATTTAGGTACCTTGCATGAAAGAAACATATTCGGATGTAAAAGTACTTTAAATAGATATAAACAGCACGATTTCATAGCAAAACTGATGTAAATATTAATGATATTTTAAGTATATTTTGGGCTTAACAAATCTCCACACTTAATCTTTTGCTAGTCCTGAGCAAAATTTCACTGAATTTATCCTTTAACTAATCTCTTTGTGAAAATAAAACATGTATCTTTGTATTTCTTTTTAAATTAGTTAAACCATGGCAAATTTATACGCAAAATACCAAACTAACTAGTATAAAGACGATATATCATTCGTCTTGTATTTTCAATTTTAAATTGAAGTATTTGGGACGATATAAGCACGCATGTTATTGAGTCTTTCGTCTCAAGGTATTTCAAAGCCTAAATGAATTAAGTACTTAGGTTAATTTATTTGCTTAGTTACATCCGAGATAAGGGTGGTCTTGATCGTAACTTTATATGCATTTTATTTGTGTTCGCTTAAGAGGTATCGACCATGCCATGGGTGGACGCAATCGTTACTTTAAACTAAAAACACATTTAATTTTTTGCTTTAATTTTAACGTTCCTTCCATACCTCGATTGTGATAAGGGTGGTCGCAATCGTGGCCAAAAGTACCGTTTACTTAATTTTCTTCCCTTTCATACCTCGATTGTGATAAGATTGGTCTCAATCGTGGCCAAAAGTTAAGAATATGACTAATTGATTTAATTAACATGGATTATAGAATTAAAATCGTAAATTGGGAAAAGAAAAATAGCACATTCATCCTATATTGACTTAAAATTCAACATGTTTTATGACTAAAGTTTCCTAAAAAACTTCAATTGGTGTTAATGTAAGACGAAAATCAAACCGAGCTAAAAATTGTTAGTTCAATTTAATGCCTATAAACCTAATTGAAAATTTAAAATAAGATTTATTGTATCATGAATTTCATGATATTAGATAGAGATTGAAATAAAAAAATTACTTAAATACATTTACTCGATACGTTTTTTTAAATCGTTTCGGAGATTTGTGAAAATTTTGAAAAATATTGCCCGTATAGAAATTTTATTTTCTATCGATAATGATAACCTAAAAATAATCATATCCTAAAATTTTTAACTTATGATCAATTTATAAACATATGAAAATATTAAGTTATGAAAAATAATGTTTTTGCATTAAAAATGACATTTTCTTTTTAAAAGTATGAATTTATTAAAAATGCGTTGCATATTGCATAAATTATATTTATGTTAATATAAATGGTATTTATTTTTATTCATTGCATTTATTCGTACTAAAAATAAAACGATATATGTAATATCTCCTCCCACACTTAATTTGGACCATGTCCTCATTGGTGCAAAAATTGATAAAACACGAAAAATTGACGAAAATAAATCATACGAATTAAGAGATAAAAATTATGAAATAAAAATCATTCAACATAAAACTTAGAATTGAAATCATCCAACATAGAATAAAATTGTACCAAACATAAGAAAAATAAATTGTACCAAACTTAAATTTAAAAATAACAATATAAAAGATGAATAAAAGAGTAGATAGAACCTAAGTATGAGTAGGCGAATCTGGTGGAGACGGCGATGTGGTAACGTTTTGACGACGGAAAAATGATAACATCCGACGCCGTGTGGATTTGTGCTCCCTCCGCAAGGTGTTGATATTGTTGTCCACCTTGCTGACTCGTGAACTCATCACATTGTTGCTCTCAACCATGTCATCTAATCGCAAATTTAATTGCCGATTATGTGCATTCATTTGGTTCCAAATTCTCCTCAAATCAATTGGATCATCATCATTTGGCGCACCACCTACAAATGCTTGAGCTTGAGCTTGTGGTTGCGGTTGTGGTTCATCATGCGCGTCCTCCTCACCTGCTTCTTCGTCACCGCCCTCGTCGGTACCTACACCATGTGAACTAGAGGCTCCTCCACCCGTATGACCACTAAGATGTGCAATACGCGCATCATACGAAACAAAAACGGGAGGACCATCTCTAAGCAATAAATTGGCTCGATTAAGGCTCGCGATATCCAAAAGAGGTAAATAGCCTTGGTAAGTGAGGTTTTGAAAATCCGTTAATTCCCCATGTGCACCCATCACAAGTCCGGTAATAAAATTCCCTAAAGGTACTTGCTTAGTGTGTGATACGGCGGCACAGGCTAAATTATCAAAAAGCATTCCTATGCTATCAATTTGGAGACCTTTGAACAAACAATCAAGCACAAATAAATCCCGAACTTGAACTTTTGAACTCTCAACCCGTCCAAACAAGGAGAAACTCAAAAATTTGTGAAAATAAAACACACAATTATCACGAATCATCTTGTTAGAGGTGTTTTTGGGATAAAAATAATCTTGGCCCGAAAGTGTTTGCCAAATAGTGTGTGAATCAATCTCCTTAGGCCTTTCAACAAAACCAATAGTAGGAAAACCAAAAATGTCACGTCCGTGTCTAAATTTCTAGAATTTATATCTTGATATTAGTATATGTCATAATTATTGGGTGTGTGAAATTAATTCGGTGCTATAGGAAAAGTTTGGAGGTAATTCGATGGTTTTATGTGTAAATTAAAAGTTTAGAGTAATTTTTAAAAGATTATATAAAGATGGAAGATCAAACGTGATATTTATCAAATTTGAGATATATATCTCTCAATTGTTGCTTATTGTTAGAATTAGGGTTAGAACTTTAGTATTGAAATTGTAATATAATGATATTTGGATAAATTGGAGACTCATAAGTATTGATTATGATCTTCCTATTTCACGCCCGATGCCGATTGAGGTTGTCTAGGGTCGGGTGTGATAAAAAATATTGCCCATAGCTTCATAATCAATAGTATAGGTGATACTATTATTCCTAAAAGTAATTAACTTCTTCCTCTTATCATATTTCAAAGTAACTAAAAACTCAATAATGAATTCATCATTATGAGGAAATCGCATGCTTGCAAATGTATGCCAACCAAGAGTAGAAAGAATTCATTGATTCGGTCCGAGAAAGATAACTCACTAACCATATCAAAATGGAGAAAAGGCATGTCAATGAACTCCATTTTGGACCCGGAAAAGTGAACATGGCGTTTTCCTTCCGCCTCGGATTCAATGTCGAAAAATGCACCATATCTCACACGAAGACGGTTAGCTTCGGTGACCTTTGGCTTGTGATCGGAAACTTTGGTTCTAGGCATGATTTTGTTTTAATGTTTGAGAATATGAGAGAAGAGAGAAAATCAAAAGCTTGAAAGGTGTTTGTGAAAAATGGTAATGGTGAATGAATAAAAGAGAAGGATAGGGAATAGGGAATGAATAAATTGGGAAGAGTAAAAGGTAGAGTACTAGGAAGAGGTTTGTGTATTTAATTGGGTAAAATTGGAGGTGATTGATGTTTGTGTAAGGAGTAGGTATATATAGGGTTGAATATAGGTGTTTAGAGTTAGTATAGGAATAGGAATAGATAAAATTTAAGTGCAAAAATCGGAACTTCCCACCCCTACAGGTCGCGACACGGTAATTTCTGGAGAATTTTTCTCTAGAAATTTGACCGTGTTGCTGCTCGTGTAGAGATTCGTGCCCTGGTGGCTGAAAAACACGAATAAAAACTCTGTTTTGACGCAATTCCTATGCAAATATGTCCTATAAATGAAAACATGTATACTTGAAACTTAAAAACACAAAATAAAACATTAAATACAAGGAAAACCAAAGGTTTATCCTTATTAAATTAGGTTAATGAATCATTAATTGCCTTCAATTAGAGTTTAATGTAAAATGAATGTGCATTAATTTATATAAGTTAAAGAATAAGCATTTATTGTAAATGAACCTTCTAAGAGTTAAATGAATAAGTAATAAATGTATATTAATTTGAAGTATTATTAATCACTTATTCATGTTAAAACTTAAACATTAAAACTTATACAAATTAATTGAATTATATACAGATTCATTTTAACATTAGATACAGATTTATGTGGAAGGTTATACTGTTCCATACCTATCATTTTATATATATTCACTCTATGAACTTGTATGGAAACATATATCAAAAGAATAACCATAGAATTAAACTGATACTTTATTAAAAATGATAAACATATATACATAACAAAACATAGAATTATCATATAAACTGAATGTTCATTAACTTGTTCAATAGTTAATAATGATTATAACTTATTAGCCTTTAACAAATATGTACAGATTCATTGATAATGGTTTATAAATTCAAACATACATAAATCATAACAAGAGATGAAATTATGAAATGAAATTAAAGTTTTATTGCATGAACATATATTTACAAAAATTGACAATAACATATATACAAGGAAAATTAAAAACAAACCTATGTACAAAAATACACACAAACTAAAAATAAACAGAACTAAACAAATTAAACTAAATTCTCATCCCGTTGAATTGGGATTCGCATAGCCCGATAACGATCAATCTTCGCTTGGACGAAGATCTGTCTTTCTTTTGCAGAAAGAAATCTTGGGCCAACTCTAAAAATACGCTTCACAAGACCCTCATTTCCCGAAAGTTCATAATCCATCATTGGAAAGGGTTCAGCATCAGTCCATGGAACAGAACTTGCTCCTTTTGCCCCAAGGATGATTCCACAAATTACATTCCCAAATCCAATCTTCTTACCTTTGGATCGTGAAGCAGAAACCGGACCTTCCATCAATATTTTTGAAGAATTGACGGTGTTGCCTTGGAAAATATCCCCTAATACATACAAGTATGTGTCTTTGACAACACTACTTCCAGTTCGTCCAAACAAACTGTGACACAGGAACTTGTGTAAATAAAGCTTTGAATTGGAGTTGATGGACTTGTTATAGGCGAGACTAGGATTGAAACGCCAGAAACCAGTTAACATCCTCCAAATATCTCTGGATGTCATATCCCTGCCAGGATGATAATTTGCAGTATCCCTAGGCGGGAAACCAAACCAGGCATGTAATTCAGGGTAACCAAAGGTGAAAGTTTCGCCATCCTTGCGAAAACTTAGACAAACACGACGCTTATTCACAAAGCGCAATGTACAAAGAAATTCCAAAATCCAATCTCCAATTATTGGAAACCGCATGTAGGCAAATTTAGACCAGCCTAAATTCCTCAAGTAGCGATCCATATCTTCGATAATTCCGAGTTCATCATTTAAGAACTCATCCATGTACAACATTTCGACAAAAATTGCATAGCGGAATCCATAATAACGTCTTCCTTCATCATGGTTGTAAATGGGGGATGGTGCACCGTAGCGTTTTGGCATATCAGGACGCTTGTTGCGTGCAACAACATTCTTCTTTGATGATTTATGCTTGATAGTCATATTTGTTTAAGAAGTAATAAGTCTCTGTAACTTTTAGAAAAGGGTTGGATAATTGAGAAGAAATCAGAATTGTCTGATAGAGATGAAAGAAATGGGAAGTAAAATAATTATAGTCTTCTATAATTACTTATAATGAAAACAGGATGAATTAATGTGTCTGTTGGTAGTGAAAAGGTGTAAATTCATACCTTTTGGGCTGAAACTAACAGTATTTTTCGAATTGTTCAGCAAAGGTTTCAAGTATAAGAAAGAAATAAGGCTACAGGTACAGAAATCACCCGTGTCGCGACCGAGATTGGTGAATCTCAGTCGCGACACGCTGATTCCCTCTTGGGAATCGTGCGTCGAAACCTCATTTCGTGAATCTCGGCCGAGATTTAATTCATCTCGGTAAGTTCAAAAACTTTGCTTACCTTTCCTTGAATAATTGAATCCCTAGAATCTCAACTGAGATTCTTGAAATCTCAACCGAGATTCCTGAAATTTCACTAATTCATATTAATTACCTGAAAACTAACTAAAAACATGACTTAAATACATTTTTATAGATTGTAAACTTGATAAACACAAATCTAAAAACTAAAAATCTCATGAAAATAAAATTGCAAAAATAAATAATTTGAAATTAAATTAAAATGCAAGTAAAAATAAAAATTAAACTTAAAATAAAAGATAAACAATAAAAAGTATGAAAATTAATGAATTAATCTTCATAGAATTCGTCCACAAATTCAATTCCTTGAATTGGAGCGTTTTCATAATAAATTTTGTATCTACTACCATTTACTTTGAATCGAACTCCATCGGTTCTTTCTAGTTCTAAGGATCCATAGTCGAAAGTTTTAACGACTGAAAACGGTCCTGACCATCTAGACCTAAGCTTACCTGGAAATAACCTGAGTCGAGAATTAAACAGTAATACTTTATCTCCTACATTAAAGCTTTTAACTTTAATTTTGGCATCATGCCATTTTTTCACTTTTTCTTTATATATCTTTGCATTCTCGTAGGATAAATGGCGTAATTCATCCAACTCGTTTAAGTCGAACAAACGCTTCTTTCCTGCTTTTTGCAAATCATAATTAAGTGTTCTGATAGCCCAATAAGCTTTATGTTCTAATTCTACTGGTAAATAACAACCTTTTCCATACACGAGTCGGTACGGTGTCATTCCTATAAGTGTTTTAAATGCAGTACGGTATGCCCATAACGCATTGTTAAGTTTGCGTGCCCAGTCTCTTCTCGAAGACGAAACTGTTTTCTCTAGTATCCATTTGAGTTCTCTATTTGATATCTTCGCTTGACCATTCGATTGAGGATGGTATGGCGTAGATACGCGGTAGTGTACTCCATAATTTTTCATAAGCGATTCAAAACTTCGGTTTATGAAATGGGTACCTCCATCACTAATCATGACTCTAGGGACTCCAAATCTACAAAATATATCGTTAAGAAACTTAACAACAACCTTAGAATCATTCGTCGGGGTTGCAATTGCTTCAACCCACTTTGAAACATAATCTACGGCTACTAATATATAAGTTTTACCAAAAGAAGGGAGAAAAGGACCCATGAAATCGATTCCCCACACATCGAAGACTTCAACTTCCAACATGTTCGTGAGAGGCATCTTATCTTTCCTTCCTAGATTCCCGGTTCTTTGACATTTGTCACACCGAATAACAAACGAACGAACGTCTTTAAATAACGTAGGCCAAAAGAATCCGCATTCTAATATCTTAGCTACTGTTTTACTTACGCCGTTATGCCCTCCATAAGAGCTTGAATGGCATTCTGACATTATAGACTCATATTCGTTTTCACTAACGCATCTCCTAATTATACCATCACCACATGTTTTGAACAAGAAAGGATCTTCCCAAAAATACATTTTAATATCGGAAAAGAATTTCTTCTTTTATTGGGAGTTTAACCCTTCCGGGACAATATGAGCTGCGAGATAATTAGCTATATCCGCATACCATGGTGATATGACACTTTTTATTTGTTTAAGATATTCATCGGGGAAATCATCTCGTATACCGGTAGTTTCACCGATAGGACCGTTTTCATCTTCAAGTCTTGACAGATGATCGGCGACAAGGTTTTCGACTCCCTTTTTATCTTTAATTTCTATGTCAAATTCTTGTAATAACAAGACCCATCTAATAAGACGCAGTTTTGCATCTTTCTTAGCGAATAGATACCTTAAAGCTTCATGATCGGTATATATAATAACTTTAGATCCTAACAGATACGACCTAAACTTATCACATGCAAAAACTACCGCTAGCATTTCTTTTTCGGTTGTGGTGTAATCTAACTGTGCACCGAACAATGTGTGACTTGCATAATAAATAACATGAAGTTTCTTATCCTCCCTTTGACCTAATACACATCCGACAGCTAAATCACTTGCATCGCACATAATTTCAAAAGGTAAATCCCAATCGGGTTTAGCAATTATGGGTGCACTAACTAAGGCGGTTTTCAATGTTTCGAAAGCTTTAATACAATCTTCATTAAAATCAAAAGTTGAATCCTTCATAAGCAAATTAGTAAGTGGTTTGGAAATCACAGAAAAGTTTTTAATAAATCTTCAGTAAAAACATGCATGTCCTAAAAATGACCTTACTCCCTTAACAGTAGTTAGAGGGGGTAATTTCTCTATGACTGAAGTTTTTGCTCTATCCACTTCTAATCCTTTTTCAGATATTTTATGACCTAAAACTATTCATTCGTCTACCATGAAATGACATTTTTCCCAGTTTAAAACTAAATTCGTTTCTTCACATCTAGACAACACTTTATCTAAGTTTTCTAAACATGCATCAAAAGAATCTCCATAAACAGAAAAATCATCCATAAAAACTTCCATGATATCTTCAATGAAATAGTTAAAAATTGTAGTCATACAACGTTGAAATGTTGCTGGTGCATTACATAGACCAAAGGGCATTCTCCTATATGCAAAGGTTCCATAAGGACATGTGAAGGTTGTTTTATCTTGGTCATCCGGGTAAATGTATATTTGAAAGAATCCGGAATAACCGTCGAGAAAACAATAAAAAGCATGACCGGCTATCCTTTCGATCATTTGATCAATGAAAGGTAGAGGAAAATGGTCTTTCCTGGTTGCTTTGTTTGGGTTTCTATAATCTATACAAACCCTCCAACCGGTGGTGGTTCGCGTAGGAATTAATTCACCTTCGTCATTCCTTACTAGTGTTATGCCTCCTTTTTTAGGTACACAATGGATTGGACTAACCCATTCACTATCCGAGATAGGATAAATGATTCCATTGTCTAAAAGCTTAGTAATCTCATTTTTTACTACTTCTTTCATGTTCGGATTTAAGCGTCTTTGCCTATCCGCTTTAGGTGGCTTATCTTCTTCTAAGTGAATTCTATGCATTTCAATACTAGGATTAATTCCTTTTAAGTCTGAAATTTTCCATCCTATACTTCCTATCCTATTCCTAACAACTTCTTTCAATTTCTCTTCTTGATCTTTAGTTAACTTGTTAGAGATAATTATAGGAAGAGTATCACTTTCGCCTAGGAAACCGTACCTTAAATGGTATGGTAACTCTTTAAGTTCTAACTTAGGGGGTACTATAATTGAAGGCGGAACTGGCCAATCTTCTCGAATCAAAGGCTCTGGGTCCTTATCTTCTAATTCTTCTTCCACTATGGGTTCTATTATTTCTTCTCTTTGAATAATGTCATTGACACATTCTTCAACCAAGTCAAGTTTCATACAAGCGAATTCTTCCATAGGATATTTCATCGTTTTGTTCATATTAAACTCAATCTTATCCTCACCTATCCTCAAAACTACTTTCCCTTCCGATACGTCGACTAATGCACGTCCCGTATTCATAAACGGTCTACCAAAGTTTAGTGGACAATTAACGTCATATGCAAAGTCTAATATAACGAAATCGGTAGGAAAAATAAACTTATCGACTTTAACTAAAACATCTTCAATTATACCATATGGTTTCTTAGTGGTTTGATCCGCTAATTGCAAAACCATGTTGGTACGTTTGATATCTTCTTCTAAACCTAATTTATTAAAAATAGACAACAACATTAAGTTAATGCTTGCTCCTAAATCACAAAGACAACTTGGGAATTCAATGTCTCCCAACTTACACGGGATGGTGAAACATCCAGGATCTTTGAGTTTAGTGGGAAAATTACTCAACACTATTGAACTACAGTCCTCTGTTAACGATATGGATGAAATTCCTTCCCAACTGATTTTCTTTGGAATCAAATCTTTTAAAAACTTACCATAGTTAGGAATTTGGGTTATCGCATCCATAAATGTTAAATTTATATGCAAATTTTTAAGTTTATCCAAAAATGTTAAAAGTTGTTTGTCATAGTCCTTATTTCGGACTTTATGCGGAAAATGTGGTTTGGGTACAAAAGTTTTTGTACTTGTGTCTAATGGTGAACTTTTTGTGTTTAAAGTATCTTCTTTGGATTTTATTGGTAAATCAGTTCCCTGCAAAACATTAGTAGAATCTCCGGGCATTTCCGGACCTAAGTAATTTTTTCCTGAATGAAGAATGATAGCCTTTACATGCTCTTTCGGATTTTCTTCCGTATGGCTGGGAAGACTTCCCTCTTTTCGGGGTGGAATTGATTTAGCAATTTGTCCTATTTGAACCTCCAAATTATGGATGCTAGACGAATGGTTTTTAATAAGTTGATCGAATTTATTCTCGATACGTTTAAAACCATCATCGTGGCTACTTACTTTTCCACCGATAGCGTCTATAAATTTGTCGATTTTAGAAGATAAACTGCTAATCGTATCTCTTGACTGATTTTGATAATTATTGGTACGATTTTGATTAGCATTGGTATTATTATTATTATTATTATTATCTTTCCAGTTAAAGTTAGGATGATTCCTCCATCCAGAATTATAACTACTATTAGTTTGGTTTTGCCCTTGGACAAAATTTACCTGTTCAATATCATCCATACCTTCGTAATCCACATCCGTGGGGATTGGATTACCATTAGTATCGCACGGTGCCATAAACCTATCAATTTTGTGCGATAAGGCAGAAAATTGGGCTTGTAACATCGCGACTGGATCGAGATTCACTATACCTTTAACTGATGATGTGGTTGAGGATGATGGTTTCGCCACTGGTATGTGTCCACGTTCTACGGGCCACATACTACTGTTGATTGCCATTTCCCCCAAAAATTCTCTTGCTTGGGCGGATGTCTTCTTCATAAATAACCCTCCCGACATAGCATCTAATGAACCTCTAGTTGTAGGATTAATCCCATTATAAAATGTTTGCATTAAAAGTGCATCGGGTAATTGGTGGTGTGGGCATAAACGTTGAAGTTCTTTAAAACGTTCCCAAGCCTCATAAAGAGTTTCATTATCATTTTGAGAAAAAGATGTTAACTCTTTTATAACTCTTGCAGTTTTTGCTAAAGGGAAATATTTTGATAAAAATGCTTGGGTTAATTGGTCCCAAGTTGCAAATGTTGCGGTTGGCATAGAAGTTAACCAAATTTTGGCTTTATCCTTCAAAGTGAAAGGAAAGAGTCGAAGTTTAATTGCTTCGGCAGTCACATCTGGTATTTTGAAAGTGTCACAAGTTTCTAAGAAATTTGTCAATGGGTGTTAGGGTTTTCGTTAGGTAGTCCATAAAACGTTACATTGTTTTGCAACATATTAAGCAAAACTGGCTTAATTTCAAATTGGTTTGAGTTTATTCGGGGTCTAACTATACTATTGGTTACACCAGCCACTCCTGGCCTAGCGTAATCCATAAGTGTTGGTGGATCTGCCATATTTTCTGGCTCAGAATTTTCTTTTTCTTTGTCTTTTTTGTTTTTTCTATTATTCCTAATTGTCTTTTCAATTTCTGGATCTAATGGGTTTGGTGAAATGCCCAAACTTCGAGAACTGCGCATGAACTTGAAATTTTTGCACGAACCAAAACTACATTCAAAACAGAATTGAAAAATAAATATGTTAGTAAATAAAAATAAATAAAATATAAAAGTTAAAATAAGTATGTATAAACCTAGATTCGAAATAAAACACGAAAAATCTAAATTTTTGTAAAAAAAATTTGTGTTCCCCGGCAACGGCGCCAAAAACTTGTTGAGCGATTTCTGCAAGTGCACGGTTTCGCTTGCAGTAATAAAAAGATATCGATCCCACAGGGAACGTTTTTTCATAAAAACTTATTTTGATATAGTTTAAATACGATTTAGGTTTATTAAATAGAAAATCGTTAATTGAATTTGGTTTTGAGATTGAATTAATAAGAATCAGATTAGAATATGTAGAATGTTAGAAATCAATTTCGTCTTGAGATAAAATTACAAGATAGAAACATTTAGCGTTTAAAATAAGAGAAGAGGTGTACTCGTTTGCATTAAGCAAAGATACCAACTTTAAACTTTGTAAAAATTATAAATGTGAAATAAACGTAAACTCCTTCAATTAAAGGGCCTTGAACCGTAGAGAATCCCCCTGATATTGAGTAGATTTCTACATTGACCAAATTTAGACTTATTTCCGATAAGCTGACCTAACGATCATATTGTCCGTAAGAATGAACTTGCCCAAGTGTTCAACAAAGTTTCCTTGTAAAGATTTTGAATTTAACTACGTTTTAATGAAAACACCAGAACTTTACTTCGGATCATTTACCAAAGTAACTACATAAGAATTTATTGAATTGCATGAACTTTTATTAAATGAAGTGTGAATTGATACAAGTTTACAGAGAACAAAAAGCATGGAAGCATTTAAGAGGACTTAGTGAGTTCCAGGTTGTCAATCCTTTCCTCAAACCTCGTTAGAGTTGGTCAGGCTCCGGGGTCGAATCCACTACTTGATCTTCTCGCTGAATCTTCGGAATAGTGATGATGTTTCTACTACCAAAATGTAAACTGGTCTTCGGACAGATCTTAATCTAAATCTAATTGCTACTATGTTTATAATTAATCTAAGAACAATGTGTGTACATCAGATTGTTTTTACAAAATTGAACTCTAACTCTGAATCGTTTCTGACTCAGAATTTCTGCATAACTTCTGTATTAATCTTAAAAATCTAACTCTCCACAACTCTGAAATCAACTCTCTATTTATAGATGTTGAAGAGTCATGTTTAAGGGTCGTGTCCGCTGCGAAGAGACGTTTCTATCCACCTGAACGGACGCGTTTCTTTGAATTTCAACATGTGTAAACTGTGCTGGAGAAGTCTTTGATGTTACCGAGATTAGGGAGTAAAATTTTGGTCTTCGGAACGCGAGTTGGAGTCGCTGGAATCATCGTCTTGCGACCGAGATTAGGGAATCTCGGTAGCGACATGGGAGTTTTCTTCTGTATCTGACTTCGTTCCGTCATCTTCGATTCAGTGGGCTGAATTTCCTCGTCTTTTGCTCGTAACTTAGGGTTTTTCCTTCGTTTTTGACTTGTTTTCGTTCCTATTTGGATTTTTCCAAATATTTAGGTACCTTGCATGAAAGAAACATATTTGGATGTAAAAGTACTCTAAATAGATATAAACAACATGATTTCATAGCAAAACTGATGTAAATATTAATGATATTTTAGATATATTTTGGGCTTAACATCGCGTTATAGTATAACGCGACAACACGACAAAGATTGTTTGTATATTATGTCGCGTTATATTATAACGCGACAACATGACAAAGAGTAGTTGTTATATGATGTCGTGTTATACTATAACGTGACAAAAAAGTGTTTATTATATTATATCGCATTGTACTATAACGCGACAAGGCAACAAAGAGTAGTCTTTATTTTTTGTATTGTTTATTTTTAATGCGGCACTGTTTTATATCTGTAGCATGACCAGGTTGTAGGAGGGAGCAAGAAGAAGAGAAAGACAGATATAAACTACATGTACTTGTATGCCATTAATTCAGTACCACAAGTATCTAATATGATTAATCCGAACACGTGCACAATCATCCTGAAAAAATTGAATGATAAACAAAAGGCGGTGTTTAGAAAATCATGCTTCAGTGCTTATTTAGATAAATAATTGCCCTTTATTTTAGGTTTGTTTATCCACAAGTCTGGTTGAAGAAGGTGATAATGAGATGTGTTTCAATGTTCGGTGTATTGAGTTGAGATACACCGAAAGAGAGTTTGGGTTGATTACCTGTCTACCCTATGGAAGCAAAAATGCAATTATGCAAGAGATGAAGAAAATGAACAGAGGATAAGGATTTAGACGAAGGTATTTTGGTACCAAGCAATTAAAACACGTAGACATTGAAAATAAATTCAAAGAGACGGATTGGTCCAAAAAGGATGATGCGGATGCTTTGATGATGGCAATGTTGTATTTTATTCATGGTAATGTCATTGAACATGAACCTAAAAGAAATGTGCAAAACTACATCATAGATCTAACTGAATATTCAGAGTTGTTCTATAAGTTTTCATGGGGTGTGGTAGCTTTTGAAGAGAGCTTGAGGACTTTGAAGGGTGCAATCGGTAAGAGGGCTGGTATGTTCAAGCAGATGTGTGAGAGGAAGATGACTAGACGAATCCCATATAACCTGTATGGCTTTAGTCATGCATTCGAGGTATGAATTTGTTTAACTATATGTTAGTGAAGTTTGTCTCGTTACACTTTAACGCGACAACGCGACAAGAATTATAATTTCTGAAAGTTGTCGCGTTACACATTTTTTTTCCCGCTACTGCCCTTCAGCACGCCTAGCTGACTCGGCGAGGTGAAAAAAAGAAAATTGTGTGGCATTTTATTTTGTTTTAGTATGTTATAATCCAAAGATTTGTATACTCCATCTGAAGTTAAAGTTTCGTTATTTGTTTTTTTGAGAAAATGAGAATTGAACTTGAATTTGCATGCTAACTAGTTTAAGTGGGAGACATAAACCTTGTATCTGTAAACTCATGAGCTATAATTGCATCTTGTCTACTTTGTTTCGATTTGCTTACTTTGATGTGTAATTAAACTTGAGTTTCGGGAAAACTATTTAGCACAAAATAACCCAACGAACTGTGAGAAAATTTTGAGCGTTAAAAAGCGAACATCTAAAAAGGTCTAGTTTCTTTGACATTTTTTGTGTGCTTTTGCTTGTTGAGAGTTATAGATTTTACACCTAATACCGAGTTAAGTTTACAAGCTTTGATTTGAAACAATTAACGATAAAGTGTCTCTTTAGAATTAACCTTTCCTTTCTATTTTGTTTTCTCTTTTTCATCAACTCTAGGAAGCCCCTTTGAGCCTTATTTTTGTAAATTTTAGATATCAGTCTTTTTTCTTCTTTCTCACCCATATTTTTGCAAACTTTCACTGAGTTTGTTTTCTAACCCATATTTTTGCAAACTTTCACTGAGTTTGTTTTAGCACTTTTGTTTATGACATTTTAAAAAGCAAGCCAAAAGGCTAAGAGGTGAACGAGCACACTTGTTTCAATAAAGGATCAATCATTTTGGTCCACACCTTAAAGAAAAAAATTAAAAAAATGGGAAAACATCATTCTCTGGTTTCAATTATGATCAAATCTCATAATTTTGATCATACCAAAAAGAGAAAAAGAAAAAGAAAAAGAAAAAATCCTAAATTTCAATAAAAAAACTTGTTCCCTTTATGTTTGCTAAATGTCATTTATACTTTGTTTTTCTGGTGTTAAATTTCTTAACTTTTTAACTTACCTCTAATCTTAACCACATTACAACCTCAACTTTGAAATTGTTTTTGATATTGTTTGCCGTGGCGCAACGGTAAAACGTTGTTGCCGTGTGACCAGAGGTCACGGGTTCGAGTCTTAGGAGCGGCCTCTTGCCAATTAAATTGGCAAGGGAAGGCTTGCCCCCAATACACCCTTGTGGTGGGACCCCTCCCCGGACCCTCGCTCAGCGGGGACGCGTAATGCGACCGGGCCGCCCTTTTTTTATTGTTTGAGTCTTTTAATGTAGAGGTACTTGGATGAACGTGCAAACTCATAATAACTTTAGGCAAGTATAAAGATGAGAGTAAACACCTAGCCACCTAAATATTGTGTGATTGAGTGAACAACTTTCAGTGAGGTGTTTATTTGGTTTTGTCCCTTGAACTCGTTTAATTAAGCATGTCTCATTTCACTTAAAAGTATGGCATTTCCTAAATCGAATTGCGACTTTTTGGGCATTGTGTTCTATTTACTTTTTGAATATATGTGTTTACAGCTGCTTGTTTTTGTGTCACTTATTTGGTTAAACCGGGAGGTTTTCTAGTTCGGTTAGTCTATTTTTGGGTTGGTTTTAGTTTACTTGAGGACAAGTAAGGCTTTAAAGTGTGACGAGATTTGATAGCGGTAAAAAAACCCTATATTTTAATAAGGGTTTATGGATTATTTTGTACCTTTTATTGTCTATTTAGTTACTTTAATTTATCATTGTTTTGTCAATTTTAGGTTTTTAATTACTTTTTAGCATTTTATTAAATATTCCTAACTTTTGTCAAGTATTTTGTCACTTTTAATAAATTAATCTTCTATATGTTATTTTGAGTTTAATCTGTACCCAAAATTAAGAAATTAACCTACCAAAAACAAATCAATTTTGACTTGGTAATTAAAAAGGATTTTTGATAGGATAATTAATTAATTTTGGGTGAATTATCTAAATAATATTTTATGAGATTATGTGTAGTTTTTTAGAGATAAAGGCGGAGATTTTTAAGGTTCAGAATCATGAGCCTTTCTGGCCAGATTCATTAGACTCAACCTTTCAAGCTAGATTCATTGAACCTACTCAAGAGTTCAAATTCAAATAAAAATTTTGCAGATATATTTTGGCAAATTTTTAGGGATTATCTTCGATTTCTTTTTGTAGTTAAATAATTGGGGTTTCTATCCCTAGATAGTTAGTTTTTCATTAGAATAATTTTTCATTAAGTAGGAATTAGTTTTCAATTTATAGCTTTTAGTTTTCATTAGAATAGCTTTTAGATTTCATTATAAATAGTTTTCATTGGATAGTTATTAGGAATTAGTTTTTATTTGTAGAATAGTCAAAAATTAAATTAGTTTTTCATCAACCAGTTTTTAAAATTAGTTTTTAGCTTTTCGATCATCTTTTACTTGTGTAAAATAACTTATCCCTACCTTGAGAATCCTACCTCCTTCCTCCATCTGCCATTGAAGAACTCCTCCGAGCTCCAAGGATTCATCAAGGTTGTTCATCCTTCGATTCTAGGAAGACGGCTGCTTGGTCGACAGGTTTCCTGAAAGGGATTTTTATTCTCTTTTATTTCCTATTTGCTTTAGGTCTTTCCTATGAATCTTAGGTTGATTGTAAACTTTTGACGATAATTCTCTTTTCATTTTTAATATAATTTTCAGTATTAATTTCTCTATTGATTGTTATTTTCCTTCTGTTTATGTTTTACCTAATTGGTTTAAATCATTCAATAATCCAAATATCTTCTATGTTTATATTTGCGAGTCGAATTTAATTAACCCTAATCGAAGAACCTATGAGATTGACAACCTCATAGTTGGTAAGACCCAAATTGTTGAACCATAGAGCTAGTTTCGGCCTGACAAGGGAATAACGGACTAGAAACCCTGGAAGGATAAGTAGGTTTAATTGCCTTAGGCCTAAGCAACTCAGATTAGATTAGCAATTAAGTGTTAAATTAGGTTGAAAATAGTGTTATCGTATCATTCCATCCACTTCCAGGTTAAATTACCTTGCTTAAGATCACTTAGGAGTAGGTTTAACTTAGATAAAACTCAATTTAAACCCCCCCATAGCCTTGATAACATTAGAAGCCTAGCAGTTTGGTACTTGCAGTATAAATCCTGTGGATTCGATACCTGGACTTGTCCAGATTTTATTACTTGATAACGACGAGGTACACTTATCCCTTAGTGAGCTTTCGAGCGACAGCTCGGGGATGCATCACCAGACATAATTTTCTTTTAAAACGGTGAGTGAAGGGCTTTTTACATCGAGTCAAGCATCCACACATTGTGTGTAATTCCCACATGTCGTGTGGAATTTATGAAATGCTGATCTGTTGTTGATTTTCTAAATTAATTGATTTACATGACGTGTTGACTTTTAGGCACAAAGGTCAGTTGACTGTCAATCTCCGTCGAATTCTTCCTTCTTTAGGTGACACGTTGTGTTGACCACCTGACACGTCGTGTTGACTTATGGAACAAGGAGTCAGCTCTTTGCCAGTCTTCGCCAAATATGTCAATTTGACCCCCACACGTCGTGTGGACTTATGACACGTCGTATAGGATGCTTCAAAGGCATTTTCTTATGTTCATATGATGTCACTTTTAGGCTTCTTGTTTGTCTCCTACACTTTGCGTGTGTTTCTTTAAACCTGTAAAACACAAATATGGAACCAAATATTACTTGATTTATTTATTTATTTAATTTATAATGAAACGATATTAAAAATTATTAAAATTAACAAGAAGTACACAATTTATTATTTCTTATTGATTTATTAAAATATACGTGAATTTAAACATTAAACTTAATTATTAGCTCAAAAATAAATCGTAAATCACCCTAAAGCTTTACTTGTCCTCACGTAAACGTAGTCCAAGGACGAAGGATTGAGACGTTGAGAAACAAATTATTTCTCGATTTAACCAAGTGTGTGATTCCAAAACTAAGATTTTATGACGAGAGTTTAATGAGCACCTTGTGAACGAAAGGATTACCAAATTCCTGCTTTGAAATTTTATTGATTAAACATAGTAGGCAATATTAACAGAAATTGATTATTTACAGGAAACTCGATTGCACCCGGCAAGGTATTTCACTCAATCACACAAATTTTGGATGTTTGAGTGTTTTTACTCTCTTCTTTATACTTACCCGAAGTCATACTAAGTTTGCATGTATATCCGAGCCTTTTATCTTTGTTATGGTTAAAACAATATTAAAATGATCTTGGATTGGGGTTATAATGCGGTTGAGACCTTCAGACGAGTTAGAAGTTAATTTGTGAGACTCAAGTTTGAGCACTAATTTTTTATTTGCATCAAGATTTGTTGGTTATCTTGCAATTTGGAAAGATAATGACGGAAAGTGATCGAAACTCTCTTATTTTATTTTGTTTTATTTTTCAAGAGTGGCACAAAAACTAGTTGAGTAGCGTTTTTGCACTGTTTGCTAGAGTTTTGGTTTTTAAGTGATTGATTTGTTGTTTTGATTTTTTCGGTGCTCAAACGAGGGAAAATATAGGTTAAATGTTAATGGGTTGAGAAATAAAATTGGTTAGTAGGCTCAAATGGGTTTCTAAGGATTATGAAAAACAAGAAAACAATAGAAAAGAATTAGCCTAAGTGAGATCGTTTTATCATCTATCGTTCTTATACCGAAACAGATGTACTTAACCTATTATTTAGTGCAAACCATGTGACTTAAGTACAGCAAAAGGTCTCAAAATTGTGAAAGAAATAGAGTTCTTGTGTGAACTCTTTTTGGCTCAAAATTCCTCACAAAAAATTTGGGTTCATTTGTGCTGTTGAGTTTCTTAAAATCCTTAAAGACCTGTTTTTATAACCTTTTCAAGCTTTATTGATAAAATAACTCGTGAATTTGGAACTATTAAATTCGTTTTTCGTTAGGAGCAAATTTTATCTATTCATAACTTGCTTAGTTTCGGAATCAAAATTTAAAAAATTTCAATTGAATCGATCCTTTTCATCGAATTATTTATTTTTTAGGATAAATAACGAAACTAAATTTTAGAAGTGGCGATACGTTTGATTTATACTCGGGTTTTTTCTTTTATTTATTTATTTATTGTATTTTTTATTTATTTACTTTAGCTGTAGCCACACATCGTGTGCCCGAGAAACAGAATTTTTTTTCTCGAAAATCTTAGTTCACATGGTGTGTAGGTTAATCCACATGTCGTGTGACTTAAGATGTTCACACCAAATTTAGTGTAAAAAAGTTATAAAATTTTCTAAAAAATACAAAACACAACACTAAACATCACAAAACACATACGAAACACGCAGAATATGAAATAACATAAAAACACAAAATAATTGAAAATACTGAAATAAAGTAGTACAGATGAGCAATAGTGTGAGGGTGCCGCTACCCCTCCGCACGAACAAAATTGTACTAATTCCAAAAGTACAAAAAGAACGAAAAATGTCGTTTTCTCTTGATCTGAGGGATCACCATGGATTTACATATAGCCAGATAACCCATCTAAGGCGCAAAAGAATTTGTGTCCCACCATTCTTTCCAACAATTGGTCAATGAACGGTAGAGGAAAATGCTTTTTATAAGTGGCTTCGTTAAGTTTCTTATAATCAATACATTCTCGCCACCATGTTACCTTTCTCATGGGAATTAATTCCCCTTGATCATTTTCCGTTATCGTAGTGCCCTTTTTTTAGTGACGCATTGAACCAGGCTTACCCACTGACTGTTGGAGATATGATTGATAATACATATGTCAAGGAGTTTGATTACCTCAGCCTTCACTACACCTCTTTCATATTGAGGTTTAACTAGGGATGGCAACGGGTAGGGTACCCGCGGGTAATGCCATTCCCAAACCCTTACCCTTTTATTTTTTAATTACCCGTACCCATCCCATTACCCTAACGGGTATACTTTTTGCATCCCATACCCTTCCCATTTAATTCGCGGGTACCCGCGGGTACCCTTACCCGTTAAGAATAAATAAAAAATATTACAAATTTAACAAACTAAAAATTTAATAAATCATCAATCTAAAAATTGAATAAATTGAACCTTAATTAATAAGAATAAAGTAGCTTAGTAGTATCACTCAATTGTTGAAAAATAAATGGTTGGGGTTTAAATTTCATGTCTTACATCTAAAAAACAATGATATTTATTAATATAATTTTTTTTATGATGGGTAACGGGTACCGGGTACCCTAGGGAGTATTCCCATACCCATCCCATTACCCTAACGGGTAATGATTTTGATCCCATACCCGTCCAATACCTTTTTATACAGGGTACGGGTAGTCCCATTAGGGTCGGGTAGTGTCGAGTACCCGCGGGTACACTACCCGTTGCCATCCCTAGGTTTAACTGATGTTGTGGTAGCACGGTGGGTTTGACCTCATCCTCCATGAATATGCGGTGTGTAGTTGGGTTAATACCTTTAATGTCGTGTATCGTACACCCAAAAGCCACTTTGTGATTTCTTAGAGCCACAAGCAACTCCTCCTTCATTTCCTCTATCAAAAAAGAGGATATAACAACTGGTAAGAAATTAGGGGGTTGCAAATAAACTTACTTTAAATTAGAGGGAAAAGGTTTGAGTTCCAAAGTTGGTGGTTCCTCTAGAGAGGACTTTGGTTTTGTCTTATTGTCCCGGTCCAAACCCTCGGGCCGGCTCCTTGCCCACAAACATCATTCTAACTCGAATGTGTTCAAAAGGAATGTCTATTGGCTCCTCCTCCTCGTGCTTGACTTCATCTAAACCCGAAGAACTTCCCGTCGGGTACCTATCACATATTTCTTCAACAAACATGTCAATAGGATCAATTGAATTTATGAAATTACAATCTCCCATGTTGTTAGAAGGAAATTTCATAGAATTTAATATATTGAATACTACCTCTTCGTCTTGCAACCAAAGTATTAATTTACCTTCTTGAATGTTAATGAGAGTTCTTCTGGTTGCAAGAAATGGTCTCCCTAGGAGGACTGGTACTATATCGTCTTCTGTCATGTCAAGCACTACAAAATCGTCAGGGAAGATGAACTTGTCCACCTTCACTAAGACATCCTCCACTACTCCTTTAGGTCATGTGATCGATCGATTGGCCAATTGGAATGTCATTTTGGTAGGCTTTGGCTCCCCCAACCCAAACTTCCTGAAAACAGATAAATGCATTAGATTGATACTAGCACCTAAATCATATAAGGCTTTACTGAATTCAACATTCCCAATTATACACGGGATGGAAAAACTCCTTAAGTCTTTGAGTTTGGGTGGAAGTTTATTCATTATTATAGCGGAGCATTCCTTCGTTAGCACCACCATTTCGTTTTGTTCCAATTTCCTTTTCTTGGTGAGAATCTCCTTTAGGAATTTTGGGTATGTTTGCATTTGTTCTGGTGCTTCCACAAATGGAATGTTTATATAGAGTTTTTTTTAAAGATTTCCAAGAATTTAGAGTATTAGTGATCCAATTTATCCGTTTTTAACCTTTGTGGAAAAGATAGTGTTGGTATATAAAGCTTCAATTGGGTCACCAATTTTGTTGATTTTATTCGAGGAAATTGGAGTTTTAGGGTCCGAACCCGAGTTGCTTACCTCTGCCAGTTCGTTACTTGCCTCTAGAGCAGATGTGGATGGAATCGCCTTTGAGTAAATATTACCATTTAGTCGTGTGTATTGTTAGGAGGTTGAGAGGTTTGACCTCCTTGAGCGTTAGGGGATTGGCCTAGCTTTTGCTCCTTATACTCATTATTGAAACCGGATGGGGGCTTCAACATGTTTTTATTGTTGCCATACGATAATTTTGGGTGTTGGCGTCGAGGCTCCATCCATTGTTATTATTATTATTATTATTACGAGTGGACCTAACATGCTCTAATCTTGCAGCCAATTCCCATAAGTCCTTTTATTCTTTTCTCTTTACGTATATTTTAACGAGTATCTTTTTTCGGTTTGGACAAAAGGTGAAGCCTCGAATCGGGCAGTATTAGGCTCAGGCGTATAGTCCTGCTACTGCCCTACTAGATACAAAGATCGTGGAGGATCTTTTTGAGGCCTTTGGTGATCTCCCAAGGGTGGTGGAGGACAAGTCCAAATATACTTCTATGAGCCACCTGAACCAGGCGATGAAGAAGTCCCTTGCGGTAAGTCTTTTAATGACTCGTCACTTTAGTCTCTTTAACACTGCATTTCCCCTTTTAATGCTTTGGCTTTCGCATGTTTTTAGCCACCTCTATTTTGTGAGGGCAGTGATGTTTGAAGCGGTAGCTAGCGAGGCGGATCTTCAGGCTTTGAAGGTTGAGATGGCGCAAGAGCAGGCGAGTCGTAATACTGCTGTGGCCCTGATCTAGTCTTATAAGGAGAAGAATGAGGCTCTGAAGACCGACAATGAGGTTCTAAAGACTGAAAACGAGGAGCTGAAGAAAAAGGTTGCAGACCTATCCCACTAGTTGGGTGAGAAGGAAGAGCTTTGTTCCCTTTGACTCTTGTTTTTTGGTGAGAGACTCAACGCCGCTTATAAAAGGGATCATCCTGGGTTACACTTTAGGAAACATGAGGTGAAGATCCCTACTGATGAGGAGGCTCGGAGATACGATTCCTTGCCCAATCCGGCGACTACTATTTATGCGGAGTTTGGACTTCTTCCTCCGCTTATCCCTAAAGATACGATATCTGAAGTTTCGCTCGGTGGGGAAGAGGAGGTTGCGCCCAGGACGGGAGCCCAAGAGGTGGAGCCGATTGAATCTAACGATACCATTTTGGATCCACCTGTTGAATAGGGTCTTTTGTTATTTTTCCCTTTTTTGTATATACATTTTGGTAAAATTCTACTTTTTATGAATGTGGATCTTTTATTTTGAATCCATTCACTTAAGCACTTTAACCGTTTCTGAGGATATATTTGTAGGTGGCCAGCCCTATATCCTCTTTTTTTCTTGTTGGAAACTTTTTAATCTTTCCTTTCTTTGAGGAAAGTTTCGCCAATCAAGGCTTTATTCGTTTTCCTATCTTTGAGGAAGATTTGCCAATTAAGGTTTTATTCGTTTTCCTATCTTTGAGGAAACACTCATAATCCTTCCTTTCTTTGAGGAAGATTCGCCAATCAAGGCTTGTTACTCCCCCCCCCCCCCCCTCATCCGGAAGGGTTTGAAATATTCATGTTTCAATAGGAATGAGTAATAAAAATAACATTAGTGAAAAACAGATCCTTTTATTTAATAATATGATGCGGATACATAATACATACACCCTAAGAGCCTCATTAAAACTTTAGTAAGGAAAAACGTAGTGGGAAAAATCTTGCCTAAGGAAAAAGAGTGCTCGTGACCTTTACATATTATTTTCGATGATATTTGCAGAGGTTCTGGATATTCCAGGTTCAGGGTATCTTATTTCCTTCTATATCAGCTAACTTGAAAGTGGTAGGTCCTATTTTGACAAGGATTCGATGGGGTCCTGACCAGGTGATCCCTAATTTTCCTTTTCCCTCTGTTGATTGGATTTTGTCTGCTTTGCGTAGCACTAAGTACCATTCATTCAGTTCACCTATCTTGAATGCTTGTCATGGTACGTAGGAATTCGATGTTTGTAGGTTGACATACTGATGTATACTTTGTCTCTCCTTTCTTCCAAGCTGTCTAATCCTTGCCTCAAGTTCACTTCATTCCGTTCTTCGCAATAATACAGGGTACGATCACTAGGCGATCCGATCTACACATGGATAACAGCTTCTACAATGTAAGTAAGGGCGAAGGGGGTTTCGCTAATTGCAACTTGTGGCGACGTTCGGTACGCCTATGTATGTTCATTAACTCATCCGCCCAACTTTTCTTTTTATCACCCAAGCTCTTTTTTATTCCTTTCACGATGGTCCGGTTAGTGACCTTGGTCATCCCATTTAACTGAGGGTAGTATACAGAGGCAAATTTGTTCTTGATGTCCCAACCTTCGCAGAAGTTTTTGAATTCAGCACAATTGAATTGTGTGTCATTGTTAGTGATGATGGTGTGGGGTATCTCGAAACGAGATATGATCCCTCCCATTATGAAGTCAATAATTCTGTCTGTCGTGATTGTTGATACAACTTCAGCCTCAACCCACTTCGTGAAATGATCCACGGCTACAATCATGAACTTCCTTTGTCTGGTCATTGTTGGGAAAGGTCATACAATGTCTATTCCCCAGGTGGCAAACATCCATCCCTCCAGGATGGGCTTTTGAAGAGACTTAGGTTTGTGGTTGTTGTTTGCATGGATTTGGCAGTTGTGACACACTTCGACGATCTTTTGTGCATCTTGCTCTGCGTTGGGCCAGAAGTACCCCATCAGCTGTGCTTTTTGAAAAATAGTGACGGACGCCTCATGGGCCCCACAGACTCCATCATGTAACTCTTGCAAGACATATTGACCCTCTTCTTTGGTAATGCACTTTAGCCATGGCTGACTAAAGGACTTTCTGTATAGGTGGTCATTTATAATGGCATACCGGGCAACCTTTTTCACTAATGTTCGTGCATCCTCCTTACATTGGGGTAGGGTATCCATTTTTAGATATCGGAGGATCCGGGTACGCCAGTCTGCATCATCTATCTCCATTAAAGCTATGACCTCTTTGGCATAGGCTGGTTTAGATTTCACCTCAAAGAGGCATGTGAGGGTTTCCCATTGATTTGTGCTTGAAGCCATTTTAACCAAGTGATCAGCCTCGGTGTTGGACCCACGACGAACATGTATCATCTCCTTTTCTTCCATAGTTTTAACTAGGGTATGAACCTTTCTACATATAGGTGTAGGATCTCATCTTTGATGGCGTAATTTTTAGTGATCTGGTTGACCACTGATTGGGAGTCACTATAAATCATGACCCGCTCCAGAGCCAATTCCCTTATTAAACGCAACTCCAATATTATTACTTCATATTCGGTTGCATTGTTGGTGGTCGGGAAATCCAATTTTGTCGCATAATGGATTTTAATGTGCTCAGGTCCTCTTATCACTACTCCAACTCCAGTGTGATCTATCCTTTAGTTTGGATCGTAAGTCTAGTTATGCCTAAATGTTGTTTTGACTCTAATAGGATCTATCTTCAGTTTGGCGAATGCCCCTCTTGTAATCACATTGCATGAACTGTCAGTGTCAATCATTACTCAATTCATCTCCCAACCTTCGATGACCATGGAGATCACTAGAGCATTCGCATGCGGCGATATCACGGGGCTAGACCCAACAAATGGCCGATTAAGGGACATTTTATCAACAACGGCCATCTTGGTTGGCGGACGATATCCTGGTCCACTAGCAATAACATTGATGACAGCTTTTGACTTTTTCTTTGAATCCATCTTTTGCTTATCTTCCTAATCTTTGTCATTTTGAACAATATCCAACTTGCCTCTTTTTATCAACTTTTCTATCTCTTTGGATAGTTCCCAACATGCTTCCGTATCATGGCCATTCACCCGATGAAATCGGTAGTAGGCCTTGGCGTTTCTTCCTACGTTTCCCCCTCCTTTAGTGACGGGATATTGGATGTCCCACTTATATTGAATTTTCTCAATCCACATCAGGATTTCTCTCTTGGGAGCATTCAATGGGGTATACATGGGTTTTTCTCTAGTGTTCCTCTTTCTTGAAGGCGTATCATGACAAACTTCCTTACCTTTAGGCTCGCCTTTTTAGTTCTTCATCATGGTTCACCTTTCCCTGGGAGGAATACATCTAGCGAACTTTACGCAAAACTCACGACTCAGCTTCTCTCATCCATTAATTGATCCAGCTTGGAGGGATTGAAACCAATCGAAAGCTGGGCCTTTGAGGGTTGTAGAAAAGACTTTAGAGGCTCCTTCCGTTTTCTTCATTATTGCATATTCACTCCTGCATTAATTATACATTAGCTATCATTAATTCCACATTAATCATGCATTAATCATCATTAATCCTTCTTCTAGAAGGAATAATGGCTTGTCATTATTTCTATTGATTTTCCCTTATTCTTTATTCTAGAAAAATACATTTGGGCTGTTATCAAAAGCCCCCCTTAAAAGTAAAAAAAGCTCTTTAGGGTTGTCCAAAGCGTGTCTTGTATTTTAATGCTTTTATATTTAAACATATTTCCTCATACCAGTAGGCATGGGATACGTCAATTAAGCTTTCCTGCTTTTCTAAACATCATGCTTAACATGAAACCTTTTTCTTACATCTCGTAAGCCAATGAAAGTGCTCGGGAGTCTAACTCGACTTATCAAGATATACCAACCTTTTTGGCTTGGACTTGATAATTCCTAATTATAAGCTTCCTACGTACCCCATTAATTCTTTTGGGAATCAAAGCCACGTAGTTCTACCGTCATTCTAGACATTCGCCACTCTAGGCTTTGCTCCCCATTTTAAACTTTTATTTGCTTTTTTAGGGGTTTGGCACTCTAGGCACTTGCCTTTCTAGCCTTTACTTATTTTTCAAAGTGTCTTTACTTTGTTTTTGTGAAAATTTCATTTTCTATTCAATTTTGCATGTTCCAAGTTTTCATTCAAGGATACAGATAGGTGACCAGTCCCATATCCATATTTATTGCTTTTTAGAATATGTTCTGTATTCTTTTTGCAAATGTTTTTTCAAAGTAAACTGACTCTGCTTTTGATTTTGTGAAGACGAGGCTTCATCATTTTTTATGAAGATGAGACTTCATTATTTTTTATGAAGACGAGGCTTCATTTTTTTTTATAAAGACGATGCTTCATTATTTTTTATGAAGACGGAGCTTCATTATTTTTTATGAACGCGAAGCTTCATTTTTTTTTATGAAGGCAAGGCTTCATTATTTTTATGAAGACGAGGCTTCATTATTTTTTATGAAGACGAGACTTCATTATTTTTATAAAGACAAGAGCCTATGTGTTGAATCCTCGTCGGACATGTATTATTTCCCATTTGACTTCTTTATTTTCTAGAATGTCAAGGATTTATCGAACCTCTTCTGCATATTGAAGCAAAACTTCATTTTTGACATTGTAATTTTTGGTGATCTGGCTTACCATCAATTGTGAATCACTATGAATCACAATGTGCTTAGGTGTAATTTCCTTCAATAGGCATAGTCCCGGTATCAAGGCTTCATATTATGTTGCGTTATTAGTTGTTGGAAAATCTAACTTTGCAGCATAATGTATCTTGATATACTCGGGCCCCTTGATCACTATCCCAACTCCAGCGCCTTCATTTAATGACGCTCCGTCTATATACATGGTCCATTCTTCTAACACATTTTTGGATACACCTATGAACTCTTCTGTGAATTCATTGATGAAATCTGCCAAAACTTGGCTTTTATGGGTGAATCTCCCTTCATATTGAATGTCAAATTCCCCAAGTCATATGGACCATTCTATTAACCTTCCTGATGTTTCTGGCTTCTGTAATTCTTTCCTCATTTGGGATACTAGTACATACAAGTATGGTATGCACCTAGAAGTATGGTCTGAGGTGGATGGATGTTGTTACAACCGCCAACGCCATTTTGTCTAATTTTGAATACCGTGTCTCTGTATCTCTTAATACTTTGCTGACGTAATAGATGGGGAAGTGTTGGCCTTCTTCCTCTCAGATGACCACTGTGCACACTGCCTTGTATATGACAGATACATACAAATACAGGTCTCCCCTTCAGATTGGTCTGCTCAGCAAGGGCAGTTCTGTTAGGAATTGTTTTATACCTTGAAATGCTTGTTGACAATCTTTTGTCCATTTAAATATTTTTTGCTTTTTGATTACTTCATAAAATGGCAGACACCTTCTGACAGAACAAGATATGAACCTTCCTAGTGCGATGATCCGCCCGTTTAACCTCTGGATCTCTCTCACATTTTGTGGGGCTTTCATATCTAGCAAAACTTTTATTTTATATGGATTTGCTCCAACTCCTTTTTGACTGATGACGTAGCCAAGGAATTTTTTCAAAGTGGCTCTGAATGTACACTTCTTTGGATTGAGCTTTATTTTTCATGTCACGTTAGTTGCAGTATTAGCGATTCCCTTGTACTTTGGCTAAGTACTGAAACAACTCCATAAGTGGGGCATACCCTGTCCATTATTAAAAGATTGTGGTAAGGCATAAAAGCTATATTAACTTACATTGGGGATCAATGGCGCGATCCATGCAATAGATGTCATGGCGGAAGACTGTTTGCATTGGCCTTGTTGGCAAATATCAAGTACGATGCAATGTCTCTTTATAAAAAATTTTAGTTCATCTTAGGATCAACTTACTAATTCCTTCACATTGGTTCCTGACTCTATAATGAACTTAATCAAATGATAAAACCGAGTAAATATTATATGTCAAACTAATTCATAATAAAAATTTAATTGTGCTTTCTTTAATAATACCATATATAACGATCATAAATGAATTCTTAATAAATAACCATAATGACAGAGCCTTTTTGTATTTCAATGCATATTATTATCCAAGATAGTATATTTATTTTAAACATCATAAAAGTTATGACATTCTATATTGGGTAAGATATCTTATATAGTCACTATTTATTTGTAATCAATATTGTGCATCCATGTATTAATGACATTCAGAGCACCTCTAGTGGTGGTCTTCAGGGACTGATCTGCAAATACTTTAAGGTATCTAACCATTATTTAACTTAGCAATTGTTGTATTCGGAAATAGATACCCACTAAATTTGGATACTAACCATTTTGAAAAAGGAAAAGAAAAAGAAGAGTCCACAGCTAGGGAAGAGAAGAGGACGCGCCAAACAAATAGAATAAAAGTTGGGTTGTGATATATAATCTTGAGGGATGGCACGTAGACATAGAAAATGGATAAAAAAACTTATTTTATTGTGGGTCCAGAAATGCTTTTTGTACATTGTGTCCAGGAAAAAGCCACCTTATTTCTTTTTTGAATTTATTCCTACATCGCTAGTTTTCTATGTATAATAATTAAAGAAAAACTGATGTACACAATTTGTTTTTTTCATTTGTTACCTATTTCAAAATATAAATTATTGGAGTGCAACGGTAATAAATAAACGGTAAAAAAATTCTATGTATATATAAATGATAGTTTGGTTTAAAATTCTACAAAAACAATTCACAACCTTGAATTATTTTGACATAGCAAAATTTTTTTCAAATGGAGCATAATCGTGATGGATTCAGTCAGTATTATTCTTTCGTTCCCGATTCACAAAACACAGAAACTCCAAATTCCCAATATTCGAACCCAAATTCTCAAATATCTCCAATCCGACCCATTCCACGCAGTTATCAACATGAGTCAAATATATCATATTCCCCGAACCCACCAATGTACTACACTCCGGAATATCACTACCAGTCAGGCAACTACAACCATCTCTCGTATCTTCCACAACCTTATATTAATCACGAAAATTCGAACAGGGATCATTTTGGAGCAGCCACAATGCAACAAGATTCACCTAATACCGGGTCCATTGCCGATTCAGAAGCACTGCCAACTGATGTTACTGGTGACGATCAATCAGATGTGGTGAGGGTAGACAAAGGGAAAGCAATGAATATGAAGTGGACGGAGAATCGAGAAAAACTGTTATGCCAAAGTTGGTTGGTAATAACTTTAGATGAAGTTATTGGCAATTCTAAAAAAAAAAGATTATTGGAAGAGGATAACAAATTACTACAATACTTACAGAAATGGGGATGGGCCTGAGGTGACTGAGGAGCAGGCTTCTAGCCAATGGTTCAGAATGAGTAGGGAAGTTTCAGCATTTAATGGAGGGTACATTTCGCTTACTTCATCATACCACAGCGGCCATGACGAAGCACAAATAATTCGTATGGCATGTGAATTATACACTAAGAGAAGTAAGCAGAATTCAAAATTTCGTTACCTTCACTGTTGGGAAATCCTAAAAACCCAACAGAAGTGGATTGATTTTGCAAAAAAAGACGGTGATGTTGGTTCTTCAAAGAGAACGAAGAAGAATGCATCGGGAGCATACACTTCATCTGGCTCACCTCAATGTGAAAGTGAAGGTATATCTGTCACTGAAGAACGTCCAATAGGACAAAAGGCGGCTAAAAAGGCCGCAAGAGGTAAAAAAAATGCATTTAGTGGAACTGATCCGATACAAGCAGCTGCAAGCCGAGTAGAGAGACAAGCATCGTTTGTCGAATACAACCGTTTATTGGAGATACGAGAAAAAAGGGCGGCCGAACAAGTTCGCATAGATGATGAACAGGTTCGCCTTAAAGATTTTGAAACTATTCGAGTGGATACATCTACCATGGACGAAACCGCTTTGGAAAATCACCTTATGGTTTGCGAATATATTAAAACTAAGTATGGACTTAAATAATTAGATTTGTGTTATGGTCTTAGTTTTTTTTTAATCTTTTTATCTAAATTATGTAATTTTTATCTTTTTATCTAAATTCTGTATTATGTAATTTTTATCTTTTATCTAAATTATGTAATTTTTATCTTTTATCTAAATTGTTTAATTTTATAGATAGAAATATAGCCGTTGGAATATAGCCGTTGAAATATAGCCGTTGAAATATAACCGTTGGAACGAACGATTTGTTTTTCCTGATTAAATAAATTAATCAAATAATTAAAATCTATTTTTCGAATAACATAGTAAAATTTATTTATTTTTAATTATTAATGATTATTGAATATTATTAATAAATACAAACATTTGAATTAAAATTGAAGAAATTAAAATGTTATGACGTGTGGGACCCATAAAAATAATGTAAAAGTATCTAACCACTAGAGAAGTTTTTGTAAGGAAAGTATTTTATTATGGAGGGTGTTTCGTAATAGTATTATTTGATGATGTGGAGGGTGTTTGAGTACCCAACCACTAGGGATGCTCTCAGAGATTATTAAAAAAAAATATGTGTCTCCTAAAAACCTTGTATAAATTAATGTTACACTTGCACTCTTTTTTGTAGTTAGCTTAGGATTTGAAAAGTTATGTTTACCCAATTTGGTAATTCGTCTATCCATAATGGCCTTAATATTTGTATGTATGTTTATCCCAAAAAAATGATCACGCCTAGACCATCTAGTATTACCCGAGCCCCTTTATATCAAATGAGAATATCACCTAGAATGTATGGATTTTTTTATGAAATTTCAAAATTACAGGTCTTATACATGCATTTTGTTCTAATTCAGCTATAATGGCCTATTACACTTGTCAAAAATAAAAAAATACGAGGCATATTGAGCATGGAAGATTTAATGAAGATCCGTCTCTATGGCTTTATTATAATAACATATATGATATTCATAGCACTTCATAAGGGTTGCGAACTTCAAATTTCTTTAATTAAAATGGAACAAGAAAGGGGAAGAAACTTATTTTGCTTATCATAAAATTTTCAGATTAATGTAGGAAACATCTTCGGCTTAAAAAGAGATACGTCCTCTAAAGGGGACATACGCCAGATAGAGTCTTCTAATGAGGGTATGCAACATCCATACACCCGTCTATCAATGGAGAACCCTATCGTTTAATATATTCTTTTTGTACTGATAGAGCCAAGGTTTAAGGTCGGAGTTTCTACGCAGTTAACTCAGTTGTTTTGTTTATTGTGAAACTCGATACAATCAAGATTTTGTGATCTTTTATTTGTTAGAGTTCCACATTCACCGCACCAATTGATAACTTGTAATAAATCCTTGATCGGGGTCCCTTCCCTGTGAGGTGCTGTTGGGATCGCCAGTGGACACTCCGATGCTAAAGTCAGTATATTATTTGAGAATAATAAGAATAATGGACAAGAATGTGCAGGAATCAGTAAGTGTACCTTGAATACCTCATAGTGGGGGGGGGGGGGAATTTATATAAGTTTTTGTAACCTTTAGCACTAATTATAGTGTATTCGAATAGTGAAGTCTTTATTCTCCTTCATAGCTATTAATTGTATTTATTCTCATTCATGGATGGTTATAAAGGCGCCTTTTGGTATTCTTTAGAACCATTCATGTACGCTTTTCTTGAGAAAATGGAGGGTCTTTTTTACCCGCTCTCATCGGGCGTATCTTGTTATGACATGTCTCGTCATGGTCCACGTGGTGTGGTATAATGCTAAAGACTCCTTCATTTTTCTTCATTATTGCATATTCACCCATGCATTAATTATCAGTAATTCCACATTAATCATACGTTAATTATCATTAATCCTTCTTCTAGAAGGAATAACGGCTTGCCATTATTTCTATTGATTTGCGCTTATTCTTCACTCTAGAAAAATACATTTAAGATGTTATCATCCGTGATTTAGGGACTTTCTGATTTGTTCATTTTAGTCCCTGATTTAGAAACTTTTTGATTTATTCATTTTAGTCCTTGATTCAGGAACTTTCTGGTTTATTTGTTTTAGTCCCTGAATTATGGACTTTCCCATTTATTACTTTTAATCCTGATTTAATGTTGTATATTTTATTCAATTTAGTCCATGTAAGTGTTTTTTATTAACACATTTAAGTCAATTAATCTCATGCTAATTATTTTGTTTAGCCCTCATTTTACAAGTTAATATTTTATTTAATTATTAGAAGTTACTAATGAGTGTATTGTGGAGTTTTCGGAGCAAAAGGAGTTAAAAATGGTTGGGAATTGATGGGAAAAAATGTTGCAAGCGCTTTCTGACATACATTCTATAATAAATTCCGTATGAAACCAGAAACAGGTCATTCCAAGCTTTCTGCGACAAAAACTTCCGTCAGTAATGTTGAAACTTAGGTTTTCTTACTCTTTTATTAATTTTTGATAAGTGAAGACTCGGAGATGCCCAGATGTACTTGTAATTTAATTTATTAATTTTTACCCATTTTATGTAATTATTTGACTTGACTTGGAAATTTCCAGTATTTGTGCTATTTTTCATACAAAACAAAATAAGCTTTCTTAAAAGAATTTCAAACCTAAAAGAATAGTATGATTAGCCTGGTAAGACCTCAAAATGTTAAGTAGGAGGCCGGTGGGTTCACCGGGCATTTTGGGGTGCCTAATATTTTCTTCCGAGAGGATATTAGCCTTCCCTAAAGTGTACCAAATTTTTCGAACCCGCTTGCCTCCCGTAAGGAATCTCGATAACATTTTCCAGACTTTGTCTAAGTGGTGACTCTTATTCTTCGATGCCAATCATGTCGAAAATGCATTGTGATCCAATTAGGCCCCGAGTCCAAAACAGTAGTGTCATCAACGGTTCTCCATGTCGCTTACGATGAGGCGTTGAACTTATAGACATAAGGAAATCTTTCGTCGGAAATCGCCTAGGAAAGAGAGAGAGCAAAATGGGATGGTATGAGTTCATATGGGTTGCCCTTTATTCCTTTTAAAAGAGAGGTGTGTGACGCTTCGAAAAATAAGAAACCATGATGACATGTTCGAACTTGATTGGCATAAAGAACCATGCCAAACATCGCGTAATAAATGCCTAGCATGCTTAAAAAGACAATGACATGCCTAGAAGGTGAACAATGCTAAAGGACTTTTTAGTCTTTCAAGGGGGGCTTCTGATAACATCCAGATTTACATGTGATTAAACAAACAAATATGTGGAAGATAAGAAACAATAAGAGCTTACGAGTAGGGAAAACGAATCTGAACATAGGATCCGCTTCCAAGTACCTTATCATGTTAGGTACGTCATCTTGAAGACGCACCAAAATTTGTACCCATCCTATGTTAACCATACATAGGCTTATTATTAACCATAGGTTAGTAGTTAATGTTAAGTTAGCAGTTAATTAGAATGTTAGCCAGTTTCATTTAAATATATCCGTTAGACTCAAACGGTTATAAATAGGAGTAATATAGTGACTATGAAGATAACTTCTTTTTCCTGTATTCTCTTCTCCTTCTTCTTCTTCAATAGAACTCCTTCTTTGCTTTCTTCTATATCATCTTGAGATGGTATCAGAGCATAATCAAAAGCTTCCGCAAGATTTTTCCTAATTTTCTTCATTTCTTTCTTCCTTTTTCTTCCATTCTCTATTTCTATATTCTTATTTATCTATTCTTTTCTTTTGTGTTCCATTTATTCTTCTGTTTTGCAAAAGTTTGACTAAATGGCACGAGTAGAAGAACAAATTTCAAGTCCATACTATGTTCATCCTGGCGAGAACCCATCTTTGGTTCTTGTTTCTCCTCCTCTCGCCGGCCCAGATTATCATGGTTGGTGTAGGAACATGAAGATGGCATTGATGTCTAAGAACAAATTGGAATTCATTAACGGATCGTTGCCGATGCTAGATCAAAGATCAAATTTGCTTGCTGCTTGGAAAAGGTGCAATAATCTGGTATTATCTTGGTTAACCAAATCCCTTTCTCCTTCAATTGCAAAAAGTGTGCTTTGGCTAGATAATGCTAAAGATGTTTGGGATAGTCTTAAAGAAAGATTTGCTCAAGCCGATGTGTTTCGTATAGCAGATTTACAAGGGAAAATTTATACTATTAAACAAAACCAAAGGTCTGTAACAGATTACTTTGCTGATTTACAACTTTTATGGGATGAGTATGTGACTTTGAGAAATATCCCTAGTTGTGTATGTGATGGGTGTGCGTGCAATATCACTAATGCAATCAGAATCAACCAAGAAAATGATGTGGTGATCTGTTTTTTAAAAGGTTTGAATGAAAATTTTTCTAATGTAAAATCCCAGATCATGATAATGGAACCTCTTCCTACAATAAACAAGGCGTTTTCTTTGGTTCTGCAACACGAAAAGCAGTTTAATGTGCTAAATGGTCAAGATATTTCGCAAGAACTCCTGGCTTTGGTTAATAATTCACATCAATTTCGCAAGCCTAATTTTCATTCAAAGCCAGTGATTTGTTCATTTTGTGGAAAGAAAAGGCATACAATTGACACTTGTTATAAGAAGCATGGGTATCCCCTAGGATTTAAGTTCAACAACAAGTTTGCAAAGGCTAATGTTGCAGAATCAAGTAATGTTCTTGAGGATTTTTCAAGTCAAGATCGTGCTGGTATTTTGGGGGCAATTCCAAAGGGTTCTTCAAGTTTTACATCGGAGCAAATGGCACAAATCTTATCAATATTTCAATCGCAAGTTGTTGGGCAGAATCAAGATGTAAATTATGCTTCAAAAGCATGTGTCTCTGCTATTCAAGACCAGGCAAAACTTACTAATGGTAAATATTCAGGTATTATGAATACTTATGCTTTTGTTACATCTGCTGAAACTAAATGTGGTAATTGGATTTTAGACACCGGAGCCAGTAATCATATTACTGGATCTTTGTCTTTGATGATTAATTTTAAACCAGTTAATAATTGGTGTGTTATTTTGCCTAATAATATAAAGTTGAAGGCAACTCGTATTGGATCAGTAAAGTTTACACAAGATTTTGTGTTACATGATGTCCTGTTTGTGCCTGATTTTTCATACAATTTAATTTCTGTGTCCAGGCTAACAAGTTCATTGAATTATAGTTTAATTTTCTTATCTAAATTGTGTTTGATACAGGATTTGGCGACCAAGAAAATGATTGGATTAGCTAATGTGAAAAATGGTTTATATCATCTTGATATATCAGATGCTGAATGTGCCGTTAATTTTCTTCATGTTGCTACTAATCATGTTGATATTTCTCCTATTAATGCTATTGTTGCTTCTTCTGATAATAATGTTCAAAATCTTGGTGTAAATTGTAATCATAGACTTTGGCATTATCGTTTTGGACATATCTCTAATGATAGACTTGCTGTTTTGGGAAAGTATTTAAATAATTTTTGTATTGATGATTCTTTTGTCTGTCACATTTGTCCTCAATCTAAGCAAAAGAAATTGGCATTTCCTGTTAGTACTACAGTTGTTACTGAACCTTTTGATATCATTCATATGGATATTTGGGGGCCAACAACAAGTTCAATAGAAGGTTATAAATATTTTCTAACTGTTGTAGATAGTTATTCAAGGTTTACATGGGCATTTCTTATTAGAGTCAAGTCTGATGTTTCCAAGCTTGTTGAAAGGTTTGTTGAAATGATTTACACACAATTTAATAAGAAGGTGAAAGTTATTAGAACGGATAATGGTGCAGAGTTTCAGTTGCCTGTTTTTTATGCATCAAAAGGTATTATACACCAGACAAGTTGTGTAGAAACGCCCCAACAAAATGGTTTGGTTGAGAGAAAACATCAACATATTCTTAATATAGAGCTTTAAAATTTCAAAGTCTTTTACCAACTGTTTTTTGGAATCATTTTGTGGCTCATTCTGCTTATTTGATTAATAGAATTCATTCTAAGTTGATTAAGAATAGAACACCTTATGAACTTATATATGGAAATAGGCCTGATTTTAATGAACTACGTTCCTTTGGGTGTTTATGTTATGTGAGTACTATGTCTAGGAATAGAACTAAGTTTATCCTAAGCAAAACATGGTATTTTCATAGGTTACCATTTAGGAAAGAAAGGGTATAAAGTTCTAAGCATGAGAACAAGAGATATAGTTATTTCTCGCAATGTGAAATTTCATGAAGATGTGTATCCTTATAGCTCTAAACAACAAGTTTTTAATCCTTTTAGTGAGGAAAAATCTTGGGATGATAATACTGCTCTAATTTCACAAAATATTCTCAATAGGCAAAATATGTTACATCCACCATCTCCAAATAATAATGTTGAATTAGGTACATCATAAAGTGTTCTACAAAATGTACAACATACACAAGTGGATACTAACAATAGAAAGTCTACAAGACAACAAAATCAGCCTAGATATCTAAAGGATTATCACTGTGCACTTGCTGAAACTTCTCAGGTTTCTAATGTTCTTGAAAAATCTATTTATCATCTTTTGTCTTCTGTGCTTGCTTATGATAATTTATCTTCCAATCACAAAGCATTTTCCATAGCATTATCAATTCAGGCAGAGCCCACTAGTTACAAAATAGCATCGCAATATCCTCAATGGCAAGTCGCCATGGATGCTGAAATTAAGGCATTAAACGACAATAAAACATGGGAGATTTGCTCTTTGCCGGAAGGTAAAAAAGAACCAAAGTGCATGTGGCTTTTCAAAATAAAGAGAAAAAGTGATGGTTCCATAGAGAGATTCAAAGCAAGGCTGGTTGCCAAAGGTTATACGCAGCGAGAATGTCACGACCCGAACTTGGTCATGACCGGCTCATAAATTAAGATGACCTTAACCTATGCTAGCCTCGAATTTAATTTCAAAACAATACTTATCTAATTAATAAAGCCTTCTAACATAATGATACAACTTAAACAATAAAGAAGTATATACTATAAATTTATCCAAACGTCTCTAAATCAGTACAGTAGCAATATCTAACTAACAATATCCTCCTTCAATATCGAACCCCAAATGTTTGTCCAGCTATAGAGATCTTAATCTCAAAAAAAAAATCAACGTGGTGTGAGATTTCCGTCTATGCGAGCGAAAATCTCAGTGAGTGATAATCATAGCAAAACAGACAGGGAACAGGCATATATGCAGATAAGTTTCAAATTTGTTTTCAGAATTTATCAAACATGATGGTGTAGAGAAATCAAATAATATTGCGATATTTACTCAAATCAAGCAAATCGAATAATAATAATAAATTACAGAAATTCTCAAAACCACGGTACAGTAACATTAGAGTGATGATATTCCACATCACCAAAGGCCAGATAACAGACACAGATGGTAGCGCTACCAGATTCAGATTCAGAATGTCTTCACCGACCTTACACATGATTCTAAAACAACCGACACAGAGACAAACACGTACACAGATAAAACAATAACAAATAATGCAAGCCTAATATGAAGGTCAGTGAGACATGAAAACAGATACAGATAATACTGAGCACATGTACCGGTTTCAAAGTGTATAATTTATATCTCATAATATTTTTCAAATAACTTAAATATCCAGACGGCAGAATTCGAATAAATTTTCTTAAATATCCAGACGGCAGAATTCGAATAAAATTTCTTATTTTCAATACAAACAATAACAGATAAAATCAATCCATTACCAGAATTAAGTATAATCTCAAATAATTTTTACTTCCAACTAAGATAAATGATATCAGACAAACTAATGTACTAAGGGCATGTTCCCTAATGTAGAGAATATTTGACAAATAAATTTAAGCTCAAGAAAGTGTTTTATCATCTAACTAAGCACTATTTTGAACAAATAACATTTTTAAAAAAGTTCATCAGAACTGTCTTAAAGGAACAAAAATAGGAGATAAATTTAAAAATCGGATCGAACTATTGTTATCAAACTTTTAATGTTAATTATCAAAGGACCGGATGATATTTTAAATAAAATATTTTTATCAAACGGATTTCATGCTAGGGATTTCAAAATCAAACAAATAGTGTCATGAATCATGATTACCACTCACCTCGAACTCCGAATAATAGCCAAATCCAAATCTTAGCTATCAATCTTCCCATTCCATCCGAACACCGTCAAATTTCCTATTCGATCAACATATCCAACTAAATTACTCCAAAATTATCTCTAATATACTTAATCGAATTTCACACTACCGAACATTGAATCAAATTAGAATATTGGGAAATTGAATGAATTTTTGTTTACATATGGTATAGTAGAACTTATATGTATAAAATGCTCAAAATCTATTACGAAATAAAAAAACAAAAACTCCAATATGTATATATTTCTAAATGTGAAATATGAATATTTGGAAGAAGAAAAAAAAACAACAGAAACTATATAAATTAAATTATAGAAGTTGGAGCAATTGTTTCCAAAGCTTTTGAGAAAGGATAAAAATCAATTTTATTTCTTTATAAACTCAAACATGAATCGGTAAAACTGATTAATAATAGAGACAAAACATTTTAACAAAAAAAAAACAATCAGAAAACTTACTTCAATTTATGGCAGTACTCATAGAAGAATTGAATTTGAGAGTTTTTGCTTGAAAGATGAACCATGGAAAAAGATGAAAAAACCTTAGAGTGGCGGCTCCTTCTCCCCAAATAAAACAAAGCCGTAACTCAACATAATATCTATTTTTTTTTTTTTTTTTTTAGGTTTTGGATAGATTTTTTTTTTTGAAACCAGGTTTTGGATAGATTATTATCTATTTGTTAAAATAACTAAATTGATAAAATTGTAATATTAATATTGATCAAATTCGATAAAGTATATATGAAAAACAATTAGATAAAGTTTTCTCAAAAGAGGATAAATATGAAAATTATTAATTCAAATTCAAAAATTTACTTTAGAAAAATTTAAAAAATTTAAATGTTTACACAAATTGAGGATATTATATTCTTTCCCCCTTATAAAATTTCGTCCTTAAAATTTAAAATACTAATAATATCTATCAAAAGCTTAGATTAATAAACATGTACGAATCATTGTCACGTTTCCTCTAAATCTAATCTATGTATTATACAACATACTTCATTGCGTGCCTCTCAAACTGACATGCCACCGAAATTATATACATCAGTCTCACTCTAATAACACATCTTTGGAAGCATGAAATTTATAATGTGAATTACTAACTTCTCATTTGGAGAAAAATAACAGGTTGCAATCTAAGAAAATCACATCAAAACTTAATCTCCTTCTATTTCTCATTTCAATCTATTGAAAACTGTAGATATTCCAACTATGCTTGAATATAAACTATTCTAAAGACTAATGGCACATGTAAGCACTGCATATTATACTTCTTATAACCCCAAGCTTGCAATAAACAACTCAATAGATTAACTAGTCTTATGCTATTAGTTTGGAAAATTATAGCCTTATTAATTTTCTCCTTTAATTATAAAACACTTTCAAATCGGTTCTCCAAATATCTATAAGTCAATTCGGTTCTCCAAATATTTATAAGTGCAGTCACTATAAACCTTAAGCATATAAATCCTTGCTAATATCTTAATAATTTACAACTAGATAATGAAGGCTCTATGAAGCACTATAACACCGGATACATATCAATTCAATTTATTTTTTTTCCAAGCCATAAACTCAATACAAAAAAATATTCCTTTATTATGATAATGGTTAACTAAAGCTTTAATCATACAATCTCCAAATTATTTCTAAACCCACACTAAAAACTAAACAAAAAACCATTCAAATCCTTGGACCTCTGCAACATATAGGAAGCAATAACTTTACTGTTTTTTTTTATCACACAAACTCCAATGAGATAATTTAACCACCAATACCCAATATATCCAAGGCCATATAAGCATCCTAAACCATCAACACCAAACTCATTTATTCTCTCCAAAATACATAACTAATCATCAAACATGTTTCAATTTCACATCTCAAATTCATGAGTAGACTACTCGATGTTCAAAATGCTTAAACTCAAATTTTATTTTAACTCCCAATTACCTTGACCGACATCGAAGGCTTGGAAGAAAAAAAATCAACAACCCAAACCTTAATAAGACAAACTCGAAGGAATAACTTCACTCTCAAAGTCCATATCTATATTACTATTCAATTTTACATATTGAATCTATAGAACAATAAAAGCTCAAAAAACCTTCCACTTAGTTCTCCAAATTGTGTAACAAGACCTTCAAAATAGTTTGATAAGATAACCACTTAAAGCTTTAACAACCCACTCCAAATTATAATATCAATATTAAATGTATCTAAAAACTATAACCATGAACCTTATAATAACTAAAACTTTGATAAAAGAAACTCAAAATTAAAACGCTAGCCATATAAGCAACTAAAATTGTCTAAGCTTAAATGCACACTAATGAACCCATAATTTCAACTCGTCCTTAATTAGTCCACCCAAATGAGCAACACACCTTGATGATGATATTTCAATTATTGATTAAAACTCCAAATAATAGCTTTAGCTCATTGGTCAAAATTCTAGACCCAACCTTTATAAGCAGTAGATAATTAAACAATGGACTAAAACTCAAAATAATAGACTTAGCTACATCGCTACCCAAAAAAAATCTAAACCTGGCTCTGATATCACTTTGTAACATCCTGATCCAATACAATGTAGATATTGTCCGCTTTGGCCCAATTCCAACACATTGGGCCTCACGGCTTTAAAACGCGTCTGCATGTATTAAATTCTCATCTTACTAATAAGCCTCAATCACTCCCTCTCCATTTCCGAAGTGGGATTCAGTTCATTCCTGCCCCCCATCGCCATCCCTTAGGGCCGCTCCTTGCTCAGGCCTTCTTACCCCGGTGCCACCCACTCCGGATCGGGTCGTTACAGGCCCACCAGCTTCCGCCTGGTTCGTCCCCGAACCACACATCATACGTGGAGAGTCGGCTCTGATACCACTTTTGTCACGACCCGAACTTGGTCATGACCGGCTCATAAATTAAGATGACCTTAACCTATGCTAGCCTCAAATTTAATTTCAAAACAATACTTATCTAATTAATAAAGCCTTCTAACATAATGATACAACTTAAACTATAAAGAAGTATATACCATAAATTTATCCAAACGTCTCTAAATCAGTACAGTAGCAATATCTAACTAACAATATCCTCCTTCAATATCGAACCCCAAATGTTTGTCCAGCTATAGAGATCTTAATCTGAAAAAAAATAAAATCAACGTGGTGTGAGATTTCCGTCTATGCAAGCGAAAATCTCAGTGAGTGATAATCATAGCACAACAGACAGGGAACAGGCAGATATGCAGATAAGTTTCAAATTTGTTTTCAGAATTTATCAAACATGATGGTGTAGAGAAATCAAATAATATTGCGATATTTACTCAAATCAAGTAAATCGAATAATAATAATAAATTACAGAAATTCTCAAAACCACGGTACAGTAACATCAGAGTGATGATATTCCACATCACCAAAGGCCAGATAACAGACACAGATGGTAGCGCTACCAGATTCAGATTCAGAATGTCTTCACCGACCTTATGCATGATTCTAAAACAACCGACACAGAGACAAACACGTACACAGATAAAACAATAACAAATAATGCAAGCCTAATATGAAGGTCAGTGAGACATGAAAACAGATACAGATAATACTGAGCACATGTACCGGTTTCAAAGTGTATAATTTATATCTCATAATATTTTTCAAATAACTTAAATATCCAGACGACAGAATTCGAATAAATTTTCTTAAATATCCAGACGGCAGAATTCGAATAAAATTTCTTATTTTCAATACAAACAATAACAGATAAAATCAATCCATTACCAGAATTAAGTATAATCTCAAATAATTTTTACTTCCAACTAAGATAAATGATATCAGACAAACTAATGTACTAAGGGCATGTTCCCTAATGTAGAGAATATTTGACAAATAAATTTAAGCTCAAGAAAGTGTTTTATCATCTAACTAAGCACTATTTTGAACAAATAACATTTTTAAAAAAGTTCATCAGAACTGTCTTAAAGGAACAAAAATAGGAGATAAATTTAAAAATCGGATCGAACTATTGTTATCAAACTTTTAATGTTAATTATCAAAGGACCGGATGATATTTTAAATAAAATATTTTTATCAAACGGATTTCATGCTAGGGATTTCAAAATCAAACAAATAGTGTCATGAATCATGATTACCACTCACCTCGAACTCCGAATAATAGCCAAATCCAAATCTTAGCTATCAATCTTCCCATTCCATCCGAACACCGTCAAATTTCCTATTCGATCAACATATCCAACTAAATTACTCCAAAATTATCTCTAATATACTTAATCGAATTTCACACTACCGAACATTGAATCAAATTAGAATATTGGGAAATTGAATGAATTTTTGTTTACATATGGTATAGTAGAACTTATATGTATAAAATGCTCAAAATCTATTACGAAATAAAAAAACAAAAACTCCAATATGTATATATTTCTAAATGTGAAATATGAATATTTGGAAGAAGAAAAAAAAACAACAGAAACTATATAAATTAAATTATAGAAGTTGGAGCAATTGTTTCCAAAGCTTTTGAGAAAGGATAAAAATCAATTTTATTTCTTTATAAACTCAAACATGAATCGGTAAAACTGATTAATAATAGAGACAAAACATTTTAACAAAAAAAAAACAATCAGAAAACTTACTTCAATTTATGGCAGTACTCATAGAAGAATTGAATTTGAGAGTTTTTGCTTGAAAGATGAACCATGGAAAAAGATGAAAAAACCTTAGAGTGGCGGCTCCTTCTCCCCAAATAAAACAAAGCCGTAACTCAACATAATATCTATTTTTTTTTTTTTTTTTTTAGGTTTTGGATAGATTTTTTTTTTTGAAACCAGGTTTTGGATAGATTATTATCTATTTGTTAAAATAACTAAATTGATAAAATTGTAATATTAATATTGATCAAATTCGATAAAGTATATATGAAAAACAATTAGATAAAGTTTTCTCAAAAGAGGATAAATATGAAAATTATTAATTCAAATTCAAAAATTTACTTTAGAAAAATTTAAAAAATGTTTACAAAAATTGAGGATATTACAGAAAAGGCATTGATTTTCTGGAAACTTTTTCACCTGTAGCCAAATTAACCACTGTAAGATTACTTTTAGCTCTTGCTGCTATACACAATTGGAAACTAGAACAATTAGATATAAATAATGCTTTCTTACATGGTGATTTAGGAGAAGAAATTTATATGAAACTCCCCGAAGGCATTAAATCTGATATTCCTAATCCAGTTTGTAGTCTTAAAAAATCTTTGTATGGCCTTAAGCAAGCTAGTAGAATGTGGAACTCCAAATTAACTAAAGCCCTTTTAACTCTTGGTTTTGATAAATCAAAGGCAGATCCTTCTTTTTTTGTTCGTCAAAAAGGTAACAATTTTATTGCATTAACGGTGTATGTTGATGATGCTATATTAGCTAGCAATAATGATTCTGATATTTCTGAAGTTAAAACTTTTTTGCATAAATGTTTCAGTATTAAGGATCTTGGTACTTTAAAATTTATCCTTGGTTTAGAAATAGCAAGAACAAAAGAAGGAATACATGTTTATCAAAGAAAGTATACTTTAGATCTTTTTGCTGAAATAGGTTTTTTGGAGGCAAAGCCATGTTGTACACCTATGTCAGTTGATAATTTTGATTTTGCAAATTCGAAGTTGCTTGAAGATGTAACAGCGTACAGGAAATTGGTCAGTAAATTGTTATATCTCTGTAATACAAGGCCATATATAACGTTTGCTGTTCAACAACTTTCACAACATTTAGAAAAGCCCACGGAGCATCATATGGTAGCAGTTCACCGAGTTCTACGATACTTGAAACAACATCCTGCCCAAGGAATTTTCTTTCCAGCGAAGTCTAAGATTCAACTTCAAGCATTTACAGACTATGATTGGGCCAATTGTAAAGAAACAAAAAAGTCGGTTACAGGATTTTGTGTTTTTCTTGGTGACAGTTTTATTACCTGGAAATCAAAAAAACAAAGTACTGTTAGTCGATCATCTTCAGAGGCGGAGTATAGAGCGGTGGCTTTAACAACTTGTGAACTACAATGGTTGTTGTTTTTATTGAAAGATTTACGAGTTCAACACCCTCAGCCAACTTTGATGTTCTGTGATAATCTATCTGCAATACAAATAGCAAAGAACGAAGTGTTTCATGAACGGACGAAACATATCGAAATTGACTGTCATTTTATTCGAGATAAGGTACAATCTGGGAAGATTCACTTGCTGCCTGTCACAACAGAAAATTAACTTGCTGATTGCTTCACCAAACCCTTACATTCACCATTGTTAACATCATTTCTTCGACGATTAGGAGTGTTAGATGTTCATCTTTCCAGCTTGATGAGGGGTGTTAACCATACATAGGCTTATTATTAACCATAGGTTAGTAGTTAATGTTAAGTTAGCAGTTAATTAGAATGTTAGTCAGTTTCATTTAAATATATCTGTTAGACTCAAACGGTTATAAATAGGAGTAATATACTGACTATGAAGATAACTTCTTTTTCTTGTATTCTCTTCTTCTTCTTCTCCTTCTTCTTCAATATAACTCCTTCTTTGCTTTCTTCTACATCATATTGAGATCCTAATACGTAGGAAGGATGCCTAAAGGATCCACCTTAAAATACAAATAAGAAGGAATAAATGTCCGTTGTCGCATTTGGGGCAGTTACAAGGAAACCCAAAAGGAACTATTATTCTTTTTATAGAAAAATAAGGACACTTAATAGAGAATAAATAACCATTAATGAGAGTAATGAAACAGTTCAATTAAGGTGCTGTTTGATAAAACTGAAAATTAAGTGCTGAAAAAATAAGTACTGAATTTTAAGTGCTGAATATTATAAGTGCTGAAAGTATTGAATGATTTAACTTTTATAAAAATATTTGTTGATAATGTTTAACTTAAACTATTAAGTTAAATATTTTGACTTATCAAAATAAGTGATTTTTAACTTAATTAACTAATTTAAGTGGTGGAGAAACAACCGTTATCAAACGCACTTAAATTAAATAAGTGCTTAATATTTTAATTTAAGTAATTAAGTGTTTTATCAAACAAGGCCCAAGCCTCATTAAGACAAATATGTTACAAAAAGGTGTATATTTATCTACCTACCAGAGATATCTTTTCAAGTGAGTTAACTCACTTTCTAAAGTATTATTCATATACTCACTTTAGTATCGAAGTGCGAATCCAACGGCGCTTTGCAAAGACAAAACACGTATCAATGAAAGGACAATTATCAAATCTCTCCATTTTTTAGTTCTAACGAGTGAATATTTACAATACTAAAAAAATATGCATTGCATTAAAAAAAACAATTATTACAATAGAAAAACATTCCAAAACATTCAAAGAGAGATAAAAATTTAATCTTAAACCTTAATTGATTTTAAGAAATTTTTTTGAAAGGATTTTTAAGAATATTTTAGTGGGATCGAAATTGAGCCCTTAATCTTTTTTTTTTCCTAATGCTCTTCCAACTCCTTTAACTTGTCTAAATTGGTCATTTTATCCCTCAAACTAATAGAATATCCTATTTATCTCATTAACTCCATAAAAGTAATATTTTTCACCCCCTCAACTTGTCCATTTACCTCCTCAACTCATAAAATATCCTATTTATTCCCTTAACTCAACAAAAGTGGTATTTCTCACCCTTTACAATCCGTTATCGATGCCTAAATTGATACCTTTTTTTAAACGTTAAATCTATATTGGTGTTATTTTGTAAGTGGAACCTAAATTGATACTTTACCAAAAACTATAAGCATATTTTGGTATCTTATCCCTGCATATAATGTCTTTAACTTGTTTATATTAATGTTATTGTTATTTGCACTTTTATTCATTCCTTCGTTTTTTTTTCAACTTTGTTTGCTAGTTAAATTTTGATTATCTAATTATTGTAACAAACACATGAAAGATCAATATAATTATCAAATTGAAACAAAATAAAAAAAGTTGGTATTAAAAAGATATATTTTCAAACCCATTTGAAGAAGTCTTATTAATTTTGCACTATAAAGAGGTAAAAAATATCACATTTATAGGAGTTAAGGGTGTAAATAGGACATTCGATGAGTTGAGAAGAGATAAAATGGTTAATTTGAACAAGTTAAGAGGATAATAGAGTTAAAGGAGCAAATAAAATATTCGATTAGTTGGAGGAATAAAATAAGGGACAATTACAAAACTAGCCCTATTTTAAAACTTATTTACATTTTTAATGTAGTTCTCCAACCTTTTACAAATTTAGGTAGTTTGAGTGTACTTGGACAAATTTGCCCTTGTCTTTCCCATTCCCTGTTATACGCCCTAAACATACCGAACGACGAACGATCGAGGAAGAGAAGCGAACCATAAGCGAACGGCGAGGAGAACAGGGATAGGAAGAGGAGAAGCGGCGAAGCGAACGACGACGAAGAAAACGGCGGCATAAGAAGAGGAGGAGAAGCGGCGGTGATAGGAAGAGAAGGAAGAAGTCGAACGGTGAGAGGAAGAGGAGGAAGCGGCAAACGGTGAGAGCAAGAGGAGGAAGAAGGCAAAACTCTTTCCGGCAATCTCGTTCCACCATGGGTAAGGAGTATTTTTATTGGCTTTTAGCTGTTATGGCTACTGTTAATTTGGATGCTTGGATTCAACTTATGTCTGAATTTGTTCTGGGTTTGGCACATAACTGGATTATTCCTCATTTGTGTCAAGTTCATCAATTTTTGTAGGAAATTACCTGCATCGGTTATTTTAGTTTATTAATTACTTATTTAAGGCATCCTTAATTCGTTAAAGTGTATGCTGGTATTTTGATTAATGAAATATCTACTGAAATTGCCCCACTTTTCAAGGTCATAAGCAGTTAAATGCTTACAACAAGCAGATAACATAAGCTCATCATCACCCATACCATCTTCTCTCAAAACTCTCTTCCCTCCAAATCCATATCTACTTCTATGATCAACGCCTTTCTTCTTCCAATTCCCACCTTGGAAACCCTTAACAAACTGAATAGCAGAAGCAGAAGCAAGCATAGGATCCTCACCAGGAGTTTCTTGGCCTCTCCCCCATCTAGGGTCCCTAAAGATATTAACATTTGGTGCCCAAAATTACAATCCAGCTTGGCCTAAATTATACATGGCTCTAGCCTCAATAGCAATTGATGATCCAATTAAGAACCAAAGAGTCCTATTAAAAGCAGCAACAGTAAGAATAACTTGAGGGAAAGCAGTAGCTGAAGAAATTGGTCCATTACTGAAAGAGGGCCATTGATGGCAATTCCAAGGAGAGATTCAGACCACCATTCATAAGTAGGGATTCCAAGTCTAGGAATGGAAGATGCATTATCTGAAAGGAATTGGATATTTTCTTGAAGGGTGAGGAGAGAGATGAGAGAGTGAACTCTTGTGGGTATAGATAAAGATTGATTACAAAATGGGTAGGAGTTATAGTGAGGTGGGTGACATGGAAACTGAAGTATTTCTGATTTGGAGAAGGAGAGTTGGAGAAACAGTAAGAAGAAGAAGAAGAGAGTGTTTGACATTGGAGTTGGAAGTTAGTTAAAGAAATTAGGGAATTGTTTTGGGAATTTTCAACTTTGAAAGGATAGGAAATTGGGAATTGGATTCACTACTTATGTCACATTAGTAATAGTATTAAACTTTTCTTAATAAATTGACCTATGTATTTTAATAGAAGGAAATAATATCAAATAACGATAAATAATAATAGTTTCATAGAATGCTGTTATCAGAACTTTTAGTATCTTGACATCAGTGATACTTGGCATGTATTTAGCAGTAAGCAAGAATTTTTTTGAGTTGATGTTATTCGTTTGAGATTCTTTGATTTCAATCTATTACATTCTATTTATTCATTTCTCATTTTCATGATCGTATTTTTTGAAAATACTATCTTCTTCTAGAAAGGTAGATGGTGTTGATAGAGAGACAGGAACACATTTGTGCAGACGGCCTATTGCAAAGATTGAAACTTGGCTTTGTTGTTTGAATTGTGTCAATGATGAGTCTTCCATGCATGTCATTGTGTTCCAAATTATAGTCTTAGAACTTCCTATATTCATTGCAATATATATATATATATATATATATATATATAGCTTGAAGAAATTTTGTATGGACCTCTCCTAAGCCCTCCATTATTTGTTAGATTTATCATTTGCATTTTCTGAAAATACGACAGGTACGACAGACAATATATTCTGTTATTTGTCATATTTTTTTAAAATACGACAGGTGCGACAGAGTATATTTTCTGCTATTTGTCGCATTTTTTGAAAATACGACAGGTATAACATACTATATACTTTGTTGCCTGTCGCATTTTTTGAAAAAATGACAGGTACGACAGACTATATATTCTGTTATTTGTCGTATATTTTCTATTATATTCTCTGCATTTGTCTGATTATTTGTCTTATTTGCAGCATGATCAAAGGTATCACAATAGAACAAAATGAGAGAGACTGAGATAAAGTTCAAGTACCCATTTGCCCTAAATTGCAAAGCTGTTCAACAAGTATCCATGGGGTGTGGTGGCGGATCGTATGGCTTCCATTTTAGATTGCATTTTGCAGCCGAGTTGTATCATCAGAAGTTATTAGTAGATAATCTAGAAACAAGTTTGCATTTGTCTGATAGTTAGACATTGTAGATTTAGTGCATTTCAGGGGTAGTTTTGAAAATACGATAGGTACGACATACTATATTTTTGAGAAATAGTGATGCTTCTTTGTATGAAGGTCCTGTTTGAGTTCCTCATGTTGTTTTTGTCTTTTGTTCTAGTGCTTAATGCTCTTTTTATTTGTATTTAATACTTGCTCTTTTTGGATACTAAATGTAAATAAAAACAGTACTTTTGGTGGCTTAATTCTATAAATCTCACTGAATGATTATATTCATTTATGTTCTACTTTTTGTGTTAAATACCGAAGTACCGAATGGAGATGTGTAAACTCTTGGGGCGAGATTTGCCTTGGGTGAGGTTTAATAAAAAAGTCAGTCGGTGAATCAATGATCAAATAGCAGATTTTGGAGAGATTCTTAGGTATTATTTCCATTCCAAAATATTTATGAAAATACGACAGGTACAACAGAATATTTTTTCTACTATCTGTCGTATTTTAAAATAATATGACAGGTACGATAGTCAATATACTATGTTGCCTGTTGTATTTTTTTAAAGTACGACATGTACGACATACTATATATTCTATCGTCTGTCGTATTTTAGGTACGACAGACTATATCTATATACTTGAATTTGGAAAGATAATGGTATTTTTGTCCAAATATAGTAAAACTGCTTAGATTTATAAGAAGTTGAAAAAATAGATTAGATATGTAAATGAATTTTAAAATAGAACTAGTTTTGTAATTATTTCAATAAAATAATTAATTTGAACAAATTAATAAAACTTGATGAACATTATGTTTTTTTTTTTTTTTAATTCAAACAGCGGCAATTAAACGGAGAGAATTAATTGTTACACAAGTTGCGAGAACAAAACATTTCCAAAATATAAACCAATTTTTGGGCTTTATCCGGCTTAAGTTGAAATCTCGGGAAATTCATCGTTAATGTTTATGCTTACAACTCAGTCCATTCCTCGACAGTAACGTAACGGTGGTTAAATTTCTAAACAAGTTAACGGCGTGAAGATTAATGTCTCAACTCAACTTGGTTCCGAATTCCGATCCCTCATCCTTTTCTATTTCCTTCCCCTTTTTCTGAAAAAGCTTCAGACCTCACTTCCTTGCTGTACAAACCCATAAAAGGTTATCTGCAAAACCACTACAACCCTTTAACTAAACCCCTTCCGACGCCACAACCACCATGGCCTCGGTCGCTCCTCTCTACTAGAAAACCTAATTGGGCACAATTCAACATTTTTCCTTCCAAACCCTAATAAAACTTGAGTATCCACTGTATGAAATTGGAGTCAGTTGAACAATTTTTATCAATTGGATCGGCATTTATATGCCAAATTGTCATCTTTCATTCCCCAATTCCTTTTTCCTTCAATCCCTAAAAATTGGTCCTCCAATGTTCTCATCCCCATTCATTCTCACGTTTTCCCTTCTCCTTTCACTTCCGATTCTTTTCCTCTTAGCCCCCAAAATACTTCCTCCTCGCCTTCCCGCCATCTCTCCTTCCGATGAACAGGACGATCTTGCCCTTTTCCGCAAAGCCGCCACCGATGCTGCCTCTTCCCATCCATCCTCATTCTCTCATCTATCCGCCTCCAAACCTAAGCTGAAGATCGCTTTCCTTTTTCTCACCAACACCGATCTCTACTTCGCTCCTTTGTGGGATAGATTCTTCAAGTCACATCAAGATCGGTACAATATCTATGTCCATGCCGATCCTTCCGTCAATATTACCCACCCCGCTGGTATTTTCAAGGCACACTTCATTCAAAACGCTAAACGCACTTACCGCGCTTCCCCCACTTTGGTCTCCGCAACGCGCCGCCTCATGGCCACTGCTCTTCTCGATGATTCCGCCAACGCTTACTTCGCTGTTCTTTCTCAGTTCTGTATCCCTCTCCATTCCTTCAATTATGTCTACGACTCTCTATTTTCTTCTAAAACTTTCGATCTATCGTTCTCCGAGTCAGACCCTGAGTCAACTCAGTATGGAGTCAGACTCCAATACAGAAGTTTCATCGAGATTATATCTAAGGAGCCTCGTCTATGGAAGCGTTACATTGCGAGAGGGAGGTACTCCTTGATGCCCGAAGTGCCGTTTGATAAATTTAGAGTTGGATCGCAGTTTTTCGTGCTGACGCGCCGGCACGCGCTCACGGTGATCAAGGATCGGAGTCTATGGAAGAAATTCAAGCTGCCCTGTTACAGAGCCGATGAATGTTACCCAGAAGAACACTATTTTCCTACTCTATTATCAATGGCGGATCCTAAAGGTTGCACACGCTACGCTCTAACAAGGGTTAATTGGACAGGAACCACCAATGGACATCCATACACATACCGACCGGCCGAAGTATCCCCGAAACTGATTCAAGATTTAAGGATATCAAGTTATTCCAGGTCGTATTTGTTTGCGAGGAAATTCTCACCGGACTGCTTGAGACCATTAATGAGAATTGCCGATAAGGTCCTTTTCCGAGACTGAAAAGCGATGTGCCCTGGTTAGTTGGTTACTACTCCTTTCCTAATTCATTGATTGCAGAGTTTTGGATTATTTGCTTGATTAAGTTGCTGAGTTGACACAATGAGTTTGGTTATGAAGCGTAATTGGTAAATTAATTAGTGGTGGTTATGGTATGTTTTATACTATGAAAATTAGTTGTTGAGAGCTAAGTCAAGGATCAAAATTGAACTTTCTTGATTGCTTTTAGTGTTTCATACTGCTTATAAATTTGAGGGTAGTCTCATTGTTTCTGTGAATTAACATTTTATGTAGCTAAACTTTGTCATGTATATCATTTTCTAATTAACCCATTTGAATGAATTGTGAAGTGCATATTCCAAATTCCTTAGTTAGGCCATACAAGAAGGAAGTTTTGGTATTGTAATAAATGGAAATAGTCAAATCTAACTTGTGACAGGATAACTATTCCATGCTTTACTTTTCTTATTTGACTTTGTCCTATATGGGGTTTTTTTTTTATTTTTAATATAGACATGAAAATCTCAACGAGATAGATAATCCATCTTTATTTTAAACTTTAGTGTTCATGACTGAATTTGTTGAAATTTATCCTTTTTCTAAATTTCAACCTTTATCAGCCTCCATACTTTGAAAGACTGTTGTTTTCTAAATTAGTTTGTGTTTGCGGTAGGTGACTAAGTCCAATTCCAAATAATCCCAATGATATGATTTGGCTGGAAACATTCCTCTGGATTGTTTTGCCCGGCTTCTTTTTTCTTAAACCAATTCTGGGTTTTTACCTAAAATGGCAAAAGCTTAAATTTAAGCTTTGCACTTGGCACAATTTGTCCCTGTATCCCTCTACTTGAGTTTTGTGTACTGGCCTGTATATTTTGATTCTTAACAAAATACTTTGGCTAAATACATCATTGGCCCAAAAAACCGATTAGCCCCCTAAAGTTTGAAGATGTCCCCCTGAACTTGCCCAAATCTGCTGTTACACAATAGGGGGTTAATCACGTCATATTAAGTAAGTTGAAGGTGCTAAGGAGACATGTCTAAAAGGGATCAATCAGTGTTTTGGGCTAAGTTAAGGGGACCTGATGTATTCAGCCAAATACTTTTGATGGATATATTTTGTGCAATTGTGTCGAGGGTTTAAACTAAATGGGGTTTAAGGTTGTATTGTGAATATGTTGGTTGTTTAGAAAGAAATGAAATTTATGATTTAGGGGGTTGGTTTCACTTGACAATTTTGTTGATTGGAGTGGGATTGACATTTATTTATACAGGGGAATGAAGAGTTGTTGAAGATGATGGATGAGAGAGGGGAAATGGGTTTGAAGAGGCGTAAAAGCCCACAAACTAACCCCCTCAAGTTCGGAGCGGGAGAAAAAAGAAATTTGACAAGTGGGTAAGGTAAGAAGCAAAAGCCTAGACCTTATGGTATTTTGTGGGTGCAAGAATCTGAAAATAGTGAGCACGAGCTTTGTCTCCTTTTTTGTGTTTTGTATATATGTATGTGGAATGGATTGAGGGAATAGAGATGGGCGGACGCCATGGTAGGATTAAATATGTCTGTCCCTTTTTCAGTGGAATATATCATTCTAAAAGTATGGAAGATGGTATTCCAAAGCATGTGAGAGAAATTATATAAAATTTAGAAACAAGATTCATTTGTTGGGTTGGGTTGGGTTGATAGCGCCTCATAATTTGCATGAGCTGTTCTGTTGCCAACAATCAATTTCGTTTGCTAACCACCACTTTTCATATTGAAATTTCAATTATTTTGGGCAAGTCATTTATTAATTGTAACAAATATTTAACTTTAAATTAAAAAGTATACATTCAATGATACATAGATTTTTGAAGACAATTAACCCTCAAGAAATTAACATGTAAAAAGTGAGCACAATCAAAGATAAAATTTATTCTATTTGTGAAATCAAATCTATTTAAAGACTTTAAAATTGAAAAGTCCAAACAGTAAAATTGGCTATTTTTGCCAAAAATTTCCAATGAAAACCCTCTTTGCTCTAATTTCTTTCAGATTCAATTGTCCTCTTATGTCTTTTCACAATACCTTTGAGGGTCATTTTTGTATTTCTGCCATTTCTTTCAAATTCATGGCAGTTGCTTATAGCTGGCATCAAAACGGCGCAGCATTGGTTGGGCAATTTAGACTTTTCCCTTCCTTTTCCTTTCCACAGGGTTTCTATCAAAAAATCATCCGCTTACCTAGTCGTCCACTCCAAGACTCCATTTCTCTCAAGATTCTCTTTTTATGCGCGGTTCATTCTCAGATTAGTAAGATGCTGTCTTTGCTTCGTCTTCTGATTAAAACATCAGCAATATCTCAGTAGTCATCTTTCTTTTCACATTTTTGTTGACATCCGTAGCCTTTTTGTATGGTTTTGTTTTCTGTAAAAGTGTGGGATGTCATCAAAAGAACGCAGATCTATGGTTCAAGTATATTTGAAAATCAAAACTGAGAATGGCAAATTAATCTAAAGAGGTTAAGAAAAAAAATATGCAAATAAAATTTAAAATAGTAATAATAATAATAATAAAAATAATAACTCTTAAATTAGTTAGTATCATGGTTTGGTTTACTTGCCACTCTTCTAAAGAAAATAAGATAGAGAATTAAAAAAAAGTCTATTATTGCATTGGAAATTAAAGTATTATAACTTAACAAGTTTGATGAAATGATTAGTGATGATGATGTGAACACAGCTAATAATCTTTTTTTTTTTTTCAGTCCAAGCATGTTTTTAACAAAATTTAGTTTCTTTAATATTTCTTTCTTGCCTTCTTTCCTTCTTTATTTGAGCAATTATATAATCTTTCATTTATATTCTATATATATCTTTCACATCAAATCTTCATATATGTATAAATTGATTTAGAAAAGTCATTAAAAAGAAACTGACCTGAGAGCTCGAGAATTTGTGTATCATCCCTCTGCATTGGTAAAAAGAAAACAATTAGCCAATGTGCTCAAAATCGAAGCAAGATTATAAAAAATGTATCAATTATTTGTAAACATAATATATATCAACAATAAAGAAAACTTATCACAAATTTATAATAATATATAAAGTTAAGAAAATGGACCAAGAGATTTTGAAACAAAGAACATGATTTTTTTTTTTTGTTTGTAAGTGTATCCACCGCCGACAGCAGTGGCTATTTACTTTCGCAGATGGTTTGCACCTCTATGGATGGGACTGCTGGTCACGGAAATTCTTTCCATTTTCAAAGGCGAGGATCGAACCCTGGACATGATTCTTTTTAAATTGATGTTTTGCGATTGAACTCTAAATAAGAGTTAGAAAGTTCATTATGAAAGGAAGGTGAATGATTTCATGGAGAAAAGATAAAAAGTTCATTATGAGAGGAAGCTGAATGATTTCATGGAGAAAAGATAAAGAGGTTTTGGGGTTTAAAATCAATTAAATACAGGAGTTTCGGATGAAGAAAAATAAAAGGATTTTGAGGCTTAAAAACAACTAATAGGGAATTTAGGTCAAAGTAACTTTTAGGAAATGAGAAAAATGTGGAAAATTTATAGGTCTAATATATCACTAGCTCATTGGACTTGTCTAAAATAGTAGATTGGCTTCCTGAACTTTGCAAGTGTCTCACCATCTCTAAACTTGCTTATTTCATATCACCAACTCTATAAACTTGTCTATAAAAGTAGATTAGTTCTTTGAACTTTGCAAGTGTGTCACCAACTCCCCAAAACTTGCTTATTCTGTAACAACTAAATACAAAAATCAGAATACTAACTCTCGATCCTTATCCATTCAATCTCTCAAACCTGTAACACTAACTCTTATAATAGGTTGAAATGTATGAGAAGCGAAAAAATTACCCCTCGAATAGATGAAAATATAGTTTTAGAATTTAGATTTAATAAGTTTTTTGTATTTAGTTGTTACAGAATAAGTAAGTTTAGGGAGTTAGTGAAACAATTGCAAAGTTCATAGAGCTAATCTATTTTTATGGACAAGTTTAGGGAGCTGGTGATACAAAATAAGCAAGTTCAGGAAGCTTGTGAGACACTTGCAAAATTTAGGGAACCAATCTACTATTTTGGACAAGTTCAGAGAGCTAGTGATGTATTAGGCTAAATTTATATAATGACATGAAAGCTTTTATGCACGTGTCATTGTTATAAAAGGTTGCATGTTTTACCTTTTATATATACTACCTCTGTTTCATATTATATGTCATTTTATATGATCAGTACACGTTAAGTCATCTTTTTTTTTCTACTATAAAACACGGGTTTACAAAAATTAATTAAAATAATGGACTTATTATAGAATAAATAAATATTGGAATCAATAAATAAGAGGCAACAATATCTTTTTTTGCAATATTCTTAATTTCTATACAACTTTTTAAAAAGACATGTAATATGAAACGGAGGGAGTAGTATATAGATACTAATCAATTGAATTTAAAAATGAAATAACAACAAATGAGGAAGAGGAAGAGATTGCTTGGAGAATTAATAAGTCAATTAACTAGCAAGAAAATAATATAATTTTTAATTTTTATTGTTTTTGACACATCAACATCATGTTCATGCATCACTTCCAAAAACAACTTTCCTAATTAAACTATTACTATTTGGTAGAAACAAGAAAAGAAAAAACAACCAACCAAAAGAAAACCTATCCTGAGATCAGCTTAGGGAAACTAACCCCAATCCTATCTTCTAAAAGAAGAGAAGAGAGAAAAATAGGAGGATCAGAAAGGGTAGTGACGCCCAACATCCCCTTATGGCCAGCCGCCGCCAAGTGATCAGCAACCCGGTTCTATTCTCTGAAAATGTGGCTGAACTTTATGAACTCAAAGGAAGAGCAGAGCCTTTTAATAGCTTTGATAAGGTTACGGATATTAAGACAAATAACATGATTATCAGAAATCATTTTAATGGCCTCCATGTTATCAGACTCAACAGATAACGACTTTAAACCCAGACTCTTGGCAAGCTTGATACTAGAGAGAATACCCCAAAGCTCCGCTGAAAAGGAAGAGCCCACCCCCAGATTCTGGGTGAACCCAGACAGCCAGGCGCCCCCCCGCATCTCTAAAAACACCTCCGGCAGCAATCTTCCCATCATTGAGGCAGGAGCCATCCGTATTCAATTTCACCACCCCTTCTCTCGGCCTGCTCCAGCCAAGGAGGTGGACCTCTCTCTTCTGGGTAGACCTGGCAAGGGAATCCCCTTTGAAACTCTCAGTAATATTAGAGAGTTTTTCCGAGAAGAACTCAGCTAAGTTAGGAATAAAAACAGCTTTATCACCAAAAATCTCCTCGTTCCTCCACTTCCAAATTTGGTGACAGATGATAGCAAAGAAACTATTACTACTTATAAATGTTAATTAATTGAATTTAAGAAGAAAATAATGACAAATGGGGAAGATGAATAGATTGCTTGGAGAATTAATGAGATAATTGATTTTCTAGAGAGAGAGAAAAAAATAGGGAAAAGTATAAAATAAACCTTGTGGTTTGGGTCATTTTTAAACAACTATGTGGTTTAAAAGTTGGTAAACAGGTACCTTGAGGTTAATTCTGTTAGCAAACACAGACCAAATTGACTAACGGTATTAAAAAAATCAAAAGTCAAAGGGAAAAGGAAAAAGAGTTAATTTTGTCATTATATTTATTTATTTTATAAATTAACTCTCTTATTATCTAATTATCACAAATAAACTCCTAAATAAAAAATAAAAATCAAATACATCATCTTCTTCATCTCTTTTTAATTTCTTATTTTTCTTATTCTTTTTCTCTATTATCCCACCTCTTTGATGCACGGACACGCCATAGACCCAGCGTATCCCGTGTCGGATACGTATCCGATATGGACACAGCCGGAAACGCCAGGGACACGATGTCGGGGCCGTGTCCGTAATATCGGAAAGTTGGACACGCGTATCAGTGAAGGATATGCGTGTCCCAGGAAAAAAAACCTGCGCTTCTTCAAATGTCAAATTAAAACCTGCGATTCTTCAAATTCAAAATACAGCCGTTCAACTTCACCGATCGTCGTTATAGTTGATAGATTTGGAGAGCCAGAACTCCAAAGGACAGGGGGAATTAATGCCAGAAGAAACTCCTAATAAATACAAAAACTCTCAAACTTCTCCATCCATCTATATAAATAGGGCTCCTAATTATTTAGTTATATTACAAAAAAATCATATATATAAATATATTTTTAATATTTATAAATGTGCCCCAATAGTTTTAATATTTACACGTGTCCCCACGTATCCGCGTTCTGTGTTTTATAGAAATAACGTTTCCCGTATCCGTGTCCGTGTCGGATACCGTATCCATGTCCGTGTCTGGGCAACATAGTCCCACCTCTTTATTAATTTTTCTCTCTCTAAAATTAATTGAACATAAAGAGCATAGCTTCCGAACAAGAGAACCTTATAACATGTTTGTTGTGGTTGATGTTATTGGAAGCTGCCAGAATAAATTATTACTTTTACAAATTCTTCTACACTTGCATTTACTAAACCTTTCGAATTTCAATCAAATATGCAGTAGTTACTATACTATTCACTATCCTACTCAGCCTGTGATTTATAAATCAAAATTCACAAATTTAAAACATATTTGCCCATAAAATTAATACATCGTTATCTTCAAATTCAAATTCAAAATCTGTTGCTTATGGATTGCATTTTTCTTTAACAAATGAATGTGTTGATTTTGGGTAATTAATGGATGGAATAAAAAGATAAGATTGATTTTTTTTTGGGGTTTTGCTATTCGTCGCCCCATTTCACTTATTGTCGCACCCTGTTGGACAATATTGCCCTTCTCATTATTCATTGAAAAATCTCATATTCTCTCTATCTCGTGGCTAGTCGTTGATTTGTGAAAAAATGGACTCGAAAACTCCGGAAAAGGACGATTTCAAAGACAAGGGAAGCAAGTAATCCTAAAACAATTGAAATTTAACGAATTGAAATCTAAACGAAATTTTTTTTTGGTTGAATTTTTCTTAAACGGGTAGGCCACCCATTTTTCCCTAGGAAAAACGGGTGGTGGACCCGATTTACTCTAGGGAAAACGGGTCTAGAACCCGTTTTTCCCTAAGGGAAACGGGTTCCTCACCTGTTTTCCCTAGGGGAAAACTTGTGGCCTACCCGTTTTCCCCAAGGGAAAACGGGTCTGGTTTTCTCCCAGGGGAAAACCAGGGCCCGAACACGTTTCCCTTGGGAAAAACGGGTAGGCCACACGTTTTCCCTAGAGTAAATCGGGTCCACCACCCGTTTTTCTTTAGGGAAAACGGGTTTAATTAATTTTTTTTATTTATGATAAATAAATATTAATAAAAATTATGATTAAATTATATAAGTTATGAATTTAAGATATACTTTTTAATTTTTTGAATTGTCAATTTCAGACTATATACGGGACAATATTTAATGTTTTGATACACTATAATTCATCTCTGGATTTTTGGAGCTCTATGCCTGCTACATAAGGTTTTGTCTTGAATTGTTCTTACCAGTTGATCATCATCCTTTAGGTGAATGTAGAGATTTGTGTAAAACTCAGTTGAAGGAAAATAGATAAGCCTAGACACAGCGGAATAGAATGAAATATCTTATCTGACAAACTATATCTACAGTTGCAAACGAAGTGCCCATAACTCTTATATTTAATACGTGAGTCACGAACAATGATTAACACAGAAAAGAAGAACTGTTAGTAATCAACCTTAATAAATAGCAATCGCAATGACTGCCTCTAAAGGAATCGACACGAGATTAAAGAGAGAGTAAGAAAGATAGTAATTTAGCCGGGATGATTTCGGAACAATTCCTTAGCCTCTTGATTATATGTTGGTCGAAATTTGTAGGGAGAGGGGTCTATTTATAGACTTCTCAAACCCTAACCCTAGTTACATTAGTTAATTTTTGTTTTGGTAGTTAGAGTAGTTGCATTAGTTAATTAATTATTCAGAATCTTATTCGGAATAGAACTACTAATTAGATAATTAAATAAATACTTATTATTATTATCTAAATAATAACTAATTATATTTAGACAATAATGCTAATCTAATTAGTTATTTAATTTATGTTAGGGATAATTAATTAGAGTTATAATCACATTAAAACCTTTAATTAATATTATCAGATAATCTTTTAATTTAATTCACAACTATAATCTAATTATAATTATCAATCAAATTAATTTATCCCTAATTAACTACAAATTTTGGCCCATGCATCAATAACCCACTAATTACAGTTTCGTCCTCTGGTTCCAAGTCCCATGTGCGACCCATTAGGTCCTTATTGCTACAAGCCGTATATAGCCTTTGAAATTAATTCATCCTGATTAATTTCGACATGTATATAACGGAATGTCTTCGCGAGTTGTTACTGGCAGAACCTAAGACATTCTCCCAACATAAATAAGAAGTCAGGTTGAACGTTAACCTTTCCGCATTAGGTTTAATATAATACGATCCTTCATCAACTATATCATGTGGTCAATTCCTTATAACCATGGAACGTGTCAAGGTTACATATAACGAAGAGTCCATTTTTACTTGTACAGGTTGAATTTACTCTGAAAGATAAGTTAAGTGAAATTTCTATTTCTACTCTTAACTATATCACATTGCAAGGATTTCAGTCAATTCACCATAAGCGACCATTTGGATATATCTCCCATTTATCAGGAGTGACGAATGCTCAATCTAATATTAACTATTCTGCAATTACTTTATGTGATACCTAACCCTGCTCTCACACACCCCAAGGCTTCCCCTGTAGTGGATCGTGCTCGCACAGAATCAAAGCATCACACTCCATAATCTAGAATCACTAATTAATGAATGTTTGAGTCTGAGGATTAGTTATACCTACTAATACCAATGAGATGAATAGTTGACACTCAGATAAATCAATCCATGCTGTTATCTCAAGTCGGGTCCCAATCCTAATGAACTCCTTCACCGGATCCATGTAACTGTCTAGATATTTCTATATCTAAAGCTTGTGAGATCAGCTCTCTGTCTCGACATTAAACACTGTTACATGCAAGTCTCAACAGTAATATGCAAACCCCTATAACACATTGCTTGACTTGGGTTGATTTTAAGTCTATTGGTCTATTATAAAGTATAGTCTCACTTCATGCTTGTATGAACACTTTATAAGTACTTAAATAGAATTAGGATTACTTTCTTTATGAAAGATTAATGCCTTTTATGTTATGCTATATATCTGATTAAACAAATGATTAAATAAACAATTTATTCATAAATATTCATATCCTAAAACAATTGCCTTTAGGACATTAAACTCCAACAACCAAGTCCGGATAGACGTTACTGGATAGAGCAAAGTATGTATCCCATTTCTTATTCTTGATCCAGGTGGAAAATGGTTTAGTGGAATTAATATAACCCCAATCAAAATAATGTGATTTATGGATAGTTATGTTCTGGAGATTTGGATAAAGAAGAACTGGAATGAAGGTTTCATTTCTAGATGAAGATGATGAAGCATCAGAAGAAGATAATGAAGTTTCTGGTGTATCTTCAATCGCCATTGTTGAATGGAGAGGAAACACTTAAGGTTTAGGAAGTCCTAAGAGAGAAAGGCTTAGGGAAGAAGAAGATGGATATTAGTGTAAAGTTTAACTTCTAGAATTAGAGGCCTATTTATAGACAGAGATAGAAGTTGATGCATCTGGTAGCCGAAGATCTAGAACGGAGGCACTTATGACCTAGGTTCCAGTGTTAGAGTTATGACAGAGTAATGATGACCTAGAAGTAATCATTAGACATTTAGCCGTTCTAATAGCCTCAAGGTTTTAATGTGCGTGCTAATCTAGGAACGTGGTATTCATTCAGAAGTACACGTAGCAATATAGAATAATCAGTTATGAGCATGTTTATAACATGCATACATGGAAATCAGAACTACTGAAGGGGATTAGACATACCTATTGATTCTTTCGGAGTGATGAATTGTTCTCTTGCTGGAGGCTTAGTGAAGATATCAGCAAACTGTGCTTCTGAGGGTACATAGATCAATTTGATTTCTACTTTAAGGACATGATCTTTGATGAAGTATTGTTGTATATAGACATTCTTCATCCTGCTATGTTGGATTGGATTATTGAGAGGTCAATAGCACTATTGTTGCTTTATCCAGAGGACTCGGGCAGCATAGCTTCCAGCAACAATGTACTATACTTCTATGGTTGATAGAGTAATTGAGGATTGATTTTGAGAAAGTGACACCCTCTAGAGGTAATTTTTCATTCCAGCTTATCTCGTCCATAGTCAGCATCTGTGTATCCCAAAAGAGTGAACTTAGAGGTATTGGGATACTAGAGGCCTGCATTCACATAACTTTGTAAGTATTTAAGGATTCTTTTCACAAATATATAGTGTGATTCCTTATGATTAGATTGATATCTAGCAGAATAGCAAACTGAGAATTGAATATCAGGTCTACCAGCAGTGAGATAGAGTAAGGAGTCGATCATAACTCTGTATAATTTGTTGTCTACTGACTTACTGTCATCTATTGAAAATACTGTGTCTGTGCTCATAGGTGTGGAGATTGTCTTGCAATGCTCCATGTCAAATTTCTTCAGTATCTCTTTTGCATACTTAGCTTGACTAATGAACATACCATTATTCCCTTGCTTGATTTGTAGTCCAAGAAATACGCTAAGTTCTCCCATCATGGACATTTCAAATTCGCTCTGCATATGTTTACTAAATTCTCTACACAAGGATTCATTAGTAGCACCAAAATAATCTCATCAACATAAATCTGTACTAATAGGATGTTTTTACCGTTTCTCTTAATGAATAAGGTTGTATCGGCTTTGCCTCTGACAAAGTTCCTCGTCAAAAGGAAGTTTGCAAATGTTCATAACAAGCACATGGTGCTTGTTTCAAACCATACATAGCCTTTTTAAGTTTATAAACGTGGTTCGGAAGCTTATGGTCTTCAAACCCAGGAGGTTGGTTTAGATAGACCTCTTTGTATATGAATCCATTAAGAAATGCACTTTTAACATCCATTTGGAATAGTTTAAAATTCATATAACTAGCAAATGCATAAAGGATTCTTATAGCTTCTAACCTTGCCACCGGAGGAAATGTTTCTTGGTAGTCAATACCTTCTTGTTGGTTGTACCCTTGGGCTACAAGCTTTGCCTTGTTTTTGATGAAGTTTCCTCCTTCATCTAGTTTGTTTTTAAAGACCCATCTGGTTCCGATGATCTTCTTATCCTTTGGTTTGGGCACCAAGTCCCATACATCATTTCTTCTGAATTGATCAAGCTCTTCTTGCATTGTGATCATCCAGTATTCGTCATTCTCTACTTCTGAAAAATTCTTTGGTTCTAGAATAGAGATAAAGGCAACATTACTCAGAAGTCTTCTTAGTTAACCTCTGTTCATTACATTAATCTCGACAGTATGATGATATTTCCCTCAGAGTGCCCTCTAGGGATTCTCACTTCTCTCGGAAGATTAATGTCTTCAGCTACTGGTGTTTCAACAATATGTGAATGTAGATTATCGTCAGCAAATATAATTTCTAGTTCAGTTTTACCTTCAAAGGCTCTGACTAAATTTGGTTCCCCAGCTTGAGTTTCTTCCGTAAGTGTTGAGGTTTGATCCCCTTCTTCTGAATATTTGCTAGACTTCTCTACAGGGTTAGTCTCATCGAACTCAACATGTACTAGTACAAGAGTTCGTTTATTAAAACTCCTATATGTTTTACTATTTGTTGAATAGCCAAGAAAAATGGCTTCATCAGCTTTTGAATCAAATTTGGAAAGGTATCTTTAGTATTCAGTATAAAGCATTTGCAACCAAAATCTTGGGAGTATACTATATGAGGCTTCTCCCTTTCCATAGTTCATAGGGAGTCTTTTTTCCAGAAAAGGTCTGACTAGAGTCCTGTTGAGAATATAATACACTATGTTAGTAGCTTCTCCCTACAAATACTTCGAAAGCCTATTTTCATTCAACATTGTTTTGACAATTTCAACCAAAGTTTTATTCTTCCTTTTGACTACCTCATTCTGTTCAGGAGTTCTAGGAGAAGAGAAATTATGTTCAATGCCTTTGGTTTCACAGAATTCATCGAACAATTTGTTTCTGAATTCTCCACCATTATCGCTTCTGATATGAGCTATTTTTAAGTCATTCTCATTCTCAATCCTCTTACAGAGTGCTGAGAATGTCTTGACTGTTTCATCCTTGCTAATGAGCAAGATGATCCATATGTGTTGAGAATAGTCATCTACTACAACTAATGAGTATCTTCTTCCGCCCAGACTCAGAGGCTAAACAGGGCCAAAGTGATCTAGATGTAGTAGCTCTAATGGACGTTTGGTTGAAATAAGATTTTTGCTTTTGAAAGATTTTCTTGTTCGTTTCCCTGATTGACAAACATTGCACAAATGGTCCTTTTCAAATTTTAAGATTGGCAATCCTTCAACAAGTTGCATTCTTGCTAGTTTGGCCAGAAGGTCCATGCTTACATGACCAAGTCTTATGTGTCATACCAAGGAATTTTATTCCTTTAAGACTAAACATATTTCTTTTGAAAACTTGTTTTCCAGATTAAGCATAAACACATTATCTATCCTAGGAGCAGTAAGGATTAGAGTATTTGTCTTACTATCTATGATTTGACATCCAAAAGTATCAAAGATGACCTTTCTGCCTTTGTCACAGAGCTGAGCCACGCCCATTAGGTTATACTTCAAACCTCTGACTAAGGAGACTTTATCAATAGATGGATCCAGAGCCCACTATTTTCCTTGCTTATCATCTCTGAAACTTATGTTTCCACCTCGTTTTCGCTCTAGTGTGATGAATTGTGTTTCATCACCTGTCATATATGTTGAAACACGTTTCCACACTGGTGATTTGACAAATCTATCTAAATTAGAATTAAATTCCTAAGATAAATTTCCAACACATTGAATTTAAATGCTTTGATTTATTATCACTAATGTGTTTGTTGAGTATTTTTGGAGTAATTAAAATTACAAGTGCAAAAAGATATTAAAGACAAAGCCCAAGTCTAATAAGCCAAGTCAAGGCCCAAACAAAGCCAAAAAGAAAGTCAAACGGATAAAAAGGCTTTTGATCCACAGCCCAGTGGAAAGAAGGATCCAGAAGGAAGGCCAATGCCTTCATAACGAAGTTGCTGAGTTCGAAGGACAAGCAGACAAGGCGAAAGTTGACTTGCTAACTTGCGGACAAAGGCTATCCAATTGAGGAAAGTTCCAGGCGCAATAGAGAAGCTATTGTTATGCTGTCTAGGAATCTTTGCCTAAAATGGAGAGACAATCTGACGCTTATTGAGTAAAGCATCTGAAGCATTGATCAATGACAGAGAAGACTTCGTTCCTATTAGCCATGACACTGAGCGCTGAGGACGAAAGGGACAGCAGAGCCATTTCCCTCCAACGGTTATTTTGAAATTTGAAATGACTGATGGCTTCAAGTGTCACTGTAAAAGGCCTGTCATTTGCTTCAATCAAACTTGATCTTCAACAAGCCAAAACTCTTAGCAAATTCATACTTGAAGTTCCCTCTGAAAGCAAAGCAAAGACTTTTACACAAACTCCTATTTTTCTGTGTAAATGAATAGATTAGATCTTCCAAGTGTTCTTTGTTAATAGAACAAAACTTTATCAATCATTAAATTATTAGGAGACTCTGAGTTGCTCGGTATTTAGCACTCAGAGTTAGATAGTGTTGAGTATAGGTTTATAGAGGACGGTACTCTGTAACTGCTCGCTGACTATTGTAAGGGGTTTGTGCTCTACCCAAAAGAGCTTAGTAGTGGATTAAAGCTCGGAAAGGAATTCCGAGGACTAGATGTAGGCAGGAGGCCGAACCAGGATAAAGCTGCTGAGTAACATTTTCTATCCTTTATCTCCTTTATCTTATTTTGGCCAAGTAAACGCTTAACTTAAGTCTACTGAGTTGTGTGATCTGGTGCTAAATTCATGAATAGACTTCTAAGTGCTATTTCCTGAATCAACGTTGGAAACAACTTTAGTTGTTGACCAATTAAAGCTGCCTCTGACCACACTCAATATCATTGTGCTATTGATCTAAGTGAAAAATTATAATTCACAACGGTAACAAGTCAGCCTCAATACTTAAAATTTTAAATAGTTCTTTTAACCCCCCCCCCCCCCCCCCTCTTTAGGAACTTATTCTCATATCACAAGGGAGCAACAATATGCCTTGGGTATACACTGTCAATGTACCATATCTTTTACTCTTGAGCACATCTCAACCTAACCTGCAAAATTATCCCAAGTCTTTTTGGGTCCTCTTATGTTAGTTTTAATAGGTTGTTCATCATATTGATCATAATAATCGTTTTTATACCAACACATCTCAGTGGAATGGCTTATCTTACCACAGAAGCTGCAAACAACTCCTAATCTTGGTTTTCATCCTTTCCTATTGGGAGCTTTACTACTAGAGTACTGGCGATGGTGGTTATATATCTCTTTTAAGTCACTAGGTGACTCTAAATTAATGCGATGTATTTGTTGAGGGATTTATTTTCCTCATGGACTTTAATGACAATTTTCATCGTCGTTTTGAGATTTTCATCTTGACGAGTATTGTCCTGAACAGATATCGGATATCTCCGAGTTTAATTTCTTCAATCTCATCACATCTTCTATTTAATGCTCTAATCTTTTTATTACACTTTTTCACTAATGAATAAGATCACACATAACATTAATCATTTCTTCCCGAAATATAGATGGGGAACTTAGCTCAGTGTTCTGATCAGTTTCTTTTTCATTGGACGTATTGGATGACTCAGCAACCTTAGTAGCTTTTGGTCTTCTGTATCTACATCCATGAAGCAGATATTTACAGTTTCAGTAGCTTCGTTCTCAAAGGATGATGTTTCATCACTATTGCTCTAAGTGGCTACCATGGCCTTATTGCCATGTCTCTTCTCCTTTTTGAGGTTGGGCAATTAGACTTAATATGCCCTGGCTGGTGACATTCGAAGCAAGTGATGGGCTTTGAAGGTTCCTTTTTGAACTTACTATCATTATACTTATTTCTAGGCTTTCAGACCTTATAAATGGCTTTTTACTATATTTATCATTTTTCCTGAACATTCGCTTCATTTTGCGAGTGAACATAGTCATCTCTTCATCATCAGTGGAACTCTCGTCAGTAGAGTCTGCCTATAGTATTATTGACTTTTGTTTCTTATCTTCTAACTTCTCCTTTACTTCAAAGTTTTTCATGGAGATTTCGTGAGTAAGCTGAGATCTGATGAGCTTGTCCTGGTTGATTTTTTATTCCTTTACCCTGCTAGTACCTGTTGAAGCACATTTCCACATGATTTTGATTTGACAAAATTATTTAAGTTAATCCCATGATTAAGACAATTAAATTTAAGTTCTTTGATTTAATTGTACTAATGAGTTTGTTCAATGTTGAGTATAATTATAAATGAGAACAGAAACAAAAAGTAAGACAGAATAAAGTCAGCATGAGCCACAGAAGCTGAGTAGAACACAACTCAGCATCATAGAAGAAAAGTCTTCTTCAGAACAAACGCTTGAAGACGAAGCTGACCGAAGAAGCTGAGTAGAACGTAACTCAACCTCGCCAAAGATAAAGATCGAAGGCAACGTCTATTTAAGTCAAGCTGAGTGTTCATCAGGACAATGTCAATGATTCGTTAACTAAAAGACAAAAACCGAAAAGGATCTGCGCCAATTCAGAAGCTTTGGAATTACGTTAGGAGACAGTTTCGAGACGTATGGGTCAACTGGCATATGGCTAAAAGACGAAACTGGCGCTAGAAGACGAACCTGGCGGAAGAAGACAAGCCTGACGCCTGCTAAATTTAGACGACAGGATTGGCCTGCAAAACTGTATGCTGACCAGTGAATGACGCAAGAAGACCGTTTGAATTCAACGGATACATCCGAATTCAAATGATTGAAGCATCAGATTTCACTATAAAAGGACAAGTTCATCACTTGGATCTTTAGCCGCAGTACAAAAAAGAAAATCATACATACAAGCACATAAAAACAAGAAAAAGCAAATACTTACACCCAAATCCTATTTCTGTATAAAAGTCTAGATTGAATTTGTATTCATCTAAAGTGTTCTTCATCTAGAAAGAACAAATTTGTATCAATTGTAAAGATTGAGAGAGTGGTGCTGAGTACTCGGTTTTAGTACTCAGCGGTAGAGAAAATCTGAGTGTTTGGTTATAGCGCTCAGTAGAGTTGAGTAGACGAATAGAGGACGGTACTCTTGCATACTCAATTGCTTTGTAAACGGTTTGTGCTCTACCTTTAAAGAGCTCAGTAGTGGATTGAAAAAGCCCGGAAGGATTCTGGGGATTGGACGTAGGTGGTGAGGCCGAACCAGGATAAGTCTGCTTAGTAACTTCTAACTCTTTCTCTCAATATATATATGTATGTGTTGCTTGCTTAAATTACTCAGGATATAGATTGTATAAGCTGACACTGAGTAATCAGAGTGCTGAGTTGGAAGCTGACCTTAAGTGTTAATTCCCAACTCACAAGTAAAACGGTTCTAGTCAGCCTCTGACTAAAGCTGTCTTACATCTCGCTCGGCCTTGCTGACCAAAACTGAGTAAAGTAATTTAAAGAATTAAATTAAGTCAACATAATTATGCGAAAAAGTTACATTAGTTCCTAACCCCCCCTTGGAACTAATTACACGGGACAAACAAGTGGTATCAGAGCATAGTAGCTCACTACTCAAAGATAAAGCTATCTTGAGATGATCCCTGTAAATGGCTGAGAACAGCACTCGTTTCCTTCCTGGAAATCAAACAACACAGATACTCCCTGAGGGATTATCTATTAGTCGGTCTCCCTTGTTCTTCGGATCAAACTATACATTTTGGAAGAACAAGATGAAATTTTTTATTCAGGCTACAAACATGAGTGCGTGGCTTGCAATAGTTCAAGGCCCGTTTGTGCCTTACAAAATGGTAAACAACGAGAAATTTGTTAAGAGTGAAACTGAGTGGTCAGAAGATGATCTTAGAAAACTGCAAAATAATGCTTCGGCTATCAATATGCTTCAATGTGCGTTAGATGCTGTAGAGTACAACAAAATTTCAGGTTGTGAGTCAGCACATGAAATATGGAAGAAGCTGGAAGTGAACTATGAAGGTACCAACAAGGTCAAGGAATCAAAGGTGAATCAACATATGAGACTATACGAGTTGTTCAAGATGAATGACAATGAAGACATCTCTTAAATGAACGCAAGATTCACCAACATTATAAATGAGCTGAAGAGACTCGACAAGAACTTCATAGAAGAAGAACAGGTGAAGAAAATCTTGAGGAGTCTCCCCAAAAGCTGGCAAGCTAAGAAGACAGCTGTGGAAGAAGCTCAGGACCTGACCACATACAAATATGATGAGCTGATCGGATCTCTGCTGACCCACGAGATCTCCATGAAAAACTTTGAAGCTAAAGAAAAGTCAGAAGACAAGAAGCAAAAATCACTTGGCATGAAAGCTGACTCAACAGAAGCTGACTCAACAGACTCTGACTCATCAGAAAGAATCACAAGAACAGTAAAAGGCCATTCAGAAGAAGCGATAAGTACAAAGCTGAGCCCAGCGACAGCAGATACAAAAAGGACAGCTCGAAGCCTGTCACATGCTTTGAATGCCATCAAACTGGGCATATTAAATCAAGCTGTCCCACTCTAAAGAAAGAAAAGAAAGGCAGCAGAAAAGCAATGGTGGCAACATGGAGTGACAGTGATGAGTCAACCTCATCAGAAGCTGATGCTATGGAGTCAGCAAACATATGTTTTATGGCTGATGAATCTGCTGACCAATGCCAATCTGAGCAAGCTGACCTCTTAGATGGTTCTGATCAAGAGGAACACTCCAATGAGGTAACATCTCTTCTTTTGCTCAGAAATGAAATGATTAATGCCCTGAGTGATCTCTATACACTGACCAAAAAGTGTAATAAGAAAATTAGAGCACTCATCAGGCGATGCGATGAGATCGAGGAAGTCAAACTGAGTGACATCCGACATCTCCTTCAGGACAACACTAGGCAAGATGAAAATTTAAAAATAATGCATAGATTTGTCTCTGAAGTCCAATCAGACTCCAAGAAGCTGAGAAAGGACATCATAACTATACAGAACCAACTGAGTACATCGGCTAAGAAAAGGATCCATCCCAATGCTGAGTATCATGGTACTGGTCAGCATGGACTGTACACTCAGCAGAACAGTCAGTGTGACTGTTGTGGAAAAAGAGGACACACCATAGATGTGTGTTGGTATACTCGGCGGAATGTCCAATGCGGCTTCTGCAGAAAGAAAGGCCATACCACTAAGGTATGCTGGCATGCTCAGCACTATCGTGCTGACCAAAAACAAAATCACCCTCAAAGGGTAACTTATTGTGATTTCTGTGGTAAAGATGGCCACACCATAAATGTATGTCGTCACAAAATAAAATATGATGCTTCACCTGTTTATGCTAACCAACGAGGACCCAAAAAGAATTGGGTACCTAAAGATGAATAGTTTAAAATGCAGGTGAGCCTGAGGTGCGCGGAGAAGTCAAAGCTTTGGTATATTGACAACACATGCTCGAGGCATATGGCTGGTGATGAAACTCAGTTCATCACACTTGAGCGTAAACAAGGTGGAAGTGTAAGCTTCGGAGACAACAAAAAGGGTAAGATAGTAGGATCAGGTATTATCAGAGGTAACCCTACTATTGAGTTAGTCTCCTTAGTCAGGGGTCTCAAATATAAACTATTGAGCGTGGCTCAACTGTGTAACAGCTGTAGGAAGGTTGTATTTGATGCCACTGAGTGTCGGATACTCGAGGGAAAAACAAATGAATTGATTTTAACTGCCCCTCGTGTTGACAATGTGTTCATGTTGAGTTTAGAAAAGAAATTTTCAAAAAATATATGCTTAGTATCAAAGGAAGATAATTCCTAGCTATGGCATAGGAGACTTGGTCATGTAAGCATGGACCTCCTTGCCAAATTAGCAAGAAAGCAATTAGTTGAGGGTTTGCCCAAACTTAGATTTGAGAAAGATCAATTATGTAATGCTTGTCAGCAAGGTAAACAAACCAAAAAGTCTTTTCAAAGTAAAAATATTGTCTCAACCAAGCATCCATTGGAATTACTACACTTGGATCTTTTCGGACCTGTCCAACCACTCAGCTTGGGCGGTAAGAGATTTTCCTTGGTCATTGTAGATGATTTCTCTCGGTACACTTCGGTCATCTTGCTGAGTAGCAAGGATGAAGCTTTTGAGATGTTCTCAACACTGATCAGAAAACTTGAAAATGGCAAAGATTTAAAATTAGCTCACATCCGCAGTGATAATGGCGGAGAATTCAAAAACCAACAGTTTGATGAATTCTGTGAAGTCAGCGGCATTGACCATAATTTTTCTGCTCCTAGAACTCCTCAACAAAATGGGGTAATTGAGAGGAAGAACAGAACGTTAGTTGAAATAGCTAGGACAATGCTGAGTGAGAATAGGCTTCCAAAATATTTCTGGGGTGAAGCTGTCAACACGGCATGCTATATACTTAATAGGGCTTTAGTTAGACCTATTCTTAAGAAAACTCCCTATGAACTTTGGAAAGGACGAAAGCCCAATATTGGATATTTTCGTGCCTTTGGTTGTAAATGTTTTATACTCAATACGAAAGACAACCTTGCCAAATTTGATTCTAAAGCTGACGAAGCGATCTTTCTAGGGTACTCAACTAACAGTAAAGCATATAGGGTGTTCAATAAACGAACTCAAGTCGTAGAAGAGTCTATCCATATCGAGTTTGATGAAACTGACCCTGCAGGTAAGTCAAGTCAGACTGCCGAAGATGACCCAGGCTCAGCTTCTACTGACCAAAATGGAGCCGCTGAGTCATTACCACACGGGCTGACCAAAGGTAAAAACGAACCTGAAATTACCTTTGCTGACCAATCTAAAACTGCAGAGATTGTTGAAACACCTACTCCTAACAACTCAACACTACCCAAAGAGATCAAAATCCCAAGAGGACATCCGGAGAAGTCCATTCTTGATGCTGCTGAGAACAACCTGATGACAAGAAATCAGCTCAGGAGATTTCTTAGCAACGTTGCGTTCGTCTTAGTTCATGAACCAAAGAACTTCACCGATGCTGAGCACGACGAATTCTGGATCAATGCGATGCAAGAAGAGCTTGACCAATTCAAGAGAAATGAGGTATGGGATTTAGTACCAAAACCTAGGAATCAAAAGACCATAGGAACTAAGTGGGTCTTTAGAAATAAGCTAGACGAGCAAGGTAATGTAGTCAGGAACAAAGCCCGACTAGTAGCTCAAGGCTATAGTCAGCAATAAGGCATTAACTATGGTGAGACCTTTGCTCCAGTTGCTAGGTTAGAGGCTATACGAATATTATGTGCATATGCTGTTGGTCCCTGGTAATTAGTTCCAAGGGGGGGTTAGGAACTAATATAACTTTTCACGTTTTAATTAAGCTGACTGGAAGTAATTTTGAGAGTTTATTAACTCAGCTTTTGGTCAGCTTGGTGAGATATGTTTGAAGACAGCTTTAGTCAGATGTTGACTAAAGTTGTTTTCTTGTGAGTTGAGAATTGACACTCTTGGAGGTCAGCTTCTAACTCAGCACCACTTATTTTCTCAAGGTTAGCTTAGGCAATTTATATGCTGAGTAAATATAGCAAACAACACATACAATATAAGAGAGAGTTCAGAGATTACTCAGTATTACTTATCCTGGTTCGGCCTCTCTGCCTACGTCCAGTCTCTAGAGTCCTCCGGGCTTTTTGAATCCAATACTGAGCTCTTTAACGGTAGAGCATGAACCAATTACAAGGCAGTTGAATATGCAAGAGTACCTTCCTCTATTCGTCTACTCAACTCCTACTAAGTGCTACAACCCAGCACCTAGATTTCTCTACCACTGAGTGCTTACAACCAAGCACTCAGCTTAACACTCTCAATATTCCTATTGATCACAAACTTGTTCTTTTTATGCTAAAGAACACTTTAGATGATTATACAACAATCAATCTAGCATTTACACAGAGAATGAAAAGTTGGTGTAAGATCTTTTTGTATTTGAGTGCTTTCAAGATTTTCTCTCTTTGTATTTTTCTCTTGATGCTCGGGTTATGATCCAAGGTTCTTCATTGTCCTTTTATAGAAGGAAATTGCAGATTTGGATCTTGAATTGTTGTTACCGTTAACACCAAAACGGCTCTTTTGGGGAACAATTTCTGGCCAGCTTTAGACTGCTCCGCCATTCCCTTTCTCTGTTTTCTTCAGACGTCAGATTTGTCTTCTTGCGTCTAGCTTGTCTGTTTGTGCCAGTTGTCTTTTACCAATAATCCAATGACCCATGACTCTTGGAATTAGTCTTTTATGTGTCTTCGAGGTTCTAATTATTGGTGCAGAGGATTTGCAGACTTTGTCCTTTAGTGAACGGATCCTTCATGCTGTCCTGACAGTCATTCAGCTTTCTTCGTAATCTTCAGATGTTCAACTTCGAAGCTGAGTTCATTCTTGGTCAGCTCCGTTCTGTGTAACCGCTTCTGAAGAAATCTTTAACTTTAGTCAGCTTCGTTTTGCTTCTAAGTTCTACTCCACTCCGCTTACATTATGTCATGCTGAGTTCCGTTCTACTCAGCTTTGCTTGTGCTGACTTTTGTCCTGTCTTTACTTTATATATTTTTGCACTCAATATTGAACAAACATATTAGTACAATTAAATCAAAGCATTTAAATTTAATTTCCTCTTAATCATGGATGATTTTGTCAAATCAAAATCTTGTGGAAAGGTGTTTCAACAAACTCCCCCATTTTGATGTTGGTAAAATACATAATTACGGAACTCAGTTATAAGTTACCCCATGATTGATATTTTTTGAAATGACTCCCCCGTAAGGGTTGCACATATTGTCTTAACTTAATTCTAAACCTTCCAAGATCTAATTGAATTAGACTTAAGACATTTGTGTATACTGAATTAGTTTTAGATTTGAACTTGTTTGGATTTAAGTCAGTTTTAGAAGTATGTTGTCTCTCAGTTTATTGCATAAGTTGTTTTGGTGTTAATGCATACTGAGTGTATTTAACTTCTTGATTTGTTTGTTCAAATTTCATTAGTCAGGTCAGGAAGAAAATTAATACTTATAATATATTGACCTTTCAAAAACACATACATTCAAAGACAGACAGGATATAAAGCTAAGTCCTAGATATTGACTAAGCTAGTTCTACTTCTTCTTTTTCTGAGCCGAGTGATCAGCTTGAGCAATTCCTTTGCCTTTTTCTTTTTCTTTGCTTCCAGAAGCATTACCTGCAGGCTGAGGCTGAGTTCCTCCTTGACTTGTCTCCCCCGTTTTGGCATCATCGGGTTTGTAGAGGAAGGTTTCATTGCGTGCTGCAGAGGAGAGATAATGGGAGTAGCGCTGAAGCCTTTTGGTGCTTTCACCCAAGCCATCAATGACTGGTACACTATCGTCCTGGATATGCCTAGGAACCCGAAGGGAGCTGCTGATCATGCTGAGGAGGCATTCATGGGATTTGCTCAGGCAGGTGAGTGAGCTTGTGATTTGACCAAAAGATTGATGGTACAGTTTTAGCAGAGCAGAATCATAAAACATGCGCTGGGCATTGTTGATGCACATTGCCTTCATGATAGCTTGTGAAATGCTCATGAGTTCACTGTTGGAGATTGGATCAACATCCATCTAGGCTCTGTCGATGTTGAGTAGTCTGACTGCTTCACTTAATTGGTCAATAGTGCACTGAGAAGAGGAGGATACTAAGTCACGTGTACTGGTTAGCTCAGTATGAAGCTTGGTGAAGCATTGTTGAAGTTCGGCAGAGGTGGCAAACTCAGCATTGGCGGGTGGACTTGATTTGGTCAGCTCAGCATTCAGCTTGGTAAAGCAATCATGCAACTCAGCAGAGGTAGCATACTCAGTATGGGTAGTGGCATTAGATTTGGTCAGTTCCGCATTTAACTTAACAAAGTATTCGTTCAGTTCAGTTGAAGTTGCATACCCTGGATTGACTGTCGACAATTTTTGAACTTGCCCTTCAAGTGAATTCATATGGGTTGCCATTGTAAGCATCAGTTCAGTCAGTTTTGCTATTTGCCCTTGATTCGGTTGTTGAGTTTGAACCGTAGTGATAACGCTAACCAGATCCTTTAGTCCTCGAAGTTCATTCAGAAGCTGAGTAATACCTGACAGGTGGGAGGACTCAGCTTGAGTAGATTGGTGACCATCAGCTTGAGTAGTATTGAAATCTTGAAGCAAGGACTGAGCAGAAGCAATGACACGTCGGCCAGACTCAGTAGCATTCAAGTATGCAAATCTAGCAGTGTTAGACTCAGAGGCTGGTACTGAGTTTGATGGTGGTGGAGGAGTTGGTTCTCTGCCTGATTGTGTACCTTGATTGGTACCTGGACGTTGATTGATTAGATGACCTGAGTCATTAACATGTTGAGTTGAAGGTGGAGTTGAGGCAGGAGTTGGCTCAACTTGAGCAGTTTGGATTGGATCTGCAGGGTTTTTGGCTTGTTCCTCATCCTGAGTAACAGAGGCTTATTTTTCTACAGGATTTTCTGGTGGTGACTCAGTCTCATTAGAGAAGTACTGGAACTAGATTGTAGAGAGGTCAGTTTCAAGCTCATCAATAGGAAAGTCGTCCATGAGATCAATTTGCTTTTGCGCTTTCTTTTTTAGTCTTCGCCGTGTCTCAGCTCTTGGCGGTGAATGGTCCGTTCGAATACCTTCACAGGACTCAGTAGCAACTGTCTCTTCTACAAGTTGCTCAACATGACCCTCAACAGCATTACTTTCTCTTTCTCCTTGCTCAGCATCATCCTGAGATTTCTCATCATTGGGATGTTCTTCCTGCTCAGTATTAGCTTCTTGGTGCTCAACATGTAGCTCTGTTTCTTCTACAACTTCCTTTTCTTGGTCAGTTCCATGACCTTCAGGTTGAGTACAGTCTAGTGAGACAGCTTCCACTATCTTTAAGGAGTTACCCTTTTTCTTTTTCTTTAAAGGAGATTCTGGAGTTTCTTCTTCCTCATCCTCAGGCTCTTCTTGCCTTTTTCTTTTCTCAGCTAACTCAGCTTGCTCCTTAGCCTTGTCAGCTTTAGCTTTTTCTTTTGATAATAGCCTTACTTTCTTTGGGACTGCATGAATGTCTTTTGAGCAGGTTTCTATAGCCTTCCTCTTCTTCTTCCTCTGCTCAGGCTGAGCTATCTTAGGGGACTCAGTATGAGTCTCCACTTCTTTTTCAGGTTCATGTTCAAGCTCAGCATCTGGTTGCTCAGCTTCTTCATCTTCCTCAGCATCTCCAGCTCCTTCATATCCTTTCAAGGGTTGATTGTATAACAGTCCATCCAGCAGAACTGCAGTGATTTCACTCCCCAAGCTACTTGTTTCATTTTTTGTCTCGATCTGCTTGTCTTCGAGAATTTTAGTGATTAGAGACCCCAAACGGAGTTTCTTACCACCTCGTTGAAAAGCTCCAACTAGGAAGACGGGAAGATTGAGCGGAGTGTAGGTCAACATGTGCCAGATGAAGCATTGTTCGAAGTTTGATGCGGATGAAGCTGAGCTGAGTTTGGGGAAGATAAAGGTGGTCAGCATGTAGTGGACCATCTTTTGTTCTTTACCCATGCAGGTGCTGGGTATTTCACCCTTATGATCCTTGGGTTTACAGAACCCCTTGAGCTTCTCAGCCGTGTCTTTTGGCACTTTCTCCTTCGTCGTTCTAAACTGAATACCTTCGTCTGGTAAATATAGTAAGGTGGCTAGATAGGCAGGGGTTACGATGATTTTCTGACCTTTAACAGTGGTCTCCAAATAGTCAGAGTCATCTGCATCAACATGTAGATTCGAGTAGAATTCCCATACTAACCTGGGATAGGTTGTTCCTGAAAGAGAGAAGAGACCTTTCCACTTATTCTTCTCGATCCATTCACAGAATGGTTTCTCAGACGAGACAAAGCTTGAAGAAAACCATCGGCATTTTAGAACCTCCAGATTGTTGACCTTTTTGTGAACTTTGATCATGGTTCTTTTCACTGGTTGTGAGGAGCCGGCGAGCTCAGCCTGAGTGGGTTTGTTTGAGGTTTGAGTTTTAGGGGTTTTGTCTTTGCCGGAAGCCATTGTTGAAGGTTTTGAGGTTTTAAGGAGAGAGAGAAGTTCGATTGTAGGAGATTACAAGCGTAAAGAGTGAAGAGTGGGGATTCTTCCACTTTTTATATAGATTTACGGCGGCCCCTATTCATTAACTAGCCGTTTTACCTAGGGACGTTCAACCGACAAAGATTCTATCATTTATGACATCTTCGGCGCATGGGATTTGCCATTAATGTGCGTCTTTCCAAGGTGCCAGAGGTTACACGTGTAGGTTCATTTTACGCAAGTGGGTTTCTTTTTTATTTTTCTAGAATTCGAAGAATTTGTGATGTTGAGTGCCCATGTTTTGTCTATCTCGAAATAACTCAGCATACGTTTGGGCACTCAGTGTGTGCTTCTACTCAGCATAGGATGAAGACTCAATATCTCTATCTACTCAGTATAGGGTATTTACTCAACATTTGTATCTACTCAGTATAACCACTCAATGTTTATGTCTATTTAGCATTAGGCTATTTTTCTATTTTTAAACTTAAATAGAGAGTAGATATTTATGGCATTTGCACATTCATTCAAATTTCCACTCAGTATAGCAATCATTCAATCATACAGAATTATTTAGAGTGGATTTGACATACCAATGGCTTCCCTCGGTATATTGAATTGTTCTCGTGCTAAGGGCTTAGTGAAGATATCCGCAAGCTGATCATTTGTTGGCACATAGGTCAGCTTGATCTCATCTTTTAGTACATGGTCTCTGATGAAGTGATGCCTTATGCTAACATGCTTCATTCTGCTGTGTTGGACTAGATTCTTAGATAGATTGATGGCACTTTTGTTGTCACACTTGATCTCTATTGTCTTTGTTTTGACTCCATAATCCTCAAGATGTTGCTTTACCCATAGGACTTGAGCAACACAGCTTCCAGCAGCCACGTACTCAGCTTCAGTTGTAGACAGAGCTACGGATGATTGCTTCTTGCTGAACCAAGATACTAGACAGCTTCCAAGGAAATGACATCCTCCCGAAGTACTCTTCCGTTCTAGCTTATCTCGTCCATAGTCAGCATCAGTATATCCAATGAGTGTGAAGTCATTTGAGGTTGGATACCATAGACCTGCATCAACTGAGCTTTGCAAGTATCTAAAAATTCTTTTCACAGCCGTTAGATGAGATTCCCTGGGGTCAGCTTGATATCTAGCACAATAACATACTGAGTATTGAATATCCGGTCTACTAGCAGTGAGATAGAGTAAAGAACCTATCATACCTCGATAGAGTTTACTATCAACTGACTTACTCTTCTCATCCTTGCATAGGACAGTATCAGTTCCCATGGGGGTTGATATTGGTTTGCAATCTACCATACTAAATTTCTTCAACATTTCCTTGGTGTACTTAGACTGACTTATAAAGATGCCATTCTTACCTTGCTTGATTTGAAGTCCAAGGAAGAAGTTGAGTTCACCCATCATTGACATTTCAAACTCAGTTTGCATCTGTTGACTAAACTCTTTGCACAAGGACTCGTCAGTGGCACCAAATATTATATCATCTATGTATATTTGTGCAAGTAGGGTATGTTTACCCTTTTTCTTAATAAACAAGGTTGTGTCAGCTTTTCCTCTGACATAGTTCCTGGTCAGCAGGAAATTGGTCAACCTCTCATACTCTTGGAGCTTGTTTCAGCCCATACAAGGCCTTTTTGAGTTTATAAACGTGGTTTGGAAATTTTGAATCTTCAAACCTAGGAGGTTGATTAACATATACCTCTTCGTTTATAAAGCCATTAAGAAATGCACTTTTCACATCCATTTGGTATAGTTTAAAATTCATGAAGCTAGCGTAGGCACACAATATACGTATAGCTTCTAGTCTAGCAACAGGTGCAAATGTTTCTCCATAATCTATACCTTCTTGCTGACTGTAGCCTTGGGCTACAAGTCGAGCTTTGTTTCTAATCACATTTCCATGCTCATCTAGTTTATTTCTAAAGACCCACTTGGTTCCTATGGGCTTTTGATTCCTAGGTCTAGGTACTAGATCCCATACCTCATTTCTGGTGAATTGATCAAGTTCTTCTTGCATGGCATTTATCCAATGTTCATCTTGCTCAGCATCAGCAAAATTCTTTGGCTCAAGCATTGAGACGAAGGCAACATTACTAAGGTATTTTCTAAGCTGATCTCTGGTCATCAACTTGTTGTTGGCAGCATCAAGAATGGCCTGTTCTGTATGACCTCTTGGGATCTTTATTTCTTTGGGCAATGTTGAGTCGTTTGGAAGAGGTGTTTCTACAATCTCTACAGGAATAGATTGGTCAGCAAATGATATTTCAATTTCTTGCTTACCTTGGGTCATCTCCTGTATAGATGACACAGAGGCTTCTTGTTGAGCAGCGGAAGCTGAGCCTGGTTCATCTTCTTCAGGCTGAGCTGACTTACCTATAGGGTCAGTTTCATCGAACTCAACATGTACAGATTCTTCTACAACCTGAGTTCTTTTATTAAATACTCTATATGCTTTACTATTTGTTGAGTACCCTAAAAAGGTCGCCTCGTCAACTTTAGCATCAAATTTAGCAAGGTTGTCTTTTGTATTGAGTATAAAGCATTTACACCCAAAGGCACGAAAGTATCCAATGTTGGGCTTTCGACCTTTCCAAAGTTCATATGGGGTTTTCTTAAGTATAGGTCTAACTAGAGTCCTATTCAGTATGTAACATGCCGTGTGAACAGCTTCACCCCAGAAGTACTTTGGAAGCCTATTTTCACTCAGCATTGTCCTAGCTATTTCGACAATAGTTCTATTTTTCCTTTCAACAACCCCATTTTGTTGAGGTGTTCTAGGAGCGGAGAAATTGTGGTCAATACCACTAATTTCACAAAATTCATCAAACTGTTGGTTTTTGAATTCTCCACCATTGTCGCTTCTAATGTGAGCTACTCTTAGGTCTTTGTCATTTTCAAGCTTTTTAATCAGTGTGGTAAACATCTCAAAAGTTTCATCCTTGCAGCTCAGCAAGATGATCCAAGTGTACCGAGAGAAATCATCTACAATAACCAAGGAAAATTTCTTACCTCCCAAGCTGAGTGGCTGGATAGGTCCGAAAAGATCCAAGTGTAGTAATTCCAATGGTCTTTTGGTTGAGACAATATTTTTGCTATGAAATGACTTTTTAGTTTGTTTGCCTTGCTGACAAGCTTTACACAGTTGATCTTTTTCAAACTTTAATTTGGGTAATCCCTCAACTAATTGCTTTCTAGCTAATTTGGCAAGAAGGTCCATGCTGACATGCCCAAGTCTTCTATGCCATGGCCATGAGTTGTCCTCTTTAGACACTAAACTAAGCATATGTTTTTAGAAAACTGTTTTTCTAAGTTTAACATGTATACATTTTCTACACGAGGGGCAATTAAAATTAATTCATTTGTATTTCCCTCGAGTATTTGACACTTAGTATCATCAAATACAACCTTTCTACCGCTCTTGCAAAGCTGAGCTACACTCAGCAGATTGTATTTGAGACCTTTAACTAAGGAGACAAACTCAATAGTTGGGTTACCTCTGATAGTACCTGAGCCGACTATCTTACCCTTCTTGTTGTCTCCAAAGCTTACACTTCCACCTCGTTTAAGCTCTAGTGTGATGAACTGAGTTTCATCACCTGTCATATGCCTTGAGCATGCGCTATCTATATACCATAGTTTTGACTTCTCCACGCATGTCAAGCTGACCTGCAGTTTAAACTATTCATTTTTAGGTACCCAATCCCTTTTGGGTCCTTTCTTGTTAGTATAAACAGGTGCAAAATCATATTTTAACTTGTGACGGCATACTTTTATGGTGTGGCCTGGCTTACCACAGAAATCACAAAAAGGTACCCTTTGTGGGTTGAACTGAGTATGGTCAGCATTACTGTGTTGGGCATGCCAACATACATTTGTGGTATGCCCTTTTCTTCCGCAGAAGTCACATTGGACAATCCGCTTGTTATGCCAACACACATCCTTTGTGTGCCCCCTTTTTCCACAACACTCACATTGAGTGAATTGCTTACGCTGACTAGTATTTGTGTACTCAGCATGGGGTTTATTTCTATTTGAGCCCTTCCCTTGACTCTGTAACATTGTGATATCCTTTCTAAGTTTCCTTGACTCAGATTGAACCTCCGTGACAAACTTATGTAAGATTTGCATGTTGGTATGCATGTCAGAGTTGTCCTGGAGAAGATATCGGAGGTCACTCAGTTTGACCTCTTCAATCTCATCACAGTGCCTGCTGAGTGCCTTAATCTTTTTGTTACACTTCTTAGTTAGTGTATATAAGTCACTCAGGGCATTTACCATTTCATTTCTAAGCAAAAGTAAGGATGTTACCTCATTGTTGTTTTCCTCCTGCTCGGAATCTTCAGAGAGGTCAGCTTGCCCAGATTGGGATTGGTCAGCTCCATCATCTGCCATGAAACATATGTTGGCTGTTTCATTTTGCTCAGCTTCGGAGGATGTTGACACATCACTGTCACTCCATGTGGCTACCATAGCCTTTTTGCTTCCCTTCTTCTCCTTTTTGAGGTTGGGACAGCTTGACTTGATGTGCCCAGTTTGATGACACTCAAAGCATGTGACAGACTTCGAGCTGTCCTTCTTGTACTTGTCACTTGACTCGGCTTTATACTTGTCATTTCTTCTAAATGACCTTTTGCCGTTTCTATCATTCCTTCTGAACAGCTTCTTCATTTTTCTGGTGAACATGGCTATTTCCTCATCATCAATTGACTCAGCTTCAGTCGAGTCAGCTTTCATGACAAGTGACTTTTGTTTCTTATCTTCTGATTTTTCTTTCTCTTTGGCTTCAAAGTTTTTCATAGAGATTTCATGGGTCAGCAGGGATCCGATCAGCTCATCATATTTATAGGTAGTCAAGTCTTGAGCTTCTTCTACGGCAGTTTTCTTTGCTTGCCAACTCTTAGGCAGACTTCTCAGAATTTTCTTCACCTGTTCCTCTTCAGTGAAGTTCTTTCCAAGCCTTTTTAGCTCATTTATAATATTTGTGAACCTTGCATTCATTTCTGAGATGTCTTCATTCTCATTCATCTCAAACAGCTCGTAGAGTCTCATATGTTGATTGACTTTAGACTCCTTAACTTTGCTTGTGCCTTCATAGGTTACTTCAAGCTTCTTCCAAATCTCCCGTGCTGACTCGCAACCTGAAATCTTATTGTATTCTGCAGCATCTAACGCACAGTGAAGCATGTTTATAGCCGAAGCATTATATTGTAATTTTCTGAGGTCATCCTCTGTCCACTCAGCCTCACTTTTAACGATTTTCTCATCGTTAACAGTTTTGTATGGCACATGTGGACCTTGAACAATTGCAAGCCATGCACTCATGTTTGTGGCTTGAATAAAGTTTTTCATCCTATTCTTCCAGAATGTATAATTTGACCCAAAGAATAGGGGAGGTCTAGTGATTGATAGTCCCTCAGGGAGTATCTGTGTTGTTTGGTTTCCTGGAAGGAACCGAGTGCTATTCTCACCCATTTTTAGGGATCAGCTCAAGATTGTTAAATCTTAGAGTAGTGAGCTTAGGCTCTGATACCACTTGTTGGTCCCTGGTAATTAGTTCCAAGGGGGCGTTAGGAACTAATATAACTTTTCGCGTTTTAATTAAGCTGACTGGAAGTAATTTTGAGAGTTTATTAACTCGGCTTTTGGTCAGCTTGGTGAGATATGTTTGAAGACAGCTTTAGTCAGATGTTGACTAAAGTTGTTTTCTTGTGAGTTGAGAATTGCCACTCTTGGAGGTCAGCTTCTAACTCAGCACCACTTATTTTCTCAAGGTCAGCTTAGGCAATTTATATGCTGAGTAAATATAGCAAACAACACATACAATATAAGAGAGAGTTCAGAGATTACTCAGTATCACTTATCCTGGTTCGGCCTCTCTGCCTACGTCTAGTCCCCAGAGTCCTCCGGGCTTTTTGAATCCAATACTGAGCTCTTTAACGGTAGAGCACAAACCAATTACAAGGCAGTTGAATATGCAAGAGTACCTTCCTCTATTCGTCTACTCAACTCCTACTAAGTGCTACAACCCAGCACCTAGATTTCTCTACCACTGAGTGCTTACAACCAAGCACTCAGCTTAACACTCTCAATATTCCTATTGATCACAAACTTGTTCTTTTTATGCTAAAGAACACTTTAGATGATTATACAACAATCAATCTAGCATTTACACAGAGAATGAAAAGTTGGTGTAAGATCTTTTTGTATTTGAGTGCTTTCAAGATTTTCTCTCTTTGTATTTTTCTCTTGATGCTCGGGTTATGATCCAAGGTTCTTCATTGTCCTTTTATAGAAGGAAATTGCAGATTTGGATCTTGAATTGTTGTTACCGTTAACACCAAAACGGCTCTTTTGGGGAACAATTTCTGGCCAGCTTTAGACTGCTCCGCCATTCCCTTTCTCTGTTTTCTTCAGGCGTCAGATTTGTCTTCTTGCGTCTAGCTTGTCTGTTTGTGCCAGTTGTCTTTTACCAATAATCCAATGACCCATGACTCTTGGAATTAGTCTTTTATGTGTCTTCGAGGTTCTAATTATTGGTGCAGAGGATTTGCAGACTTTGTCCTTTAGTGAACGGATCCTTCATGCTGTCCTGACAGTCATTCAGCTTTCTTCGTAATCTTCAGATGTTCAACTTCGAATCTGAGTTCATTCTTGGTCAGCTCCGTTCTGTGTAACCGCTTCTGAAGAAATCTTTAACTTTAGTCAGCTTCGTTTTGCTTCTAAGTTCTACTCCACTCCGCTTACATTATGTCATGCTGAGTTCCGTTCTACTCAGCTTTGCTTGTGCTGACTTTTGTCCTGTCTTTACTTTATATTTTTTTGCACTCAATATTGAACAAACATATTAGTACAATTAAATCAAAGCATTTAAATTTAATTTCCTCTTAATCATGGATGATTTTGTCAAATCAAAATCTTGTGGAAAGGTGTTTCAACATATGCTAGTTTCATGAACTTCAAACTATATCAAATGGATGTCAAGAGTGCGTTTCTTAATGGATTTATAAACGAAGAGGTATATGTTAGTCAGCCTCCTGGGTTTGAAGATCCAAAATTTCCAAACCATGTTTATAAACTCAAGAAGGCCCTGTACAGCCTGAAATAAGCACCACGTGCTTGGTACGAAAGGTTGACCAGTTTCCTGCTGACCAGGAACTATGTCAGAGATAAAGCTGACACAACCTTATTCATTAAGAAAAAGGGTAAAGATACCCTGCTGGCACAAATTTACGTAGATGATATTATCTTTGGTGCTACTAATGAATCCATGTGCAAAGAATTTAGTAAACAGATGCAAATTGAGTTCGAGATGTCAATGATGGGAGAACTCAACTTCTTCCTTGGACTTCAAATTAAGCAAGGGAAGAATGGCATCTTCATTAGTAAATCTAAGTATGCCAAAGAAATGTTAAAAAAATTCGATATGGAAGAATGTAAGCCCATATCTACTCCAATGGGTACTGACACTGTGCTTTGTGCTGGTGAGAAAGGTAAGTCAGTAGACAGCAAGTTATATCGAGGTATGATTGGCTCTCTACTTTATCTAACTGCTAGTAGGCCTGACATTCAGTACTCAGTATGTTATTGCGCAAGATATCAAGCTGACCCCAGAGAATCTCACTATATAGTTGTGAAAAGAATTTTTAGATATTTGCAGAGCTCAGTTAATGCAGGTTTATGGTATCCAAATACAAATGACTTCACACTCATTGGATACACTGACGCTAACTATGGATGAGATAAGCTAGAGCGTAAGAGTACTTCAGGAGGATGTCACTTCCTGGAAGCTGTCTAGTATCTTGGTTCAGCAAGAAGCAATCGTCAGTGGCCTTGTCAACAACTGAAGCTGAGTACATTGCTGCTGGAAGCTGTGTGGCACAAGTCCTATGGATTAAGCAACAATTGGAGGATTATGGAGTACAAACAGAAACAATTGAAGTCAAATGCGACAACAAGAGCGCCATTGACCTATCCAAAAATCCAATCCAGCACAGCAGGATGAAGCATGTCAGCATTCGGCATCACTTCATTAGAGACCATGTACTCAAAAGTGAGATCAAGCTAACCTACGTACCAACCGATGAACAGCTTACAGATATCTTCACAAAGCCTTTGGCTCGTGAGCAATTTAACATACTAAGGGAAGCTATCGGTATGTCTAATCCTCTTCAATAGTTTTCTGCGCTTAAATGAATGATGAGTGATTTTTACATGCTAAGTGATTAGTAACTATTGCATGCTGAGCTAATACGTATTACATAAATCACCTTATGTTGAGTAGACATACATACTGAGTGATTATCATAAGCTGAGTTACTAAGCATACGAATATTCCTTCTACGTAAAACTGAGCACTCAGAAAATAAAAAACGTTTAGTATTCTAGATACTGAGTGAAGCCAGTTGCACAATAAATGCTAGCACACGCATTAAGTAGCCACCTAGGATGACGTAAGCATAATAAATAGAAACACATGCGCCGAATGTGTCATAAATGCTAGGGAGAACGGTCGATTGATCAACTCGAGGTGAAACCGCCATTCCAACCTATCAGATCAACCCAAAACGACTATAAATAGTGGACGATTTCCCACTAAACTCTCTTTACACTTGAAATCTTTGGCATTCAATTTCTCTATTTCTCTCAACTCCCAAATCCTCTCAAACTCTCTCAAAGAGTCATGTCTAACGATTCTCAGAACATCTCCGGTGCCGATTACGACGACAATCGCTCCGATGAAAATCCTTTGTCTCCTGTTGAGCAGGTTTATGAGGAGACTTCAACTGAGTCTCAAAGACATGGTCAGCATGACCAATCTAAGGTCATCACTCCGAGCAAAAACCCTCAAGCTGACCAAGCAACTCCGTCAAAGAAACAGAAAAAGAAGAAGAACAAGCAACCTAAGGAAAAGGTATTCCTCCCCGTTTACAAAAACGTACAGAAATGTGAGGTTGTCCGTTGCCGTTGGTTCTCTAAAGGGTTCGTGGAGGCTGAGAAACCCTTTTGCGAGTGGATATCCAAGAATGGCTGGACTGAGCTATTCTCTCTCCCCGGTACCACTTGTTGAAACACCTTTCCACATGATTTTGATTTGACAAAATTATTTAAGTTAATCCATGATTAAGACAATTAAATTTAAGTGCTTTGATTTAATTGTACTAATGTGTTTGTTCAATGTTGAGTATAATTATAAATGAGAACAGAAATAAAAAGTATGATAGAATGGAGTCAGCATCAGCCACAGAAGCTGAGTAGAACACAACTCGGCATCATAGAAGAAAATTCTTCTTCAGAACTGACGCTTGAAGACGAAGCTGACCAAGGAAGCTGAGTAGAACGTAACTCAGCCCCGTCAAAGATAAAGATCGAAGGCAACGTCTATTACGTCAAGCTGAGTGTTCATCAGGACAGCGCCAATGATCCATTAATTAAAAGACAAGATCCGATAGAGATCTGCGTCAATTCAGAAGCTTTGGAATTATGCAAGGAGATAGTTTTGAGATGCATGGGTCAACTGGCATTTGGCTAAAAGACGAAACTGGCGCTAGAAGACGAACCAGGCGGAAGAAGACAAGCCTGACGCCTGCTAAATTCAGATGACAGGATTGGCCTGTAAAACTGTATGCTGACCAGTTAATGACGCAAGAAGACTGTTTAAATTCAACGGATACATCCGAATTCAAATGATTGAAGTCTCAGAGTTCACTATAAAAGAAAAAGTTCATCACTTGGATCCTTTGCCGCAGTACAAAAGAGAAAAGCATACATACAAGCACATACAAACAAGAAAAAGCAAATACTTACACCCAAATCCTATTTCTGTGTAAAAGTCTAGATTGAATTTGTATTCACCTAAAGTGTTCTTCATCTAGAAAGACAAATCTGTATCAATTGTAAAGATTGAGAGAGTGGTGTTGAGTACTCGGTTTTAGTACTCAACGGTAAAGAAAATCTGAGTGTTTGGTTATAGCACTTAGTAGGGTTGAGTAGACGAATAGAGGAAGGTACTCTTGCATACTCAACTACTTGTAAACGGTTTGTGCTCTACCTTTAAAGAGCTCAGTATTGGATTGAAAAAGCCCGGAAGGATTCTGGGGACTGGACGTAGGCGGTGAGGCCGAACCAGGATAAGTCTGCTGAGTAATTTCTAACTCTTTCTCTCAATATATATATGTATGTGTTGCTTGCTTAAATTACTCAGGATATAAATTGTACAAACTGACACTGAGTAATCTGAGTGCTGAGTTGAAAGCTGACCTTAAGTGTAAATTTTCCAACTCACAAGTAAAACAGTTCTAGTCAGCTTCTGACTAAAGCTGTCTTACATTTTGCTCGGCCTTGCTGACCAAAACTGAGTAAAGTAATTTAAAGAATTGAATTAAGTCAGCATAATTAAGCGAAAAAGTTACATTAGTTCCTAACCCCCCTGGAACTAATTACACGGGACCAACAAGTGGTATCAGAACTCTGTAGCTCACTACTCAAAGATAAAACTATCTTGAGCTGATCCCTGTAAATGGCTGAGAACAGCACTCGTTTCCTTCCTGGAAATCAAACAACGCAGATACTCCCTGAGGGATTATCCATTAGTCGGCATCCCTTGTTCTTCGGATCAAACTATACATTTTGGAAGAACATGATGAAAAACTTTATTCAGGCTACAAACATGAGTGCATGGCTTGCAATAATCCAAGGCCCGTTTGTGCCTTACAAAATGGTAAACAATGAGAAAGTTGTTAAGAGTGAAACTGAGTGGTCAGAAGATGACCTTAGAAAATTACAAAATAACGCTTCGGCTATCAATATACTTCACTGTGCGTTAGATGCTGCAGAGTACAACAAAATTTCAGGTTGCGAGTCAGCACAGGAAATATGAAAGAAGCTGGAAGTGACCTACGAAGGTACCACCAAGGTCAAAGAATCAAATGTGAACCAACATATGAGATTATACGAGCTATTCGAGATGAATGACAATGAAGACATCTCTGAAATGAATGCAAAATTCACCAACATTATAAATGAGCTAAAGAGACTCGGCAAGAACTTCACGGAAGAAGAGCAAGTGAAGAAAATCTTGAGAAGTCTACCCAAGAGCTGGCAAGCTAAAAAGACAGTTGTGGAAGAAGCTCAGGACCTGACCACATATAAATATGATGAGCTCATAGGATCTCTGCTGACCTACGAAATTTCAATGAAGAATTTTAAAGCTAAGGAAAAGTCGGAGGACAAAAAGCAAAAATCACTTGTCATGAAAGCTGACTCATCAGATGATGAGGAGATGGCCATGTTCACTAGAAAGATGAAGAAGCTGTTCAGAAAGAATGACAAGAATAGCAAAAGGCCATTCAAAAGAAGCGATAAATACAAAGCTGAGCCCAGTGACAGCAGATATAAAAAGGACAGCTCCAAGCCTATCACATGTTTTGAATGCCATCAAACTGGGCATATTAAGTCAAGTTGTCCCACTTTGAAGAAAGAAAAGAAAGGCAGCAGAAAATCAATGGTGGCAACATGGAGTGATAGTGATGAGTCAACCTCATCAGAAGCTCATACCACGGAGTCAGCAAACATATGTTTCATGGCTGACGAATCTGTTGACCAATGCCGATCTCAGCAAGCTGGCCTCTCAGATGAATCTGACCAAGAGGAGCACTCCAATGAGGTAACATCTCTTCTCTTGCTTAGAAATGAAATGGTTAATGCCCTGAGTGATCTCTATGCACTGACCAAAAAGTGTAATAAGAAAGTTAGAGCACTCAGCAGGCGATGTGATGAGATCGAGGAAGTCAAACTAAGTGACATCCGACATCTCCTTCAGGACAACACTAGGCAAGATGAAAATTTAAAAATAATGCATAGATTTGTCTCTGAAGTCCAATCAGACTCCAAGAAGCTGAGAAAGGACATCACAACTATACAGAACCAGCTGAGTACATCGACTAAGAAAAGGTTCTATCCCAACACAGAGTATCATGGTACTGGTCAGCATGGACGGTACACTCAGCAGAACAGTCAACGTGACTATTGTGGAAAAAGAGGACACACCATAGATGTGTGCTGGTATACTCGGCGGAATGTCCAATGCGACTTTTACGGAAAGAAAGGCCATACCACTAAGGTATGCTGGCATGCTCAGCACAATCATGTTGACCAAAAACAAAATCACCCTCAAAGGGTAACTCATTGTGACTTTTGTGGTAAAAGTGGCCACACCATAAATATATGCCGTCACAAAATAAAATATAATGCGTCACCTGTTTATGCTAACCAACAAGGACCCAAAAAGAATTGGGTACCTAAAGATGAATAGTTTAAAATGCAGGCGAGCCTGAGGTGCGCGGAGAAGTCAAAGCTTTGGTATATTGACAGCACATGCTCGAGGCATATGACTGGTGATGAAACTCAGTTCATCACACTTGTGCGTAAACGAGGTGGAAGTGTAAGCTTCGGAGACAACAAAAAGGGCAAGATAGTAGGATCGGGTACTATCGGAGGTAACCCTACTATTGAGTCAGTCTCCTTAGTCAGGGGTCTCAAATATAACCTATTGAGCGTAGCTCAGCTGTGTGACAGTGGTAGAAAGGTTGTATTTGATGCCACTGAGTGTCGGATACTCGAGGGAAAAACAAACGATTTGATTTTAACTGCCCCTCGTGTTGGCAATGTTTACATGTTGAGTTTAGAAAAGAATTTTTCGAAAAACATATGCTTAGTGTCAAAGGAGGATAACTCCTGGCTATGGCATAGGAGACTTGGTCATGTAAGCATGTACCTCCTTGCCAAATTAGCAAGAAAGCAATTAGTTGAGGGTTTGCCCAAACTTAGATTTGAGAAAGATCAATTATGTAATGCTTGTCAGCAAGGTAAACAAACCAAAAAGTCTTTTCAAAGTAAAAATATTGTCTCAACCAAGCGTCCATTGGAATTACTACACTTGGATCTTTTCGGACCTATCCAACCACTCAGCTTAGGCGGTAAGAGATTCTCCTTGGTCATTGTAGATGATTTCTCTCGGTACACTTGGGATCTTGCTGAGTAGCAAGGATGAAGCTTTTGAGATGTTATTAACACTGATCAGAAAACTTGAAAATGACAAAGATTTAAAATTAGCTCACATCCGTAGTGATAATGGCGGAGAATTCAAAAACCAACAGTTTGATGAATTCTGTGAAGTCAGCGGCATTGACCACAATTTTTCTGCTCCTAGAACTCCTCAACAAAATGTGATAGTTGAGAGAAAGAACAGAACTTTAGTTGAAATAGCTAGGACAATGCTGAGTGAGAACAGGCTTCTAAAGTATTTCTTGGGTGAAGCTGTCAACACAACATGCTATATACTCAATAGGGCTCTAGTTAGACCTATTCTTAAGAAAACCCCCTATGAACTTTGGAAAGGACGAAAGCCCAACATCGGATACTTTCGTGCTTTTAGTGTTAAATGTTTTATACTCAATACGAAAGACAACCTTGCTAAATTTGATTCTAAAGCTGACGAAGCGGTCTTTCTAGGGTACTCAACTAACAGTAAAGAATATAGGGTGTTCAATAAACGAACTCAAATCGTAGAAGAGTCTATCCATATCGAGTTCGATGAAACTGACCTTGTAGGAAAGTCAAGTCAGCCTGCCGAAGATGACCCAGGCTCAGCTTCCGCTGACCAAAATGGAGCCGCTAAGTCATTACCACACGGGCTGACCAAAGGTAAGAACGAACCTGAAATTACCTTTGCTGACCAATCTAAAACTGCAGAGCTTGTTGAAACACCTGCTCCTGACAACTCAACATTACCCAAAGAGATCAAAATTCTAAGAGGACACTCGGAGAAGTCCATTCTTGATGCTGCTGAGAACAACCTGATGACAAGAAATCAACTTAGGAGATATCTTAGCAATGTTGCATTCGTCTCAGTCCATGAACCAAAGAATTTCACCGAAGCTGAGCACGAAGAATTCTGGATCAATGCTATGCAAGAAGAGCTTGATCAATTCAAAAGAAACGAGGTATGGGATTTAGTACCAAAACCTAGGAATCAAAAGACCATAGGAACTAAGTGGGTCTTTAGAAATAAGCTAGACGAGCAAGGGAATGTAGTCAGGAACAAAGCCCGACTTGTAGCTTAAGGCTATAGTCAGCAAGAAGGAATTGACTATGGTGAGACCTTTGCTCCCATTGCCAGGTTAGAGGCTATACGAATATTATGTGCATATGCTAGTTTCATGAACTTCAAACTATTTCAAATGGATGTCAATAGTGCATTTCTTAATGGATTTATAAACGAAGAAGTATATATCAGTCAGCCTCCTGGGTTTGAAGATCCAAAATTTCCAAACCACGTTTATAAACTCAAGAAGGCCACGTACGGCCTGAAACAAGCACCACGTGCTTGGTATGAAAGGTTGACCAGTTTCCTGCTGACCAGGAACTATGTCAGAGGTAAAGCTGACACAACCTTATTCATTAAGAAAAAGGGTAAAGATACCCTGCTGGCACAAATTTACATAGATGAATCCATGTGCAAAGAATTTAGTAAACAGATGCAAACTGAGTTCGAGATGTCAATGATGGGAGAACTCAACTTCTTCCTTGGACTTCAAATTAAGCAGGGGAAGAATGGCATCTTCATTAGTCAATCTAAGTATGCCAAAGAAATGTTAAAGAAATTCGATATGGAAGAATGTAAGCCCATATCTACTCCAATGGGTACTGACACTGTGCTTTGTGCTGGTGAGAAAGGTAAGTCAGTAGACAGCAAGTTATATCGAGGTATGATTGGCTCTCTACTTTATCTAACTGCTAGTATGCCTGACATTTAGTACTCAGTATGTTATTGCGCAAGATATCAAGCTGACCCCACAGAATCTCACTATATAGCTGTGAAAAGAATTTTTAGATATTTGCAGAGCTCAGTTAATGCAGGTTTATGGTATCCAAATACAAATGACTTCACACTCATTGGATACACTGACGCTGACTATGGACGAGACAAGCTAGAACGTAAGAGTACTTCAGGAGGATGTCACTTCCTTGGAAGCTGTCTAGTATCTTGGTTCAACAAGAAGCAATCATCAGTGGCCCTGTCAACAACTGAAGCTAAGTACATTGCTGCTGGAAGCTGTGTGGCCCAGGTCCTATGGATTAAGCAACAGCTGGAGGATTATGGAGTTCAACCTAAAACAATCGAAGTCAAATGCGACAACAAGAGTGCCATTGACTTATCCAAAAATCCAATCCAACACAGCAGGATGAAGCATGTCAGCATTCGGCATCACTTCATTAGAGACCATGTACTCAAAGGTGAGATCAAGTTGACCTATGTACCAACCAATGAACAGCTTGCGGATATCTTTACGAAACCTCTGGCTCGTGAGCAATTTAACATATTAAGGGAAGCTATCGGTATGTCTAATCCTCTTCAATAAAATTCTATGTTTAATTGAATGTTGAGTGATTGTCATGCTGAGTTATTTGTGCTTAATTAGTAACTATTGCATGCTGAGCTAATATGAAATACATAAAATCACCTTATGCTGAGTAGACATATATACTGAGTGGTTATCATTAAGTTGAGTTACTAAGCATACAAATACTTTTTCTACGTAAAACTGAGCACTCAGAATGTCAAAAACGTTTAGTATTCTAAATACTGAGTAAAGCCAGTAGCATAATAAATGCTAGCACGTGCATTAAGTAGCCACATTGGATGAAGTAAGCGTAATAATTAGAAAACACATGCGCCGAATGTGTCATAAAAGCCAGACATAACTGTCGATTGATCATCTCGAGATCAAACCGCCATTCCGACCTATCAAGATCAACTCGGCACCTCTATAAATAGTGGACAATTTCCCACTAAATTCTCTTTACACTTGAAATCTTTGGCATTCAATCTCTCTCTATCTCTCAAATCCCAAATTCTCTCAAATTCTCTCAAAGAATCATGTCTGACGATTCTCAAAACATCTCCGGTGCTGATGACGACGACAATCGCTCCAATGAAAATCCTCCGTCTCCTGCTGAGCAGAACTATGAGGAGACCTCAACTAAGTGTCAAGGGCATGGTCAGCATGACCAATCTAAGGTCAACATTCCGAGCAAAAACCCTAAAACTGACCAAGCAACACCTTCGAGAAAGAAGAAGGAGAAGAAAAACAAGCAACCAAAGGAGAAGGTATTCCTCCCCGTTTATAAAAACGCTCAGAAGTGTGAGGTTGTTCGTTGCCGTTGGTTCTCTAAAGGGTTTGTGGAGGCTGAGAAACCCTTTTGCGAGTGGATATCAAAGAATGGCTGGACCGAGCTATTCTCTCTCCCCGGTACCACTTACCCATAGTTGGTAAGAGAATTTTACACAAATCTCAGGGTTAACGAGGATAATGTTGACCACTTGGTAACCAAGTTCAAGGGAAAGGACATCACGATCACTCTGTCCTATCTCGCAACTCTGCTAAAACTGACAGCCAAAGGTTCAGAACTCAGGACCACGAACGACTACTCTAAAATTGACTACCCTGTTGAGTTCTGCAAACCAAAAGACCACAAAGGGGAAATAGCCAGCACTTGCATGGGCCAGCCTCAGAAAATGGCTCATTACATCCTGACCAACTTCTTATTCCCCAAGATCAACGCCTCCTCCTCAGCTTCCAATTTCGAGCAGTGCTTCATCTGGCACATGCTGAACTATATCCCACTCAACATGCATGTCTTTCTTATCGGCGCATTCCAACGAAGTACCGAGAAACTCAGGATGGGCTCCCTCATCACAAAAATTCTTCAAGACCACCATGTGAGCACCGTCGAAGAAATTGAAATCTGGGGTACAGAAATCACAGTGGCACTGCTGTTCGGCTTAGCCTATAACCAACCTATTAAGCCCAAGAAAGGAAAGGGGACAGAAGAAAATGAAGAAGGGGATAATATGGTTGAAGAAGCACATGATGTGCCAACCAAGAAAGGGAAGAAGGTAATGGTTGAAAAGGAACCCGCTGACCGAACTAGACATGACAAAAAGCGGAAAGCTGACCAATCCACAAAAGATGTCAACACAGCTTCGAGGAAGCTGAGAATAATCTCTAGTGCAAAGAAAGCTGCTGCTGAGCAAGCTCAAGGGGAACCTAAGTCAGCGGAGAAACAGAAAAGGCAAGTTGAGCCTGAGGAAGAAAGTGAGGAAACCCCTGAAATGCCTCTGAAGAGGAAGAAAACCTCTAGGTTGACGCCGATCGAAGCTAACCCACTTGACTTCGTGGTCACGCCTGAATCACACTTTGTGCGGAGTCAAGAAATTGACCTTGAGAAGACTCCTACTAACCAGGAGGAAGAACTGGGTGATATTGGAGGTCAGTCTCAAGCTGATAAGACAGGATCGACTGAGCCAAGTGAGAATGTTGCTGCTGAACAAACTGAGAACCAAGCTGAGCAACCAATGAAGGACAAGGTTGTGGAAGGCCTTGATGCCGACCTTGGTCCTAACTCAGCCTCTGAGTCCCTTGACTCCATTGCTGCTAATACCTCTCCTCAAACCAATAAGGACAGCACTGGGAAGCGGCTTAAGCGTAAGGCTCTAAAACCAAAATTTATCGATTTATTGGATGAATCTCCACTGAGGGATCCAATCACTGATCTCACCAAACTTCAGTTTCAATTCTTCTCAACTATCACTGAGCCCACTCCGGACCAACTAAAGGAAAAACAAGCCTATGTTTCTCAAGCTGAGGAACAAGCCGATCCCAAAGCTCCTCAAGGTCTTGTTTCTGCCGAGCAAGTGCTCGAAGTCCCTGCTGCTCAAGTCAACGAGCTGGCAAAGGAAAACCCTGCTCAAGTCAGTTCTAAATTGCCTCAACCTTTAAAATCTCCTCAACTTCAGACTGATACTGAGCAGGTCAATAATTCTTCTGATCCACCTCTTCCTACTCCTTCAAAGCAGAATGACCATCAGTCAGCTCCTGCTGCTGACCTGGCTAAAAGTGCAGCTGCTGACCAAGCTGACACCTCTACTTCTCAGCACCAAACACTTCCTCCATCCGGTGCTGACAACATTTCGGCCTCTGAACCACAAACTGATGAATCCTATGCTTACTTAAATGCTTCTAAGTCTGGCAGAAAGATTATCGACTCAGCTCAAGCTCTACTTCAGGATATTCATCGAACTCAGGCCGATGCTGCTGGGTCTGATCATGTTGAGCCAACACAAATCTCCCCTGTCACTCAACTTTTGACTGAAATCAAGGGTCTCAAAGACTTGATGAGTGTCATGACATCTTTTACATCTCAACAGCCCAAGTAAGAGTCCATCGTGAAGCTGGCCGAACTCCAACTGATGATGGTGAATCATATGAATGCCATCCAAGGTCAACTCAACGCCTTAACAGCTGTGAACTCAACCTATGCAACCTCTGCTGAGGTTACTCAACATTTTTCCCAACTGACCTCTGAGCTGACCGGAGCTCGTGGTCTTATCTCCTCCTCCTCCCAGTGTTCCATCGAACAGATTGGTGAAGCCATTCTCCTACTCAATCTGAATAAAGAGGAAATGAACACTGACCTAGTGAAGACAAATGAGATTCTGCAATGCACTCAATCTACCCTTAAGCAGGTTCGGCACACCAACGTTCAACGTCAACAATATGACACTGCCCTGCTCAGGATGTATCATCAATCATATGCCCAGATGACAGAATCCATAACTTGGATCAGGAAATGTCAAGAGTATTTGTTAAGTATGCTCAGTGCCAACATTAATCCCGCTTTCACTATGTCCGATGGCATGGAAGTCTTCAAAGGTCTTCGGGAGAGTACAAGTCAACTCCAAATGTACTCATCAAAACTGACTCGTGCTGTTCAACAGGGCACCTTCTATCCTCCTCCTCCAACTCCCGATGCTGGAAAACGGGGGAGAAAGAAAGGCAAGCTGGAACTCAGCAGAAACAGGGGGAGATCACTAAGCCTGCCGCCGGAACTCAGCAGAAGTCTGGTTCAACTTCTGCTGACCCAAGTAATCCAAGTCAGCAACAAAGAACTGCCAAGGGCAAAGGTAAATCCCACCAAGTTCAAGTCAACATAAAGAGATAGATTAAAAATAGTCTCAGACTTGTAACTTTATGTCTGGCATGTTCTATTTTGTTATGCTGACTATCTATATAAGCATCTTTTTATTCAAACTGGCTTATCTATATGCGATGCTTAATTATTATGCTTATATGCTGATCTTTCATACTTAGCTATCCATTGAACAACAAATCAAAGCTTGTGAACATAAGGGAAATACAAGTAAAATATACTCAGCACACATAACTCTGATACCTATATGATAACTCTGATACCTATGTGCAACACTGAGTAATAACTATATGTTCCAAACATTGACCATCTTCTGAAAGTTGACCTAGGCTCATTTGAATTAGATATTGGAAGGTCTAGAATTGAACTAAGTCAGTAAAGGCATGTCTTAATTTCACTCGATTAAATCTTAGAAGGTTTAGTTAAATTGAGTCAATAGATGCAACCCTTACGGGGGAGTACTTCAGAAGAATAAAAGAAGAATAAAAGAAGAATAAAAGGTAAAACAATCATGGGGAATCTCGATGCTGAGTTCCATAATTAAATATTTTTGTCAACATCAAAATGGGGGAGTTTGTTGAAACACCTTTCCACATGATTTTGATTTGACAAAATTATTTAAGTTAATCCATGATTAAAACAATTAAATTTAAGTGCTTTGATTTAATTGTACTAATGTGTTTGTTCAATGTTGAGTATAATTATAAATGAGAACAGAAATAAAAAGTATGACAGAATGGAGTCAGCATGAGCCACAGAAGCTGAGTAGAACACAACTCAGCATCATAGAAGAAAAGTCTTCTTCAGAACTGACGCTTGAAGACGAAGCTGACTAAGGAAGCTGAGTAGAACGTAACTCAGCCCCGTCAAAGACAAAGATCGAAGGCAACGTCTATTACGTCAAGCTGAGTGTTCATCAGAACAGCGCCAATGATCCGTTAACTAAAAGACAAGATCCGACAGAGATTTGCACCAATTCAGAAGCTTTGGAATTACGCAAGGATACGGTTTCGAGATGAATGGGTCAACTGGCATTTGGCTAAAAGACGAAACTGGCGCTTGAAGACGAACCTGGCGGAAGAAGACAAGCCTGATGCCTGCTAAATTCAGACGACAGGATTGGCCTGCAAAACTGTATGCTGACCAGTGAATGACGCAAGAAGACAGTTTGAATTCAACGGATACATCCGAATTCAAATTATTGAAGTTTCAGAGTTCACTATAGAAGGACAAGTTCATCACTTGGATCCTTTGCCGAAGTACAAAAGAGAAAAGCATACATACAAGCACATACAAACAAGAAAAAGCAAATACTTACACCCAAATCCTATTTCTGTGTAAAAGTCTAGATTGAATTTGTATTCATCTAAAGTTTTCTTCATCTATAAAGAACAAATCTGTATCAATTGTAAAGATTGAGAGAGTGGTGCTGAGTACTCGGTTTTAGTACTCAGCGGTAAAGAAAATCTGAATGTTTGGTTATAGCACTTATTAGGGTTGAGTAGACGAATAGAGGAAGGTACTCTTGCATACTCAACTGCTTGTAAACAGTTTGTGCTCTACCTTTAAAGAGCTCAGTATTGGATTGAAAAAGCCCGGAAGGATTCTGGGGACTGGACGTAGGCGGTGAGGCCGAACCAGGATAAGTCTGCTAAGTAATTTCTAACTCTTTCTCTTAATATATATATGTATGCGTTGCTTGCTTAAATTACTCAGGATATAAATTGTACAAGCTGACACTGAGTAATCTGAGTTGAAAGCTGACCTTAAGTGTAAATTCCCAACTCACAAGTAAAACAGTTTTAGTCAGCTTCTGACTAAAGCTGTCTTACATCTTGCTCGGGCTTGCTGACCAAAACTGAGTAAAGTAATTTAAAGAATTGAATTCAGTCAGCATAATTAAGCGAAAAAGTTACATTAGTTCCTAACCCCCCTGGAACTAATTACACGGGACCAACACCACTTACCCACAGTTGGTAAGAGAATTTTACGCAAATCTCAGGGTTAACGAGGATAATGTTGACCACTTAGTGACCAAGGTCAAAGATAAGGACATCACGATCACTCCGTCATATCTCGCAACTCTGCTAAAACTGACGGCCAAAGGTTCAGAACTCAGGACCACGAATGACTACTCAAAAATTGACTACCCTGTTGAGTTCTGCAAACCAAAGGACCACAAAAGGGAAATAGCCAGTACATGCATGGGTCAGCCTCAGAAAATGGCTTACTACATCCTGACCAACTTCCTATTCCCTAAGATCAATGCCTCCTCCTCAGCTTCCAATTTTGAGCAGTGCTTTATCTAGCACATGCTGAACTACCAACCGCTCAACATGCCCGTCTTCCTTATCGACGCATTCCAACGAAGTACAGGGAAATTTAGGATGGGCTCCCTCATCACAAAAATTCTTCAAGACCACCAGGTGAGCACAGTCGAAGAAATTGAAATTTAGGGTACAGAAATCACAGCGGCACTGCTGTTCGGCTTAGCCTATAACCAACCCATTAAGCCTAAAAAGGGAAAGGGGGCAGCGGTTGAAGAGGAACCAGCTGAAAATGAAAAAGGGGACAGTGCAGTTGAAGAAGCACAGGATGTGCTGACCAAGAAAGGGAAGAAGATAATGGTTGAAAAGGAACCTGCTGACCGCACCAGACAGGATAAAAAGCGGAAAGCTCACCAATCCGCAAGAGATGTTAACACAGCTCCGAGGAAGATTCAGATAATCTCTAGTGCAAAGAAAGCTGCTGCTGAGCAAGCTCAAGGGGAACCTAAGTCAGCGGAGAAAAAGAAAAGGCAGGTTGAGCCTGAGGAAGAAAGTGAGGAAATCCCTGAAATGCCTCTGAAGAGGAAGAAAACCTCTGGGTTGATGCTGATCGAAGCTAACCCACTTGACTTCGTGGTCACTCCTAGATCACACTTTGTGCGGAGTCAAAAATTGACCTTGAGAAGACTCCTACTGACCAGGAGGAAGAACTGGGTAATACTGGAGGTCAGTCTCAAACTGATAAAACAAGATCTGCTGAGCCAAGTTTGAAAGTTGCTGCTGAGCAAACTGAGAACCAAGCTGAGCAACCAATGAAGGACAAGGTTGTGGAAGGCCTTGATGCTAACCTTGGTCCTAACTCCGCCTCTGAGTCCCTTGACTCCATTGCTGCTGATCCCTCTCCTCAAACAAACAAGGACAGCACAGGCAAGCGGCTCAAACGTAAAGCTCTGAAACCAAAATTCATCGACCTACTGGATGAGTCTCCACTAAGGGATCCAATCACCGACCTCACCAAACTTTAGTTTCAATTCTTCTCAACTGTCACTGAGCCAACTCCGGACCAAATAAAGGAAAAACAAGCCTCTATTTCTCAAGATGAGGAACAAGCCAACCCCAAAACTCCTCAGGGTCCTATTTCTGCCGAGCAAGTGCTCAAAGTCCCTGCTGCTCAAGTCAACGAGTTGGCAAAGGAAATCCCTTCTTAAGTCAGTTCTGAATTGCCTCAACCTCTAAAATCTCCTCAACTTCAGGCTGATACTGAGCAGGTCAATAATTCTGCTGATCCACCTCTTCCTACTCCTTCAACACAGAATGATAACCAGTCAGCTCCTGCTGCTGATCTGGCTAAAAGTGCAGCTGCTGACCAAGCTGGCACCTCTACTTCTCAGCACCAAACACCTCCTCCATCCGGTGCTGACAAGATTCCGGCCTCTAAACCACAAACAGATGAATCCTATGCTTACTTAAATGCTTCTGAGTCTGGCAGAAAGATTATCGACTCAGCTCAAGCTTTACTTCAGGATATTCATCAAACTAATGCCGATGCTGCTGGGTCTGATCATGTTGAGCCAACACAACTCTCCTCTGTCACTCAACTTCTCACCGAAATCAAGGGTCTCAAAGACTTGATGAGTGTCATGACATCGTTCGCATCTCAACAGCCCAAGCAATAGTCAATCGTGAAGCTGGCCGAACTCTAGCTGATGATGGTGAATCATATGAACGCCATCCAAGGTCAACTCAATGCCTTATCAGTTGTGAACTCAACATATGCAACCTCTGCTGAGGTTAATCAACATTTCTCCCAGCTGACCTCTGAGCTGACCGGAGCTCGTGGTCTTATCTCCTCCTCCTCCCAGTGTTCCATCGAACAGATTGGTGAAGCCATTCGCCTACTCAACCTGAATAAAGAGGAAATGGACACTGACCTAGTGAAGACAAATGAGATTTTGCAATGCACTCAAACCACCCTTGCGCAGGTCCGGTACACAAACACTCAACGTCAATAATATGAAACTGCCCTGCTCAGGATGTATCATCAATCATATGCCCGGATGATAGAATCCATAACTTGGATCGGGAAGTCTCAAGAGTATCTGCTTAGTATGCTCAGTGCTAACATTAAGATTCCCGCTTCCACTATGTCTGATGGCATGCAGGTCTTCAAAGGTCTTAGGGAAAGTACAAGTTAACTCCAAATGTACTCCTCCAAACTGACACGTGTTGTTCAACAGGGAACTTTCTATCCTCCTCATCCTCCTCCCGATGCTGGCAAAATGGGGGAGAAAGAACGCCAAAGGCAAGCTGCTGGAACTTAGCAGAAACAGGGGGAGATAACTAAGCCTGCCGTCGGAACTCAACAGAAGCCTAGTTCAACTTCTGCTGACCCAAGTAATCCAAGAACTGTCAAGGGCAAAGGCAAATCCCACCAAGTTCAAGTCAACATAAAGAGATAGATTAGAAATAGTCTTAGACTTGTAACTTTATATTTGGCATGTTCTATTTTGTTATGCTGACTATCTATATAAGCATCTTTTTATCCAAACCGATTTATCTATATTCGATGCTTACTTGTTATGCTTATATGCTGATCTGTCATACTTAGCTATCCACTGAACAACAAATTAAAGCTTGTGAACATAAGAAATATACAAGTAAAATTTACTCAGCACACAACTCTGATACTTATATGCGACACTGAGTAATAACTATACGTTCCAAGTATTGACCATCTTCTGAAAGCTGACCTAGGCTCATCTGAATTAGATCTTGGAAGATCTAGAATTGAACTAAGTCAGTAAAGACATATCTTAACTTCACTCAATTAAATCTTAGAAGGTTTAAAGTTAAATTGAGTCAATAGATGCAACCCTTAAGGGGGAGTAACTTTAGAAGAATAAAAGATAAATCAATCATGGGAAAATCTAATGCTGAGTTCCATAATTAAATATTTTTGCCAACATCAAAATGGGGGAGTTTGTTGAAACACCTTTCCACATGATTTTGATTTGACAAAATTATTTAAGTTAATCCCATGATTAAGACAATTAAATTTAAGTGCTTTGATTTAATTGTACTAATGAGTTTGTTCAATGTTGAGTATAATTATAAATGAGAACAGAAACAAAAAGTAAGACAGAATGAAGTTAGCATGAGCCACAGAAGCTGAGTAGAACACAACTCAGCATCATAGAAGAAAAGTCTTCTTCAGAACAAACGCTTGAAGACGAAGCTGAGTAGAACGTAACTCAGCCTCGCCAAAGATAAAGATCGAAGGCAACGTCTATTTAAGTCAAGCTGAGTGTTCATCAGGACATCGTCAATGATCCGTTAACTAAAAGACAAAAATCGACAAGGATCTGCGCCAATTCAGGAGCTTTGGAATTACGCAAGGAGACAGTTTCGAGACGCATGGGTCAATTGGCATATGGCTAAAAGACGAAACTGGCACTAGAAGATGAACCTGGTGGAAGAAGACAAGCCTGACGCCTGCTAAATTCAGACGACAGGATTGGCCTACAAAACTGTATGCTGACCAGTGAATGACGCAAGAAGACCGTTTGAATTCAACGGATACATCCGAATTCAAATGATTGAAGCATCAGATTTCACTATAAAAGGACAAGTTCATCACTTGGATCTTTAGCCGCAGTACAAAAATAAAAGCATACATACAAGCACATAAAAACAAGAAAAAGCAAATACTTACACCCAAATCCTATTTCTGTGTAAAAGTCTAGATTGAATTTGTATTTATCTAAAGTGTTCTTCATCTAGAAAGAACAAATTTGTATCAATTGTAAAGATTGAGAGAGTGGTGCTGAGTACTCGGTTTTAGTACTCAGCGGTAGAGAAAATCTGAGTGTTTGGTTATAGCGCTCAGTAGAGTTGAGTAGACAAACAGAGGACGGTACTCTTGCATACTCAATTGCTTGGTAAACGGTTTGTGCTCTACCTTTAAAGAGCTCAGTAGTGGATTGAAAAAGCCCAGAAGGATTCTGGGGACTGGACGTAGACGGTGAGGCCGAACCAGGATAAGTCTGCTGAGTAACTTCTAACTCTTTCTCTCAATATATATATATGTATATGTTGCTTGCTTAAATTACTCAGGATATAGATTGTATAAGCTGATACTGAGTAATCAGAGTGCTGAGTTGGAAGATGACCTTAAGTGTTAATTCCCAACTCACAAGTAAAACGGTTCTAGTCAGCCTCTGACTAAAGCTGTCTTACATCTCGCTCGGCCTTGCTGACCAAAACTGAGTAAAGTAATTTAAAGAATTAAATTAAGTCAGCATAATTAAGCGAAAAAGTTACATTAGTTCCTAACCCCCCCCCCCTTGGAACTAATTACACGAGACCAACAGTACCTTCATAGGTCACTCCTAGCTTGTTCCATATTTCTTGGGCAGATTCACAACCTGAGATTTTGTTATACTCTACAGTATCTAGGGCACAATGAAGCATACTTATAGGCGAATCATTAGTTTGTAGCTTCTTAAGGTCATGATTCATTTACAATTAGTTTATATTTTAAAACAATTGTCTATAGGACATAAAACTCTAACAGTGCTCGACAGCATCATAAAAACAACAAGAATCATCATTAGATTTCGAATAGAGCACAACGTCATGCATTTTGAAAACTACCTATTCATTGTTTATTTTTAAGAATTAGTTGGACATTATGTACGTCTATTAATGCTCTTCTTGTGGCTAGAAAAGGTCTTCCTAAAATGATTCGCACCTCTAAATCATCAGATATGTCCATTATTACAAAGTCAACAGGTAGGATAAACTTTCCTACCTTAACTAGAAAATATTCTATAATGCCCTTAGGATGTCAGATGGACCTATCTACTAATTGAACAGTCACTTTAGTAGGTTTATGCTCTCCTAACCATAGTTTCATATAAATAGAGTATGTCATAAGATATATGCTCGCACAAAGATCACAAAAAGCATTTTGAATAGGCAATGTTCCTATTGAACATGGAATAAAAAACTCACCGGATCCTTAAGCTTTTTGGGCAATTGTTGCTTTACTTGTAGGATGGATGAACTGTCCATGTTTAGCTAGACCTGAGCCATGTTTTCTAGCTTCTTCTTATTGGTCAGTGAATCCTTTAAAATTTTGATGTACACTGGCATCTCAAATAGTTCCTCAATAAAAGGTATGTGCAACTTTGTCATGGAGTCTAGAAAGTTCATGTGTCTCTTTTCTTAATTATGTTGCTTGAGTCTGTTAAGGTATGGAATCCTAGGCTTATACATTGGAACATGTTGTTCTTCTTGCACATATTGTATATCTTTAGCTTGACTCATTGTTTGAATATGATGTTCCTCGCTGCAACGCCTAGTTTGCTTGTTCCTGCAACATTGGAACCAATATTAGTTCTAACTGAACTTTGAAGTTCTTTACCTCCTCTAAGAGTAATAGCATTGACTCCCTCTTTGGGATTTATAATGATGTTACTTGGTAAGGCTCCTTTCTCCTTTGCCGAAATGATGTTGTAAATTGCTGCATCTCGGTTTCTAGATTTGTGATAGAGGTATGAGTTTGCTTCATGAATTGCATAAATCGGGGTTTCCTTCATTAGGTTGAACAAACTGGCTTCTTAAATGGTTGGGTTGAGCTTAAAGGATGTTGTTGTTGGTAGGGTTATCTTTGTTGGTGCTACTGGTAAGGCTGTTGCACTGCCAGTTGAGTTCTTCCATTCCAAGAGAAATTTGGGTGGTTTCTCCACCCCGGATTATACGCGTTGGAGTATGGATTAGGTGGTTTCCTTGCAATCAAGTCACATTGTTCCTTCATCGAAGCTCTTGTTTGATCCCTGGGCAGTCAAGTGAGGCCTATTGTAAAAATCATATGCCTTTGTCATTAACATTTCACTTTGAACAGGTGTGTTGGCTTGAACTGCAAAAATGTTCATCTTTCCTATTTTTTAACCAATTGTTCCATATGCGCGAACAACTTTGCTATTGCATCAGCACTGGAATCATTGGATGTTCGCTTTCCATCACCCCTAATAGAATGTCAGTTATAACTTGTATTCACCACTCACTCAATCAGCTCGTACAATGCATGTGGCCCCAATTATTCAGGATTACCATCTGCTACGGATTCAATCTAGATCTTGTATGCATTGGTTACTCCATTGTAAATTTTTTGCACTTGCATCCATATTGGAATGCCACGATTTGATACTATTCTCGCTAGCGCTTTGTACTATTCCCATGCTTCAGAAAGGGATTTATCCTCCTCTTGGTAGAAGTGAGATACTTCATTTCTCAGTTTGATTGCTTGTTTGGAAGGGAAGTGCTTCATTAAAAATAGGGTGGCCATCTCTTCCCAAGTTGTGATTGATCCTAGTTGAAGAAGGTTCTTCAGGCAATTTTTTGCTTTGTCTTTTAATGAAAAAAGGAACATCTTTAATCGTATTATATCATCACTCTCATTTCTGTTTGTTCTGAACGTGTTGCACATAGTGATAAAATCTTGTATGTGATCATTAGGCTCCTTGTTAGGATAGCCCCCAAATTACACAACTGTTTGGAACATTTGAATCATATATGTCGTGATCTTGAACAAGTGGTTTCCTTCATTATGCATAATGATACATGGTGAATGGCCTTTAGTTGAAAGTCTGAAATAGTCTTTCATTCTCAGCCTAAGAGGTCCATTATTATTGTTATTGTGCCTATTGTCATCATGACCTTCCCTATTATTCTCTGGTTGTTCATTTTCATTCAGAACTTCATTGTTGTTATTCATCTTGGCTTGTCGGGCGACTCTAGACAATCTCTTTCGCCTTCAGTAGGTCCTATCTATTTCAAGATCAAGTGGAAGAATAGGAACTCTTGCCTTTCGCATAAACAACAACTAAATACTGAAAAAATAATTGAGCAAATAGGTTAGAAGGCGGCTGGCTAAGCATATATTTCACAAATTTTCTTTTTCGATCCCCGATAACAGTGCTAAAATCTTGGTGTATGGAATAATGACGCTAGAAAGTGTATTGGGTCGAGTATAGCAAGGGTAAGCCAAGTGTCGTACTTCTCAGGGATTAAGATTGAAAATAAGTGAAAGATTACCTTAAATAGCTAGTCAACTTATATTTGAGAGAGTGGTTTTAGAATTCTTAAGCATGAAACATAAATTTGCACAGAACAGTTGGTTGAGAATGTATTGGTTAAGGCACAAGCTTAGCACATGGATATAACAAGTGGTCGCATCACACTAAATTTCTAATCATACAAGAATGTTGTTAAGTACAATGGTCCACGTCTCTTCCTCTTAAGTCGCTAAGGTCTAGTCTCCCTTTTTCCAAAGATTCTAAGAACATCATATAACCAAGTCTCCTTGAGTTATAAATATTCAAGCATTAAGATCTAGGAAGCATTTTAAAAGTAAAACCCCTGATATATAGTTACTTTCGTCTCCATCCATAACCATATAAGTAGGAAGGTAGATCCATGATTTAAGAGCACTCCCATATTATCTTAGCACATTAATATATAGATTAATCAAATTTATGCAATAAATACTCCTTCAAACAATCATGAGAAATAACATTCTTCATTAATTAGAAAATATAGTACTTACAACCACCAGCCTAAGCTGTCTGAACTTGCTAAAGAGCACAACTCACTCATTGTGATCCAAAGGCTTCAAACAAAAATCGCTTTTCTAAATGGAGCTTCACTACTGTAATAAAGTTTGGAGGTGGAAGATAATGAATTCTCACCTACCATAAACTTTTCTATTTATACACAAACAAAAAGGCTCCTCTGTCAAAATGGCAAGAATGTAAAACAAATGTTCATCTATAATCTAAATTTTTCTTAATCGTTGGATACAAAAAAAAATTAATCATTACAAGACAGAAGGTTGCTACCAGTTGTAATCCATATCATCTCTCTCTCTCTCTCTCTCGCGGAAGATTCGCGTGAAAATCTGGAAACCCACCAAAAGATCTGATTCTGGACGAAGTAGGTTGTTCAACCCTTACACACAATTTTTTGCTTGGGTTCCTCTTGACTGTCATTTCAGGCTTGTTTACATCTTGAATATATGCAAACTTCTTTATTTTTTGAGCTTTTCCATGAATGTTCGGTCCATAAAATCTTACCAAATATGCTCGCATCAGTGCGCTAGTATGAAAATATGAAATTATTATAGAGGGAAGATTATTAATTGAGAAGTATTTTTTTAGAAAGAAGGCGGTGATTGTCGATGATGTAGTTAATGTTTGGAGTAAATTACATCAAAAGTACCTGAATTATACTCCAATTCACACTTTGGTACCTGGATTACATTTTGTCTCAAAAATATACTCCAAATATGAATAACCGGACAATTTAATAATTTTGACTGGTAATAACCAGTCAATTCGAATTTGATGATAATTTAACCGTTTGGAAGAGTTTGACTATTTTATTTGACAATTTTTAATTGAAAATTTAAAAAGTTTACTCTCTCTCCTTTGAATATGTCCTTTCTTTGTGTCTCTCTTCTCAAATCTGTTTCTCTCTCTTTCTTATTCTCACTCCTCAAATCTGATTTGAGAAGAATCCCAGGATCAAAATGTTGTCTTCTTTATCATCCTCTCTCTCAACTCACCTTCTTCATCATTTTCGTTGCCTGGGTTACTTCTCTCGCAATGAGCCTCTCTCAGTTTTCGGTTTTCAGCCTTTAGGTCAATGATTTGGTCTTTCTTACTTCTCTTATAATGGCTTCTTTCATATATCCAGATTTATTTTAAAACTTTTAGGGATAAAGTTTGTTTCTAAATGATCTTGTGGAGGATGATTATCCCCTGCCCCTTCTCCTTTTTCGAGTGCTTTCATGGAATTGGATCTGGAAATTAAAGCTCCCTTCAAAAGTTATTCAATCTGTCTGGTGTATAATTTGGGATTCTCAACGATGGGTTCAATGGATGAAGAACGGGTATTGGTAATTATCGAGAGAAGCTTAAATTATGCAAGGAACCTTTGGGATTTCAATATAGGAAGGGCAAACTGGGCGTTTACTGTAAAATTAAGAAAGATGAATGGACTAGATATTGACAATGGTTATCATTTTTGGTGAGTTGGAGGAGGAAGAGAATGGATGTCTTGCTGTTAGGATCTCGATGGTGGTGAGTGGTGGTAGCGAGAATTAGGATCTGGGAAACAAAAAGATTATATGATACTATTTATTCTAGTTAAAAGGGCATTATTGTATTTTTTATGTTAGTTAATTGTATAATGGGTTCCAATCTTTAATTAAAAATGGTCAAACTTGCGTTGACCGGTTAGTGACCTGCAAAACATACTAAATTGTCCGGTCATCATTACTTGAAGTATATTTTTAAGACAAAATGTAATCCAGGTACCAAAGTGTGAATTGGGGTATAATTCAGATACCTTTGACATAATTTACTCTTAATGTTTGCTATAAAGATAAGATTAATTGGGAATCTGGTGGGGACTGTATGAAGGTGTTCATGGTCAAATTTTTTTAATGTTATTATGTTGGGTAAAAAAGGTTCTAAGTGTGTACCTTTGCATCGTTTTGATCGTGTAGATTTGGATTGTAAGTATTCTTAACGTGAGAAATTTGTTGTTTGACTATTTAAAATGTGAAGAAGAATTCTGCAAATTTGAATTGTCCTGGTATGTACAGGCCTTATGGATGCCCTATATTATTTCAGTTGTGGGTGTATAAGGTATGTGGTCTTGCTCAAGGGTTGTTTGGTAAGAGGGTATTTTCTCTACTATGATATTGAATGGTTTTTTGTTGGTAAAGGTTACAGTAGAAATGATGTTGACAATGTGCTGCTTTCAAAGTTTGTCAATGAAGTATTTTTGGAACATATATTTTATGTTTTGTTTTTGGAAATGTTGTTTGTTTTTTCAGTTTTTTATTATTATTTTTTTCATATATTATATGAATTTGAAGGATATGATTTCTTCTTGGAATGAAGATAATATGTTGAAGGATAATGTTGAAGTCTCTATTTTTCAACATGCTATTTTTTGGCATTTGTGAGATAATGTTGCTTATTTCAAGGTGTGAAAGTTGGTTTTATAGGTACTTCTACTGATCATTTTGAGATATATTCAAGTGGTAAAAGTGAAGATAGTGTTGTTATGAAGAGAATTGATGATTTAAGTAATCGTATTGATGCATATTTGAGAAGTCTTGAAGATGTTTGGTGATCTTCACAAAAGATTGGATAAAGAGGTATGTTGTGTTATTATTATTTCCGTATTGAGTTTCAGTTAGGTTTATCTAAAATTTGGTCAATTTAAGCAATTTTAAGGCATTTGAAACTGATTAAAATTGAGTGAAAATGATTGAAATTGGGTGAAAATGGTTATAAATGTATGGAAACTCATTAAAAATATTAAGATCAATGTTTATCTATTATTATTATATATTTTTCATTATACTAACAATTTTGTTGAAATTTTGCATTATTTTATAGGATTTAGTTGGAGTGGGGCTATAGATATGAAAGTTAATGATTTTGACAAGAATGTATATGATAAGAAAGTTTTAAATGATGATGGGGATGCTTTTGTGACTGATGAGAAGGATCATAAAGTGAAGATGTTAAGAAACATGTAACGAAATCTGAGGATGAGGATGAAGTTAAAAATGTTTCTGATTTGGACTATAAATTAGATGTTGGTAAGAGTCTGATGAGATATGAGGATGAAGATGAAATGAGGAGAAAGAATGTGTTGATAAGGAGGATGAAGATTTTGTGAGTTGATAAGGAGGATGTTGTTATTGGTAAGGATTACGAGGATGAAATGGTGCTAACGAGGGTGGTGAGGATGTTGTTGTTGGTAATTTTCTTATTTTTGTTTTCATGTTTATCTATATTAAATAGAATTCATGAGTTTTTTTTATGCGTTTGCAATTATAAAAAGTTGTATAAACTAAGTAATGATATTTTTAATGATTGACTTGATATAGGAAATCATTTTTTATGAGTTGTACACAATGCGATATAATTGTCTAATTCTATAAGTTTCATTTTTGTTTCAGAAGATTTTGAATTAGTTATATACATTTCATTTAGTTTTATCGAATTTCAGTCATTTTCACTTGAGGTGATAGTGTTTGAAATTGAGTGTAACTTTTAACTTGTCTTAACTAAATTTTTATTTCATGAACTATTGTTTTTAATTTTTGCAGAATTGTTTGAAACAGTTATACATCAATTTCAGGAAGTTACGATCAATTTCATTCACTTTTAGTTGGGGTGGAAATAGGTAAAATTCGTGTAAAATTGATTTGAAATATTTTAATGATTAAGTCTGGTCGATTGACCCATTTTCAAGTTTGGTCGGCTACAACGATTAAGGATAAAAAAGTATTAAAGGGGAATAAAAGGTTAGTAATTATTGAAGACAATAATAGTTGGTCGACTATTGTAGATAGTGGTTAAACTTTTCAAAAAATCAACTATTGTTCCGGATGAAATAGATGAAAATTGTCGATCGGGTATTACCGGTGAAAATATTGATTCTCATCATTTTTTGGAACTGCTTCCTTGATCGAGATGTAAGGGTGAGGATTCTCCGAATTTCGTGAGGATCCCAATTGATGGAGACTCTCCAAAATAGTTGGGACGAGTGACTCCATCCCCAATAAATTTCTATGGAGATACCCGCAAATTTTCGCAAAATTTCCCTATATGTAAAATTTCCCTATATGTAATTATTTATTTTTTATATACTTATATTTTTAATAGAAATACTACAATACCAAAGTTATACGTGAGAGCAAGGCCCAATATGTCATAGTGTTTTATAGAGGTGAAGTGAAGCAATGACAGCAGAACATTTGAATAATTAGAAATCAGATTTTATAAGCATTACCCTATAAGATAGTGGAGATACACTGTCAATTCGGACAATAGTTTTTTTGTTAAGTCTTTACAGTAGTTTATAGTTTATTGGTTACCTATTACCACCGATTTTGTATATGTAGAACGATAGAAATTTAATGATTTTTTTTTTTAAAATTAAGTCAAAAGAACATATATATGCTACATATTGTGAAAAGAATCAGAAAATCAAAATTATATAAGCTATTCAATGAGCATCTGCTGCAACAACAATAATTCATCTTGCTTACCATGAACAATTTGTTCATCTGTCCATTTCTGATAACGGATTTGGGATTTCTCATTATCCGTGAAGATCCGTATGAGGAAGGAATATTGATATAAAAATCCCTTATATGTTTAATGAGGATCAACAATTATTGAAGCCAACTTTCATCGACTATTTTAGTTTGAGGGTGAAAATTTTCAAAAACAGAAAAAGGATCCGGATAAAATGGACTATCGGCCATTTTTTTCCAATACTGGTCGATCGAGTGTTTGATGGTGAAAAGGTTGATTCTCATCATTTTTTGGGATGTGCTTTACTAACTGAGATGCGTGATTCTTCGAAGTATCACCGGGTTTATATGCTTTTGTCACAACTACAAGTTCTGGTTACATATTTCAGTAACCACGTGTTTCAATGGTTTCATTATAATTTCTTATTTCACTGTTGTATCTTTTAGGGCTCGTTTGGTTCGCGGAATAGGTTAGGAATATAATAACTAATCATAGCCTATTCCTATTCCTATATTTGATTGGCTTTTTTTTATCATTGAATAACTATTCCACGGGATAGCTATCCCACAAGCGAAAGAATACATGTTCTTTACATGAACCTAGGAATACCTATTCCTTAAGTTATATTTTATTACATTCCAAAAATACTCCCTTCCATATATCAATCAAAACAATAAGAGAGAGAAAAATATAGAAAATAGGGAAAACGAAAAAAGTGCGAAAAACGCCAAAAACGAAGAATATGACAAAAACATAGAATAGAAAGAAAACGTGAAAAATAGAAAAAACATAGAATACAGGAAAACGTAGAAAAATACAAAAAAAATGGAAAAAACATGAAAAACGCACAATATGGAAAATGTAGAAAAATACGAAAAACGAAAAAACATGGAAAACATAAAATATGGAAAAACGTAGAAAACACAAAAACGAAAAAAGAGAAATAGTAGAAAACGTGAAAGACGTAGAAAATGGGAAAAACGCAGAATATGGGAAAACGCAGAATACAGGAAAAACACATAATAAAGGAAAACTGATTATACAAGAAAATGCAGAATACGCTAAAAATACAAAAAATGGAAAAAAAACATAAAACACAAAAACACTAAATACGGGAAAAAAACACAGAATACAAGAAAAATATAGAATATAGGAAAATACGGAAAAAGGATAATACGTGGAAAATGTAGAAGATAAAAGCACGCAGAATACTGAAATAACACGAAAAACAAAAAATACGGAAAAAAACACATAATAATGGAAAACGCGAAAAAGGAGAATACAAGAAAAAGAAAAACGCAGAATACATGAAAAATGTATAATATAAGAAAAACACAAAATATAGGGAAAAACGAAGAATGCATGAAAAACACGAAAAACAAAGCATACGGGAAAATGCAGAATACAGGAATACACAAAAAAAATGGAGATTATTTGAGAACGCAGAATACAGGAATACACAAAAAAAATGCAGAATACTACCCTTTGTTGTATTTTTCCCACATTCTTCGTTTCTCTTTTTACTATTTTTTCGTGTTCCACATTTTCACATATTCTGCATTTTTCTCGTTTTTATGCATTTTTCCCATGTTTTGTGTTTTTCTTTTTTATTGTGTTTTTTGTACTTTTACTGTTTTCTCATTTTTCATGTATTCTTCGTTTTTCTCGTTTGTTACATTTTCCCATATTCCACGTTGTTCCTTTATTATGTGTTTTTCATGTTTGTCTCATTTTCCGTAAAAAAATATACGTCTTTTGTGTATTCTTTATTTTTCTCATTTTCTGCATTTTCACGTTTTTCACATATTCTGCGTTTTTCTGTATTTTGCATTTTTCAGGTTTCCCCATTTTCTACATTCTCCTATTTTTTGCATTTTCCGTGTTTTCATATTTTTAGCATTTAATATACATTAAATACTTATAATGTTGATGGTAATAATTAAATTTTGAAAATAAACTAGAAATTACGCATGAGGTTCAAACTATAAACTTAGTTATTCATTTCTATCACATTCCATCAACCAAATAGATATTCCTAAAATATATATATTTTATTCCCTGCTATTTTATTCATATGGAATAGCTATTTTATTTCACAAATATTTTAATCCCTTCTATTTTGTTCATGTGGAATAAATATTCTATTTCAAGAACCAAAAGAAACCTTTATTTCTATGCATGTATTTTCACTTTGTAGGATTTGAATCTATAGAAAACAAATAATGTAACAGCAGCTGCAGTCTTTTATAATCAGTGAAATAGAGAAGCAATTTTAACTTCCCTTTTTTATCTTCAAATTTGGGTATTATAGTTAATCTGCTCATGAGTACTCTTAGAATCAACATTAGAGTTTGAATATGTATCATTTCCTCTTTAATCTTGACATTCAAATGAGTATTAACAATGTATAAATTTAAATATTCTCAGAACCATCAAATCCTTGCAATTTTGTATTATTTTCTAATTTATCCGCTCTATCAACAACTGCTTATTCTTGGGGAGATGGAGAAATTAGATTTCACATTCCTAAATTAAATGATGAACTGTAAAAGATGATATATTTTTTTGGTGAGCTGTAAAAGATGATATAAATCTGGAACAAATTATATAAAAAGAAGTATTACTAAAAAGCAGACAACCTGCAGAATTATAGAGATAGTACAGTACAGCTTTTAGATATTAACCTGAGCAGCAAAACGAAGGGATTAGAGCAAGAAAATATGCATGTGGTTTAGTAGTAGCGGGTGGATGTATCGTAAACACGGCCCCCCTGGTATGCACTTCTAGGTTCGAACCCCTGATCCCGGGAGCCCCCAAGAAATTGCCGGTCTCTGTCTCGGTCTCTGTAGGATTCAAAACTATCATTATTATAAGCTCGATGAGCTTCATTGGTAACAGTTGAGGGTGTGTTTCCCATGTAACCACTAGATCCCATGCCACTGCGGTCCATCACTGTTTGCTGATATTGATGTTGCCGTACAAGAGACTCCTTCCGGAGAAACTCATCTCTGCGGCTGGCATGTTGGGTCCGTAGAGCTGCCAGTTGCTCCTGATACTGAGTGTTTATTGCATTTACCTTCTGAAAAGAATTGCATAAATATCAATCAACCGTTTTATGAGTTTGAATGATCATAAAACTATCAATCAAATACAACATCTTGACCAGTCCCATTATTCTCCTTTCCTTTCTGTTTCAATTTTGTTAACTACCCCAACATAAATAAATACAAACAATTTAAGGACATGTAAATTTGAAATACACAATCCTTTCCAAATTCAAGGACAGAAACTCAAACTTACACTGCACAAGGAAGGAACAATTGAACCTGAAATGTATATTTGTGGATACATTTTACCTTCGTTTAGTTTCATTTATGATAGGGGAAACTAAATTCTTCCTCTGAAAAGTGAAAGACAAGAAAGAGAAATACCTGAATCCTAAATTTACTAACTTCAACACAGCCTCAAAAGTGTTCGGTGGCATTTCTCAAATAATCCCTAATATTTTTCTTTTGTTTAATTGGTTTTCAATTAAGTCCGTCTCATTGGTATACTCAAATGGTTAGTCCAAAATCATCAAGTGACAAGATTTTTCAAGGCTTTTAACTGGACCATCTAGTGAACAAATAAAATTGAACTTGTAGACTTGTTATAAAGGTAAAAACTGGAAAAATAAATAAATGGGAAATTAATTAGAACAATTCCAATTCAAGACCAGCTGATGCAATTTTCAGAATCCATGATAACATCATGTATGAAGATAACATAAAGAAAAAGTTTCATGATTTCCCTCTTCGGCAATAAATTTATCATCTTATAGAAAAATGCCACGAAAAGGAAGCCCCTTTTGACTTTTCTTGAAACCAAATAGAGTGTCCGAGGTAAGGATATCAACATAAGCAAGCAACCTTCTTCAGATTAAAAAGTAATACCTATTCTCTTTCCCCTCTTTCAAATTTCATTCATATCTTACTTTTGTTCAATTTCTTCAGTTAATTTTAAGAAAAAATATCATATTTTCCATAAAGAAGATTGACTTGAAAAAAAGAAGAAGTAACATGTGGCATCCCCACAAACCTAATTGATAGCAATACTTGCCAGTTAATAGTTTAGAAATTAGAAGTAACAGTTTAAGATATAAAAAAAAAATTACATATGTACTTGATCAAATAAACTAAGCATTCTAATTCATGAATGTGAAAGGAGATCACCTGGGTCGCCTGAGGCGAGAGGCGACCCAGGCGTTCCTTCCCCCACCTTCTGCACTGGAAGGCGAGCGTTATGCAGAAGGCGAACGCCTGGCCGCCACAGGCGAGAGGCGGTCGGAGGCTAGAGGCGGTCGCCTTCTGCACTTCAGGCGGTAAGTTACAGTTTTTTAAAAAAAAAAAAAAACAAATATAAAAGGGATTTTTAGGTTAAGAAATTCAGAAACTTTCAATTGAAAGAGCAAAAAAAGAAAAGCAAAATAGCCACAACAGCACCGATCGAGCAGAGACAGAAACTTCCTCTCCACCCAAGAACACCGATCGACAAAAGGCCGGCAACCACCCACCATCGATTACAGGTACTGGCTGTTCTCCTTTCTTTTATGTTTCTTTCTATACTCTTCTCTCTTGTCTGTTATCCTTTGTTTTATTTTTCTTTCTTTACTCTTCTACTTCTATTTTTCTTTTCTCATCTTCATCCTACTGTTATGCTGCCCAAATTTCTACTCTTTATTATGACTTAAGCAAATGTTATGCTGCCCAAATTTTGTGATTTCTGTTAATATGACTTAAAGCAAATGTTATGAAAGTGTGTGAAAGTTTATGCTAATGCTACTGTTATGCAAGTTTATGAATGTGTGTGAAGTGAAATGTGTGAAAGTGTTTAAAACTGTATGAAAGTTTGTGAAAGTGTATGAAACAGTGGCTTACAAGTGTCTAATTTTCCAAATTTTGCAGGCTTTTGGACATGAGTATTAGTATTCTAATACATCGAAAGCGACAACAAGAACGGATCCTTGTTGGAAGTATGTGCAAAAGGTCAAGCAGGGAATTCAAATGATCTCAGAGGTTAAACTAGTCAATTTGAGTTATGGTTTCATTTTTTGTGTTTTTCTAATTTGTTTGTCGCGCGTGAGGCGGTCCCCTCGCCTTGAGGTGATATTTTGCCCTTATCGCCTCGGCTTGCCTTTCGACTTTCAACTATGTTCTAATTTGTAAACATTTAACTTGTTAACGGCTAAGACATCAAATACCTACAATTTTATTGCTAATATGTGATATCAAACGCCCAAAACATTAAGAGAGAGAGAGAGAGAGAGAGAGAACTTTTAAATGGCAAGGAAATAAGAAATAAGGTAGAGCATTCTAAATTCTTCATTCAGATAGATTTTTTGTGTCGGCAATCTGTTCCACTAATATTGAAAGATGCAGGATAAAAAGTTCAGTAACACGCTATCACCATGGAAGTAGGGTTGTGATGTCTCTAACCAAGAAAGAAAACAGTTCACAAAAAATTACTACGTATTGAGAGTAAAACTAAGTTGCAGTCCCATCATAACCCACAGCTCAGGTTTAAGTTTTAAATATTATATATTGTTTACATGACTTTTAACATGGTAGAAAGCATTTGAAGAGCATAATATTTCATGTAACAGGGTTAGTCTAGCTGGTAAGCACAGGAATCATTTTTAAAGTCAACCATATTTGATAGCACTGGTGTCTACGGTTATTTCTTGAAAGAGGGCCTTAATGACTTCTAACAGAAAATAGTAAACACAAGTTTTTATGAGTCAAATTCTATGCAATTACATCAGTCAAATTGCTTTCCTTATCAACCTTGCAACGATTCTACGAAAAGGCACTCCAGATTGATCTCAAATACATGATGCCAATGCACCCTAAATGACTTTCTAATAGGACAGGTAAACAGTATTTGTAGAGAGAAAATGATAGACAACACCTGTAAGAGCATAATAGTCCACCCAATCCGGTTATTCTAGTAGGTAAGCAGAACTCCTTTTCCTCTGTCAAACCAGGTTTCAGTTTTAATTGGAAGCATTCCAGGACTATTGATAGAAATCCAACACAGAAAAGATAATTGAATACAGAATACTGATATATTGATAGATCTCCTTAGTAATTACTGAAATAGCAAAGGAAAATAAGAATGAACAGGAAGGATAAATGAATTGAGACTACACCCAATGCCCACAGGAAGTATGAACTCCCCCCTTAACACTAGGCAGAGCCTCTGCTAATAAGCAGCCACACAAGAGAAAATAACAAAATACTCAACACCCAAAAAATAACAACTAATTCCCACTTATACTCAACATATTACCCAAACTACCCTCCAGCTCATCTTCCCAAATAACCAACTTCTGCTGCCAGCCAGCAGTTTACCCCTTCCAGAACATTCCTACTAATGGGCTAGGCCATTCTCTATCATTACCCACCCATTCAAAACAGTATTGTACTCAAGATTGTAGGTAAGGAACTCATAATTGATAGGAACTATATCAATCCATGACCTATTTTTCAGTGCCATAGTTTGGATCTGCAGCCAAAGCAAGACCATCAAATGATGCAAGAGAACGTGGAATAAGTGTGTGTAGTATGGTGGCATGCCAAAATGACACTTGAGGTCTACAAACCATAGTTTGCTAAGAACCCTGCTGAACTTAACAGCAAGTATTCTGATAGAGATCGGGCTAACAGGGATAATGTGCTAGATCCTAATCAAAGGAAGCCCAAAGTGTGGAGAGTTTACACAAGGAGGGGCAAGGGTCATACGGGGCATATTGGTAATTAACAGTAGGAGTTAGTTATTTTGGGATTGATGAGCCGTAAAGGGAATAGGGAGTATAAGAGCATGTGTCAGGGGATCCTTTAGGGTATTGGGAATATTGTTATCGATATTGGCTGCTTAGTGCAGAGGCTCTACTTTTGGGTAGAGAGGGGGATTGAGAGTTCTCAATTCATTTATCTTTCCTGCCTTTCTTCTTCTATTTGTTTCCCTACCCTTTTTATATCAATGAATACCAGCATCAGTTGTTCAATGAGTGCTTGTGTGTGCTGTTATTGAGAAATACTTACCTGCTGTGAGGTTCTATATCTATATTTTCTATCAAATTGGTCCGACCTGCCGAATCCGAAGAGATGGGGAAGACTGCCGATGGTGCAGTTCAGGCAAAGATAGAAAATCACGATGAAATATTAGAAGCCATGGAAACACAGCTGGAAGATCTGAAACACCCTGTTTCCTCCATTCAACAAAACATGGAGGCTGAACACCAGCATAATTTAGGTCAGGATGAGAAGTTCGACTTACTCCAACAGGCATAGTTATTAAAGGCGCAAGGCGCACTAAGGCATAAGGGGGTCCTGGAGCCTCGGCGCAAGGCGCAACTTAAGGCACGCGCCCGAGCGACTCGAGGCACACCAAAAAAAAATCATAAATTCATAATACTAGTCACAAATAATCACAAATAGTCAAATACCAACAATAAAACCATAAAATGCATGAGCTAAGTTCTAGTTAACTACTAAGGCATAATGTCTACTGTGATATGTATAGTAAAAACTTTCGATCTTTGTCCGTCTCTGTTTTTCTTTTATTTTCTGAACTTAAAAAACCCTAAAATACCCTCAACCCTAAATTACCCTAAGGTAGCCGAGGCGCGCGCCTTGCGCCTGGCTTAAGGCGCACTAAGGCGCGCCTTTATAACTATGCCAACAGGATATGCGAGAATTGAGGATTCTGTTAACAGGGGTTGTGAAGCATTTGGGCAAACGACCCATGGGAGAAAAAGAAGAGGACCCAAAAATTTCAGAGCACAGGGAACCGACTGTAACTCAGGTGCAACCTAATGGTTCTCATGGGCGTTTCTTTCATCAGGGCTCTCCTCAGGGACAATCTCACCCTCAAGCAACACCAGAAATGAGGTTTGTCATGAGACCTAATCACTTTCCCGATTCTAATTTCTCTCTTCAGAAGGTTAAATTACAGCGTTCTCCGGCCACGATCCCCGAGGTTGAATTACTAAGGCCGAATTATATTTCAACGTCAATGAGATTCCACCACATCATCGTCTGCCAAATGCCTAGATGTGTATGGATGGTCCAGCCATTCACTGGTTTTCTATTTTGCAGAGTTCTTTACCGACAATTGAATGGGAGCAGTTCAAGGCTGAACTCATGAGCAGATTCAGTTGTGTCACCATGTACAACGCACAAGAAGAACTCGCGGCACGCAATAGACCGGAACGATATCAAAATACATCGATGCATTTGAATTAATTGCATCTCAGTTAAACACCCAGCCCAGGAGGATTATCTCGGTTTGTTCATCAATGGATTACGAAAAGAAATCAAGGGTTGGGTCAGGATCATGCGGCCAGCCACTAGGGTTGATGCTATGCGGATGGTGAGAGATGTAGAATCCTCCAATTTAGTGCCGCCGATGACGAGTGCGTAGAAAGGAACGATGGTTCCTTATCAAGGGGGTGACGTTCGACGTGTTGCTTCTGGGGGGCATGTATTCACCAGCACGTGGCATCATAATCCACAAACATATGGGGGCCGTGACAGATATGGTATGGATAAAAAATTCGGGTATGACCCAAAAACCCATGGAGCCTCCACTAATCTCAAATACCCAGAACGCAAACTTCTTCCTATTTCATCTAAACCTAACGATCGGCCAACCCATGACCGTTAAATAGGAATGCGTGAGATGGAGGAGCGCCGGTAGCGTGGGCTATGTTTCAAATGTGGTTTAAAATATAGTCCCCAACACCGTTGTACAAAAGGTAGTCTGCGTCTCATTGTCATTGATGAAGTGGAGTCGGACGAGGAAGGCCAACCCTCACCGGCCAGTCCGTATTGTCATCGTCAACAATGAAGTCCCAGTTGTCGTCATGGTCGATTCTGGGGCCTCACATAATTTTGTTTCCTCTCGATTGGTGCAAGCCTTAAAGCCGCCATGTGTTACTGTGGCACCAATTGGAATACAGTAAGGAGATGGGCATCGCCTCTTCATCACTCAACAATGTCAGTCACTTTCTTTAACTCTCAATATGATGAGTTGTACTGTGGAAGCTCTGGTGTTAGAGTTGGGCAGTCTGGACATGATATTAGGAATGGCTTGGCTACATACTTTGGGGGTTGTAGTTCATGACTGGGATTTATAATTGATGAAATTCACACGAGGGAAAATCTGTGGTTTTGCAGGGCCAAAAGGATCATGAGCAATCTTCTGCTTCTTTACATACCTGGTTGCAAGGCACACAGGGGGGCCTGTTCAAAGCGGAGGTTGTGACTCCGGTGGGATTGACTACACAACAGGAACATGAATTGACATTCGTTCTCACGCAATGGCAATCAGTTTTTCAGGACCCTCAAGGCCTTCCCCCACGACGACAACACGATCATGCCATTAACCTCAAACTAGGGAGCGGGATCGGTTAGTGTACGGCCATATCGGTACCCTCACACACAGAAAGAAGAGATTCGACGACAAGTTGCCGAGATGCTGCAACAGGGGGTAATTCGTTCTAGCTCCAGTGCCTATTCTAGCCCTGTGTTACTAGTTAAAAAGAAAGATCAGTCATAGCGTTTGTGCATTGATTATCTAGAATTGAACAAGGTCGTCGTTCCAGATAAATACCCCATTCCAGTGGTGGAGGAATTGTTGGATGAGTTGAGTGGTTCTCAATATTTTACTAAAATTGACTTAAAGTCCGGATACCACCAGATCCGTATGCGGCTTGGAGACAAAGTGAAAACAGCATTCAGAACTCATGACGGCCACTATGAATTTTTGGTCATGCCCTTCGGGCTTACCAACGCTCCCTCTACTTTTCAAAGTGTGATGAATGAATTGTTTCGGACATGGTTACAGAAGTTTGTATTGGTATTTTTTGATGATATATTGGTTTTTAGCTCGTCTTGGGAGTCCCATATTACTCATGTTTCGCAAGTGCTACAGGTTTTGGACTCTCAGGGGTTTAAAGCTAATAAGAAGAAGTGTTCATTTGGGCATTCAGAGGTTGAGTATTTGGGGCATGTAGTATCTGCACAAGGTGTTGCTATGGACCCTCAGAAAATTAGTGTTGTCCAACAGTGGCCTGTCCCTCAAAACGTGAAGGGTGTTCGTGGTTTTTTGGGATTAACGGGCTATTACAGAAAGTTTATCCGTGATTATGGGAAGTTGGCACGACCACTTACAGAATTGACGAAGAAGAACAATTTTCAATGGAATTCACAAACTCAACTTGCTTTTACCATTCTCAAGGAGAAGTTGAGTACTGCCCCGGTTTTGGCTTTACCAAATTTCTCTCAACCTTTTTCTATCGAATGTGATGCCTCGGGTACTGGCATCGAAGCTGTTCTGCGACAACAGAAATAACCAGTGGCTTATTTCAGCAAAGCCCTATCGGAGAGAACCCTGGCTAAATCCACATATGAAAAAGAATTAATGGCGTTGATCCTAGCCATTCAACATTGGCGACCATACTTACTCGGGCAACGCTTTACATTGTATACGAATCACAAAAGTCTTCGTCACTTGCTTACCCAATGTATTACTGCAGCTGATCAACAGAACTGGCTGGCCAAGCTAATAGGGTATCAATTTGACATTTTTTACAAACTGGGATCCCACAATGGGGCTGCTGATGCATTATCTCGACAACAGGAAGGGGGAGAATGTATGGCCTTAGTTTCTACACCAATGTGGCCTGATGGGAAGAAATTACTAGCTGAAAGTCAAAATGATGCTCATTTACAATCAATTGTTTCTGCTCTTAACAGTAATCCTCAAAGCAAGCCAAGCTACCATCTCAAAAAGGGTATATTATACCACAAAGGCAGGTTAGTGATACCCGCTACTTCCAAGTGGATTCCAACCCTCCTCACTGAATTTCACAGCACACCAACAGGGGGACACTCCGGCTACTACCGCACTTCCAGGAGAATGGCAGCCAGCATTTATTAGGTGGGGATGGTAAAGACTATAAAGGAATTTGTCCAAAATTGTGATACATGTCAGCATTACAAGACTTCTACCTTGGCACCTTGGGGCCTTTTACAACCACTCCCTATTCCGGACGTCGTTTTGGACGAGATTTCAATGGATTTTGTGACAAGGTTGCCTAAATCTCAAGGTTTTGAGGCCATTATGGTTGTGGTCGACCGCCTGTCAAAATATAGCCATTTTGTGGCCCTCCGCCACCCGTATACAGCTCGTTCAATTGTAGAGACGTTTATGAAGGAGGTGGTTCGTTTACATGGTATCCCAAGTTCAATTGTTAGTGACCACAACCCGCTGTTTCTTAGCAAATTTTGGCAAAGAAATTTTCAAAGTTTCAAGGCACCAGTCTACGTTTCAGTTCTGCCTACCACCCAGAGACGGATGGCCAGACTGAGGTAATTAATCGTTGCTTTGAATCTTACCTCCGTTGCTTTGCTGCTGAACAACCGAAATCTTGGAGTGATTGGTTAGCTTGGGCTGAATATTGGTATAACACCACTCACCACTGTTCTACGGGTACGACCCCTTTTGAGGTTGTGTATGGCCGTAAACCTCCCACTGTCACACAATTTATCCCTGGGGAGATTAAAGTAGAAGCAGTGGCCTTTGAATTACATGATCAAGATGAAGCACTTTGTCAATTAAAGCGTCACTTGTGGCATCCTCAACAACAAATGAAGCTCAGTGCTGATAAAAAAAAAAGACGTTCCGTCGAGTTTGCGGTAGGCAATTGGGTCTTCCTTGAACTCCGGCCCCACCGACAGCAATCTGTGGCCCGTCGTATCTGTCCTAAGCTCGCTCCTCGATTTTACGGCCCCTATCCAATTCTGGAACGCGTGGGAACTGTGGCTTACAAATTACAACTGTCGTCTTCTAGCAAAATCCATCTGGTGTTCCATGTATCCCTGCTCAAGCGACCTTTAGGCAATCAACAGACTGTGGTCCCTTCTCTTCCCCCGGAACTGGAGTTGGACGATTCTGTGATGTCACTCCCTGCAGCGATCCTGGCCAAATGGATTGTCCAAAAACATGGGGATACCATTTCCCAATGGCTGATTCAGTTGAAGAATAAACCAGTTGACAGTGCTACATGGGAAGATGAGTTCACAATTCAGGCTGAATTTCCAACCATTAGTCTTGAGGACAAGACTGTTTTTGAGGAAGGAGGTATTGATAGAGATCGGGGCTAATATGTTGGATCCTAATCAAGGGAAGCCCAAAGTGTGAAGAGTTTACACAACAGTAGGAAGGAGTTAGTTATTTTGGGATTGATGAGCTGTAAAGGGAATAGGGAGTATAAAGAGCATGTGTCAGGGGATCCTTTAGGGTATTGGGAATATTGTTATCGATATTGGCTGCTTAGTGTAGAGGCTCTACTTTTGGGCATAAAGGGGGATTGAGAGTTCTCAATTCATTTATCTTTCCTGCCTCTCTTCTTCTATTTGTTTCCTACCCTTTTTATATCAATGAATACCAGCATCAGTTGTTCAATGAGTGCTTGTGTGCTGTTATTAAGAAATACTTACTTGCTGTGAGGTTCTGTATCTATATTTTCTATCATATTCCATCTCTAAATACCACCTCGTCCAAAGAATCTTCCAGTTTCGTTGTCACCCGCTGAATATTAGTCCCAAGCCTTATGACATCCATTTCAGTAAGAGAATGAACAAAAGATGCCCAATCTCCATGTACTATGTGCACTATAGATGCAAGTATAGCAAATTGATGCTTCTTTCCCATCTAGCATAGTAAACCAAAATCCAGGAACCCTATTTGTCTTGATGAGATGTAGCGCAAGTTTCTTGACTGTGGATGAGCATGTAACAAGCCTATTTCAAGGAGCTAAAAGTCTTGCATCCACTCCTTTTCTAACCATATCAAGAAGCCGCGATTTGCTTCAATTTTCTCCCTTTCTGAACACGTAGCACCATGACTAATGGAATTACTATTAGATTGATCTAATATACGAGAAGGACTTTCCCCATCCACCCGCTCCATTATTAGAACTTTCTTCCCACTCAAATGATCATATATTTTTGGGATGCACATAAATGGAAAGGATGAATGAGCATACAAAATTTTTGGAGGCATTGGCAGCCTCTTGAGTATAATCCAGTTCCCCAACTAAACCTTTCCGAGCTCATCAGCATAGAGGCGAAGGTCGTTCCTTCTCTTTGCTATCTTTTGCAACAATCCCAGCCCAAGTCGAAGTATAGAGATAGCTCGAACTACCACATGGTGCAATTAAGACGCTGAAGTTTCACAACTACTTTAGTGCCATGTATACCTGAACAAATGATGTCGCAGCTACAGCTTCCTGAGAAATATTGCTAAAGACAACCTAATTCTTCCTCTATGATTTTCATAGCCATATTCCTGGCAAAAGGAGGGATTTGATCATGCAACTCAGTGCCCATTATATCTGGTTTTGTGGGAAGGGGCTGACCAACTGTCCTAAAAACTTGGTTTTGGAGCTCTTATGGACGCTTCTTTTTTTATCACATGCAGAGCAAAATATATCTTTTGTAAGCTCTTTGTCGAACCTCACCTGACATAGAGCATTCTAATTACCCCACTCATAAAATACCCAATTCTGTTAGTAGGCCCCTTACCCTGAGCTGAATCATAGATAGATGGACTCCACTTAGTGGATCCCAATTGATGTTCATGTAACTCGTTTCCCCAGTTTCCACTAATTTCTTGCAACAGCAAATGAGGTTTTGATTGGAATATTTTTAGGACACCAATTTCAGCCACCAAATTGAAATTGGGCAAGAATTTCTCCATTCTACCCTCCAAACTTGAATATGGAGCCGTGACCCTGAGTTCGAAGTTTAATTGGCTCAAATGAATCCTTCTTCTCGAGATCGTGCAACACTGAAATTTTCGAGATTGGGACACCTCCTTGGTATGAGAACAGCTCCCCTTCAATGCAATTCTGGAAATTTTTCTCTCCCACCTTGCCAAACAAGAAATGACACCACATCTAGAGTTACCAACCATTCAAGTTTTAGGATCTCATAAAATCTCATCAATATCATCCGATCAACAACTTTTGCACAAATAGAATTAACCGCATCAATTTCCTTGGTAGAATTACCACCGCTTGAGCGCATATTGTCTATTTTTTTTTTAAAATGTCAAAATAAATTAAAAGCTTCACCTCGAACATGAGAAATGTCACTGATTGCGGGTAAAAAGGTAAACATGAGCTTCCATTCCCTTTCTTCACAATTTAGCCAAAATTGAATACCTAGAAAATCGGGTTTCTCGTAACATAAACTGAGTCATTTCTCTTCACTGTCTTCCCAATTGTTATGAAGTAATTGACAAGCTGCTTCATTGGAATGGTTGCTTTGTTTCTGTGTACCTAAAACAGAGAATTGCTTTGTGCAATTGGCAACAACAGCAATTTTCCTCTTCGATTGAGATTCATCAACCTCCTCTCTAAGTAGATTACTTTGACCCGTATAAAAAACAGGTGTGTTACATGTTGTGGGTCCCTTGAATGGAGCATTTCAGCCCTCCCACAAAACTTGCCCTTCATCTCGCTAACGCTGCTGTGAACCCTTCGCCGTCGACATATCTCTCGGACAGAAACTCTGTGGTAAAAGGTGGACGCAAAAAACAGTTCTAGAATCATGTAGTTTCTCTCAACTCTGTATTGTAGCTATCCACCATTCCTCAAAAATTTCTTCATATTGCTGTTCAGGTTCCTGAGCTTTCCATGAAACTATGGGCTCTAACCCTTTCTTCTAATTTCCTTCATCTTCCTCACCCTTAGAATCTGAATCCACAACATCACCATGTAAGTTTCTGCTTCTTTGTCCACTTGTTTGTTTGGAGTATCTTGACCCATTTCAAGAAGCCTCCCTGGAGCAGAGGTGGTATTCTCACCTATCCTGACTTATTCGGACCATATCACCCGGATTGCCCTCTGTTCCTTCCACCATTCCTGCCCTACCACGCGAAACGGATGTTCATCAATCACCGGTTGTGTCTCCTGTTTCTTGACCCAGTTGGTGAACTAAGATGGGAAATCATCAAGAGACAACTGCATCTTGTTCATGGATTGCGTCAAGTTGTTTCCAATCCAATAAGATGTTTCCTACTCCCGATATTCTTGCATCTGTATTGTCAAATTTGTTTTGGATCCTTGGATCCATCTCGCCAGCAATTTTGGACATCCAACAGGTTGGACGAATTGATAGAAACGCAACACAGGAAAGATAATAGGATAGAGAATATTGAAATATTGATAAATCTCCTTATTAATTACTAAAATAGCAAAGGAAAATAAGAATGAACAAGAAGGATAAATGAATTGAGACTACACCCAATCCCCACGGGAAGTATGAACTCCCCTCTCAACCAGTAGGCAGAGCCTCTGCTAATAAGCAGCCACAGAAGAAAAAATAACAAAATACTCAATACCCATAACATAACAACTAATTCCTACCTATACTCAACATATTACCCAAACTACCCTCCAGCCCATCTTCCCAAATAACCAAGTTCTGTTGTCATCCAGCAGCTCACCCCTTCCAGAATATTCCTACTAATGTGCGACCATTCTCTATCAATTATACATTAAATATACTAGGTTAGTGTATACTAGGAGCTTGAGAGAACCCATGACCACATAAACCAAAAAGGAAAAAGTGCTTGTTTTCCAGTTACAATTCAACATAGGATATGTGATCACACCCTAAATGGTGCAACGATTAGGAACTCAATATACCATAATATTGCACATAGGATATGTGATCACACCCTAAATGGTGCAACGATTAGGAACTCAGTATACCATAATATTGCACCGGATGCACAAATCTCATGAACAAGAGGTGAACTAGCAAAGTGTAAAGGTAAGAGCATCCATGTTCCACCTTGCTATTATTACTTTTAATGCTCACACCCTATTTGAACAGTCTCTCCCTCCCCCAAATGGTGCAACGATTTTCATTTTCCCACCGGTTCCAGTAACATCACACTCATAACCTACTTGAAAGAAAAATCTAACGATTGTCTACATGTTGATAACATACATGAAGGTTCAAGAAACCATTTAATTGGCATTAGAAAATAATTATGGTATCATAACTCATAGTTGTCAAATTGAGATTCGACTCGTGAATCGAAATCCCCATTTTGCGAATCGTGACTCGTGAATCGAATCGTAAGATTCAGTTCAAATTTATAAGATTAAAAAATTATATATTTACCATGTTGAACTCAAAATATTATCAAATCCATCTCCACTAAGTTATCAAATATTAGTCTATAAATGTAATTTTAATGTCAAAAAAGAAATCATATCAACCAAGTACTTACAATTCAAATCTAATGCAAATGCAATCCTAATAAAACTAATTCACAAATCAGACTCCGTTTAATAACTTAGTGGAGATGGAGAGTTTGAGCTTCTCACTTTTCTTTTTTTTTGTCTTGTTGTCAACTTGATAATAATGGAATGAAACTAGTTTGACTTGATAACTTGAAAAATAACAATCGGACGAGAGGATAGTGGATTTAGTAGTTAGTGTTGTTAAAGTTTTTGATGAACAGTGATGAAGATCCAACTCGAAATAGAATTGAATCGAATCGCGATCCGTAAGATTTTCTTACAATTTAGATTCACCCTATAGATTCTGCTCGAAATAAAGTTGAATCGAATTGTATGATTCGAATCGTGAATTGTAAGATTCTAACAACAGTCATAACTAACAAAGGCAGCTAAACAATGTTCGTCGGCCATTTTGTTATGCATGAAGAAAATGAAGCGAAGACTCTTGTGCAATGCTTTAAATGAATGCTTGTGGAAGTCTTATTTGTGTGCAGCTCTATAGTATTAGCCTATTAGGTATGAGAGTGCAATGTTAACTGCTACTGTGTTGAAGTCGTGTACTGATAAGTGATAAATTCTATTAGTATTCTTAAAAGTACCTTAGCTTTTGTACATATATTGAAGCTCTGAAACTCACCCTACACGTCACTTCATACATTACAGCACTAAAGCCAATGAGCTTTTGTTCCTTTCATTTCAGGTCATTTCTACATTCAGTCCTGATTAAATTTTTAAAAAAAAAAATTGTAGAGGTAATGCTATAACAATACTATTACTGAGTGTACATCTCTCTCTCTCTCTCTCTCTCTATATATATATATATATATATATAATATATATATGAGTCTTCATTGCCTAGTCTAGTCAACTAGACTCGTATCACCTGTTTCCATTGCGAAAATGATATAAGATATCAATGCCATATCATATTTAATCTAGGAGCTGAAGTTTCTTTTGATATAGAAAACTCCCCAGCTGAATTACCCCTTAAATATCTTGTGCAGAATATCATATTTCATATAAAGATACAAGCACAGAAGCAAGTAAAGCAGAAAATCTTTACTGCAAGGTCTGATAATAAATATCACCCCAGTAAACCCATCATCTAAGAGAACCTTTCCATAAATTGACCACCAGAAAGATACTATAGAATTAACCTATCATTGAACTGACCTCTCTGTGTCTGGAATTTTCTGCATCCTCAGCATCATTATGTTCCTTCACTAGATTTGTTAGGTTTTCAAAAAAAATCTGCTCAACACTCTCAAAAGTCTGCAACATAGTTTTGTCTTCAAAACCAATTTGCACGTCTTCCTCATGATGTCCAAACCTAGGATCACTCATACCCTGCTTCTCTAAGGCCAGTTTTTGCTCTGGCGGTTGCCCCTTTCCTTGAAAATGGGACCTTGATGCGTCAAGTCCTTGACCTACATCAATGCATACATATCCCTTTAGAACTCAACTCAACAACTAACTTTCAAAGATGTACAAGTCATATAAATTTCTAGGACACTGGAACTGCAAGAATCATCCAAAACTAGGAGATGAGAAGGAAATATGTTGATAATCAACATGAAGACCAAAAAGGGAAGTTAAACAAGCCATTTCTCATAGACCATAGTGCAAACTGCAAAGGCAATCAATGTCCAAATTAAAGTGTGAACTCTGTCAAATAACCTAATTAATGAACAAAATAATAAATTTAAGCAGTAAATTGATTAAGAAGAAAACTGAATTCATTCACAAATTGCCATTACAGTTTTCAGTTTAGCACTCCATCATTTACCTTCATTGTACATTTGAGAAGCCAGTGGAATTGCCATTTTTGATTCATCTCTTTCCCATCTCCATTGTCCATCTGGTTTTGATGTCACATAAGGATGCTCTCTCTCTGGAGTAAAGGCCTCCAATCGTCCTTGGAAATGATCAGATTCAGATCTATTTTCCATTCTCTGAGAAGACACATGCTGCATCTGACCAGCAACATACACGTTGGCACCAGGATCAGCATACTGTCCTGGTCGCCTCATCTTGTTTATCAAACAAACGAGATTATATTTAAAGTTACACCTGCACCATAGTCAGCACAACAAGCACAAATTGAATAAGTTATCAACGCATTTCATAAAAGGAGAAACGGAACTAAACTTGAAAATTAGCCTTGCAAATATAAAGGGACTGATCCTGAAAATGGAAAAACAAGTCAACAAATTTGGTCCAAGAGAAGAGAAAGGAAATTAAAACTATTCACCTCTAATGGATTGTGTAGAAATAAATACATAATACACTATTTTTAACCTCTAATGGATTATGTAGAAATAAATACACAATACACTATTTTTAACCTCTAGTCTCTTTACCTAAACCACACTTCTTTAAGGAACTGGAAAGACAATGAAAATACAAGCAAAAAATTGAGAAACAAACATATGGGCAAGCAGATTTTATAAATTAAAACCCTAAGAACAAAGGTTAACATAAAGCGCGAATAATAATAGCTAGATAGTAAGTACTAAGACAGACAGTGTGATTTCGTTACTGTTGTATGATTTTCCAATATCCTCTTTTTTCCTTGCTGAGCTTCAGACAAACCACGGAATATAACGAATGAGCAAACGCCGGCCCTCCAGAGTCCAGGCCGATTCGAATTAACTTTGCGACCGAATCATGCTTTTTCTTCTCGCCGTTCTTGATGTCATTTTATTGGATCCTTATATTTTAATTTTTGGGTAAATTACACACATGGCCACTGAACTTTACCCATTTTCACATTATGGACACTCAACTTCATTTCTTCTCGGTATAGCCACTGAACTTTACACTTTTTAACACCGGTGACCACTCAATTTTAACTAACTTCTCAAAATGACCATTAACGATCGTTAACGACCTCAAAATGAAAATATTCAATAATTAAAGTTGTTCAGAATGACATTTACCATGAAACCACATTTTTTATTTTCAAAAATCGTATTTTTTGGAGCTTTCTCTCTCTAATATTTCATTTTTTCTCTCCTAATTAAACAACACCTAAATAACCTCAAAACGAAAATTTTTAAGAATTAAAGTTTCTTAAAATATCATTAACGTTTTGGATTTTTTATTTTTAGCCGTCAATGGTCGTTTTGAGGTGTTAAATGGCCACCGATATTAAAAAGTATGAAATTCAGTGGAAGAAATGAAGTTCAATGGCCATAATGTGAAAATAAATAAAGTTCAGTGGCCATAGATGTAATTTACCCTTTAATTTTTTGCTCAGAGCATCACAAGAAAAACAATTTCCTATTACAAAACATTTTAATAAAAAATCATAACTAATGGTTGGAAAATTACACTATATATAACATTTGTTTTTTTACTTCAATTCAATTAATATATTTTTATTAATAATATTTATTGATTCGGAATATTATAAGGCCCAAGGGCCCAAGAAGTTAGGCCCATGAGACCACCCCAGCTCACTATAAATACCTTGGCCATGCGAAGGTAAAGGGGGCTCTCTCTCTCTTTGTCAACAACTACTAAATCGGGTACCCTCTAAGCTCTTCGATTAACTTTGCTTTAGTAATCCTCTCGAACATGAGACTGTCTTGATCGTCGGAGTGTACGCAGGGACCGCTTCCCGCGCAGGGACGAGAACCAGGAAGCACGAGGATCCTCGAAGGCAATCCAAATCACTGTAGGACATTCCTAATTATTTGGTGCGGTGATCGTGGACTACGAGTGATTTTTGAAGTATTCAGCAATATGCAGACACCAACTGAGTTCACGCCTGCCGGAGTGCCAAGCGCCGCGGCAACCAGTTCCATGACCGGCGAAGCGCGTCCTGCGCTGTCCACCCCAATTTCTCCCAGGAACCTGGCTCCATTGATGGAGGAGGTGGATCCCGAGGAGGAAGGAGCATACAACACTGCACAACTCCTCAGCGCCATACGGGGTTTTCAAACGACCCAGACCATTCACACGGCGGCTCAGATGAAGGTCATGGAGCAGCAACAAAACCTGTAGAAGGAGAACGCTAAAATCTGGCAATACCTCAAGGAGGCCGCAACGCCACAGCAAACAGGCACTGTCGCGAGCAGATTAACGGCCCCGGAGGCGCTCCCCGAGAGACTACCCGAGCCTGCCGCAGCTGCACTAAGTGCGCAAGGCGCGACGTCCGGGGGACCAGCAACCATCAACAACGAGGACCTACTGGTGCAAAAGATCCAACGATTTCTGGACAAGAGGGCGCTCGGGGGAGTAATGGGGGGAAGTGTCACCTCCAGCAAAACTCCGCTAGTGTAGAGGATCATTGAAACGAGGTTCCCTCGTGACTGGAAAGCCCCGCGATTATCCCAATATTCGGGGACCGAGGACCCGAATGATCACGTAGCCTCTTTTATGAGCACCATCAACCTCTACTCCAAAGACGATGACATCATGTGCAAAGTTTTCCCCACTACACTTTCCGCGAGTGCGCAGGAGTGGTATCGAGGATTGGCTCCTGAGTCCATCGATTCCTTCGACCTATTAAAAGATCTCTTTCTCTCTAGATTCGCTGCAGCAGCAAATGTAAGGAAGATCAGCTCGGACCTCAATGGGCTCAAGCAGCGGGCAACCGAGCCACTACGCAATTTCCTCTCCAGGTTCCACCATATGGCCTCTCAGGTCAAAGGCCTCAATCTGGAAGTGGCCCATGATGCCCTCGCAAAAGGCACCTCGTGCGAGCCCCTCAAACAAAAGTGCTTCAGGAAGATGCTCCGATCCTTCGAGGAGCTCATGACCATAGCACAGACCTTCGTCCGGTACGACGACTGTGATCGGCCAGTAGGGTATGAAGAATCGGAAAAAGACAAAGCCAGAGGAGACTCGCGGAAAGAAGAGAAAAGCAGGCTGATCGGGGAGGCACGAGACGGAGGACGGACACGTAGGGAGGCCACCATACCTTTTCCTGCGCGAGTAGAACAGACGAGCTTAGAGCGCAGAGGAGACCGGTCCCGAGGAAAAGAGGTGCACTATGTTACTCAGAACCAGGCTCGGCGATACACACACTTGACTCCGTCGGCGGACAAAGGGAAGACCCACGTCGAGAAGGAATACTGCAAATACCACAAATCCTCTGGACACTCCACGGAGAACTGCTATCAACTGCAGAAGGAAATCGAGCGAATAACACAACAAGGTGCCCCGCCAAGGCCCATTAGGCAGAGAGAGCAAAGCCCGAAGCAGCATGACGCTGGCCGAGCGGAGGAAACAAAGCGACCAAAGTTCCATGGGGAAATCCATGTCATAAGAGAGGGAGCGTCGGCGCTGTGTACCCATCCGGAAAGCTCCCGGAAGAGAAAAATAGCTGATCAGACCCTAACACTACAGCCACCGCTCCGAACCAGCCACTCGGAGGCCCTCGTGGTCACTATCGCCAGCTTTAGGGTGCACCGGGTACTAGTGGACACGGGAAGCTCGGTAAATTTGCTTACCTGGAAAGCGCTCAGCGCCATGAAAAATACTCACACGGCCCTCCAAGCAGGAACTTTTCCCCTGGTTGGATTGTCCGAAATAGAAGTCCCCGTAAAAAGGATCATCTCTCTCCCAACGATCCTCGCTGAAGGCGATGAGCAAATAGAAGACACCGCCGAATGGGTAGTGGTGGATATCCCTTTAGCCTATAACGCCATCATCGGAAGACCTCTCCTGGCTGGCCTCAAGGCTGTTATTGACATCTCCGACCTATGGCTGACCCTACCACATCGAAGCGGCAAAATCACCATCCATGGAGACCGCATCTTGGCCAAGAAACTGCAATGGAAGGCAACCCAACCTCGGACAATCCTCTATCTTGAGGACGGCCTGATGGATATGAGGGGGTACAATCCCACGCTAATTGAGCTAGTCGACGACTGCCCGGTCGGGGAGAGCAAGACACTAAAGATCGGGACCAAGCTCCAGCCTCACCTGGCTGATGAAATAAAGGTCGTTCTAGCTGAGCATTCAGACGTATTCGCTTGGTGCACCGAGGATATCACAGGCGTTTCACCCGAACAAGCAACCCACAAGTTGAATATCGACCCTTCTATCGAACCTCTAAAGCAGAAAAAGCGGGTGCAAGCAAAGGACAAGCAGGCAGCTGTCAAGGCCGAGATCGAGAAGCTTTTAGCTGTAAAATTTATTCGTGAGGTTCACTATCCGGATTGGCTTTCTAATGTTGTACTTGTAAAGAAAGCCAGTGGAAAGTACCGCATGTGTGTAGACTTTACCGATGTTAATAAAGCATGCCCCAAAGATTCTTACCCGCTGCCTAACATAGATCAGCTTCTCGACCAAACAGCCGGTCGTAAAATCCTGTCGCAGTTTGATGCCATAGCTGGCTTTCAGCAAATACCTCTGGACCTAGCCGACGCTGAGAAGACATCCTTCATAACACATGAGGGCACATATTACTACAACGTAATGCCTTTCGGCTTGAAGAATGCAGGGGCCACATATCAGCGACTGATAGACAAGATGTTTTCTCACCTCATCGGCAAGACGGTGCAAGTATACATCGACGACATGGTCGTCCTAAGCACTGATGAAAGCGACCACCCGCGTGACTTGGCGGAGGTGTTTAAAATTTTAAGGGACTATAACCTCAAACTAAACCCGGAGAAATGTTTCTTCGGAATTCGTAGCAGCAAGTTCCTTGGTTGCGTGGTTTGAGAGAAGGGTATTGAGCCTAATCCCGCGAAGATCGAGGCAATTTTAGAAATGAAAGCACCACACAATTTACAGGGGGTTTAGAGACTCAACGGAAGGGTCATCGCCTTGGGGCGGTTCATCTCCTACTCGGCACAGCGTTGTTTGCCTTTTTACAAAGCAATAAAAAAGGAGCATCCCTTTAAATGGTCTACGGACTGTCAGGCAGCATTCAACGCCATCAAGACTTTCCTCGCCACGCCACCCCTACTGTCAGTACCGAAGCAGGGCCAGGACATCCAACTGTACTTCACTATCACCGATGAAACCATGGCAGTAGTTCTCACTCAAGACGAAGGTACGGAGCTCTATCCAATATACTTATTGAGCAAGGTGCTCAAAGGAGCTGAAATCCGGTACTCCGAGGTTGAGAAGGCTCTTTTTGCCATTACACAAGCGTCCGAGCGCCTACGGCCGTATTTCTAAGCACATACGGTTGTCGTCAAGACCAATTATCCTCTCAAGAAGGCAGTCTAGAAACCAGAGGTCTCCGGTCGCATCACCAACTGGTCGGTCCGACTGTCGCAGTTTGATGTACGCTTTGAGCCACGCATTACGATCAAAGTTCAAGTGCTATTCGATTTCATTGTCGAATTCACTGGGTCATCAACCGACGACCCCACCCAGGTAAAAGCTCACAATAGCGACCTGTGGACCATGAGTGTGGACGGATCCTGCGGCCCGGGCCGGGCAGGCGTAGGTATCGCCATTCAGGGGCCTAACAACCTCCGCTTACGATACGCCGTCCGACTAGATTTTCCAACCACAAACAATCAAGCGGAGTATGAGGCCCTGATCGCGGCCCTCCGGCTAGCCAAAACAATGGTAATAGGGCACCTGACAATGTACTCCGACTCCAAACTCGTCGTCAACCACGTCAGTGGCACTTACAAAGCGAAAGACCCAACAATGTGTCAATACTTGGAGCTCGCCAAGTCCCTGCTCGAGGACCTCAAGAGCAAGGGAGTAACCTTCACCCTTACGCTCGTACCGCGAGAAGAGAATGAAGAGGCAGATGCCATTACCCCTCTCACGGCAGACGAGCAGTCTAGTGACCTGCATATCCTTATAGAAACCACTGCGGCCCCAGCCATCAGCGCGCAATGCTCTTTGCAGATCAACACGGCAGATGCAGCAGCAAACGGTTGGAGAAGTCAGATAATCAGGTACCTAGAAAATGGAACCCTATCGGAGGACAAGACACGGGCATCCCTCGTGGTTCGGCGATCCTGGCGGTACGCAATACGTGACGGCCTCCTTTATCGGAAGTCATCAGGACACCTTTGGTTACATTGCATCTCCGAGGAGGAGGGAGATCACTGTCTAAAAGAGATACACCAAGGTGTATGCATCTCGCATCAGAGGGCTCGATCAATTACGAAGAAGGCCCGGGTACAGGGACTTTACTGGCATACCATGGACTCCGATGCGGTGAGACTAGTACGCAAATGCCAGGCATGTCAATTACACGCAAATACTCATCACGCGCCGGCGGCTCCCCTCAAAAGCATCGTCACACCTTGGCCTTTTGTCGTATGCGGGGTTGATCTGCTCGGCCCCTTTTCGATAGCCTTAGCACAGAATCGTTTCGTGGTAGTAGCAGTCGATCACTTCACAAAATGGATCGAGGCAGAAGCTATCGCCAAGATAACTGATGCGGATTCCGGAGAATCCTCACTAAGGGATAAGTGTACCCCGTCGTTATCAAGTAATAAATTTCTGGTTTAAGTCGAGGTTATCGTCCACAGGATTTATTTCTGCAAGTATCTAGCTACTCGGTCTCGGATGTTATCTAGGCTTAGGGGGTTTTGAGTTTGGTTTGTTTAATTAATCTACTCCTAGGTTGAATTATGCTAATCCTAGCTAAGTTATCTAATTCTAACTAAGTTATTCTAACCCTAACTAAGTTACTCTACCCCTAATTGATCTTTTACCAAAGCAATTAACTGAATGAACATGAAGGAATACGATGATAACAATGATAGAATGTTTAAGCAATTGAATTGAAACTAAGTCGCTTGTGTCCAAGGCGATTAACCCGACCTATCCTCCTAAAGTCCCTAGTTCGTGATTCCCTTGTAAGGCCGAAACTAGCTCTAAGGCTCAGTAATTTGGGCTTAATCTTCTATAGGGTCGTCAATCCTATAGGCACTGACTAGGTCAGATTCAGCTCGCAATATGTGCCAACCTAATTTTGGGATTATCGAATGAGTTAAACCAGTCAGACAAAGCGTGAGACAAAGATTAAAACATCAAAACAATTGAATGAACAAAAACTATATTATATATCAAAGATGAATGTATTGTCACGAAGTTACAATAAACCTAGAATTCATAGCATGTATCAGAGGCTAGACAGAATATAAAAGAAGAAAAATCCCTTTCAGGGAACCTGTCTATCAATGCAGGCGTCTTTCTAGGATTTAAGGATGGAGCTTGAGTAATCCTCGGTGAACGGAGCTTCGAAGGTATCTTCAATGGAGGTTTGAAGGATATGGAGGAGGTGGAGAGGATTTCTCAAGGTGGAAGCTAAGCTAATTACAAAAGTAAAAGATATTTAATTTACAATTGAAAATTCCTATTTATAGACGCGTCTCGGGCCTCGTTTTGACCTATTTTCGTGTCCTAGTTGGCGTAGGAAGACGTGGGGCCGAACGTGGCTTCGTGGGGGCGGAATTGGTCTTTTTGACCAATTCCCGCAGGGCTGCTCGGCGAGCAAGGCTGCTCGCGCCGAGCAGCCCCCTGCTCGCCGAGCAGGCGCCTGGTGGCCTGCTCAGCGAGCAGGCTCCTGCTCGCCGAGCAGGCCTCTAGCGGCCTGCTCGGCGAGGAGAAATGGCCCATGGGGCCCTGCTCGCCGAGCGTTTTCGCCCGAAGCGCGCTCGATCCAAGCTCGATGAGTTCCGCGACCTTTTTCGTTCCCACTTCACACCTGCACATGCATAAAAACTCCGGGAAACATTAGTCCAAAAGCCAAATTGATCCGTCAATCGCTTATTTTGAGCAAACGCTTCGTTTGGTGCGACTTTTGATGGACCAATTAGCTTCAAAAGATAACGGAATTCTAATACGCATGCTATTCCGGCCGTATTTGCCTAAATTGATTACAAAACGAGCCTAAACGACGAAAAGTAAATAGAATGTTCTCAATTCCTAACTAACTCACACAAAAGCATTTAAATGCGAGAATTGCTCGCTTATTAGCCAAATAACTCTAAAAACCGTCCTAAAACCGTACCCAAAGATAGGGGTTTTTGACCCTATCAAACCTCCTCGCACTTAAAACTTTACTTGTCCCCAAGTAAACTAAAAACTAAACCCGCCACTACAAGCAAGCTAGAAAACTTCCCAGTTTGACTAGGTGCTTGACACAATTTCGAGTATCTGTAGTTACATGCATTCGGAAATACAAAGTAGAGACACGATATCCAAAAGCCGCATTTCAATTACAATAGGTCATAGTTTTAAGCAAAAAGGACACATGTTCAATTAAACGAGCTTGAGGGGATCGCTAAGTAAAACACCTCACCATAGGTAGTTCACTCATTCACACAATTTTTGGTGGCTAAGGTGTTTACTCTCGGCTTATGTTCTTGTTTAGGATTACGTTGATTTTGCACGTTCATCCGAGTTCCTCTACTATGCTATATGACTCCGATGATATCAAAAACAGCCTCTAATTGGGGTTGTAATGTGGTTAGAGGGTTAAAGGTACAACAAATGTTAAATGTTCTAGCGCTACAAAAACAAAGTTTAAATGGCTTTAGCAAATATGAAGTGACTGAGCTTTTTATTCATCCCTTATTATTTTCTTTTTGGGGTGTATTCTTTGAGACGTTTTTTATTTTTCTAAAAACTGGGGAATGGAGTTCTTCCCTTTTGTTCGTCTCTTTTCTTTTTCTTTTTCTTTTTCTGTTTTTCTCTTTCTTTTTCCCCCTTTTTTTTTGGGGTAGTGATGCTCATTCACTTTTTAGCCTTTCTCAAAGGGGCTTCCTAGAGTGGATGAAAAAGAAAAAATAAGGTAAAGAAAATGATTAATTCTAATGAGGCTGATTCATCGTTTATCATCTCAAATCATTGCATGTAGGTTCAACACAGTATTAGGTGCAAAATCTGTAATCTTCCACAAGTCAAAGCATTCACACTAAAATGTCAAGAAAAAGAGCTTTTTGATGTTCGCTCTTAGGCTCAAATTCAGCTCACAATTCTTTGGGTTTCAATTTTGTGTTTACTAGTTTTCCCCAAACTCAAGTTTAATATTACATGCCTTCAATTCTTAAGTTATCTACCTAAGTAATGATTTTAGCATTTCTTCAAAAGTAGGGTCTAAATGCAACTGTAGCTCATGCTTTTACAGATACAAGAGTTGTGTCCTACGCCTAAACTAGTTGTCATGCAATTTTAGATTCGGTTCTCAGCCCTCAAAGACAAATAACGAAGTATAGATTCGAAGGAGGTTCACGGTATTAGGTCCTAAACATGCAAAAACAGAAATAAAACCCGAAAACGCTAAACTAAACTAGACACGACGCCACAAAAATTTAAAAATTATACAAATTTTTGCAAGTTTGTCTACCCCTCCTCCTCACACTTAAAATATGCAATAAATTCCAACATTGCATCTAAAACCATCAAGCGCATGTGCAAAAAGTTAGGGTGGAGAAGACAACTTACTAACCAAAGTTAAAAACAGAAATATATAATTGAATTAAAAAGAAAAACAAACCTAGAAAAAGTTTAATCCAAACTTGGGTTGCCTCCCAAGAAGCGCTGCTTTATAGTCGGTTAGCTCGACATGGAGTCCCTTCCTAGGTGTAAGCTTCTACTCGTGTTAGGAACTCGAACTCCTTGAGAAATAACCCGTACCTACAAAACGGATTAAGAGCCTCTAATAAGTTTAATGAAATCAGGAGGTCGAATTTAAACATATTATGAAAAAGTTTGGTTTGCTCCCTTTTGGATTCTCTTGGTAGGTCGAAGAGAATGAAAACTTCTGAGCATGAAGCAAACCTAGACTTTTCTAATTTTTGAGGAAAAGGTAGTTGAGATACACAAGTTTTGATTTGATCTTTTATCTCTATCACATGATTTAGAATTTCAGATTTTGAACCGGGGTTGCTTACCGCTTCCGGTTCCTCACTTACCTCGAGTGATGCATGTGATAGTGGACTTGGTTCTACCTTTTTGTCATTCCTCAAGGAGATGGCTTGAGCTGATTCCCTTTGTGGGATTTCTATGTTTTCCTTTATGCCTGGGAGAGCATCTCGGGATTGCTCTTGCATCTCATGGTTTATTTGAGCCAATTGGTTGCTCAAGTCCTTGCAAACCTCCTCGTTGATTGTAAGTCGGGCTGATATTCCTTTCAAAAGGGACATCACCTCATCTCGTGAGCTAGAGGGTTGTGGAGGAACTTGGCTTGCTTGTTCGTAAGGGAACATTCCCAATTCGTTTTCCCTGTGCTCATTAACAAACCTATTTGGAGGCCTCAACATGTTAGGGTTCCCGTAGGACAGATTTGAGTGTTGAGGTCTCCTCCAATCACTACCATAAAAGCTGTAAGAATTGGGGTTAGAATTATACCTTTGGTGATTACCCACAAAACTTACACTTTCATTGGTGTTGAGGCTTAGATTTGCCATCAAGATATCCATTTTCTCATTTAAGTCGGCCATGGAGGGATTGGGAGCCTCATTCTCCAGGGTATGAATGTATTGTCTTGATGGGATAGTAAACTTTTGAGCTTGCCACTCGACTTTTTCTTGCCAATTCATTGATCAGAGAATGCTGAGAAAAAGTGAATTTCTAGCACAAAAGTTGATAAGTAACAGTATACAGATATGAACAAGTATAGAAAAGTATAAAGAAATCATATATCAACAAGTATAAACGATATAAACAAAGATATTCAATCAACCTTTGGTTCGATATTGCAGAAGAAATAAATCCCCGGCAACGGCGCCAAAAACTTGATGCGGATTCTCGAGAATCCTCACTAAGGGATAAGTGTACCCCGTCGTTATCAAGTAATAAATTTCTGGTTTAAGTCCAGGTTATCGTCCACAGGATTTATTTCTGCAAGTATCAAGCTACTCGGTCTCGGATGTTATCTAGGCTTAGGGGGTTTTGAGTTTGGTTTGTTTAATTAATCTACTCCTAGGTTGAATTATGCTAATCCTAGCTAAGTTATCTAATTCTAACTAAGTTATTCTAACCCTAACTAAGTTACTCTACCCCTAATTGATCTTTTACCAAAGCAATTAACTGAATGAACATGAAGGAATACGATGATAACAATGATAGAATGTTTAAGCAATTGAATTGAAACTAAGTCGCTTGTGTCCAAGGCGATTAACCCGACCTATCCTCCTAAAGTCCCTAGTTCGTGATTCCCTTGTAAGGCCGAAACTAGCTCTAAGGCTCAGTAATTTGGGCTTAATCTTCTATAGGGTCGTCAATCCTATAGGCACTGACTAGGTCAGATTCAGCTCGCAATATGTGCCAACCTAATTTTGGGATTATCGAATGAGTTAAACCAATCAGACAAAGCGTGAGACAAAGATTAAAACATCAAAACAATTGAATGAAAAAAACTATATTATATATCAAAGATGAATGTATTGTCACGAAGTTACAATAAACCTAGAATTCATAGCATGTATCAGAGGCTAGACAGAATATAAAAGAAGAAAAATCCCTTTCAGGGAACCTGTCTACCAATGCAGGCGTCTTTCTAGGATTTAAGGATGGAGCTTGAGTAATCCTCGGTGAACGGAGCTTCGAAGGTATCTTCAATGGAGGTTTGAAGGATATGGAGGAGGTGGAGAGGATTTCTCAAGGTGGAAGCTAAGCTAATTACAAAAGTAAAAGATATTTAATTTACAATTGAAAATTCCTATTTATAGACGCGTCTCGGGCCTCGTTTTGACCTATTTTCGTGTCCTAGTTGGTGTAGGAAGACGTGGGGCCGAACGTGGCTTCGTGGGGGCGGAATTGGTCTTTTTGACCAATTCCCGCAGGGCTGCTCGCCGAGCAGGAAAGCTTGCTCGGCGAGCAGGGCTGCTCGCGCCGAGCAGCCCCCTGCTCGTCGAGCAGGCGCCTAGTGGCCTGCTCGGCGAGTAGAAATGGCCCGTGGGGCCCTGCTCGCCGAGCGTTTTCGCCCGAAGCGCGCTCGATCCAAGCTCGATGAGTTCCGCGACCTTTTTCGTCCGACTTCACACCTGCACATGCATAAAAACTCCGGAAAACATTAGTCCAAAAGCCAAATTGATCCGTCAATCGCTTATTTTGAGCAAACGCTTCGTTTGGTGCGACTTTTGACGGACCAATTAGCTTCAAAAGATAACGGAATTCTAATACGCATGCTATTTCGGCCGTATTTGCCTAAATTGATTACAAAACGAGCCTAAACGACGAAAAGTAAATAGAATGTTCTCAATTCCTAACTAACTCACACAAAAGCATTTAAATGCGAGAATTGCTCGCTTATTAGCCAAATAACTCTAAAAACCGTCCTAAAACCGTACCCAAAGATAGGGGTTTTTGACCCCTATCAATAACCACCGACAATGTTATAAGCTTCCTCAAACGAACAATAATATACCGATTCGGAGTCCCTCATTCTTTCATCACAGATAACGGGCGACAGTTTGACTGCAGTCAATTCCGCGAATTCTGCACCGAATGGGGCATCAGAGGTCGCTACACCTCAGTTGCGCATCCTCAAAGTAACGGACTCACTGAAGTAAGCAACCGAACAATCCTGCGAGGAATAAAAGCACGAATTTTTGACAAAGGGCAAGCATGGCCCGACCACATTCCAGCGGTATTGTGGTCATATCGCACAACCCCGCACTTTGGCATAGGACGAACTCCTTTTTTCCTAGCTTATGGAGCAGAAGCAATGGCACCCTCCGAAGTCATCCTTCATTCTCCTCGATAGATTACTTTCGAACAGGCTAACAACAACGCGGAGCTTGCTGAGGCCGGCGAGCGACTGGAGGAAGAACGCCTCAATGCCCTGCTCCACATCACGGCCCATAAGCAAAGCTTGGTACGATATCATAATAAGCAGGTACGACCTCGCACCTTCCAAGTAGGGGACCTTGTGCTCCGGGATGCGGCCGCCGCTCAATCCCCACTCGCCAAGAGAAAGCTTGGACAGACGTGGGAAGGACCTTACAAGGTCGACACAGTCCTACACAACGGGGCTTACAGAATCGCCTCCTTAGACGGGGTGGTTTTCGACAACAGTTGGAATGTCCAAACATTGAAGAAATATTATCAATAGCTCATGTAATCCATCAGTAATAAGTCAAATTGGTTGCTTTTTAATAACAACCCCATGCTGTCACCGATTGAATAGCACGCGAGCTACCCGATGAGGTCCTCGCCCAAATAACGTCGAACGTTATTCCAAGGCTTCTCGAGCATCTCGAACGCCTCTTAACAATAGCGTAAACAACCCCATGTTGTTACCGATTGGCTAAAACGCGAGTTACCCGATGAGGTCCTCGCCCAAATATCGCCGAACGTTATTCCAAGGCTTCTCGAGCATCTTGAACGCCTCTTAACAATCGCGTAAACAACCCCATGTTGTTACCGATTGGCTAAAACGCGAGTTACCCGATGAGGTCCTCGCCCAAATAACACCGAACGTTATTCCAAGGCTTCTCGATCATCTCGAACGCCTCTTAACAATCGCGTAAACAACCCCATATTGTTACCGATTGGCTAAAACGCGAGTTACCCGATGAGGTCCTCGCCCAAATAACGTCGAACGTTATTCCAAGGCTTCTCGAGCATCTCGAACGCCTCTTAACAATTGCGTAAACAACCCCATGTTGTTACCGATTGACTAAAACGCGAGTTACCCGATGAGGTCCTCGCCCAAATAACGCTGAACGTTATTCCAAGGCTTCTCGAGCATCTCGAACGCCTCTTAACAATCGCGTAAACAACCCCATGTTGTTACCAATTGACTAAAACGCGAGCCACCCAATAGGGTCATCGCTCAATAACGCCGGACATTATTCCAAGGCTTCTCGAGCATCTCGAACGCCTCTTAAATCGCGTAAACAAACCCATGTTACCGATTGACTAAAACACGAGTTACTCGATAGGGTCATTGCTCAATAACGCCAAACATTATTCTAAGGCTTCTCGAGCATCTCGAATGCCTCTAAACAATCGCGTAAACAACCCCATGTTGTTACCAATTGACTAAAACGCGAGCTACCCGATATTGTGATCGCTCAACAAGTATGAACTATTAACCAGTATACATTTTGAAGACAGAAAACAACGTCAAAAAATTCATAAAACAAAGGATGATACATCACATCAAAGGCGATCACACAAATACAGGAATTTAAAACATTCATTCAAGCTGCACATTAACATGATCAGGGTTAGGGATGGCCTCGTCGTCCATCAAATCTTGATGCACTGCTCGCCAGTCCACACACTCGTCGGTATTATGTCCGTTCTGCCTGTGATACAAGCATGCCTTACCAACATGGGTCACGCGATGGTTCGGATTGGCTGGAATAGGCCTAAGGTAACCTTGCCTAGCAAACTCAAGAAACACTACGCTTCGAGGCTTCAAAGGGTCGACAAACGTCGGGCCATACGGACGAGACGATGAAGCATGGCGCCCCACTCGTCGATACTCCATTTCATAAGGAAGATTCATTACCCTTTCCAGCTCGTCGGCCAGAAGCCTCTTAATCCATGAAGGATGAGGATTCAAAATAGGAGCAACTGTCTCATCAGGATTAAGGTAGCCAATACCGTCTTGCGACCAAATTTTCTTCTGAGTCGAGGAAAACGCACTTACAGCTACTTTGTAGGAATCCGTCACCGACCCAGTATAAGGCATAGAACTCTCACTTTCCATAGTTCTTTTTTGAGAGTTAGCACCCCGTCTCATCCATACCAGGGAGGCATATCGAGCTTTCCTTTCTAGATCATGATCCTCACTCGGCGGGTAGTACACATAAGGGTGTGGCATCACCGATATCGCCTTCTGCACTTCAAGCACCTTGACAGGATCAACAATATCCCGAAGAGACATAAGGAAAGCAGGATAGGTCACAAATTAAATGCAAAATCGGCTCCCATTTATAGCCTAGGAAGACAAGACATGAAAGACAATTCAACAAAAGTAGGCATCAGATCAATGATAGAAATGTAATGATAGAATTCAAAAAGATCTTCCAAAATCCATAAGAGTACGATTACATCATTACAAAGGAGAAATAACAAAGGGATAAACTATCTTTGTTTATTTTTTCTTCTTGAACCGACCGCAAAATTCAACAGCTTTGGCCTGGGCCTCTTTATCGAAGACATCCGGCACGAATATCACCTAGGGAGGAACCTCATACCCAGCACCATGAGCGGCAGCAATCAGCATCATCTGATCCATCTTGACAAGTTTCTCTTCACGTTGCCTGGCGAAAGCGCGCAAATCAGCCGCCTCTTTCCGCGCCAACTCAAGTTCCCGATGGAGTCTCTCGTTCTCCGTCTGAGCACCTACTTTCTCTTCGACTGACATAGCAAGCTGACGGGTCTTATCCGATAAACTCTCTTTCAGGCGAACAGCTTTGGCCTGGGCCTCTTTATCAAAGACATCCGGCACGAATATCACCTCGGGAGGAACCTCATACCCAGCACCATGAGCGGCAGCAATCGGCATCATCCGATCCATCTTGACAAGTTTCTCTTCACGCTACCTGGCGAAAGCTCGCAAATCAACCGCCTCTTTCCGCGCCAACTCAAGTTCCCGATGGAGTCTCTTGTTCTCCGTCTGAGCACCTACTTTCTCTTTGACTGACATAGCAAACTGACGGGTCTTATCCGATAAATTCTCTTTCAGGTGACGGGTCCAAGGCACGGCCAACCTCAACAACAACTTATGGCGCCGCAACTCCTCGGAACCGCGGGACAGCCCCTGCAGCAGCTCGTCGTTTCTCTTCTTTTCCTCCGCCAGCTGGCCGGACAGACTGGCAATCTGAGCATCACGGCGCTCAAGCAACTCGTTATCACTGGCCGACTTCGCCTTCACCATCTCTAGCTCGGCCACGACACCTCGCAAACCCTGCTCCATCTTCTGAAACACTTTCTCATCATTCACGCATATGTCAAATACCATGTTCGCATTCGCGATAGCCTGCAAATAAAACAACACAATAAGACTCTATCCTTCAAGAAAGTAACCAACATATTAAGCAAAACTTACCACACCAAGGGCCGATAAAGTCTCCAACCCCAGATTCATCTTCAAGGCACCATCCATTCGAAATAACTCTCTTGGGATCCTGGCAACCCGGGCCATCGCCCGGGATAGGTCCGACGTCGTCATATCCGAATGCACCGACAACCCCAGAATGAACTCATGATACTTCGCCAGTTTCATATGCATCCTCTTCACCATATCTGGATGGTCGCCCACCCTGTCGACCAGGTCTGCCATCACCTCGGCCTCCTCGACGCGTGTTCGCTTTGAACTCTCACTAACACCACCAGCACCGTTGGGAGCACCCGACCCTTCCCTTTTGATCCCTATTACTGCTTTTCCCTTGCTCATTTTTTGCTTCCGCGACGACGCAGACTCAATCTGACCCTCATCCATCACGATATCATCAGGAACGATCTCGAGCTGCTCCCCCGCCTTGACCAGCTCATTTTCTTTCACAGGAAGCCCCTCGGGGACCTCTACAACCACATCCCCATCGTCAGCTATGGAGAGCACCCCGCCCATACTCTGAATCACTTGATTCGCATCCTCGAGGGACGAGAATGAAGCCAGAGAGGCCGAAGCACCAGCAAAAGCTTCCTCGGTGTTCTCAATGCCCACGCCGAACTCATCCGGATCAAAGTCCATGCTCACCCGAGGATTCCCAGCACCTGCAAATACATAATAAAGATCAAGAACTTAATAAATTTCAAACAAAGAGCAAAAAAATCACATTCGCAACTAGACCCCTCACACTCCTCACCTACTACAACAATATTCACAGTTATAGCCTCCAGTTCAGCAAGCTCGCCGGCGGAAAAGTTGTACCCTCTCTTCCACTTCTCAAAGTCTGACGCCACCCATCCCCGTAGCTGAGCCATCCACCACTGATTCCAAATATAATATCCAGACGCAAGAAAGTGCCCAATAAGTTCGTCCACATCTTGCTTTTGATCTTTTCCCGCCGGTAATTTCTTCAAGTATTTCCCCCAACTGAACCTCTGATTCCAACATCTCTCGTAGCCTCAACCATCGACGAAAATCCATAGGGTTACCATTCCATACCACTCGAAATGGGAAATCCCGGTCCAATTTCCGAACAAGCAGGAACCGATGCCTAAACTCATTGATTTTGTCTCTGAGCCCCACGATGACTTTGAATTTCTGGTGGGAGAAGGTAACGTGTTGTGATCTCGGTCCTTTATTCGGCCTGAAGAACTGGCGAAATACGAGACCAGTCCCTTGAAATCCCGCGGACCGACACAATGAGTAAAAAGCGACCATCAACCGCCATCCATCGGGTGAATCTGACCAGGGCAAAGGTCATATTCCTTTAAGACCTCCACAAAGAAAGGAAGAAGGGGGAGCCGCATTCCCGATTCGAACTGCTCCTCGTAAACCATCAGTTCATTAGCCCCACCAGCATGATGAGCACAATCATCTTTGTCCAAAGCAACCAGTTCGTATGGCTGATATACACTGCGGAGATCGAGGCCAAGTCTGCGGACACAATTATACTGTGGGCATCCTCAACAGAAAATGACTCAGGCCTCCTCGGACGCTCCGCTCACTCGAAATGCCTACCATCGGTCCCCGTAGCACCCGCCTGCCTCGTCCATAACTTGGACCTCATTTCTTCGTACAAAGTACCCAAGTGGCGTGTCGGCGTTATTAAATTGTCCGGAACAACTACCACAACCTCAAGAACACTAGGACGTACGCCACCAACAGGTCTCTCCGCACTCGAGACAGCCCTAACAACAACCACTTTCTTTTTCTTCGCCTTTACAGTAGGAGAGCTACTTTCCCCTTCCGATTCAGTCCGCCTTTCCGCTTCGACGAACGAGTCCACAACGCGTCACGAAGCGTAAAGTCACATGGAGTAACAGGCGGCAAAAGTCTGAAGGCTCCCCGGGAAGAACCCTCTGACATACTCCCTCTCCCCAAAGAAAAAATAGAAAAGTAAAAAAGCAGAAATAACAGGGTATAACTGACCTTCGAGAAAAGCAAAACAAAGGCACGACTAGACCGAGCTCCACCAAACGGCATGAGAAGCACTAAGCTGCCGGACACCTCCAAATTACGAACGGACGAGCTGCACAGTACGACAAACCAACTTTCTCAAAGATGAAGTTCCAAATACAAGAAAACTCACCAAGAAAAATCGCAAACAAGGAAGAAGAAGAAATCAATTCTCCAATATTTATAATGAGGCATAAAGTAAAAAAGCCGACAAAAGCACTCTTTCTAATAAATCTGGCGGCGCATGCAGAAGATAATAAATATTGCATTCAATGCTACAACAGTAGCCCCTAAAGTAAAAGGTGCAGAAGTTAAGGTGCCTCTTCAAATTCAAGGCGGTCAGCTGTCCGCTGCTCCCAGTTCGCTAAATCGATCACATTGATTTAGGGCACTCAATTCGCCAATCACATAAAATACTCGCTATACCTGTTCGCGGGGGGGACTACTTGATTCGGAATATCATAAGGCCCAAGGGCCCAAGAAGCTAGGCCCATAAGACCACCCCAGCTCACTATAAATACCCTGGCCATGCGAAGGTAAAGGGGGCTCTCTCTCTTTGTCAACAACTACTAAATCGGGTACCCTCTAAGCTCTTCGATTAACTTTGCTTTAGTAATCCTCTCGAACATCTAATTGTCTTGATCGTTAGAGTGTACGCAGGGACCGCTCCCCGCGCAAGGACGAGAACCAGGAAGCACGAGGATCCTCGAAGGCAATCCAAATCACTATAGGACATTCCCTAATTATTTATCACTGACCCAGTTGAAGAGTTATTCTTCTATTGATCTCCTTGTCGGAATCCTGAAGTTCTTTTCGTCAGAATCCTAAAATTTCACCTTGCTTACTCCAGTTTCGACGATCTGAGTGTATCTTCGGCGATTTCGTCTTACTCCGACGAATGGACGGTTTCTAGGTGGTTTCCTCTTGTTTGATCGGACAGTTTTTTTCCTTGATTAATTAATCTTAGTGAATTAATTCACATTAATTAAGTCTTGGTTGCATCTTTAGTGGAGTGGGGGGTTTTTTTCTCAATTAATTCACTTATAAGGAATTAATCTTACCGAATTAATTCACATTAATTAAGTATTGGTTGCGTCATCAATGGAGTCTTTACTTCAAATTGGTTTCTTTACAATTTCATTTAGTTTCTATTTGACCAATTAAGTGTTTGCGTTACAACTTCTTATGATTGAGGCAGTTTTTTATTATTTTGGTCGCTTATTTTCTTGTCTTTAATTCCGCCAGTTAAGTATTAAATGTGTCTTGTCTCTATGATAAGTTCAGTTTTGTCTTATCTTTTTGATAGATTTTGCTTTTTGTCTTTGTCTTCGTTTTTGTCTTACTTCCAAATGGCTTCTTCTAGTGATTTGGAATTCTCTAATGCTATTCTAAATATTGAAGACGAGGAAGGAGGTGGTGTTATGGTGGAGGCTATAGATCTGAGTAAGGCAGATGTGGATATGCGATGGCGTCTTGTTGGTAGATTGTGTGTGGGCTTTGTTGGTGGAAGTGGGGCCCTAGCCCTTATTTGGCTTGAAAAGGGGGTGGTGGATATCAGGGATTCCAACCGTAATTTTATTGATGCAGAGATACACCTTTGTGTGAGTCAACATAGAGATTTACAAGCTACTATGGTTTCCCTAAAAGAGCAAAACGGGCTGATTTTTGGAATCTTCTAAGGAGGTTGTCTTCGTCTTATAACCTCCATTGGTGTTGTATGGACGGTTGTCTTGTTGAAACCGATGCAGAGGTGGTGGTTTTAGATCTTAATCAACTTGCCTTCAGATCTTATTACGGTCTTGTTCTTGATGATTATAATAGGTTGATTCATTCATTTAATGATGTTAATATCATTTTTGCTAGTCGTTCTGCGAAGAGTATTACCCATGAACTTGCAAGGGCATCCTATTATATGACAGGACTGATGGAGTGGCATACTAGTCCTCCAGATTATTCAAGCCTTGTATTCTGATTCTATTTAATGCATGGTATTTTCTTTTCAAAAAAAATTATATTGCCATCGTAGTATTGTATATTTGTTGAGTCATTACTAAAATAAAAACAAAGTATATACAAATCAATAATAGTAAAAAAATTAATTGATGTATATATTTTGGTTGGTTTTTAGGAAAACTTTAAGAGGAATACCAGGTCATGGGGTTTAACTGTATAAAAATTGGATTCGGAACATTGTCCATATGGACAATGGACATCTCTACAGGTTGGTCATTCTTTTTTCCTTAGGAAAAATTACAAAATGGTTCATACAGCCAACCACTAAAGATGTTCTTATATTTTTTAGTAAATTATAAAACTGGTCCATTTACATATTTAGATCCATTACATATTTTTAATTGTTTGCTTATATTTTTGGTTCATAACATATTTAGATCCATTACACCACCCTTTATAAAGCTAGACAATTTTTTAAATTAATCTTGCCCAAAATACCATTAATATATATACAACAACTTAACCATTACCTTTTTTTCTTTCCTAGATAAATTACAAAACTGGTCCAATTGGGAGGCTCATTTACATATTTAGACCCTCTTACCAAACTAGACACTTTCAAAGTGACTTTCCCAAAAGAAACTTATTTGTGCCAAACACAACTACGGAACCTCCTTTAGCAATTTTTGTATTGCTACGTTCTTGCTACGTTCTTGCTGCGATTCAATGGAAAAGATCAGAAAGAATATAAGTTTTAATCTCCCTGCTTTTAGTTTAGGATTTGGTTTAGGGTTTAGGGTATAGTTTTGCTACTGATTTAAGGTCTTAGTAGTATGTGTATGCATTGGAAATAAGTTTGAGATGTATTTGTGTGATTGTATGTGTTAGAAATGATTCTAATTTATGCAGGAAGATGTTTTCAGTAGAAACCTTCCACAATAGAAGTAATTGTGGAGGAAATTCATACTAGTCAATTGAATTTCATCCGCAGTTGTTTGAACTGCGGAAGGGTTTCAATGACTGCGAAAAACAATTTAGTGTGGGGATTACCTTTGCACTGCGAAAGGGGTTTCAAATACTACGAAGACATTCGTCTCTGTAGTCTGATGATCTATTTTGCAGTTTCTGCAACTGCGAAAGGTTTTATATTGATTTGATTTCGCAATGCGAAGTATTTTTTTTAACAGCGAAGTGATTTTGTTCTTATTTCTTTTACACTAAATTCCTTTTTTTGTTTAGTAATGTGAAGAATTCTAAGAAGAGAAACAGAGGAGTACCTCTTAATGATAGTATTAAAGGCATCAAATTCAAGTATCCCTTCAGTTTGAATACGAAGGCATCAATTGCGGTGAGGGCTGACACTGAGATAATGAAGAAAGTGAAGAGCAAATTGTTAAAAGACCAAATGGAATTGTTTAAAGGGGTTTTCTTTGGCATTTGGTGGATATGGAAGTGTTCACATTATTTAATCACATATGTCATGATGTAATAAGTACAGAGATTACTCCACCAACCCAAAACATAGAGTGATGTGGTTCGACATCAAAGGAGTTGAACTCAAATTTTGAGATTGAAATTTGGACTGATCACCGGGTTGAGATTTGGTGATACAAAGGCCATTTTGCAAAGCATGAGTCTGTTAAAGAAGAAGAATAAATTAAGTGATATGTACATTAGAGGAAGTCGGAGCTTAACGCACAATCAAATATATGAAGCTTTTGACAACATAAATTGGCATGGCAAAAAAGATGGTGATGTAGTATTTATGGCAATGTTGTATGTTATACATAAGATCTTCTACACTACCGATCCATTTCATTTGGTGGATAACAATATCATCGGCCTACTGACTTTCCCAAGCTTTTTAATGAGTTTCCATGGGGAGTAATCGCTTGGGAGGAGACTTATAGGACCATACAAAGGGCTATAATTGGTTCGTCCAGAAAAGAAAAGTTTGAGAAATTCAATAAAGGGAAGATTGATAGCGTCGTGCCATATAAACTAATTAGGTTAGCACGAGCATTCTAGGTATGATTCGTATATATACATATATATTTATATTTATATTTATATTTATTTGTGTGTGTGTGTGTGTGTTGTGTGTGTGAGATTGATTTTAGATTTGTATCAACATATTGAATTGAACTTCTGTACATGTTTGGATACTCGAGGTATGGAAGCCGCCACATAAATTCTACCTTAAAAAAGAAAGTGCCATCCTCCCACGCCTTAGTAGATGGATAACTACAAAAAAAAACCCGACATTCAAAGAAGTAGTGGAAGTTTTCACTGTAAGTAAACATAGTTGTGTATATGAAGACCTTTAATATGTGTTTTTGTACTATTAGTTACAATTTGATAGTTGGATTTTTTTTGCAGTCATTTGAAGTTCCAAAATCTCAAGTTCTGGTGGAGGAAAATGAAAAAGCATGTGCCTAGTATAAGTCACTCCAAGACCATATTGACGGTCATACGGTAGATCTTGATAGTTTATTTGAGAAGTATGAGACCGTGGAAGAAGAAGAAAATGTAGATGGAGGATGCGGAGGAGAAGAGGAAGAAACAATAAGAGGAGGATGTGGAGGAGAATATGAGAAACAAGAAGAGGTATAAGAAGAATGAATATGTAGATGAGGAGGAAGAACAAAGTGTACAAACAATGTTGCAATAAAATAATAAGGAAAAGTTACGGCTTCATCTACTCAAGCAAAAGTCAAAGGTGAAGGTGAAAGTCATTCTAGAGTTGATGGAAAAGATGAGGGGAGAGTTGATGGTAGAGTTGAGGGAAGAGAACAGGAGAGAGATGGAAAATCTTAGGGAAGGGCACATGAGAGAGATGGTAGAGCTAAGGAAAGAGCATATAAGAGAGATGGCAGAATAAGGGCAATGATGAGCAAAGAGTGGATGGACGATGCTCTGGAAGAATCTAATCTTGATGTTAAGGTAGATGATGCAGAATAAGAATATGCTCACGACTGTATGGTAATAACATTGACGATGATACCGAAGAGCACCAAAAGACTATTATGAGTGACGATGATGGTAAAGCCCTATTTGTTCAGGTACATATACTTTTACTTATAGGTTTATGATGTTCTCGGTTGATTGTAAACACTGAATCCGAGGACCTATGAGGAAAACCCAGTTTAAACAATCGAAACGGTTGATTCCGCTAAAATAAAAATATACCGAAAAATTTGAAAAATTAACAGGCATCGAAAATCGATTAGAACCCATGAGAACCCGACATGTGATCGCTAAAAGAAAATAGGCTAACGTTTGGCAGCGGAAATATACAATTTTTAACCTTTTTCCATTAAACCAAGATCTGTTAATCGTTATTTCATATAAAGAGGGATAGAAGGAAATACCTTTTGATGAACTATCTACCGTTACAAGCGAAGTGCCCTCAACTCTTACTCCGAGTTCACGAGCACAAAACAAAACACAAGATCAAATCAAGTTAGAACTCAACCGTATAAAAGAAATCAAGAATAGTTTGCCTCTAATTAATCAACACAAGATCAAGGAATAAGAGAAAGAGTTGAAAATCAATTGAACGGAAGGAAGCGGTGGATGATCTCGTCCTCAACAAGGAGTGTCGAAATTCTCTCTCCAGGAATACTAGGGCTGGCCGAAATTTACTAATAAGAGGGGTATAAATAACCTCTTATATCTAAACCCTAGTTAGATAGAATTAGGTTACTTAATAAGAGTTATATTCTGAATAATACTCTTGTTATTATTATCTATAACTATATCTAAATATAAAGATAATATTAACTTATTTAATAGTATAACAATTAGAAGTAATTCAATCATAATAAACCTTCTAATTGAATTATCCTATAATTAATTTAATCCACAATTATAATCTAATTAAAATTGTTAAAATCAAATTAATTATTTATGTATTTTATATACATAAAATCGCCCCCTATATACTGGGCCTTAGTGGACTCAGTTGGGCTTCCATCAATTAATTAACATCTGTTTCTCTTTTGGGCTCCAAGTCTTATGTGTGACCCATTAGGTTCTTATTGCTTCTAGCCGTGTACAACTATTAAATTAATTTTCTCAGAATTATATTTAATCTTTGTATAACGGAATGAGTACTTGAACTGTGATTGGCAGATCCGAAACATTCCCCCCAGAGCTATTAGAAGACAGGTTGATTCCGTCGTTGACCTTTCCATATTAGTTACAGTATAATTCGATCCTTTGTCAACTACATCCTTGAACTGAATCTTATGACTATAGGCAAGGTCAAGTCACATATAGCGAGACGTTCGTTTTACTTGTACAGGCCGAGTTAACTCCAATTAGATAGGTTAAGTGAAATCTGCATTTCAAGTCTTAAGCTATCACCTTGCAAGGATTTAGAGTTAAGTCTTCCACAAGCGATCCTTGGACGTATCTCCCATTTATCAGGAGTGACAAATGCTCAATCCAATGTATAACTATCCTGCAATTACTTCCTATGATACCCAACGTCTGCCGTACACACCCCAGAGTCATTCCTGTTATGGATCGTGTTACAACAGGATCAAAGTATCACATTCCATAATCCAGAATCACTAATTAACATTCCTTTGAGTTAGGATTACTTATACCTATTAATACCAATGAGATGAACAAGTGACATGGATAAATCTACCCATCCTGTTATCTCAAGTCGGGTCCCCAATCCTAATGAACTCCATTCATTGGATCCATGTAACTGTCCAGATATCTGCATATCTGAAGCTTGTGAGATCAGCTCTCTGTCTCGACAAAAAACATTGTTACATGCAAGTCTCAATAGTGTTATGTCAATCCCTATTCAAAACATATCACTTGACTTGGGGTGGCTTTAAGTTTATTAGTTTATTATAATGTTTCGTCTCACTTCATGCTTATATGAACACTTTATCATCACTTTAAATAAACTTAGGGATTTCCTTTTATTAGACTTATTTAGTTCTTTAAAGGAGGTTGCCTTTATACAGTTATGAAACCATATCTTATTAAAACAAATGATATAAAGAACAATTCATTTACATTAGGTTTATATCCTGGAACAATTGTCTATAGGACACTAAACCCCAACATACTCCCACTTGGACTAAAGCTAGTTGTTTCTACAACTTATCCCAGAAGAACTTAAATGACGATCATGTACTTTCTGGGCTAAGGGCTTTGTCAACGGATCTGCAACGTTGTCCTATGTATGTACTCTTTCTATTCTCACATCTCCTCTTGCAATAATCTCTCTTACAAGGTGGTATCGCTTTAGGTAATGCTTGGATGCATTATGAGACTGTGGTTCCTTTGCTTGCGCAATGGCTCTATTGTTATCACAGTACAGAGTAATGGGATTCACAATGTCAGGCACCACACTAAGTTCGGTAATGAACTTCTTAATCCAAACTGCTTCCTTTGCTACCTTCGCAGCAGCGATGTACTCAGACTCGGTCGTAGAGAAAGCCACGCTTCCCTACTTGGAACTCTTCCAACTGACCGCGCCCCCATTCAAGATAAACAGGTATCCTGATTGGGATCTAAAATCGTTCTCATCTGTGAGATGACTGGCATCTGAAAATCCTTATATTTTCAGATCCCCTTCTCCGTACACTAGGAACATATCTTTAGTCCTTCTCAAGTACTTAAGAATGTTCTTGACGGCATTCCAATGCTCGTCACCCGGATTACCTTGGTAACGACTCGTTATGCTTAACACGAACGCTACGTCAGGTCTAGTGCAAAGCATAGCATACATAATCGAACCGATTGCGCTGGCGTATGGAATTACAGCCATGCGTTTCTTATCATCTTCAGTTTTAGGACATTGATGATTGCTTAACTTTATCCCATGTACCATGGGCAAGTTACCTCGTTTCGATTCAAGCATGCTAAACCGCTTTAGCACCTTTTCAATGTATGTAGCCTGTGAAAGACCAAGCAGTCTTCTTGATCTATCTCTGTAGATCTTTATACCAAGTATTTAAGCTGCTTCACCAAGGTCTTTCATGGAGAAGTTACCTGATAACCATACTTTCACCGACTGTAGTAGAGCTATGTCATTTCCCATTAGTAATATATCGTCGACATATAATATGAGAAATGCAACTGAGTTCCCACTTGCTTTCTTATAAATGCAAGCTTCTTCGCAATTTTGTTCGAAACCAAACTGTTTTATGGTTTCGTCAAAACGCTTGTTCCAGCTTCTAGATGCTTGCTTGAGTCCATAAATGGATCTCTGAAGTTTACAAACCTTGGTTGCATCCTTTGATGTGAAACCTTCAGGTTGCATCATATACATCCTCAAGCAGGTTTCCATTCAGGAAAGCTATTTTCATATCCATTTGCCAAATCTCGTAATCGTAGTGAGCGGCAATAGCAAGCATTATTCTGATTGATTTGGACATGGCTACAGGAGAGAAAGTTTCGTCATAATCAATTCCTTGCTTCTGACGATATCCTTTCGCTACTAACCTAGCTTTGTAGGTACTAACCTTTCCATCCATGTCGGTCTTCTTCTTGAAGATCCACCTGCACCCAATGGGTTTTATCCCTTCGGGTGGATCAACCAAAGTCCACACTTGGTTAGTGTACATGGAATCCATTTCAAAATTCATGGCCTCAAGCCATGCTTTAGAATCTGGACTGGTGAGAGCCTCTTCGTAGTTTTCGGGTTCGTCGTCTAACACGGGAACCTCATCATCATCTCCCACTAGAAAACCGTATCTAACTGGGAGTTCACGAACTCTTTGTGATCTACGAGTAGGTGGTGGCACTAGAGTCTCATCTAATGGGACTGCTTCGAGTTCCTCAACCGCCTCTGTTGTTTCAGCAGGTGTTTCTTCTTCTTGAACTTCATCAAGTTCAATCGTGCTTCCCTTTTCTGTTTCTTCGAGAAACTCTTTCTCCAAGAAGGTTGCGTGCTTGGATACTATTACTTTCTAATCATCTGGATGATAGAAGTAATACCCCATAGTTTCCTTAGGGTATCCAATGAAGAAACATTTATCAGATTTAGAATCTAGTTTATCTGACGCTACGCATTTGACGAATGCTGAACAACCCTATATTCTCATGAATGAGAAAGTAGGTTTCCTAACAATGAACATTTCATATGGGGTGGAACTGGCGGATTTAGTTGGTACTCGATTTAGGGTGAAGAGGGCAGTTTCTAAGGCATAGCCCCAGAATGTCTTTGGAAGTAATGTTATGCTCATCATAGATCGTACCATATCTAGTAGGGTACGGTTCCTCCTTTCGGATACACCATTGTGTTGTGGTGTATAAAGAGGTGTCTATTATGAGCATATCCCACATTCAATTAGATAATTCAGAAAATCATCTGAAAGATATTCACCACCTCGATCGGATCGAAGTATCTTTATTTTCTTTCCTATTTGATTTTCTACTTCATTCTTGAAGCATTTGAATTTCTCAAAAGCTTCGGACTTGTGCTTCATCAAGTAAACATCACCATATCTGGTATGGTCGTCTATGAAGCTTATGAAGTATCTGAATCCTCCTCTTGCTTGGACTGACATAGGACTGCATACATCTTGTGGTAGTACTTAATTTCCTTTAGCAAGAAGTGCCCTACTAATTCATATGGAGTTTATTGATGTATTAATCCTAGAGTGTCTGATACACGCTCGCCTTTATTGCTAAAGGGTGTCTTTGTCATTTTACCTTTTAAACAGGCTTCGCATGTTTCCAATGATTCAGAATCAATTGGATCTATAAGCCCATCTTGATGTAGCTTAAGCATACATATTTTGTTTATATGGCCTAAACGACAATGCCACAAGTAAGTCGAATTATCTAGCTTATGTCTTTTGGTATCAATTGCGAATACAGAAATTTTATCATCTAACATATAAATCCCATTTAGTGATATTCCAGAAAAATAGAAAATCCCATCTTTATAAAACTCGCAATGTTTGTTCTTTATTGAAATATTAAAGCCGTCGTCAACAAGACAGCTAATAGAAATAATATTTCTGGACATTTCTGGAACATACAAACAGTTCCTTAATTCTATTACAAGCCCAGAGGGCAAACTCAAAGCATAATCTCCAATGGCGAGTGCGGCAACTCTTGCTCCATTTCCTACTCGCAAGTTTATGCTTCCTTTCTTCAATTCCTTAGTCCGTTTTAGTTCCTGCATATTCATACATATATGAGATCCACATCCGGTATCTAATACTCAAGATTCAGACTGTGAAATTGTATTTATTTGAATATAGAACATACCAGATGTTGAAGCACCGTCTTTACCCTACTTGAGGGATGCTAGGTACTCCTTGCAATTCCTTCTCTAATGCCCATCTTTACCACAGAAGTGGCACTCTCCTTTGGGTTCTTCACTTGCTTCCCCTTTGCGGGCACGACCCTCTTATCTTTCTTGGGATGTTTAGGATTGGGAAAATTCCCCTTCCTCTTCTTTGATCCCTCTATGACAAGAGCTGGTATTGCCTTATCTTTCTTCATATTGGGCTCAACTGTCTTGAGCATGTTTGCAACCTCTTCAAGAGAGGTTTGCAAGTCATTCATCTAGTAGTTCATTATGAACTGTGAATAACTCTCGGGGAGGGATTGAAGAAGTAAGTATATACTTAGTTCATGATCCATCGCATCTCCAATACTAGAAAACTTGGTAATAAGGCCAATCATCTTGACACAAAGCATGACCAGCTATCCTTTCGATCATTTGATCAATGAAAGGTAGAGGAAAATGATCTTTCCTAGTTGCTTTATTAAGGTTCCTATAATCTATACAAACCCTCCAACCAGTGGTGGTTCGTGTAGGTATTAATTCACCTTCGTCATTCCTTACAACTGTTATGCCTCCCTTTTTAGGTACACAATGGATTGGACTAACCCATTCACTATCCGAAATAGGATAAATGATTCCATTGTCTAGAAGTTTAGTAATATCATTTTTTACTACTTCTTTCATATTCGGATTTAGGCGTCTTTGCCTATCCGCTTTAGGTGGCTTATCTTCTTCTAAGTGAATTCTGTGCATTACGATGCTCGGATTAATACCTTTTAAGTCTGAAATTTGCCAACCCATACTTCCTATCCTATTTCTAACAACTTCTTTCAATTTCTCTTCTTGAACTTGTGTTAATTTGTTAGAGATAATTATAGGTAGAGAATCGCCTTCGCCTAAGAAAGCGTACCTCAAATGACTTGGTAATTCTTTAAGTTCTAATTTAGGTGGAACTTCAATTGAAGGCGGAACTGGTCCATCTTCACGAATCAAAGGCTCTGGGTTCTTATCTTCTAGTTCCTCACTCATTATAGGTTCTATTATTTCTTCTTTTTGAACAATGTCATTTACACATTCTTCAATTAAATCAAGTTTCATACAAGCGAAATCCTCCATAGGATATTTCATTGCTTGGTTCATATCAAACTCAATCTTATCGTCTCCTATTCTTAAAACTACTTTCCCTTCCGACACATCAACTAGAGCACGTCCCGTGTTCATGAACGGTCTACCAAAGATTAGCGGACAATTTACGTCATATGCAAAATCTAATATAACGAAATCGGTAGGAAAAATAAATTTGTCAACTTTAACTAAAACATCCTCAATTATACCATATGGTCTTTTAGTGGTTTGATCCGCTAATTGCAAAACCATATTGGTACGTTTGATATCTTCTTCTAAGCCTAACTTATTAAAAATAGATAATGGCATCAAGTTTATGCTTGCTCCTAAATCACAAAGACAATATGGGAATTCAATATCTCCCAATTTACACGGAATGGTAAAACATCCGGGATCTTTGAGTTTGGTGGGAAAATTACTTGACACAATTGAACTACAATCTTCAGTTAGTGAAATGGATGAAATTCCTTCCCAACTGATTTTCTTTGAAATTAAATCTTTGAGGAATTTACCATAATTGGGAATTTGCGTAATTGCATCCATAAACGTCAAATTAATATGCAAATTTTTAAGTTTGTCTAAAAATGTTAAAAGTTGTTTGTCATAGTCCTTATTGCGGATTTTGTGTGGAAAAGGTGGTTTGGGTACAAAAGTTTTTATACTAGAGTCAAGTTGTGCATCTTTTTGGTTTAATGTATCTTCTTTGGACTTTGGTAAATCAGTTCCTGGCAAAGTTGAATTTCCGGGCATTTCCGGACCTAAGTAATTTTTCCCTGAACGAAGAGTGATAGCCTTAACATGCTCTTTCGGATTTTCTTCCGTATGGCTGGGAAGACTTCCCTCTTTGCGGGATGGAATTGATTTAGCGAGTTGTCCAATTTGAACCTCCAAATTATGGATGCTAGATGATTGGTTTTTAATAAGCTGATCGAATTTATTCTCGATCCGTTTAAAACCATCATCGTGATTACTTATTTTTTCGCTCATAGCATCAATAAATTTGTCGATTTTAGAAGATAAAGTGCTAATCGTATCTCTTGATTGATTTTGATAATTAGTTGTACGATTTTGATCAGCATTAGCATTATTGTTATCTCTCCAGTTAAAGTTATGATGATTTCTCCATCCAGGATTATATGTATTGGAGTAAGGGTTATTAGTTTGATTTTGCCCCTGGACAAAATTTACCTGTTCAATTTCACTCATACCTTCATAATCCACATCCGTTTGGATTGGCTTACCATTAGGATCACACGGTGCCATAAACCTATCAATTTTGTGTGATAAGGCAGAAAATTGGGCTTGCAACATCGCAACTGGATCAAGATTCACTATACCTTTAACTGATGACGTAGTTGAGGAAGATGGTTTCGCTATTGGTACGTGTCCACGTTCCGCGGGCCACATACTGCTGTTGATTGCCATTTCCTCCAGAAGTTCTCTTGCTTGGGCAGATGTTTTCTTCATGAATAACCCTCCAGACATAGCGTCCAATGAACCTCTAGTTGTAGGATTTAATCCATTATAAAATGTTTGCATTAAAAGTTCAGCGGGCAATTGGTGGTGTGGGCATAAACGTTGAAGTTCTTTAAAACGTTCTCAAGCCTCATAAAGAGTTTCATTATCATTTTGAGAAAAAGATGTTAACTCTTTAATGACTCTTGCGGTTTTTGCTAAAGGAAAAAATTTTGATAAAAATGCTTGGGCTAATTGCTCCCAAGTCTCAAATGTTGCGGCTGGCATAGAAGTTAACCACTCTTTGGCTCGATCCTTCAAAGTAAAAGGAAAAAGGCGAAGATTGATTGCCTCTGCAGTCACATTTGGTATTTTAAAAGTGTCACAAATTTCTAAGAAATTTGTCAAATAGGTGTTAGGATTTTCGTTAGGTAACCCGTAAAATGTTACGTTATTTTGTAACATATTAAGCAATGCTGTCTTAATCTCAAATTGATTTGCATTAATTTGGGGTCTAACTATACTGTTTGTTACACCGGCCACTCCTGGCCTAGCGTAATCCATGAGTGTGGCCATAACTTCTGGCACGGTAATTCTACTTTTTAATGAAGTTTTGTTTTTGTTTTTCTTTTCTTTCTTGTTCTTTTTAAGAGTTCTTTCAATTTCTGGGTCAATAGGATCTGGTGATGTGCCTGAACTTCGAGAACTGCGCATGAACCTGAAATTTCGCACGAACCGAAACTACCTTCAAAACAGAATTCGAAAAATAAATATGTTAGTAATTTGAAATAAATAAAATATAAAAGTTTGAATAAGTATAAATAAACCTAGATTCGAAATAAAATACGAAAAATCTAAATTTTTGTCAAAAATTTTGGCGTTCCCCGGCAACGGCGCCAAAAACTTGTTGAGCGATTCCGCAAGTGCACGGTATACGCTTGTAGTAATAAAAGATATCGATCCCACAGGGAACGTTTTTTAACAAAAACTTATTTTGAATTGGTTAAATATACTTTTAAGATTTATAATAAGGAGAATCGTTAAATCGGATTTGGTTTTGAAATTGTTAGAATGAGAATTAGATTAGAGTATGAAGATTTTAGAAAATACTTCTGATTAGGAGTGAATTTGCAAGACAGGAACGTTTAGTACTTTTTAGAAAAGTAAACAAATATATTCGTTTGCATCAAGCAAAGAAAACAACTTTAAACTTTGTATAAATTATATCGATGAAATAAATGACGGAACCTCTAATTTTTAGGCTTTGAACTGTAGTCAATCCTCCTACGGTCGGGTTAGATCGCTACCTTAACCAAATTAAAACTCTTTCGAGGTAGAAATTTGTCTAAGTTGTTCAACAAAGTTTCCTTGTAAAGATTTTGAATTAAACTACGTTTTAATGAAAACACCAGCAATCCACTTCGGATCCTTTACCAAAGTGTTGCATAAAAATCTATCGAATAGAACGGACTTTATTAGATGAAATATAAATTGATACAAGTTTACAGAGAACAAGGAGCATAAAAACATTCTACGGCGTGCAAGTGAATGGGTTGTCAATCCTTTCCTTGGGTTTCGTTAGAGTTTGTCAGGCTCAGGGGCAGATTCTCTACTCAATCTTCTCGCTGAATCTTCGGAATAGAGACTGGTCTATCTACTACCAAAATGAAAACTAAACATGAACAATGTCTAAACGCTACTGTGTTTGTTATTATTGAATAAACAATGTGTGTACATCATATTGCTTTGAACAGAAATGAAATCTAAATTCTGAATCACTTGACTCGGAATTTCTGCATAAGTTCTATACTAATCTCTGTCTTCTCTATATCTTCAACTCTCCATTAACTCTTTATTTATAGATGTTGAAGAGTCGTGGTTGAAGTGTCGTGTCCGTTGTGAAGGATCGTATCCGTTGTGAAAGGACGTCTTTATCCACCCGAACGAACGCGTTTCTTGGAATTTAACATGTGTTCATTGTACTTGGCAGAATTTCTGCACTTACCGAGAATGGGGGAGTATTATTCCTATTTGGATTTTACCAAATATTTATGTACCTTGCAAGAAAGAAACATATTCGAGAGTAAAAGCATTCTAAACAGGTATAAGTAGCACAAATTCGTAGCAATATTGATGTAATTATTGATGATATATTAGGTATATTTTGGGCTTAACACTTCACTGTACTCAAGTGACACAAAACATGCTATATATATATATTCAAATGACACAGATAACAACAGTTGACTATATCACCATACTTCACTGCTTAAGTTATATACAAGTAGCATTAAGCATGTTCATACACATACTCAGAGTCAGTTCTATAGCTCCCTAAACAGAACATCAACCATAAGCTTCATAGCAATACACATAAACAACACCATGTTGAATGCTTTTCCATAAGCATACCAAGCCAAGTGACAAGATACATAGTGATGGAGATTTAGTTGACCATATGACTATGCTACACTGTACTCAAGTGACACAAAACATGTTATATATGTATATTCAAGTGACACGGATAACAACAGTTGACTATATCACCATACTTCACTGCTTAAGTTATATACAAATAGCACTAAGCATGTTCATACATATACTCAGAGTCAGTTCTATAGCTCCCTAAATAGAACATCAACCATAAGCTTCATAGCAATACACATAAACAACACCATGTTGAATGCTTTTCCATAAGCATACCAAGCCAAGTGACAAGATACATAGTGATGGAGATTTAGTTGACCATATGACTATGCTTCACTATACTCAAGTGACACAAAACATGCTATATATGTATATTTAAGTGACACAGATAGCAACAGTTGACTATATCACCATACTTCATTGATTAAGTTATATACAAGTAGCACTAAGCATGTTCATACACATACTCAGAGTCAGTTCTATAGCTCCCTAAACAGAACAACAACCATAAGCTTCATAGCAATACACATAAACAACACCATGTTGAATGCTTTTCCATAAGCATACCAAGCTTGACACGATACATAGTGATGGAGATTTAGATGACCATATGACTATGCTTCATTGTACTCAAGTTATATACAAGTAGCACTAAGCATGTTCATAAACATACTCATAGTCAGTCTAGCTCCCTAAACAGAACATCAACCATAATCTTCATAGCAATACACATACACAACCATTTTTTTATCATATACTCATGTCTGACTATTGTATATACAAACGAATTCAGTTCATGGAAATTCCTATACACAACCCTTTATCACATACTCATGTCTGATTAAGGCATACAACCACATCATACATGCAACCAACATAACCATATATGTACTTAACAAGTTAAAGAAATTTCCCCATATGTTGTAGGCATGAAACCATCTCTTCCATTAGCCATCCCATATGTTGGAGTTTAGTGTCCTAAAGATAATTGTTTTAGGATATTAATATTAATGAATAAATTGTTTATTTGATCATTTGTTTAATCAGATATATAACATTAAAATATAACTATATATAAAGGCACAAATCTTTCATAAAGAAAGTAACCCTAAGTTTATTTAAGTAGTTATAAAGTGTTCATACAAGCATGAAGTGAGACTGTAATTTATAATAGACCAATAGACTTAAAGTTAACCCAAGTCAAGTAATATGTTATAGGGGTTGGCATATTACTGTTGAGACTTGCATGTAACAGTGTTTTCTGTCGAGACAGAAAGCTGATCTCACAAGCTTTAGATGTTCAGATATCTAGATAGTTACATAGATCCGGTGAAGGAGTTCATCAGGATTGGGACCCGACTTGAGATAACAGAATGGATTGATTTATCTAATGTGTCAACTGTTCATCTCATTGGTATTAGTAGGTATAACTAATCCTTAGACTCAAACATTCGTTAATTAGTGATTCTGGATTATGGAGTCTGATACTTTGATTCTGTGCGAGCACGATCCAACAGGTGAGAGCCTGAGGTGTGTGAGAGCAGGGTTGGGTATCACACAAAGTAATTGCAGAATAGTTAATGTCAGATTGAGCATTCATCACTCCCGATAAGTGGGAGATATATCCAAATGGCCGCTTGTGGTGAATTGACTGAAATCCTTGCAAGGTGATAGAGTTAAGAGTAGAAATGAACATTTCACTTAACTTATCTTTTCAGAGTGAATTCAACATGTACAAGTAAAACCGGACTCTTCGTTATATGTAACCTTGACACGTTCCATGGTTATAAGGAATTGACCGACAGGATATAGTTGATGAAGGATCGTATTATACTGTACCTAATGCAGAAAGGTTAATGTCAGTTATCAACCTGACTTCTTAATTGCTCTGGGGGAATATCATAGGTTCTGTTAGTAACAACTCGCGACGGTATTCCGTTATATATATATTGGAATTAATCGTGATGAATAATTTCAAAGGATATATACGGCTAGTGGCAATAAAGAACCTAATGGGTCGCATATGGGACTTAGAATCGGAGGATGAAAATGTAATTAGTGAGACACAATATAGGGGGCCGAAATTTATATATTAATTAGGGGATAAATTAATTTGATTAATAATTATATTTTGATTATGGTTATGAATTAAATTAAAAGATTATCTGATAATATTAATTAGAAGTTTTTGTGTGATTGGAACTCTAATTAATTATCCCTAACATTAATTAATTATTAATTTGATTAATAATAATTATCTAGATATAATTAGTTATTATTTAGATAATAGTAAAGTGTTTATTTAATTATCTAATTAGGAATCTTATTCCGAATAAGATTCCAATTATTTAATTACCTAACACAACTGGGATTAGGGTTTAGTGAAGTCTATAAATAGACTCCCTAACCCCAGGATTTCGACACACACAGAAAAGAAGAGAAGGAATCGTTCCGTCGTCGTCTCGGCTAATTTACTTTATTTCTTACTCCCTCTTTAATCTCGTATCGATTTCTGTTAGAGGCAATCATTGTGATTGCTATACTTTAAAGGTTGATTACTGATTAGTTTTGTTTTTATGTGTTGAATAAAAACGTTCGTTGCTCACGAGTTGATAATAAGAAGTTGTGGGCACTTTGTTTGCAACGGTAGATAGTTCTTCACTAAAGGTATTACTTTATATCCCTCTTTATATGAAATAACAATTAACAGATCTTGGAAAAGGAAAATAGATAAAATTTTATTATTCCGCTACGCCTAGGCTTGTCTATTTTCCTTCATTGGTATCAGAGCCTATGTTAATCTGTTATTTCATATATGAAAAACAAAAAGAGTTTTTCAATCAGATTGAATAAATTTATTGTTAGGTTAATTAATTAATCGGTTAGTTTAATTAATCTAAAGATAAATAAGTTTTGATTACTTGTTAATTAAAACTGATTATGCATAGTTCCTGATTATTTCGGTTGATAATCGTTTAAACAAAATCTAAAGGTTTTATAGTTAGATAATTAAAACGTTTTGGTTTTATTAAATCTAAAAGATAAAACTGGTTTCTGATATTCTGAAAATTGTTTTGAAACTGTTTTAAAACAATTATATATATATGTATATTTAATTAAAAAATAAAAAAAATAAATCAGCAGCGTTTTCGGGGTCACTGCCGCGAGGCAGCCACCCCGCACCGCTGCGTCTGGTTGCTGCCATGCGGTAGCAACCAGCTGCAACGTGATGCTGCTGCCGCTGAGGCAGCAGCGCCGTGCCGCATGCTGCTGCCTTACGGCAGCAGCTGTTGCGTTTAGGGTCGGGCCGATTCAATCGGCCCGACCCGATTGGTGGTACCGTTTTGAAAGAGATTTAAAACATACCCGTTTTATATATATATTTCAGAATATAATAGTTTTGTTTTGATTATCAAAATCAATTTATTTAAAAGCTTGTTTTACCTAAATATTTGATATAAGTAATTCAAAGTGTTAAATGAATTATACGAATTAATTAGGGTATGCATAATACTGATTTTTCTACATGTTATATTAATCTAGTATGTACTTGCTACAATTTGATTAGATTAAATATAAAGGATACAAAATTTACAAGATTAAAATCGGATGTAAATTAATTTAAGTTGTTAATTTGATTAACTCAAATATTACATAAATAGTTTATGTAATCAACCAATTAAATTTAATTTAATTGAGTCTTTGCATGTTTGGCGTTATGGACATATTAGACCCTCTATAATAGTTATTCAATCTTTTGGTATTTTAAATAGGACCTGTGTGTCCTGCCTTCTCTTACTCTCTATTGTATTTCTCTTCTCATCCAAATCCCTTCAAGTAAATTGAAGTTTCTTAGAAATTGAATATTGTTGTAATTCAAGGCACCAAGGAGAAGACGGAGGACCCAAAGAGAAATATGTAATAGTTAGTATTTCCCTAGGGTGACCCTTTATTCCGTTTATGGCTCAACGGAATAAACTTAGATTATGGGGTAATGCTTAGACCCATAATTGTCAATGTTGAATGTATGAATGTCTGATATATGCTAAAGCAAATCAAGACTAGGTTAGATTATGAGACTTAAATAAAATCCCTCACTAATCAAAAGTTAAGTAAATAAGCAAGTTATTAAAATCGGTTGCCCCTCCCTAATATTATAGTTCAGCCGGCAGTACTGGGGGCCTTTGGGTTGTTGAGCAAAGTCAAGCTCGGGGTCTTATGGTAACACCTGAATTATCGAAAAATCGTTTTCACGAATATGGGGTAATGCTTAAATTAGGCTAGAATAATTGGATGAGCAAACTCATGTTGTTCTAACCTAATGGGCAATATGGTTGGGATTGATAGACGACACATATCAGTTACTAAAGTGGTTAGTAACCCAACAACCTAGAAGTCACATGCTTGATGTGATTGATTACATGAATCTACCTAATGAATGAAACTAGCTTGTTGAGCAAACTCAAGGTGAAATTTCAGGAGTTAGGATTCTAGCTCACTAAGGGATTTGTGAATATCATTCGAATTAATATAGAGGGTTATTAATTTGGTAAAATAGTGGGAGCAATTTAAAAACATAAAAGTCCAACGTATTTAAATTGTAAATGAATTAAACAAATGAATAACATCCGTCACTTTTCTCACTCTCAGGTTATTAACAAATCGTACTCTAAAAACAATCATTTCGAAAACCAATCTAAGAAATATCCTTACCGATAACAAGTTGAATGGTTCAAACTTCGCCGACTGGTTTCGTAACCTCAAAATTGTTTTGAAGTTCGAAAAGATAGGGTATGTACTGGATACATTGATACCCGCTCTTCCGGCCGATGATGCACCCATTGAAGAGATTGATGCCTATCAGAAGCATAAATCCAATGATGAACACGCCGGGTGCATCATACTTACATCGATGACACCAGATCTGCAAAGGCAACATGAGGAGATGGATGCCTATTCTATTGTCATGCACTTGTGTCAAGATGATTGGCTATATCACCAAACTTTTTAGTATTGGCTTCGCGATTGATCATGATTAAGTGTCGAGTTACTACTTACATCTCTCCCAGAAAGTTATTTGCAGTTCATCATGAACTACCAGATGAATGACTTACATACCTCTCTTGAAGAGCTTGCCAATATGCTCAAGACTGTTGAGCCCAACCTGAAGAAAGATAAGGTGGTACCTGCTCTTGTGATGAGGGATCAAAGAAGAGGAAGGGGAATTTTCCCAATCCGAAATATCCCAAAAAGAACAAGGGAGGCAAGCCAGCGCAGGCCAAAGGAAAGCAAGTCAAGAAGCCCAAAGGGGAATGCCACTTCTGTGGTATGCATTGGAGGAGAAATTGCAAAGAGTACCTATCTTCTCTCAAGAAGGGAAAGGATGGTGCTTCAACTTCTGGTATGTTCTATATTGAAATTAACTCAATTTCGCAATCTGAATCTTGGGTATTAGATACCGGATGTGGATCTCATATTTGTATGAATATGCAGGAACTAAAACAGACTAGGGAATTAAAGAAAGGAGACGTGAATCTGCGAGTTGGAAATGGTGCAAGGGTTGTCGCACTCGCGATTGGAGATTATGATCTACATCTACCATCGGGACTTGTAATAGAATTAAGGGACTGTTTGTATGTTCCAGAGATGTCTCGTAACATTATTTCTATTAGCTGTCTAGTTGATGATGGTTTTCATGTTTCAATTAAGAACAATAATTGCGAATTTTATAGAAACAACGTTTTCTATTTTTCAGGAATATCATTAAATGGGATTTATATTTTGAATGATAAAGTTTCTACTTTCACAATTGATACCAAAAGACTTAGACTAGATAATTCAACTTACTTATGGCATTGTCGTTTAGGCCATATAAACCAGAGACGCATGCTTAAGCTACATCAAGATGGGCTTATAGACTCAATTGATTGTGAATCAATGGGAATGTGTGAGTCATGTTTAAAAGGAAAAATGATAAAGACACCCTTTAGTAATAAAGGTCAGCGTGTATCAGACACTCTAGGATTAATACATTCAGATGTATGTGGTCCTATGTCAGTCCAAGCAAGAGGAGGATTCAGATACTTCATTAGCTTCATAGATGATCATACTAGATATGGTTATATCTATTTGATGAAGCACAAGTCAGAAGCTTTTGAGAAGTTCAAATGCTTTAAGAATGAAGTTGAGAATCAAACAGGAAAGACTATTAAGATACTTCGATCTGATCGAGGTGGAGAATATCTTTCTGAAGAATTTATGAATTATCTAAATGAATGTGGAATATGCTCACAATGGATGCCTCCTTATACACCACAACAAATGGTGTATCAGAAAGGAGAAATCGCACCTTACTAGATATGGTACGATCCATGATGAGCACCGCTTCTCTTCCAAAATCATTATGGGGCTATGCCTTAGAAACTGCCTTATTTACCTTAAACCGAGTTCCAACCAAATCCGCCAGTTCCACACCATTCGAACTGTTCGTTGGTAAAAAACCCATCTTCTCCTTCATGAGAATATGGGGATGTTCAGCATACGTCAAACGTATTGTGTCAGATAAATTAGATCCCAAATCTGACAAGTGTTTCTTCATTGGATACCCAAAGGAAACTGTGGGATATTACTTTTATCATCCAGATGACCAAAAAGTAATAGTATCCAAACACGCAGTGTTTCTAGAGAAAGAGTTTCTGGAAGAGACACAAAATGGAAGCGTAATTGAACTTGAGGAAGTTCAAGAGGAATCACATGTCGTGAACTCCCAGTTAGATATGGTTTTCATAACGAATTGGTTCCCGTGTTAGACGATGAACCCGAAACCAACGAAGAAGCTCTTGTTAGTCCAGAATCTAAAGCATGGCTTGAAGCCATAAATTCTGAAATGGACTCCATGTATACTAACCAAGTGTGGACTTTGGTTGATCCACCCGAAGGGATAAAACCCATTGGGTGCAGGTGGATCTTCAAGAAGAAGACGGACATGGATGGAAAGGTTAGTGCCTACAAAGCTAGGTTAGTAGCGAAAGGATATCATCAAAAGCAAGGAGTTGAGATGACGAGACTTTCTCTCTAGTAGCCATGTTCAAATCCATCAGAATATTGCTTGCAATTGCCACTCATTTTGACTATGAGATTTGGCAAATGGATGTGAAAACAGCTTTCTTAAATGGAAACCTGCTTGAGGATGTATACATGATGCAACCTGAAGGTTTCACATCGAAGGATGCAACCAAGGTTTGCAAACTTCAAAGGTCCATTTATGGACTCAAGCAAGCATCTAGAAGCTGGAATAAGCGTTTTGATGAAACCATAAAACAATTTGGTTTCGAGCAAAACTCTAAAGAGGCTTGTGTTTACAAGAAGACAAGTGGGAGCTCAGTCGTTTTCTTAGTACTATATGTTGATGATATAGTACTTATGGGAAATGATGTTGCAATCAGTAAAAGTTTGGTTATCGGGTAATTTCTCCATGAAAGACTTGGGAGAAGCAGCCTATATCTTAGGGATTAAGATCTATCGGGATAGATCGAAGAGACTGCTCGGACTATCCCAGTCTACATATATTGACAAAGTCCTAAAGCGTTTTGACATGCATGAACCGAAAAGAGGTAACTTACCAATGGTCCATGGTGTCAAGTTATCAAATGATCAATGTCCTAAAACGGACAGTGATAAGAATCGCATGGCTGTAATTCCTTACTCCAGTGTGGTCGGTTCGATCATGTATGCCATGCTTTGCACGAGACCTGATGTAGCGTTCACATTGAGTATGACGAGCCGCTATCAAAGGAATCCAGGATTTGATCACTGGATTGCTGTCAAGAACATTCTTAAGTACCTTAGAAGGACTGAAAACATGTTCCTCGTATATGGAAACGGAGAATTGAAAATTGAAGGATATTCAGATGCTAGTCATCTGACTGATGAAAATGATTATAGATCCGAATCATGATACCAGTTTATCCTGAATGGAGGTTCAGTTAGTTGGAAGAGTTCCAAGCAAGGAAGTGTTGCTTTCTCGTCGACTGAATTAGAGTACATCGCAGCTGCAGAAGCGGCAAACGAGGCTGTTTGGATTAGGAAGTTCATAACAAAACTAGGAGTGGTGCCTGACATTATGAATCCCATTACTCTGTACTGTGATAACAATGGAGCCATTGCACAAACAAAGGAACCACGGTCTCATAATGCATCCAAACATTATCTCAAGCGATATCATCTCATTAGGGAGATCATAGCCAGGGGAGATGTGAGAATAGAAAAGGTGCCTACTGAGGACAACGTTGCAGATCCGTTGACCAAGCCATTACCACAAAGAGCTCACGATAAACATCTTAGTTCTTCTGGTATTAGTTTCAGAAACAATTGGCTTTAGTCCAAGTGGGAGAATGTTGGAGTTTAGTGTCCTAAAGACAATTGTTTTAGGATATTAATATTAATGAATAAATTATTTATTTGATCATTTGTTTAATCAGATATATAGCATTAAAATGTAACTATATATAAAGGCACAAATCTTTCATAAAGAAAGTAACCATAAGTTTATTTAAGTAGTTATAAAGTGTTCATACAAGCATGAAGTGAGACTGTACTTTATAATAGACCAATAGACTTAAAGTAAACCCAAGTCAAGTAATATGTTATAGGGGTTGGCATATTACTGTTGAGACTTGCATGTAACAGTGTTTTCTATCGAGACAGAAAGCTGATCTCACAAGCTTTAGATATTCAGATATCTAGACAGTTACATGGATCCGGTGCATGAGTTCATTAGGATTGGGACCCGACTTGAGATAACAGTATGGATTGATTTATCTAATGTGTCAACTGTTCATCTCATTGGTATTAGTAGGTATAACTAATCCTCAGACTCCAACATTCGTTAATTAGTGATTCTGGATTATGGAGTCTGATACTTTGATTCTGTGCGAGCACGATCCAACAGGTGAGAGCCTGGTGTGTGTGAGAGCAGGGTTGGGTATCACACAAAGTAATTGCAGAATAGTTAATGTCAGATTGAGCATTCGTCACTCCCAATAAGTGGGAGATATATCCAAATGGCCGCTTGTGGTGAATTGACTAAAATCCTTGCAAGGTGATAGAGTTAAGAGTAGAAATGAACATTTCACTTAACTTATCTTTTCAGAGTGAATTCAGCCTGTACAAGTAAAACCGGACTCTTCGTTATATGTAACCTTGACACGTTCCATGGTTATAAGGAATTGACCGACATGATATAGTTGATGAAGGATCGTATTATACTGTACCTAATGCAGAAAGGTTAACGTCAGTTATCAACCTGACTTCTTAATTGCTCTGGGGGAATATCATGGGTTCTGCTAGTAACAGCTCGCGACGGTATTCCGTTATATATATATTGGAATTAATCATGATGAATAATTTCAAAGGATATATACGGCTAGTGGCAATAAAGAACCTAATGGGTCGCATATGGGACTTGGAATCGGAGGACGAAAATGTAATTAGTGAGACACAATATAAGGGGCCGAAATTTATATATTAATTAGGGGATAAATTAATTTGATTAATAATTATAATTTGATTATGGTTATGAATTAAATTAAAAGATTATCTGATAATATTAATGAGAAGTTTTTATGTGATTGAAACTCTAATTAATTATCCCTAACATTAATTAATTATTAATTTGATTAATAATAATTATCTAGATATAATTAGTTATTATTTAGATAATAGTAAAGTGTTTATTTAATTATCTAATTAGGAATCCTATTCCGAATAAGATTCCAATTATTTAATTACCTAACACAACTGGGATTAGGGTTTGGAGAAGTCTATAAATAGACTCCCTAACCCCAGGATTTCGACACACATAGAAAAAGAAGAGAAGGAATCGTTCCGTCGTCGTCTCGGCTAATTTACTTTATTTCTTACTCCCTCTTTGATCTCGTATCGATTTCTGTTAGAGCCAATCATTGCGATTGCTATACTTTAAAGGTTGATTACTGATTAGTTATCTTTTTCTGTGTTGTTTCTTTCGTTGTTCGTGATACACGGATTAAGAGTTGTGGGCACTTCGTTTGCAACCGTAGATAGTTCTTCACCGGATGTATTACTTTCTATCCCTCTTTATATGAAATAACAATTAACAGATTTTGGAAAAGGGAAATAGATAAAATAGATGCATACAAAAACATCATACATGCAACCAACATAACAATATATGTACTTAACAAGTTAAAGAAATATTCCCATATGTTGTAGGCATGAAACCATCTCTTCCATCAGCCGTCCCATATACTTCAGCACTCTTACGTACTATCCCTGCAAATAAAAAGAGCAATATTTACCTATGTCAGCATCACGAAGTATATATTGCCCTAGGTTAAAAAAGATAAAGACTAGAGATCTAACCTTTTCAATGATATAATAGATATTGTTTCCAGTTGCTGAAATCAACATACGCAAGAGTAAATCGGATGAGGAAAAGGAATAGTAAGGAACAATGAAACTCTAATACATCCAGGAACGAAGTAAATATGGCTTACCATTATCTTGTTTCGACCCAGTGAGAAAGCAACCGACCGGAGATAGCCAAATAGAGGGGTGGGAGAGATAAAGACGAGTTGCACGAAACCTAGTTAGGGATTTGGAATGAGAGAGGGGTTTATATATGAGCTGAAATTTCAATCAAATAGATAGCGCGATAAGTTTTCGTTGACTGCGTAAGTGAAAATTTCATTGCCGTTTAATAATGACAGTTATTTATAACTACTGTCATCTAATGATTAAATAAATTTTGACTTAAATGTGCGCTTTTTATAGACGACAAACTTGTGTCATCGGAAGGCCACATTTGAATTGAGTTGATTTAAACTTACGCTTTCAGATGATAGAATTTTAATATACTGTCATGAAAAATAATCAGACGACACGAAAACAAATCTTTGTCATGTATCTTGTGTCATGTGAAAGGGAAAATGGCATAGTGAGATTTAAGGAGTGTGTGAAATACAAAAAAAAAAGAGTAGAAGCTTATTATGCACGGATCTCCCTACTAGGTGGAATTCTACCAATTTAATGTTGTATACTGCTAAAAAAAATTGAGACGGCCTTTGATAGGTTTACCATAGTAGATCCTATTTTCTCCAATGAGTTAAAACTTCGTGATGGGGTGCCTACGACAACAGATTGGGAAACTGTTAGAAAAATTGCTATCATGTTGAAAACATTTTACACGGTACAAATTTCAGGTTCAAAATATGTCACATCTAATACTTTTTGACTGAAATTAATAATTTGTACATGACATTGAATTTTTGGAACAATAGTGATGATGAGCAATTGACATCAATGAGCGTTAGAATGAAGCAGAAGTTTGATAAATACTGGGGGGGATCCAACAAAAATGAACAAGGTCATTTGGTTTGCAGTTATTTTTTATCCAAGAGAAAAATTTGAAGTTGTTAAAATTTCCATTGTTCATATTTATGTGGATGCACGAGACACTCAAATTTTTTATAATGTGCATAGTTCTTTTTTTTTAATTGTTTCAAGAATATAAAAAGATGCATGATGTGGAAGAAAAATCATATGATATTGTAATTGAGCCACAAATAGTTGAAGTTGAGAAATTGATTGCCAGTAAGTACAAACCTCCAAAATATGTCTTTCATGGAATGCACAAGAAACAAAGAGTAAACATTGGGGGTAGTAAAGGGGTAAGAGAACAGAATTAGACGCATATTTGGATGAGCTTTTAGTAGAGGATGTTAAGGGGTTCGATGTATTGAAATGGTGGAAGCTTAATTCTGGAAGATTTCCTATTCTCAGTATCATGGCTAGAGATATATTGGTTGTGCTTGTTTTTACTGTGACTTTTGAGTCTACTTTTAGAACTGGTGGACGAGTTCTTAATGATTATAAGAGTTCTCTATCTCCTGATGTTGTTGAAGCTTTAATTTGTAACAAGATTGGATTCGGAAAACACATAATCCTTTATTCAATGAATAATATATATATGATGTGGAGAGAATTCAAGAAGGTAATTTATTTATTTTTTTTATCAAATTTATATTTTATATATTTAAATTGAATTTTCTTTTATAAGTATCATTTGATTTATTATTAAAATTGTGTCCAATTTTTTTTAATTATTATTTCAGAGTTTGAAGCAATGGGATTCAAATCCATGTGAGTCTACTATGAGTAGTAATACTAATATTTACTAATCATTAAAATTTTAATTATTTCATAAATTGTGTTTTTATTTGTGTTGTAAACTTATATGTTCTATTTTTTTATGTTTATATTTGTATTCTATGATCTAGTTTATTTTGGGTGAACTAACTTTTTATTTTTTTTATGTTTTTAGTTTTGTAGGTTTAAATTCAAACTTGGTTTTTTTTTTATAGAAATTGGGACAAGACAGAACAAGGACGGGGTGAGCACCCATGGTCCATGAACCGTTTGGTTGATAAAGTTTAATTTGGACTTTAAACTTCAAGACTATTATTTTAGTTATTATTATTAGTACTTCAATTAATTTTATTATTTTGAGACTAATTTATATTGGATTATTATTTTAGTTTATTTGTAACTAATTTATAATGGATTATTATTTTAGACTATTATGGATTTGGAATTGGAATGATAGGATAAGATTTTAATTATTTTAAATGAATTAATTTAAAATTATAAAAATAAGTTCCAAGAACAAAAGTTCCAGGAACATTGTTTTTGGAATTTGTATGCTTTATAACAAAGCAAAATCGGTGGGTAAATTACATCCATGGCCACTGAACTTTACCAATTTAATATTGTGGCCACTAAACTTCAATTTTTAACTGTATGGATCCATGACTCATGACGGTACTCTTCATTGATATCAATTCCTTCCTTCTTCAATCCATCACGCAACTGAGTATGAAGCTGAAGAAGTGAAATTGATGGTGTAGGAGCCAAAAACAGGACATTGTTGTCACTTGGGAGGCCCCAATTGGAGAGAGAGATAAAGGTAAAGGCTCCTATTTTGAGGCGAGAGACTTGACGATATATTCAATCTTTCTAGGCTTAACATAAAATGCTGGCATACACTACTGGCAAATTGAGTGAGATATGGTCTATGAAAGTCGAGTTTGATGGTCCTACTGTATGTGAAAAAATTTCTAATTATTGCAAAATATCGAAAAGAGATATGTATTTTCGCTTAAATAAATATTAAAAATGCATGTTTTTTAATCTTCATCCTTTTTGAATGCCATTTTTCTCTATGGAATGATTTTCATATATTCAATATGTCATTATATAGTTGTGAGTTTATTACAAAGGAAAATTTTGGTTGGACCAGCAGAAATATCAACTAGATTGCAGGGTAAATTACATAAGTGGTATACAACCTATATCTATTTTCACACTTTGGTGTACAACTTTAAATTTTACACACTAAAGTGTACAATTTTAAATTTTGCACACTAAAGTGTACAACTTTCAGGTGGCCTCCCACTAAAGTATACAACCGGTATTTTGTGACCAGTCAACGCTAGTCAATGTTTCCACGTCAGCAATTTGACCACTTCAAAAGTAAAAAATTGACACCTTATTATGAAATTACTAAAATAACCTCATCCCCTTCCTTGGAACTCTCTCTCACTCTTTTCCTTTCTCTCTTTAAATCCCCTTTCCCTTTAACTCATTTCACTAAATCCTCCCTTCATGTAACAATTTCAAGATAAAAATGCACAAAATAAAACCTACCAAAACATCCACTTAATTCTTTAATTCCCAAATTTGGTTCAACACTTCAAATTTCACATGATGTTTTTTTTTAAATTCCTACTCCTGGATTTAAGCCAAAGTCACACTACACATTTATGGGTAAATTCCTGGTCCTGGATTTAACACAAAGCAACGCCTGGATTTGGGGCAAAAACACTGACTTACCTCCTGTAAAATCTTCTTTATTTTCCAACAAGCTTCTGCAAACTCTTGAATTTCATTGAAGATTAAGGCTTCTTCTCCAATATGTTCCTATGGTACGAGTAAAATATGCAAATTCCTACATCGAATCGTAAGAATAACACCTTCTCCAATCTGTTGCTCTTGTACGAGTCATTCAAATCTGCAAATTCCACGTTGCGTCAAACACATAGCTTATTCGCAGACCAGCAGTGGGTTTCTCGGTTGCAAGTGTAGTGGGAGGAATCGAAGAAGCCAATGAAAGATTGTAATGGTGATTGTTTGCATAGTGGATTTTTAGGTGTGGCTTTATTGAGTATAATGACATTAGCACGTAATCCAATCCAACGAGCATATTCAATCGCTAGTAATAGCAACACGAGTTAGAAAGAGGAAAGTTAGAGAGAGAAATAGAGAATGAGAGAGATGAAAGTTAGAGAGATAAATTATCTTTAAAAATGGAGGAGAGTGAAAGTAAGGATGGAGGTTGAAGAAGCTAAGAGAGAAGAGAGACCTAGGTGTGTGAGAGAGAGAGAGAGAATTAGGAGAGAAAAGATGGGCATTCACTGGAAAATATAATTAAGGGTAAATTAGTCATTTACTATTAGGTGGGACCCACTTTTGTTAGGAGGTTAAAAGTGCTGAAGTGTCATGTTGACTAGGGTTGACCGGTCATAATTACCAGCTATACAGTTTAGTGGGAAGTCATCAAAAGGTTGTATACTTTTGTGTGCAAAATTTAAGTTTGTACACCAAAGTGTGAAAATAGGTAAAGATTATACACCACGTATATAATTTACCCCTGGATTGCACAGTTAAAAAACATTTCAAATTGTGAACCCAGTCAGACATTCAATCCATATTCTTAAAGCTTGCCTTTGGAGAAGAATGGAAGAAGAGAGATTAAAGAGGAAGAAAGAAGAGAGATGGTGAATTTGAATTTTTATTTTTATTTTGGGGGTTTGTTTGTGGTAATTAAATAATAAGGAGGTTAATTTATAAAATAGATAAATATAAAGACAAAATTAACTATTTTACCTTTGACTTTTAACTTTTTTTAACACCGTTAGTCAATTTAGTTTGTGTTTGCTAACGGAATCAACATCAAGGTACTTATTTGCCAATTTTTAAACCATATAGCTTATGTTTGAAAATTACCAAAACCATAGGGTTTATTTTTATACTTTTTCCTAATTTTTATATTCTATTTTTAAAATTAGGTGATTATACAATGAAAACAACCAAAATTTAATATCAATGAGTTTAATTTTTCCATTAATCTATGAGGCATTTGGTTTAAACTTCAGAATTGGAATGTTGCAGAATCAGAATGACTATTTGTTTTTTTGTTTAATCCAGAATCGGAATCTAATTACTTTTAAGAGTTGTTTGGTTCAAATTTTGGAATTGAATCAAAATCAAACTGTAACAAAATTAAAATTTATTTATTTATGGGAAAAGTACAAAAATAAACCTTGTGGTTACACCTGTTTTCGAACAACACCCATGTGGTTTAAAAGTTTACAAAATGGTACCTTGAGGTTCATTCCGTTAGCAAACACATACCAAATTGACTAACAATGTTAAAAGTCAAAGGGAAAAGAGTTAATTTAGTCTTTATATTTATTTATTTTATAAATTAATCCATTTTATTATCTAATTATCACAAACAAACACCAAAATAAAAAATAAAAATCAATTATACCATCTTCTCCATCTCTTTAATTTCTTATTTTTTTCTTTTTTTCTCTCTCTTCTCTCTTAATTTTTCTCTCTTTAAAATCAATTGAATCACTAAACAACCACCCCATTATTCCACCTCATTATCCCCTCTAAAAAACACCCTTTTAATACCCTGAATGTCTAATCTATTCTAAATTCTTAACACCTCATTAACCACCGAACCACCACAAAATTAAACCAAACATACTCCGCAACACCTTTCATACTCTGCAACATCTTAGAGAAAGTAAAGCCCTCCCCTCCTATCTCGCATGCCAAGGTTGGTGTGGAAGTTACCTTCATATGGAGACTGTGTTAGGCCAAGAATCGTGACATTAAAATACTGCATATTAAGCTGTTGACTCTTACCTGTTTGGTGCACTTATTCCGCGCGCTGCTACCATAAATTACAAAGTTAACCAACTAAAATCCCCCAAAACTAAATTGCATTATTAGTTAATATTACATTTGGTATTCTAAGCATTTTCATCCAGTTGTCAAGAGTTCATAAACCAAAAATTAACAAACAGAATACTAAATAAAGCACAAAACAGGTAAGAGTCAACAGCTTACCTGGTTCATTAAGAAGACGTTGGGTTTCCTGTTAGATCACATCCAAAGAAAGTGTTAATCATAAAATTATGAAATACATCACAAAATCAAAACCCTATGGAAACAAAAGAGACAGGAAATTTCAAGTAATAGACCAATAACAATAAATAGAAACTGACAAGTCGGATTGACTGATTGTGATAGTCATCGATAGCCAAAAAGAACAAAAAAGTAAGGCTTCATTTAGAACTTAGATTTACATGTATGGAAAATTAACCCTAATAGTTTAACAGGCGGTTCACTATCTTCAAATTTCTTCACTGAACTGAAAGATGAAAAGGAGCATAAAAGAAACAACATAATAGAATTCAGATTCCTCGTTCTTTCTTTTTTTCGGAAACCAAACGGAAATTGTCCGATCAGACAAATTGAAAAGAGATCGTGAATGAGAAAGAGAGATCAACAGAAAAACCTTAATGATGTTTTCTTCATAGTATGTTTTGTTTAATTTTGTGGTGGTTTAGTGGGTTTTCCTTAATCTGAGATTTAGTTAGAGTTTAATAGATAAGACATTCAGATTATCAAGAGGGTGCTTGTTAAAGGGGATAATGAGGTGGAATAATATGGTGTTTGTTTGGTGGTTCAATTGATTTTAGAGAGAGAAAAATTAAGAGAGAAGATAGAGAAAGAAGAAAGAAAAAAGAAATTAAAGGGATGGAGAAGATGATATAATTGATTTTTATTTTTTATTTTGCGGTTTGTTTGTAATAATTAGATAATAAGGGAGGTTAATTTATGAAATAAATAAATATAAGGACCAAATTAACTATTTTCTCTTTGACTTTTCACACCGTTAGTCAATTTGATATGTGTTTGCTAGCGGAATGAACCTCAAGATACCATTTTACAAACTTTTAAACCACATGGGTATTGTTCAAAAACAGGTGTAACCATAAGGTTTATTTTTGTACTTTTTCTTTTATTTATTTCAAACTAATATTTTTTTTATTAAATAACAGGATTAAGGTGCAAAAATACCATTAAAGTTTTGGGTCAAGAGTAATTTTATCCTTAACGTCTAAAATGGTGCAATTTTACCCCGAAAGTTTGTAGCCAAGATCAATTTTACCCCTAACGTTGATAATTTGGGCGAGCAGACAGTTTGATGAATTATTTCTGAAATTGACCCAAATTATCAACGTTAGGGGTAAAATTGCTCTTGGCTACAAAAGTTGGAGGATAAAATAGCACAATTTTAGACGTTAGAGGTAAAATTGCTCCTGATCCAAAATGTTGGGGATATTTTTGCACCTTAACTCTAAATAATATAATAAAATATTACATGTATTAATGAATAATAAATTTAATATTATCATATTTTATATAAAAAAAATCACATCTATACTATATATAATTACGGAAGCAGAGAGAAATGAGAAGAAGTGTTTTAGAGGTCTTAATGATGAGTTGTCAACGTAGTAAAAAATCAGATTAAAAATATTTAATTAATTAAAAATAAATATTTAATTAATTAAAAATTATATAATTACGGAAGCAGAGAGAAATGAGAAGAAGTGTTTTAGAGGTCTTTTTGATGAGTTGTCAACGTAGTAAAAAATCAGATTAAAAATATTTAATTAATTAAAAATAAATATTTAATTAATTAAAAATAACAAATTTATATTTATAATATATTAAATAATTACTAGCCTATTAATTAAAATAATAAAAGAAAGCAAGAGTTACGGGAATATGAAAAAACACAAAGCAAAGGAAATCCAAAAGTCACAAATAAACTTCTATATAAAGCATGATAGATAGTATTCCACCATTATATTCATTGGTCACGATAGATAGTATTATATTTCTGAAGGTAAATATTCGATTTTTTTCATATGTTGTAGTTATTTCGTTCTCAATTATGTTGTTGTTTTATTTTTATTAAACAATAGTTGTTATAGTTTCATATTTCAGATTCATTTATGTTGTTACCCAGGTTCTATACCTCTCGCTATCTTATCCATGTTTTCTTTTTTATTTGTCTTTTTTTTTTTCCAAACTGATAGCTTCAATTGAAGAAATCCGACAGAAATAGAAGATGCATGAACAACTAAAACCAGAAAACACAAAAGTGTCAAAAATTATAAGAAATTCTTATGTTTTTCAAGGTAATTATTCGATTTTTTTTTCATATGTTGTAGTTATTTTTGTTCTCAATTGTGTTGTTGTTTTCTTTTTATTAAATAATAGTTGTTATAGTTTCATTTTTCAGAGATGGAATTCCATTTCTGCCGTTACCCAGGTTCCATACCTCTCTCTACCTTATCCATGTTTTCTTTTTTATTTGTCTTTTTTTTTTTCAAAATGACTAAAATAAAGATTTTGTAAATTTGTATTCTTTTTTAGTATATGTTGCTATGTTTTATCGTTTCGATTGCTAACTCTTAACTAAAATTTAGATTTTCGGCTTTATATGAACTCAATTTTTGGCTTTCTCAGTTGTGCTGTTGTTTTATTTTTATTAAACAATTGTTGTTATAGTTTCATCTTTCAGAGATGAAATTCCATTTCTATGGTTATCCAGATTCCATACCTCTCGCTACCTTATCCATGTTTTCTTTTTTATTTATTTATTTTTCAAAATGACTAAAATAAAGATTTTGTATATTTGCATTCTTTTTTAGTATATGTTCCTAGGTGTTATCGTTTTGATTGTTAACTTTAACTAAAATTTAGATTTTCGGCTTTTTATGAACTCAATTTTTAGTTTTAATTGAAGTTAGATTAATTTTTCTAATTCGGATGTTGAAATCCACTCATTTTTTTAGTTTGAGTTTAACTAATTGATATGGATTGTATTTTTTATTTTTATGCATTTTGGTACAAATAGATATAGAGTTTCACACAATAGTTGTTCGTTGAAGTTTGAGACATATTAAATAAAATATTAAAGAGATATTGGAATATTATACTTACAATGAAGTTTATTTCAATATAAATTATGTTATATTATTATTATTATTATTATTTTTATCAATAAGTTATCTTTTTCCAATTTTCTAGACAAGGAGATCGTAAGCGTCTAATACGCTTGATAAGATGTTTATTCTTGAAGAATTTGGATTATACTAGATACAAATTCAAAATCAAGGTAAATAAAAATAAATTTTGATGCTCAAAATCTTAAAAATGTACATTAATTATGGATATTGAGACAATTGCTTTTGCAACATTGGCTTATATAATTTTTAACTATTATATTATGGTTCGTACAAAATTGTTAGTATTTCAAGAGTTTTTAACAGATGAAAATGAAATATGATCATAAGACAAATTATTGAAAAATATTAATTAATAAAATATTATTATTTGAATCTCTTCGAATTCTCAAATGTTGAGCATAATGATTCTAATTAATATAATTAATTTCACATATTAATTATAAAATGTTTTTTTTGTACTGAGTGGTTACAATTGCGATTTAATTCTATTTAACTAAAATTAATTTATGGACTTAATACTTTATTAAGAAAAAATAAAATGTTTAATTAATGGGCAAAAAATATTTTCACTCTCCTCTTTATACGCTTATGTCTCGACATTCTCTCTTATTTTTTTAAAAAAAAACCCGAGAGGAATATGGTTCTCTTCTAATTATCTTTTTCGTCCCTTCATTTTTTTTTCAATTCTTTTGTTTGTTTTTCTTACTTACAAAATTCAAGAATATATAATTATTAAAAAATATTAATAAAGTCAAATAAGTGATATCTGTGAGTATGACTGATATTCTATATAGTGAAAGAATGAAGAACAAATTGATCGAATATCTTGATGAGATATTACGAGATGAAAATATGAGAAATCATCATCTTAAACTGATTCAATTAGATATATTGGGTTATTGTAGCAGAATGAATAATTGAATTCGAATACTTGGTGATCATGAAATTCCATCAACCAAAATAATTATCATCAAGATGAATTTGTGACTAATTCTTACGAATTTTATTTTTTTTATATGTTACATATTGAATTGATAAAGTTTCTTCATATGCAACATTAGAAAAGTATTGATTGTAATAGTTTATAGAATAATATATTAATGTTGCTTCCATTTTAACATAGATTGTAATTCTTTTGTATCGTAGATATAATATTTAATTTTAATTGTAGTTTAATTCAATTTTTGTTTAAGCTATATTGTAATTCTTTTTGTATCGTAAATATAATATTTAATTTTAATTATAGTTTAATTCAATTTTTGGTTTTTTTATTATATACTTTTGTTTTTGGTAAGAAGGGAAGAAAAAAACAAACAAACAAAAACCTAACCCGGGATCAGTCTAGGAAGACTGACCTCAATCCTATCCTCAAGAAGAGAAGGTAACAAAAGAGAATGTTTTTTTATTATATACTAATATATTTCTTAATTAATCTGCTATTTTATTATAATTGTTTCACAGAATATTTGGAATATGAAAATGTATTAAAATTCCTAAAAAGTACAAATCATTGAATTTTGTAAAAATAAATAAATTATTCATCTTTAGTTAAAATTCAATAAAAAAAAGTAGTCAATTATTTTTAAAATTAATTTAATTTGAATTATCATTAAAAAATATATATTAATTTCAAATATACATAATATAATTTTTTTTTCAAAGCATGATATAAAATTATTTAAAAGTAAATATGTCAATTTATTTATTTATCTAAATTATATAAAAGTTTCATACCCCGTGCATCCCACGGGTTTTCGACTAGTAGAATTAATTTGGATTAATATATGGATATGTGGTGGTTAGAGGAAATTGTAAACACAACGTGGCTTGCTTAAAAAAGGATAAATAAATTAAAACGTGGGATGGGTTTATTTTAGTTAAATGGGTTAAAGTGAAAAATACCCTTAACATTTCGGGTCAGAAGTAATTTTATCTCTAACATCTAAAATGATGCTATTTTATCCATAATGTTAGTAGCCAATAGTAATTTTATCCCTAACGTTGATAATTTGGATCAATTTTGAGACACTATTATAAAACACATATATTTTTAATCCTTATTCAGTACCAATTACGTATCAATTCGTTCTAAAAAAAGGATTTCATATTTTTTTATAATTTAATAATATAATTGGAGATTAATATTTATAAATTCGGTGAATTTTTTTGATTTTTTTTATCCAATTTGTACAAAAGACATTATATATATTTTTTTATTTTTTTCCACAAATGTACATATGTTTGTGATTTATTACTGATAAAATGACGTCCATGTGAAGTGTAGATGATAAGATTTATGACCGAGAAAACAATTTGATGAATTATTTCTTAAATTAACCAAATTTATCAATATTAAAGGTAAAATTAATATTGACTTCTAACTTTAGAAGTAAAATTGCACAATTTTAAACGTTAGGAGTAAAATTGGATATTTTTATACCTTAGTCCTAATTAAATTTCAAAAAGAATGAGAATACAATTTAATTAATAAGAAAGGAGGAGGCAATCAATAATGTTAATAATGCTATAAATAGGGGAATCTCATTTCTAAATTAAATTAAATAGGTAAAACCAAACATTAGAAACATTTCATGCTATAAATTTATCTAACCAAACACATGTAATTAATAATATTTAATTTATAATCTATAACTTTATAACAAATATTGTTGTTATTTTTCCCTCCAACTTTATTTAATTTAATCTTTCAATTTGCATGGTGGATTCTAACGTACGCCACGGGGACACAAAAACCCAAACGTATCCCGTGATTGACTCTCTCACTTGTCGCAGTCGCAACTCGCAGAAGTGACAACGACTTGGCTCCAACCTCAAACCAAATATATTATATACTTCTAAGCGAAAAAGAAATATATATTATATACACCAAAAAACACTACGGCGTGTGAGGTCTAACAAAATCGTTAAATTACCCAAATCCTCCCAGCGTACGTTAGCTGATAGTTCTCACTTCATCTTCCTGTATCTTCCTCGCTCCCTCAGGCCTCAGTCACTCGCCATCGGCAAGCTTTTATAGCCTTAAGAAATCAAATTGTTAAATAATTTGTGGAGAGAGAGAGAGAGAGAGAGAGAATATAGTGTTTGGATTGTATTGTATCGTGTCTTTCATTTTACAATACTACTTTAGAGAGTGAACTGAGAGAGAGAGAGAGCTTTTTACAGCTTTTTGAATCTGAATTCTGGTTCTGTACATCGAATTTTGTGGATACAGAAACTGAGTCTGTGCGAGTAAGTGAGGTTTGACTTGGCTGATTGATAGATCATCGACTGAAAAGGTATCTCAAGCTTTGCCATTGATTTTCTCTACCTTTTTCTCTTTCCCACTCTGTTGTACTTAGATTGAGGGGAATTATGGCTTTGGAGCTTTGTGATCTGTGGATCTACATTGTCTTGGTGCTGAATTTGGTTTGCTTGATTTGGAACATTTGGCACTGAATTGTTTGGTTTTGTACGCATTATGACGTTATCTCTTTAATTTCACATTTTGCGTGTTCATAGTTTTCAATTTGAAGGGATTGTATAAATTGAATTCAACTGGGTTTGATGGTTTGTGGAATTAGGGTTTGTTTATTATAGCTGATATATGTACGGATGTAGAGGGAAAGTCGAGGTTGCATAATTTGAGAATTCAGGAGGTTTCCGAAGGCTATCAAAGTTGGAAGTTAAAACTTTCAGTGTTTTATTATTGCTAATAAACTAATATGGTTGGTTGCAATGTGGTTGCTTGTGCCCCAGGGTCTGCTTGGATGGAACTTAATAATCTAACCATGAAGGAAGGTTATTAAGACAGGAAGGATTTGAAAGGTTAATTGGAGGTTAATAAAACCTTCCCACCAATTTGGTGGGATTTTGGAGGTTACGTATTTTACTTCACCTCCCCTACCTTCCCCTTGCCTCCCCTTCCATTATTAAAACGTTCAGTAACCTTCTACCGTGACATTTTATAATATCTTCCAAGTTTCTTCTTGTTTTCTCTAGGAAATATGTGTTCCCTCTTTGAGTCTTTGTTAATTTTCTTTTGAGAATGTTGCAATTAATTCTTCTTCAGGGTGCTACATATGATACTGGCACACTCATTTCAATCTAAACTTGGTTACTGAAGTGGACATTTTAGATCATTGGTGAAAGGTTGGTGACTAATGATTGCTTGCTTTTGCTTTGGTGATCTAGGAATCGGGTTCTATTTGAATTCACTTCCAACAGTAACGAATACCAATATATGTGGCTCTTGTTTGACATTTTCACCTAATTTCCTTATTATTTTATTTAGTGTCATTCTTTCTGTGCTGCCCTTAATAATTTTATTCAGTTCTTCTCTTGGATAACCTTGCACAATGTTTGGCTCTTGTTTGATATTTTCACCTTTTATTTAATGTCGTTACTTTTTTGCTGCTTTTAACTAGTTTCATTCATTTCTATTGGATAACCTTGCATATGAGTAAATTAGTAGTGAAATGGAATTTAATTGATTTAATGTTTCCCGTATTTTAGAGGGCGAGCCTTGGCGCAACGGTAAAACGTTGTTGTCGTGTGACCAGAGGTCACGGGTTCGAGTCTTAGGAGCGGCCTCTTGCCAATTAAATTGGCAAGGGAAGGCTTGCCCCCAATACACCCTTGTGGTGGGACCCCTCCCCGGACCCTCGCTCAGCGGGGACGCGTAATGCGACCGGGCCGCCCTTTTTTTTTTTTTTTTAATGTTTCCCGTATTTTATGGTACGTCTAGTAAGTAGAGACAAAAGCTGAGGCAAAACATTAAAATTTCATTATGAATATATTTGCTTGCTCAAAATAGAAGTTCATGATTGTAACGATTGAAGAAATAGCATAATGTCCAACATGTCCAATTCAGCAATTCAGCAATTATGGGTTTAACTAATACACTTGTGATTGAAGACGACACGAGTACTTGTTGTCCTGTTGTGCTTTGACTTGACTCTTTCTTGTGACCCCATTTTACTATGTGATGCCAGGTCAACTAAATACTATGTGGTATATGAAGAACTACAACTGCATAAAAATGGTATTGTGGTTGGTGAATTAGTTGGGAGTAATTCCAAATGGTTCTTACATGCAACGATGAGACATAGCTGCCAGAAGCCAAATTATGATTATTTTCTTTTCATTGACTCTAAAGATTTTTTCTGGAGTGATTACTAAAGTAGCAATGATAAGCTTTCCTTGGAATTGAATAATCATGTTCAAAAAGCACTTCAACATGAAATATCTAAGCATACGCATGTGGGAGACACCCTCACCTGCCTTCTCTGTGCACAAGATGTGTGCCATTTACTGCATAATACCCTTGACAAGTTTGGTGTTGTGACAAACAACTTGTTGTTTCTACTATAACTGTTTTGAGCTCTGTTCATTTGGTTGTTTATTATATGCTTTATATATACTCTATATGATGATGCTTTAGACTCTGAAACAATTTCTATTTTCAAGTCACCATTTCTTAAGTCTACTCCAAGTTATCCGTGATGATTTATGCTGCTTAAAATGCATCTGAACTTACAAATAAGAGCTATCTGATGAATTTTTCTAATTCTTGTTGTATGATAATTGTTGCTATTGTTATTATTAATTGGCTGAGCTAGTTCTGATAAACCTGTTGCTCTCACTATAAAACACTTCTCTCTTCATAACAGTTGCATTGCCACTTTAACACTGTTTGAAAGTTAAATTGGCTGCAAGGATAGTGTCTCATTCTGTGGCTGAGTCTCTTTGATTTTAAGATCATAATCCTTGTTATTTCTCACTCTTCTCTCTTCATAACAGTTGCAGCTTTGGCACTGTATTTGAAAGTCAAATTGGCTGCAAGGGTAGTGTCTCATTCTGTGGCTGAGTCTCTTTGATTTTAAGATCATAGCCCCTTGTTAGTTCTCTAGAATCTGGGTTTCTAAAGTCGAGCCTCAAAATAACATTCTTCTATTTATGCTGCATTTAATTTTTAGTTTGAAGGACCATCTTTTTGTAGCATATTCCTATATTATTCCTAATTGAAAGATCCCTTCTTATGTTCCATGGATGCAGTTTCAAAATCAATTCAATAAACTAAGATTGTTTTGATTTCTCAATGACTATTTCTTGTAGGTTTTTCTTTGTTTGAGTTACGGTACCACTATGGGTATCTCAGGAAAATGGATTAGAGCACTGGTTGGTTTAAAAAAGACAGAGAAATCGCAGTCCTCAGAGAACGATGACAATGTGGGTATTTTTATTTTCCCCCTCATAGTAACACTTTTGTTCTGATTGGTTTAGAATGTTCAGTGTTGCAAATGTGGTTACTAGGTCTTGGTATTTTGCTGGGCATGTGTTGTTCCATTCTTAAAAGTTTTTATCTATTCTTTCATTTGACCGACTCTCACTTGTGCTTGATAGCTATGTGTCACTTGGATCAAAATTTGAATACCCTCTCTCCTTCCCACCCTTCTAAAAATTCATTAGAATTTTTTGTCTTTGGTTTGAAAAGCTAGATGATTTTACATGCATTTTTTGATTTTTGAACTCTTTGAATAGTATCAAACTCTACAAGATGAATCTGTTTTAAAATAGGTGATCATATCAATTGTAGATTTTCTTTGAATCCTCACAGAGGACAGCTTCTAGTAAGTTCCGGCATAGGAGAAAGCATTCAATTGAGATTGATGCTGCTAAACTTCACGAGGAGGTAGATGACCACATTGTTCAGCCAGTTGGTCATGCCAATGTTGATTCTGCCCCACAAGCTTCTCAATCCCCTTCTGCTACACTTCAAGTACAGGATGTAGCTCACAATCAACAAACTCTGAGAGAGGAATGGGCTGCCACTCGCGTCCAAACAGCTTTCCGTGGATTTCTGGTACATGTCCTGGCATCTCACTACCTAACTAATCAGCATATATCTTGTTCAGCTTTGACTGCTATGTAATTTTATTTTCTTGTCGGTAATTTGTGGTTTGAGATGTGCTTACATTTTCTTGGTGTCAGTTTGAACCTAATATGTGCCAGTTATATTCTTGAACATTATTGTTTTGCTATAAAGAATAATAATTTTGCATGCCTAGGTTTGACCGAGAATTCTATATTTACTTACTGCTAAATTACCTTTTTTTTGGAGTGACATTATTTAAGAGTAGTCGTTGGCATACTATATACATCTCCTATTTTGTGTAAGATTGCGAACACAGATGACAGATGTTTGGGTAAAGAAAATGCTAGCACTTGGCAGTAGCAAGTGCAGTTATATTCATCTTCTGTATTTAATTTGTCAGTAGGTCAGAAGAACTGATGGATTTATCTACTTAATTGTTTGTGATTGAAAAACCTTTACAATTATTTTAAGCACATTTCACAATACAAGCTTCTTTTTATCAACAACCAGAATTTATTATATGTTAGGCTAGAAGAGCTTTACGAGCTTTAAAAGGATTGGTGAGACTCCAAGCTCTTGTAAGGGGCCATGCTGTGAGAAAGCAAGCTGCAATAACTCTTCGCTGCATGCAAGCTTTGGTGAGAGTTCAGGCTCGTGTCCGGGCAAGGCGTGTTCGTATAGCATTAGAAAGTCAAACAGCTCAACAAAAACTTCAGCAACAGCTTGCGAATGAGGCTCGGGTTCGAGAGATAGAGGTAAACAATATAAAATTTCAGAATCAGATAAAAAAAATCGTTTGGATAAATATTAGATAACTATGTGAATGGTGGACATCTCGTTTTTATGTTTGCTCTTAATGCACCTCCAACTTCGTGGTAAACAATCTCATATAAGTTTCTAAAGTTTGGCATACCTCCATTCCCATGAGAATAGCAAGTGGTCTGTCAAATTATATCAGCATAGTAGAAAATCTCATTCATGTTATCAAGGATGAGAAGTAGCTAACTTGCTACATCAACTTGCTTTTCATCTATAAATTTGGTGAGTTTGGAAGTCTCCCTGCCATCTTACCTGAATTCCAAGACTGCAATTTTCATTTGTATCTTGTTTTATTTTCTGTGTATTCTAAGCTTGCCATGTCACTTGCAATGATACAGGAAGGGTGGTGTGATAGTGTAGGATCTGTTGAAGAAATTCAAGCCAAGTTGCTGAAGAGGCAGGAGGCTGCAGCTAAGCGTGAAAGAGCAATGGCATATGCTTTGGCTCATCAGGTAAAAATAACAACTCCCTTGTTTAATGTGCACGAGCAGCAGTTTTATAAGTTCACTGTTTTCTCACTATCTTGCTTAAAAGTAATGCTGGATGTCCTGAAATCAGACTTCATTTTGCAAATTTATATTTATGAATAAAATTTACAGTTAAGGTCGGGTCATATGCATTTAAACTTGAGTCATCTGCTTGTTTGCTGAGTATTGGTTTCAGTTTATTGTGTTATAAAAAGATGTAATAAATCCAAGGTCGCACTCGACAGGGCAGTTAAACTGGGAAATAAGGAATCGGTGAATAGGAGCAATGGCTTGTGCTCCAGATTGAACACTGGCTGTTCAATTGGCATTTAGCAAACCAGTCAAGCACACTAGGGTTCAAGTTCAACCAAGTTCTTTTCATTCACTCAATTAAGATCACTACTGATGTTATTGAAATTGGAAAAAGCGATCTTTTAAAGTATATCTTCTGAACATTAAGGCAAGATAGCACTAGTGTCATCATTTAGCATGTATGAAATATGAAATTACTTATCATACTGACATTGACTTATTGATTTTTAATTTACTGATTTATTATAATTTTTCTTCCGATAAACTTTATTATGCTAATGAATTTGAATTCCTGTAATTATCAATAAAACTAGTAAATATTTTATCTTTTCATATTAAGGCGCACTAGTGTCATCATTTAGCATGTGTAAAATATGAAATTAGTTATCATACTGACATTATTGACTTATTGATTTTTAATTTACTGATTTATTATAATTTTTCTTTTGATACAATTTATTATGGCTAATGTATTTGAATTCCTGTAATTATCAATAAAACTAGTAAATATTTTATCTTTTCAGTTCAATTCTGATTGAACCTTAATCTTGTGACCAGAAGCCTTTACCAGTTTCAAGGGCAAAACCCATATTAAATCAGTTTTGGGGCTCTATCAAGCCAATGGCCTCTTCATGCACACAATTTTCATTACCATTAATGTAAATGTGGTATATGTTTTCCATTTAGTGCTGTGACTTCATTATTTGTTATAGTCTAAAAGCCATTAAGTGATGTAAGAATATTGATGATTAATTATTTTAATCATTATTATCAGACATGTGCAAGTGTGGTAAGTAGTTTGTCTCCAACTGTCTTTTTTATGGTGATTGATTTTGCTTACTGTGATAATGGGATGACAATGATAGGGTTTTATAGAGGCTAGCTCCTCTGAATCTCCCTCCTACCAAGAAAAAAAAGAGTTCCATTTCATAGTTCTCTCTTCAATTCTGCTGCTATGCACTGGTACTGGTTTCCTATCTGCATGCATTGGACATATCATACAGTTGCCTTTCATGGGAATTTCTTACATCAAATATTAATTTCCTTGTGCAGTGGCAAGCAGGAACAAGGCAGCTGGCTGTACCTTCTGGGTTTGAACCAGATAAAAGCAGTTGGGGATGGAATTGGCTGGAGAGATGGATGGCTGTCCGTCCATGGGAGAATCGGTTTCTTGACATAAATCTGAGAGATGGAGTGATGATTCGTGAAAATGGAACAAGTGAGGGTAAGAATGTTACAGAAACCCAATTAAAGCCTTCTAGCAAGAAACTGGCTGTATCGAGTCTCCGATCAAACATCACAACTCAGAAAACAGGTCCATCCTATTCTGATGGTAGCAGTTCTCCCAGCAAGTCAGCTGGGATGTTAGAGGCATCCAATGCACATTTTGCTAAGCCAAAGCCAAAGCCAGTTTTTGAAGATCTTGCTGAAGAGGCCATTTCAAGACCTGGCATTGTTCAAAGATCTCACAGCAATCCAAAAGAGAGATCAACCCAGCATGATAAACAGCCAAAGAAGCGGTTGTCTCTACCTAATAGTGGTGAGTTCTGATCTTTCTGATCTCATTCTGAATTGTCTAATCTCATTTTTTTTTTGTCCCAAAATGGTTGTTTACACCGTAAATTTTTAACATGGTCAATTGACCTTAAAATTGCCGCTCAACTCTAGTATATTTTAATAAAGGCTCCATTCCCTTATTTTGCGGACATTCTGCATTTTTTTTGAAAAGAACTTGGTAAGTATTCATATTTTTGAGGCTAAACACATAAGTAAACCCTTAAACTTAGGATTGAACTCCTGATCATTTATTTTTCCAGATTGAGCCCCTGAACTTTAATCCACAACTGCTCTGTTAGCTAAGCTGTTAATGAGGGGGGCTCAATGTGTCAAAAATTAAAGATCACGAGCTTAATCTTTAAAACCTTAATAGTTCAGGGGCTTAAACATGTATTTGACATTTGTTTACTTAATCATCTTATTATTTTGAAAGATAATAATTAATTAATTTTTTCAGTTTTTTTTTTTTTTTCTAAATTTTGAATACATGTAGGTTCAGCAGTTAAAAATAAAAGATATATATATGAAAATGACTTTGTGTTTTTACTTTTAAACAGTACCATTTGAATATCAAGTGAATTTAGAATTCCGCTTCCAAACAAATATATAAAAAGGACTACTACTAAGAAATATATCACCAAAATTGGTTATACTAACTAACATGATAAACAAGAATCTTATATTAGCTAACTTATATGATAAATTGAGTCTACAATTAATGCTCGTTTTTTGTTATTTTATACAAAAATAATATCTAAAAATAACGATTCTTGATTAATCCCTTGATTAAGCTCTTTATAATTTTCTAATTAAGCTCTTGATTTTTAATTTTCACACGTATTGAGCTCTGTACTAACGGTTTAGTTAACCGGGTGAGGCGCTCAATGTGTGTAAAATTAAAGTTCCAGGATTTAATCTAGAAAAACAAATGATCAGAAGCCCAATCCTTAAAATCCTAAAAGTTGAAGGGCTTAATTATACATTTAGCCTATGTTTTATTTATGACATATACATTAATTATCATATCTGGTAGCCTCATTGAAATGAAAATTGGGTTGGGTGTTTTTATTGTAAAAATGTAACCTTACGCTGGAAATAAGTTGTGTCACTTTGTGGAGACTTGGCATGAGATGCTGCTTCTCTTTCTCTTATGCGTTCCTGTCGAATTGGGCATTGCTAATCTGTTAGCATATTAAGGCGGTGCTTGCCTACTGAGCAGGTCGGAAGAGTATACTACAAAGCTTTTTATTCACGCAATATATGGCTATCTTGATTTGGTGAAAGCAGGGGGAGGCGCTGGGGTTCAGACAGCCAAGCATGGTAGAAATGTTGCTAAAGGGAAAGAGAGATCTAAGTTGAATGGAAAAGGGGACTTGGACATTGCTCAGTCTGTGGCTCAGGATGTTGATATGCAACATTGAGAAATCGATGGAAGGTGATTTATGTAGATGCTGCTGTATGAATATGTATATATATGTGCAAATCGGGAGAGGATGCGATCACTTTGAAAATTCAAAGTTGGTTATGACATAATGAAGCTGAGGTGGATGGGTTGGCTTATCACGGGAATAATATACGATGTTTGGTCTGCGACTGGTAACCATCTTTGTTTATTGTCATTAATGATGTGATTATTTGATATTTGATTTCAATATATGGTTTTCCGGAGCAGTAAGGTTTTCTTTTCACGTTATTGCTGTTGTAAGTTTCTTGAGCAGTTGTGAGTTTGAGGAGAAAAAGTTTTCCAGTAAATTATTATGTAAAGCATTTGGCTTATTGATGTCTGTCTCATTTGTTTGCATCAAAATCGAGAAACATGGAAAATAGAGAATCGAAACTGGAATCAAAATGTTGTAAGAGCACCTCCACAACCAGTAGAGAGGATATGTTACCAATTTCGATTACAAACTATTGCTGTTTGTAAATAATACTGAAGAAATCAGCCGGGTGTCAGTTGGGCTTCATCTTCCAGAAAGTTAAATTCTGGCGGTAATCTGGCATTTGTATTTTTTGTTTTTTTATGCTTAACTCTAAAAAAACTCCGTATATTGTATTTATTAAAAACAGAACGGTGAAGTTTTTTGGTTTTTGCAAACCTTCTCTCTCATTATAACGGTAACATTAACATTGTAGAAATTAGATTTTTTTTTTTAAAAAGGGTTTAATTATATACGACTATAATATTTTAGATAAATTCTATAAATTCAATACAATTCTTCATTTCTTATTGCAAAATAATTTTCCAGAGTTAAACATTACAAACTCAATCTAGTCGAGTATATATGGCAATGTTTTGGAGTTGCCAATCTAAGGGCCTGGTTCAACTGTTAGCTAATAGCTGTTGCGGTTTCTGTTTGCCGTTCCAGTAAGCTGTTAGTTGTTTGTTATTAGTTGTTTAATTATTAGTGTTTCGTAAAATTATATTGAACTGTTGTTTTTGGATTTAAAACGTCTAATATGGACATGTTTTAAATTAATCAACAAAAAAATTATATGTTTGTGAGCTGTTATTAATAATGATAAAATGATGCACATGTGAAGTATAGATGGCAATATTTATGACCAAAAAGACAGTTTGATGAATTATTTCTTAAATTGATCTAACTTGTCAATGTTAGGGGTGAAATTGCTTTTGGCTGTCAACTTTAAGGGTATAATTGCACCATTTTAGACGTTAAGAATAAAATTGCTTATAGCTATAAACGTTATGAATATTTTTGCACATTACCCTATTATAAAATAAAAAATATGTTACATAAATTAATAAAAATAATCTATATATAAAAATAATAATAATATTGAATGCAATAAAACCATGTTCTTTCGGTAATTATGTTGTAAAAATATAAACAATGTTAAAGAATCGGTCGAATTTTTATTTTGAAAGGGCTTATTCGATTCAACCGTACCACGTAATCTTTTAAAAGGCGTTTTGAAACATATTTTTATGGAAATAAGAAGGATAATTTTGTCAATAACAAATAACTACAAACAGCTGTTTATGAAAAATTCAAATTAGGAGCTTTTCGTGAAAAGCTCCAAAATGCTGTAGTTTCTGGAGAAAATGTTAAACGTTGCGGTTATATAAACCTAACCAAATGCTATATTTCCTGCAGTTTGGAGTGAAACGTTGAACGCTCATTTGAAAAGTTGAAACAAACACCCCCTAAATGATCGTCATTGTAACATTATCTTATTTTCTTGTATGTAATGTTATACTTTTGATTCTGCATTTTAAGCTTTTAATTTCTTAAAGGATGTATTATTTTCAATTAGCAATAATTATTTCAAGCGTGTTTATTAATAATTATTTGATTACTAAATTTTATGTAAGTAATAATAAGTATTGAATTAATTATTTTGTTGGATAAATGTTTTTTATGAAATTAATAATAAATATTAAATTAATTATTGGTGTCCGCTATGGTTACTTTGTTTAAAACAAAGTAACCACACTTTGTTTCAATGACTAATAGTATCGCGACACATGACAAATTAATTTAAAATAAAATAAAATTAAAAGTTGACCTGTAATAATAGGTTACCACTAAATAGATACAATTCTATCCACCAAATCACTTTACGAAAATCGACACTACTTTACGGAAAATCTATAAAACCTTTACAAATTTTTGTAACATTTGTAATTTTACGTAAAGTAATTATTTTTTATTAAATTCTTAATGAAAAATAATTTTATTTTTATCCACCAAATCACTTTACTTAAATTGACACTATTTTACGTAAAATCTATAAAACCATTACAAATTTTCGTAATATTTGTACAATTTTACTTAATGTAATTATTTTTAAATTATTAACAAAAAATAATTTTAAGTCTAACCACCAAATCACTTCACCTAAATTGAACATACTTTACATAAAATCTATAAAACCTTTACGAATTTCCGTAACATTTGTACAATTTTACGTAAAGTAATTATTTTTTTGCTAAAATACTAATAAAAAATAATTTTAATTTTATCCACCAAACCACTTTACGTAAATTGACAATAATTTACGTAAAATCCATAAAGCCTTTATAAATTTTCATAATATTTGTACAATTTTATGTAAAGTGATTATTTTTTGTTAAATTAATAATTAAAAATAATTTTAATTCTACCCATCAAATCACATTACGTAAATTAACACTACTTTACGTAAATTCTAGAAAACCTGTACAAATTTTGGTAACATTTGTACAATTTTGCGTAAAATAAATATTTTCAGTAAACTATTCATAAAAAATAATTTTAATTCTATCCACCAAACTATTTTAAATTAATTGACACATTTTGCGTAAAATCCATAAAACCTTTACAAATTTTCCTAACATTTATACAATTTTATAGGTAAGGTAATTATTTTTTGTTAAATTATTAATAAAAAAATAATTTTAATTCTATCCACCAAATCATCTTACGTAAATTGACATTACTTTATGTAAAATCCGTAAAACCTTTACAAATTTTCGTAACATTTGTACAATTTTATGTAAAGTAATTATTTTTTGTTAAATTATTAATAAAAAATAATTTTAATTCTACTCATCTAACCACTTTACATAAATTAACAGTATTTTATGTAAAATCCATAAAACCTTTACAAATTTTGGTGACATTTGTGCAATTTTATGTAAAGTAATTATTTTTAATAAAATATTAATAAAAAATAATTTTAATTCTATCCACCAAACTACTTTAAGTAAATTGACACTATTTTACGTAAAATCTATAAAACCTTTACAAATTTCTGTAACATTTGTACAATTTTACGTAAAGTAATTATTTTTCATAAAATATTAATAAAACATAATTTTAATTCTATCCACCAAACCACTTTACGTAAATTGACACTATTTTACGTAAAACCCATAAAATCTTTACAAATTTCCATAACATTTTTATAATTTGACGTAAAGTAATTATTTTTTGTTAAAATATTAATAAAAAATAATTTTAATTCTATGCACCAAACTACTTTACGTAAATTGATACTACTTTACGTAAAATCCATAAAACCTTTATAAATTTCCATAACATTTATACAATTTTACGTAAAGTAATTATTATTTTTATTAAAATATTAATAAAACATAATTTTAATTCTATCCACCAAGACAATTTACGTAAATTAATACTACTTTACGTAAACTCTATAAAACCTTTATAAATTTTCCTAACATTTTTACGTAAAGTAATTATTTTTTATTAAAATATTAATAAAAAGTAAATATTCTATCCACTTAACCACTTTACGTAAATTGACACTACTTTACATAAAATCCATCAGTAGAGGATCTATCAAACCACTTTACGTAAATTAATTCCATCAATAGAAGATTTACGTAAATTTAATAGATTTTACATAAACCTCATATTTTTTGTGAAGTTAGAGATTTGTTTCCGCAAAATAACAAGTTTACGTAAATTAAGTCTTACTTTACTTAAATTGACTCTTCTTTACATAAAATGTGTAAAACCTTTAAATTTTTCTTAACTTTTATATACGTAAAGTAATTATTTTTTCGTTAAATAGTAATAAAAAATAATTTTATTTATTAATTAATTTATAAATTTTTTAAATAACAGTAAATAAGTTTCGTAAAAGTCAAATATTTTATGTGAAACTCGATTTTTGGGGAAGTTAGTATTTTTTTTATAAAATAACAACTTTACATAAATTGAGTCTTACTTTGCGTAAATTAAGTCTATTACTAGATGATTTACCTAAAGTTGAAGGATTTTATGTAGACCTCATATTTTATCGAAGTTAGAGATTCTTTTCGGAAATAATTTTATGTAAATTAAGTCTCATTTTACATAAATTGACATTATTTTACGTAAAAATATATAAAACCTTTACAAATTTTTATAATATTTGTACACTTTTACGTAAAGCAATTATTATTTTTTTGTTGAAATAGTAATAAAATAATTTTATTTGTTAATTAATTTATAATTTATGTATAAATTTAGTAAATAACACTAAATAATTTTCGTAAAGGTCAAATATTTTACATGAAACTCGATTTTTGGCGAAGCTGGTAATTTTTTTATAAAATAACAACTTTATATAAATTCAGTCTTACTTTACATAAATTCAGTCTTACTTTACGTAAATTAGGTATTACTTTACGTAAACTATGTCTATCAGTACATGATTGACATAAAGTTAAGACATATTACGTAGCCCTCATATTTTTCTCAAAATTAGAGATTTTTTCTTGTAAAATAACAACTTTAAATATACTAAGTCACACTTTACGTAAATTGACACTATTATATGTAAAATGTATAAAACCTTTACAAATTTCTGTAACATTTGTATAATTTTATGTAAAGTAATTATTTTTCGTTAAAATATTACTACAAAATAATTTTATTGTTTATTAATTTAAATTTTAATTATAAATTTAGTAAATAACACTAAATGATTTTCGTAAATGACAAATATCTTATGTGAAACTCGATTTTCAGGGAATTTAGTAATATTTTAAAGAAAAATAACAAATTTACGTAAACGATGTCTATCAGTAGGGGATTGGCGTAAAATTGAAATATTTTACATAAACCTCATATTTTTCGTGAAGTTAGAGTTTTTTTTTCATAAAATAACAATTTTACGTAAATTAAGTCTCACTTTATGTAAATTGACACTACTTTATATAAAAGCTATAAAACATTTACAAATTTCCGTAATATTTGTACACTTTTATGTAAAGTTATTATTTTTCGTTAAAATATTAATAAAAAATAATTTTATTTGTTAATTAATTTATATTTATTTATAAATTTAGTAAATAGCACTAAACAATTTTCGTAAAAGACAACTATTTTATGTGAAACTTGATTTTTGGTGAATTTAGCAATACTTTAACAAAAAATAACAACTTTATATAAATTTAGTCTTATTATGTAAACAATGTCTATCAGTAGAGGACCAATGAAAATTGAAATATTTTAAGTAAACCTCATATTTTTCGTGAAGTTAGAGATATTTTTTTTATAAAATAACAATTTTAAGTAAATTAAGTCTCACTTTATGTAAATTATATCCCACTTTATGTAAATTATGTCTAATATTAGGGGATTTACATAAAGCTGAAGATTTTACGTAAACCTCATTTTGTCATGAAGTAGACATTTTTTTTTTGTAAAATAACAATCTTAGGTAAATTAATTCTTACTTTACATAAATTATGTTTAACAGTTGAGAATTTACGTAAACTTTAATTTTTCGCAAAGTTTGAGGTTTTTTTTCTAAAATACAACTTTATATAAACTAAGTCTCTTTTTGCGTAAATTATGTCTAATAGTAGAGAATTTACTTAAAGTTGAAAGATTTTTTGTAAACGTCAATGTTTTCGCGAAGTTAGAGATTGTTTTTTTTATAAAATAACAACTCTAAGTAAAATAAATCTAATTTTACATAAATTATATTAATATCTAATAGTAATAGATTTACGTAAAGTTGGAAGGCTTTACGTTAACCTCATTTTTTCGCAAAGTTAATTATTATTTTTATGTAAAAATATTAGTTTACGTAAATTAAGTCAAACTTTACGTAAATTATGTCTAACAATAAAAGATATTATAATACTTAAAGGTCTTACATAAAATTCAAATTTTCACAAAATTAATGATTTTTTTTTATAAAATAACAACTTTAAGTAAATCGTGGCGGATAAGGTAGGATTAAGATTAATGACGGACTAATACAGACGGTTCAAACCAGTGAATATGGGATGCTCCCAATTCGTGATTTATTGTTTTGTATTTTTTATTTATATTTCATTTTTATATATTAGGTACCTAGCAATAATTAATTATTGATTATTTACTCAAATTTAAATCCATAAATCGTTTAAAAAAGAGCATGTACTACCAAAATCTTCAAAATTTATACATATTTTAATTCAATACATGCATAATTTAAATGGATCCTAAAAAATATTATAAGTGTGAAATCTAAAATACAAAAACAAACTAAATTAAGCATATCACAAAAGGCTTCAGAAATATGTCCCCTGTTCAAGTAAGAAGTAAAGCAAACATGTATTCTTTTGTTCTTGTCAACATTGGCAGATTTATTACTTGAGAAACAAAATAGCTATGAACATAAAAGAAAGGAATTATATGAACCATTAAACATTAATTTGCCACATGATACATTGCCATATGATACAAGCCATACAATGGCAGAAAGACTATAAAGTTAGTTAACAAAATGCACTAGTTAGTCAGGAATTTCTACCCTAAAACATTAGATAACCATATTTTAGACAAGAACACACAATATTATCTAAGTACTGATAGGAATAGAGTGAATGAGTAGGAAAGTAACAGCCCAAAATGGTAAAAAAGGTCAGCAGCAAAACTAGAAAGCAGACCATAATGTGAAACGATAATATTAGGCAATCAAACGTTAATATTAAGTGATTTATAAAGAGAAATAAGCAATTGTGATCTTTAATTTAATTTCAATTAAGCAACTAATAGTGCAAAGAACAGTAACAAATCAATGAAAACATTAAAAGCATTTATTTTATTTTTGTACAAGAAAGACTATATGCAACTCAAAATAGTTTGAACATACAACCCAATATGATCAATTCAACAGAAAGCAAATGCAATTTGTAAGAATATATCTTATATAAACAATTCATACCTTCCCAGTTGCAAATGGCATATGTGGCACGAGCACAAATTGCTCCAGTTTTCCTTTATTTTGTTATCAGCAGCATGTAATATGATCACGATAATTTCAATAAACCTAGTTATGAATCTGCCTGTTACCAGGGGCGGATGAGCAATTTTATCCCTAACGTCTAAAATGATACAATTTTATCCCTGATGTTGGAAGCCAAGAGCAATTTTACCTCTAATGTTGATAAATTGGGTTAATTTGAGAAATAATTCATCAAACTCTCTTCTCGGTCATGAATAATAGTGTATGAAATTGATCCAATTTATCAACGTTAGGGGTAAAATTGGTGCAAAATTACAAAATTGATATGCAATTGGTGCAAAATAAAGAAAAAAATGACTGTATTTTATAATAGTATCTGAAATTGATCCAATTTATCAACATTAGGGATAAAATAACTCTTCGCTACAAACATAAGGGGTAAAATTGCACCATTTTAGATGTTAGGGGTAAAATTGCATCTGACGTAAAACGTTAGGGATATTTAATGCGTAACAACCCGAGAATCCCGGAAATGGATGATTACGAGTCGGAAACATTATATTTTACGTTTTTTATCAAAAAAAAAATCATGAAAATAATGCATGACAATCGAATGATTTTACATTTTTCGTCACCAAAAATTGAACAATTTTGCATTTTTTGTTATAAAAAATTGAACAAATTTATATTTTTTGACTAAAATTTTTTTACATAGAATTTTGCCCCCCGCTCTCTCAAATCCTGGATTCGCCACTGCCTGTTACGTACCAAATTGAGAGAGAAGTAGGTAGTTTAGATGAAAGAGTTAAATCAAAACTAAACTACATAAGGAATAAGGTTGGTTATCGACTTTATTGAATCAAATTGATATCTCTAAGTTTTTCATCAACTAATATGGCTCACATCTAGTTTTTTTTTTTTTTTTTTACTAGTAGATGACTCAAAGAGACCTATTTCCGGCTGAAATTTCGCTTTGCAGCTCGGTTCGCAGTGGAATGAGTGTCGGATCTCCGATGGGCTTCTTCTCTAAGGAGTCAAAAGCTTTGATTCTGAAGTTTGATGATGATAGAGTTCTGAAACCTGATCAGGATGAAATAAAGAAAGCGAGTGAGGAGGTTGCGGATCATAGAGAACGTGCAGTTGTATTTTTTTGATTGTAACCGGCATAAAAGATAGCCAATTAAACTAGCTCACAGAATATAAGGGATGAGATTTCTTTTTCAACGGAATATTTAGCAAAGTACACTTACTTTGTTTTAAACAAAGTGATGATCTTAATTATTTATTTTGTTGGGTAAAAATTATTAATGTACACCGTTTTATGATAAATGGGTCCTATAAATCGTAGTGGTATATTATTTGCAAATTTCATTTATCTAAAGCATTAACAACGAATAAGCTTATATGGTCAATTTGATCGGAACATACATGCTTTTCTCATAATCATGATTTGAGATGAAGTATTTTTCATAATTATAATGATATGCCAAAGCATATTTAGAAAATATATAAGTATATGTACATTACACCGTTAGCAAAACAAACTCAAAAAAAGAAAAAAAATGATTAATACCGTTTGACACGTTATCTAGTCAATATGACACATCATCTAATCAATATGTAGTGTCATCAAGTCAACAAGTTCTTATATTAAGAATCCGGTCTTTCATGTCACTTGGAGGACTCATAATTCACATTTGGACACGTGTATTGTAACCCCGCTTAATAACTAAAATAGTAGAGTCTCTTATAATACGTGTGGATCCACGTTACACATGACAAAATATGTATGGAATGTCCTCTATTTGACATAGAGAACCTTGTGCTTCTAATAATTTCTCCAAGTCAACATGCCTAAACATTATATTACACCATGTCAATAAAGTGAACAAATCGACATGTCATAGCATCAAAATCAACATGTCACGTCATTGATTGTTAGTCAATTTTTTTTTGTTAAATGTGTCAAACACATGTCATTTTTTACTAAAAAAAATAAAAATTTATTTGCAAATTTATAAAACCACAAGATTTTGTTTGTATATTTTTTTTTGTTAAAAATTAATTAACCGAGGTTTTAAATTATGTCTCTGTGTATATCATCTCTCTTTACAATTTTTGTACTCCCATCTCATTCAATACGCTTTTTTTGTTGACAAAAACTCTCAAGGTTGTAAGTCAACTTTAGCCTTAATGAAGAGAGATTGAGAGAATTAATCGTGTTGGATGAGAGTTTATATGGTTCCATTAGAATGAAAGGAATACATGATGTTCTCTGTGATGATGGTGCTTTGTAAGATTTGGAATTCTCTTAAATTTTTGTTGGGGTGTTCCAGTTCTTTGAATAGACAATTCCTACTTGTCACTAAGACTCATTTTATATTATTTTTCTTTCTTATCATTTGAGCGTTTTCCCTGGCCTTATTGTATTTGAGGATTGTCCTCGAGGTTTTGCGTTATGCTTTCTTTAGTATTTTTCTTGGATAGAGGATTTTACATAAATACCATAAAACAAACTACATATTCCTAATTTGCCAAACACGAAAAAAAATATAAACAAACAAATAGAAAATTAAAACCAAGATTCTTAAATTATCATTTTCAACAATCCTAAAATACAAAACACTACAAACAATAAAAAGTAAAAAATAAAAAAATACTTCGAACGTCGATCTCTGCATTCGGATTTATAATTTCGATATTCTGATAAGAATATACATTTTCAACCTAAAATAAATATCAGAACACTACAAATCCATATCATATTTATTCCATAATAGAATCCAATTTCTTTGAAACTTTTAATAAATCGCAAAACATAAAAAAATGCCGATCTTTGCATTCCGATCTATGATTTTGATATTCCGATAACAATATACATTTTCAACCTATTTCACTTTTGACTCTAAAGATTCAACACAAAAGCGAACAAAATATAGTTTAAACAATCGCAAGCATCACAAAACAAAAGACAAAAAGAAAGGAAAAAATTGCAATGGTTATCCATTACACAGGTAAACGGATTGAAGAAAATGAACTCATCAACTAAATCATGATCGAATTATGATTCCAAAGAACTGCACATTTAGAAACTTTTCAGTAGTAATAAAAATACTTTTTAAATTGATCAAATATAAGGAGTATTGAAAGTCTGATCCTAAATTTATGAACAACAATAACTAATGTCAATAAATAATGACATGACAATCAATTTTACCTCCAGCTAAAGACAAGAAACAATATACTAACGAAGTATCTTCTATGCATCACATATGTTAAAAAAAATATCATTTATGAATACTACAACAATGAAACAGGTAAAACAAAAAAAAAACTCTTTATTTTTTTCTTCAGATTTCAGCTCAAAAGAATCAAACATCATATAAAAATCATGTAAAAATATTTTTGAAATCATTACAGTGTTGAAAAAAATGTCATTTATAACAAAAAAATTAGGGTATTTGTAACTGTCAAGCCAACTATAATTGCATATGTTACAAATAATTATAACGGGTGCTTACGTCCATTAGAATTATGTAGTTTTTGTAATCTTCCTTGAACCAGTAACAAATAACATGTATTATATTCTAGAAATATGAGTCAATTGTTACAGATTTTTAACACATCTCATTACAAACACGAGTAACAGATACAGTGTTGTCGTTATTTTGGACCATCAAACTTGAAATATTAGTCAAACATTCTCAACGAAGGCACAAATGTGATCACAAAATCCACAAGTTATGTAAATACATTCTTCACAAAATTAAAGCACTTCTATAAAATAAGAAAATAGGCAAATAGATACAAAATGAACCGAAATTAATACATTGTATAACAAATAACAAATACAAAATGAACCAAAATTAATACACTGTATACAAAATAACGGATACAAAATGAACCAAAATTAATACTTGTATTAAACCTTGAACAAACATATACAATACTATTTTACAACAATGCTTAACAACAATTCTCATCCTTAAACACATATTTCTAACCAAAATAAAACCGATATAATACAATGTAACTCTCAATGAGATGTTTACTGCCCATCCAAGAAACATGAAGCAAATGAAACCTCATCAAATGGTCTAACAATTGGATACTGCATTAATATAGTTTCTTTATCTCCTTGAATATTCAACCTTTCACCTCTTATCCTTTAGCTCGTTCTTGTTTTTGTAGGATCCTTAAGTCTCCTTTGAGAGATGTCTAATGTGCATGTTATCAATAGGGAAGAAGAACCCAAACCCTTAACCTGACGGAGCTTCTAAATTTGACGAGCATCGAATTTTAGAAATCTAGCATTGGGTTTGAGAGAGGCTTGATCGAGCATTCGAATCAGTTGTATAGTGTGAGCACAGAATTTTTTCGGCCCTAGTGATGAGTCTATGTTACACTCTAGCTAACAGTTTGTGTAGGTGGGCTTTATACGACGCGCTGTGCGAGATACGAGCTAAGACCTGAACCTTTTTTTTCGAGTTATTTAGCTTGTTTTATCTTGATTTTATCGAAGTCTTTTTAGATTTATATTTTATGAGATTTAAAAATATTTTTTTCCCACGTAGGTCTTCGATCGGTTACCATATCCCCGATCGGTGTCCTTTGACGGTTTTCAGGCAGTTTTTAGTCAGTTTTCTGGCATTTTGTCTCTTTCCCACTACTAAAACGGAAAGAAACTAACGACTACAGGGGGAGAATAGTTTTTCAAAGAAAAAGAAAAGCATTTTTAGAAGGAGTGAAAACTTAGTGAAACTAAGTGAAAGTGAGTGAAATTGAGTGAAAAGGATGGATCTTTACACCGTTTCTTACCAAATAAACTATTTTTGAAGGTTCTAACACCCAAATTCAACATCATTTGAAAGTTATTAGTTGAGGAAACACGTTCACTACAACTGTTCCTCACTAATTATCAATTCTGAAGTCACTAAACTTCTAGAATCGATTTTTTGGGCCAAAAACTCTCTTAAATCGGTGAATTTCGGTTCAAGTTCGTGGAATACCACATTCCAATCATATTAATTCCTTACTACACCGTTCCAGGTTGCTGCTTAAGTCACAATCACGTGTACATCGGCCTACCACGCACCAAAAACTGGAAAAGCGTTGCAGATGTAACTTCTGAAGGGTTTTAAAAGACCATCCATACTGTTTGCAATTTGTTTTTTACTTTTTTTTCTTATTTATTTATTTTCCTAGTTCTGACACTTAAAATAGAGGGTATACCCGAAAGGCATGGGGATCCCTGTTACCGATCGGGGACCACCCCAAATCAGTAACAGGGACAGACGAGCAGACCCATGTTTTCTGTCCGGGTAGGTTAGTTTCATTTCGGTAAATTTACTGTTTCTGTTCTTATTATTATAACTGAGGATAAAATCAATCCCATGATAATGGGTATTTTAGTCATTTCTATTAAAATCTACTAGATGAATGGATTAGGCTTCGGAATAATTGCATGCTATTGTGTTAGATCCTAGGATTAAGTGAGTCCTATTTGATCGAGTCCCGTATCGTAGTTAAATCCGAAAGACGGGTCCCAATGTCCCACAACTAACGTTTATTGTCTTGCAAGTTTAATAGATTTGTTTTCATAGGGCTAGATTTGATGTATTAGGGCAGTGGCGACTCTGCTGAGGAGATGGTAAATGACTTAAACAACACTAATGGTTTGACGATTAATGAAACTAAAATTGTCTTTTATTAAAATATGTCTGTTGCATCACTTCACTACATTTGCACAATTTGCACTACTACCCTATCAGCCCCGTTTTGTCGATGTGTACATTCCATACGTTCATGGAAGCCTTGGGTGTACATGTTTGCAAAACACTCATAGCTGTACCCTTATAAGTCACTAGAACTCCTGAACGAGGAGACACGTAGGACAAGTATATCGTGCTATGGGAGCCTATAAAAGTACCCCCATCCAGGTCAGTCTGAAACTCATATAAGCAGCCCTAGTAATTTCCCCTTAGGATACCAAAACTCGCATTTGGTTACTTTGAGATAACGAGTTTTTGTTCCCCGTTGATAAATAAATTAATCCAATTCCTAGGAAAGATGAATTGACCAATCGGTTTGGAGGAATAAGATTGGAAGGGAGTGACGTATAAACGCGCTTATCATCCCGTTATGCTTTTACCTCATTTCTATTGTAATTTCATTTCTGATGTAAAGTACCTATTTCTTTTCTTCATCTGTAATCCATGTCTTGTCATGTCAAAACATTACAAAAAAAGTCCATTTAGAGTGTCCACACTAATAATTTTTGTGGCAGCCATTCTAGGACAAAAGTCATAGAGTTAGATCATTATGTCCATAATCGAGAACAAAAATCAGCCTTATTTGGAGGTCATCTTCGAGTCTGGAGGCATATCAAATATGCCATGACATAACAATGTGTCTTTACCAAAACACATACGAGTCAGGTTTCATCAAGTTGTTACGACGTACCCCGAATGCCATTAATAACTTATGACCTTTGAGTCAGTCATATAAAGACATCCTAAAATTTCGTCATACCAATTATATGACTAGTTGTCTCGTTGAATCCAAACTTGATTCATTTGTTGACAGAATTCCACGAATTTTGTCTGCCACATCTGGTATGATGTACCTGACTTTAAGTCCAAACTCTTTGTGTCATTTGGTCTTCTCGGACTCCAGCAGTCCAAAGGTCTCTGTCATCCATAAACATGAATGGTTATATGGTCGTCTTGTCTTCGTCATGTACATACACTCAAGTTTGTCATATGATGTACCGAAGCATGCCATAATACTTGGTGCAAGCATCAACCTCATGTCGTATTTCATTTACATGCAATTAGGATTAGGAGAACCTAGACCTACTAGAGTGACTGTGCAATTAGCAGATAGGTTCATCCGACATCCTAAGGGCATTATAGAGGATGTTCTTGTCAAAGTGGGTAAATTCATATTGCCTGTTGGCTTTGTGAATATGGATATGGCCAAAAACCTGGAAGTTCCCATCATTTTAGACAGGCCCTTTTTGGCCACAGGCAGAGCGTTAATAGACATACACAATGGTCAATTAATTCTAAAGATAAACAATGAAGAAGTAGTTTTCAAAATGCACGAGGCAGTGTGTTATTCCAATTCTACTTATGACTCTTGTTATTTTTAGACACTATTGAGGAACAACCACTATTGTAGGTACCCAAAGAGAAACAGGAAGGAGACCTCATAGAATAACTGTTTGAAACTGGAAAGCAACATGAAAGAACCATAGTGTTAAAAACGAATAAAGTGTTTAGAAGAAAAATTTGAGCCACCAACAAAAGCTACTGAAGAACCCAGATGCCCTGATCTTAAACCACCCCCACACTTGGAGTATGCCTTCCTAGATCCACCAAACAGCCACCTAGTGATCATTTCATCCAGACTGACACTGAGCAATTACTGGTGATACGAAGGAAGAATTAAGAAGCCTTAGTTCTTCCAAAAATAGCCTTAGTGATAGGTAAAAATAGTATATAATAAATAACAACTTTTATTAATGTTTGAAGCACGAATAGGCTGTTTATTAAGCTTAAAATCCAATAAAACATGCTTATTGTGTAGACTGCTCTTGGAGAGGTTCTGCGTGATCTTCGGACGAGTCCACACTGTTCACAGGAGGAAAAGAGAGCAAAAGAAGAAGAATAGAGTAAAGATGGGAATAACTTCTCTATATACGTGGATGATATGATCATTAAAAGTACTACTATGAAGAAGCATGTGGCGGATATCAAGGAAGTTCTGGAAGTGCTTCGCAAGTACAATACTAAGCTTAATCCAGAAAAATGTACGTTCGGAGCAACCTCAGGAAATTGCCTTGGCTATGTCATCAGCCAAAAAGGAGTTGGTGCCAATCCAGACAAAGTGAAAGCTGTGTTAAATATGTAGGCCCTACAGAATGTGAGAGAAGTACAACGATTAAATGGGCGGATCATAGTGTTAGGGAGATTTATATCGTGTTTCGCCAGGACATGTCTAACTTTTTATAAAGCAATAAAAAAGAAAATGACATTCGAGTGAACAGAGGATTGTCAGCAAGCCTTCCAAGGTATAAAACAATTCTTGGCAGAACCGCCCATAATGAGCAGGCTAGTCCGAGGAGAAGACCTGTATCTGTATGTATCTGTCATGGATAAAGCTGTGTGCATAGTGATCATTCGAGAAGAATATGGTCAATAATTTCCCATCTATTATGTTAGTAAAGTGTTGAAAGATGCGGAAACAAGATATTCAAGACTGGATAAAATGGCTTTGGCGGCCGTAACAACATCTATCCGCCTCAGACCATATTTCCAAGCACAAACGATTGTGATATGAACCAGTATCCCAATGAGGAAAGTGTTGCAAAAGCCTGAAACCTCAGGAAGGTTGATGGAGTGCTCTATACGATTTGGAGAATTCGACATCCAATATGAAGGGAGATCTGCCCTCAAGAGCCAAGTCGTAGCAGATTTCATTAATGAGTTCACATAGAAATACACGAATCCGCCCAAAACCAAGTTACAAGAATGGACCATGTACATAAATGGGGCATCGTCCGGCGAAGGCGCATGAATTGGAGTAGTGATCAAAGGTCCAGAATACATTAAAATTCATTATGCTGCAAAGCTCGACTTCCCGACGACCAGTAATGCAGCTAAATATGAAGCTTTGATACTGGGGCTTCACTTGTTGAAAGAAATTACACCAGATTGTGTAGTAATACATACTGATTGTAAGCTAATGGTGAGCCAGATTACCAAGAATTACAATGATAAAACCCTGCTCCACTATGTGAAAGAAGTAAAGCGGATCCTTAACATTCTAGAAAATAAAGAAGTTAGATGGGCAATTATTCATGTCCGGCGAGGCTCAAATATGGAAGTTGATCATCTAGGAAAGTTAGCTTCAAGTAAAGATCAATGGGGAAATCTCACTTGCCCATTCAAAATAAAAACCAAGCCAGCCTTCGCCAAAGAGGAGGTAGCACCCGCTCAAGGAGATTGGCGAACCCCCTTATTTCAGTACTTTAACAGAAGGAGTCCTGCCAGAGGACAAAGACGAAGCAAGCCGGATGGTAAAAAAAGCCACCTACTATGAAATTATGAATGAGCAATTGTACCGTAAGTCATTCAATCAGCCTTGGTTGAAATGTGTTACTATGGAATAAGGTCTAAAGATCCCAAGAGAATTGCATGAAGGTGTATGTGGGGCCCACAAAGCATCCGCCACTATTTTTAGAAAGACGAGATTGATTGGATTTTTCTGGCTGAATACGGAACAAGATGCACAAAAATTGGTGGAAGCATGCCATAACTGCCAAGTTCATGCCAATGATAGCCACCTATCGAAAGCCCTCCAAAAACCAATCATTGAAGACTGGTCGTTCGCCACTTGGGGCATAGACATAGTTGGGCCATTTCCTTCGACCACCAAGCAACGAAGATTCATGGTTGTGGCCGTAGATCACTTCACAAAATGGGTGGAAGCAGAGGCACTCTCTACCATCACAGCAGAACGAATGGTTGATTTTGTCGAAACCAATATTATTGAAAGATTTGGGATCCCCCATGCCATCATCACCGACAATGGGACACAATTTAATTGTGAAGAATTTAAGTCCATGTGTCAAGATTGGGGGTATTAAGAACATATTTTCTTCAGTGTATTACCCCCAGTCCAACGACATGACAGAAGTTATAAATTGAACCATTGTAAAAGGCATCAAGAAAAGGTTAGGCGAACATAAGAAGAGTTGGGCGGATGAGCTGATGAGTGTGCTATGGACGTACCGACTTACTCCAAGAACCACCACGGGGGAAACACCATTCACCCTCACGTACGGTATGGAGGCTGTCATTCCAATAGAAATCCAAACCCCTAGTGACCGAGTCTCTTACTATTGTGAGGATCCAAATGAGGCAAAGCTTAGGGAGAGGTTGGATAGCTTGTAGGAAATAATAGAAAAGGCCTATGTCCGCATAACCGCCTACAAGCAACGAGTAGCAGCATATCATGATAGGAAAACCAAGTTGGTGGAATTCAATGAAGGAGATTTAGTGTTACGTAAGGCGGATAAAATCCAGTCCACTAATGGGAAAGGCAAATTGGGAATAACCTGGACTGGAACTTATCGTATCATCTCTAAAATGGGACCCGCTAGGTTCAAACTGGCAGATATGGAAGGACAACAAGTACCGCGGACCTGGAACATCCAGAATCTCTGCAAATATTACAAGAAGTGAATGTAATTAAGTCTCGAGCACTCGTTTTCCTTGAATAGGGTTTTTCCCATTGGGTTTTTCCTATTAGAGGTTTTAACGAGGCTCACAAAGAGACAATTATCTATTGTAATAAGACAAAGTAATATCAATAAAGTCTTTTTTTATTATAATGATCTTCTTTAAAGTCTACTAGAAATATAAATATTTCATTTTCACAAAATGGGAGGGGCATCAAGTAAAAACCCCCCATACAGCGAAAGTCCCCACGACGAATCATCTTCCTCAAAAATAGGAAGACAAACCCTTTAAAGGCCTATAAGGTCGAAATCTTTCCTCAAAGATAGGAAAATGAAAAGTCCCCACGGCGAATCATTTTTCCTCAAACATAGGAAAATTGATCGCCATTTAGGGTGGGTCATCTTCCTCAAAGATAGGAAGGCAATCCCTCTAAAAACCTTTCAAGGTTAAAAGTTCTCCTTAAAGATGGGAAAACATAAAAAGGATACGACTGGCCACCTATCCTAAAATCAGATTCTAAGACTTGCAAGAACATGCAAAAATAAAAAGATTCTGAGAAATATAAGAATGCGCACATAAAAAAGATTCGAATCTAAGAAGAAACTTTATATTTATAATGGAAAATATTGTATCATTACAAAAGGAAAATGATATTTTCCTTGGACAAAAAATGGATACAAAAATATAAAACACTATAAAGTAGCTAGAGTGTCGCCAAGCTTCTCCACTTGGTACGATCTGACGTCTGGTATAACCTGAGCATCTACGGGTGTACCCTGAGCATTCGCTTCATCAGATCAATAACAATAAGGTCTTCAGCATCTTTGGATGCAAGATCAGAAATCTTGCCCTCCACATTTGGCGATTCCTCTTCCAGAGGAGCCGTCAAGGCCTTTTTATATATGACTTTGGAGGTATTCTCCAAGGAGTCATAATAAAGAGCCTCTTTAATGGTAAGACCTTCAGCTCTGGATCTTGAAAACCTAGCTCAGGGTGATCCTATTTTACAACGACCATAATCCTCTTGCCATAATAATAAGCTCTTAGGCCACACGTCATCTCTAGATCGTCCCAATCCTTCTCACGACCCGCCTTCTCCAGAGCCAGCCCAGCCTTGAGCTTTTTAACATCAGCCTTCTCCCTTGTGAAGGAGGTCTCAAGATGGCTGATGTTCCCGAAGAAGGATTCCACCATGGCACCAACGGCAATAACGCTCGACTTCTAAACTTCCACTTCAGCCTCTAGCTCCTTGACACAAGCTTCATAAGGTGCACCTTCCACTAAGCCCATCTCGATGGAAGTGAGATGGTTAAAAAACTGGAAAGGAAAAAGAAAGGGAGTTAGACCAAAGGAAAAACTGAAAGGACGATAAAAAGATAAAATATCAGACCACCTACCGCCATTGTTTTCCGCTTAGCATATTTCATATGGCTAGAGGGCGAATACTTTTCCCGACTAGCCTATACCGAAGGAATCTTGCGGATGGCTTCATCCATATCATTAATTATAGCCTCTGATTCCAAAGTCAGAGACTGACCGTAAGTGGCATGCCAATATCCGCCTTCTCTGGCTGCAAAAAGGATAAAGAGGAAAAATCAGCTATAAAGGAAAGAAAATGATAAAAGACAAAGGAAAAAGGGCCTTACCGATGTGTATGAAGAAGGTGCCAATAATGACACCTTTTAGTCCTAGTAACCATGCCATTCGTTAGGGAATAGCCGCTAGTACCACTAGAAGGAACAGACACAACAACCTTCTCCCTAGTGGAGACAACGCCCACCTTCGACCTTTTGGCGGCATGAGCAGCCGCCACTTCAGCTGCTTGACTTTTTTTGTTCTTTTTATTCAAGACAGCATCCACCTTCTTTTTGGCCTCCTGAGCCTTCTAACGTTTCCTCTGCGCTGCAATCAAAGAGTCCGCATTAGGCTTCCCTTGCCAAAAGGATGAAAAAATATATCAGATAAGAGAGAAAGGAGAAACAAAAATACCTTGGCAGAAATCCTTGCAAGAGGTATAATGTATCTCGCCATTGCAGACCTCCACCAGAGGAACACCCGCCCTCATGAATTCCAGGACTTGATCATACGCCCAAAAGTTTGACTTAATCGATCTTAGCAACTCCACATCTTCCTCTTCCGTTGAGTTAAAAAATGAAGCATTTGCTCGCCCGCTCCTTAGGATTGTAATTCCAAGACCTTGGAAACCCTAAGGAGACGTCATCCGCCACTTTAATGAAGAAGAATTTACTTCCCCAATTATGGATGTTTTGACATCTTACTATAGACCACCGATTTTAAAATGAAGCCTCTGCTCGCCCGCTCCTTAGGATTGTAATGCCAAGACATTGGCGCCGTCCGCCACATTAATGAAGAAGAATTTACTTCCCCAATTATGGATGTTTGACATCTTACTATAGAAAGATGAGTAGCCCTTCAACTTAGAAAAAGTTATATGGTCCTCTACCCCATGCTTGGTTAGTGTATGAAGGGAGCGGAAGACTCGCGAAGCTAAAACTATCCCTAGATTCGCCGGTAGGTACGAATCACAAATGAGATCCAGCCACCCATTAAGATGAGGCTCGCAGATGGGTATTCCAAAAAATTCTAGGACATTGCCAATCACCTTAGGAATGGGGGATTCAAATCCCCTCTCTATATGGCTTTGATAAACCGCTAAATATCCTTTTGGAGGCATGGCCGAACGATGATTAGGTTCCGAGACAAGACACTTAACTGCCTGCAACCATGGGTACAGAGCTTTCAGGGCTACCAAAGCCCCAAAATCTACCCTAGATGGGATGATCTCCATCTTATGAGCTTTTTCCCATTTTTTTCTTCTTAGGGGCAGAAGAACTGGCTACAATCAATGGCATTAAATGGTTCATTAAAGGCCTTAACAGTCGAACTTGAAAGAATGTGTCATTAATACATTAAAGGGCATTAAATGAAAGACTGTTCTAGTTACCACCTGAATGGTTACAGAATCTAATATAAATACCCCCACTTCGAGGTATTCAAGGTACACTTACTAATTTCCTACTTTTATACTTATAATTTATTCTCTAAATCATTACTAATTTAAACATCGGAGTGTCCCCGGCTAAACCCAATAGCACCTCATAGGGAAGAGCTTTGGTCAAGGAATTTTTCACAGGTTATCAAATAGCAATCAAAATATATTGTCCATAAAGGAATCAATACGAGATCAAAGAGTGAGTAAATGAGAAAGGTAATTAGTCGAGTGAAGTCGGATAGAATTTTCTTCCACCAATTTTGTGTTGGTCGAACTATGCAATAGGGGGCTATATATAGTGTTTCAATTTTCTTAACCCTAGTCTGATTAGGTTAAAACAGTTAATTAGATTCCTAGTCCGAATAGGTCTACTAATTAAATAAATAAATACAATTATTATTATTATTATTATTATTATTATTATTATTATCTATATCTAATATAAATATAAAAATAATTCTAATTCTGATCCCACTATAATACTTATTTATGTTAGGATAATAATTAAAGATATAAGCACATTATACTTACTAATGATCCTATAATTAATTTAACCATAACTATAATATAATTATAATTATCTAAATAAATCAATAAATCAATTAAGTCCCATACTATGCAATTTTCACCCCCCTTAGGTTTCACTCTCAAATTACCATTTCGTCCTACGGTTCCAAGTCCCACGTGTGACTTATTAAGTTCTTACCACTACTAGTCGTATACATTTATTGGAATTAATTTAAGCAAATTAATTTCAGCTAAATGTATAATAGAATGAGTATGCAGACTGTTACTAAAAGAACCGTAAACATTCCCCTACAGTGATAAGGAGCCAGGTTGATACTGACATTTTACCTTTCTATATTATGTCAAGTATAATTCGATCCTTCATTAGCTATATCCTTAAACGAATCTGTACCTATGGAATATGTCAAGTTACATAATGAGATGTTTGTTTTACTTGTTCAGGTAGAATTAACTTTGCTTAGATAGGTTAAGTGAAATCTCCATTTCTACTCTTAACCTATCACCTTGCAAGGATTTCAAGCTAATTCTCCACAAGTGGCAGTGGATATATCTCCTATCTATCAAGAGTGACGAATGCTCAATCTAAAGTTAACTATCATGTAATTACTTTATTGTTTTACCCAACACCTGCTCGCACATACCCTAGAAACCCTCATGTTATGCATTGTGTTTAAACAGAGTCAAGTTATCACACTCCATAATCCAGAATCACAAATTAATGTTTGTTTGAGTCTAAGGATTACTTATACCTACTAATACCTTTGAGACGAAAAAGGTGACATTAGATAAATACATCTTTCTTGTTATCTCAAGTCGGGTCACCAATCCCAATAAACTCCTTCATCGGATCCATTTAACTACCTAGATATCTGAATATCTAAAGCTTGTGAGATCAGCTTTCTGTTCACAACAGAAGACATTATTAAATGCAAGTCTCAACAGTATTATGTTAATCCTTTAAACATATTACTTGACTCAGAGCAACTTTAAGTTTATCAACTTATTAGTTCAGAATCATAAAGTACACTCTCATTCCATGCTTGTATGGACACTTTATGATTACTTATATATAAACCTGTGGATTTTCTTTTATTTAACTTGTTTGTTGATTATAAGAGATTAATGCCTTTATATAGTTAAACATACTATCTCATAAAACAAATGATAATAGAACAATTCATTTACAAATAGTTTATATCCCAAAACAAGTATCTATAGGACATAAAACCCCAACACCGCTGTTGATCAGAACTCTCGAGACCAACTTTCCATCGATATGTGCCTTCACTTATAATGGTTGTATATGTAGAGTCATATTCGTGGTAAGTTTATCGAAATAAACCTTTTCCATACGATCCTCGGCCAAAGCCTTAATCATTACCTCGCTCCATTCTCTCGGCTCTTGCATACCTTCTTTTTGGGAATTTCACTTCTAAAATCCGAAGGAGGGATTAAAGAAGTGGATGCATAGATTACTTGGATTATGAAACCCCCACTTTGATTTGCACATTTTCTTTTTCTTTCAGGACAATGTTAGAGTCTATGTTAGAAATTTCCATCTGATTACTGTATCTTTTTTCTACCTCTTTTTTTTATTCTTCTTTTCTGATTTTCTGAGAGAGATCTTGGGAATTTCTTGTGCCTATTTACTTTCCATTGGCCGTTAGGGATGGCTGCTGATGGAGTTACAAAACGAGTTTGTTAGGGTGCCTCCATGTTCTTAGGGCTATAAATTTTCAACGGGCGTGCTTGCTGCTCTACCACTAGTGTTGGCTTCTTCAGAATCCAAATCTGTTGAGTTTTTGGATTCGGATTACGCGTTCCTTGACCTTTGCTTAGGCCTCCATGTCTACATCGAGCTCCAAAAAGGTCACGTTGACCATAGCCACTCCTGGAAATGGATCATCGTCGATCAATATACTCTCATTTTTCTCCGAAAATTGCAAGATTCTTTTATTGATTCGATCCTGAACATCATTTTTGAAAATAAAGCATGATTGTGTGTTATTGCTCCACGCATCATGGTACTTGCAATAGTTTCATCCATGTATGTCCTCTTTGGCCGATATGATATGTCCATGCGGTAACATGATGAACTCTTCCTTAAGGAGGCAGTTAAAGAGCTTCTCCGTCTTGAAAGTATCAAAAGTGTATTGGACGTTATTGTTTCTCTTGGAATTATGAATTTTTGGTCTGTTGAAGTGTAGTGTCCTAAAAATAATTGTTTTAGGATATAAATATTAATAAATAAATTTTTTATTTAGTCATTTGTTTAATCAGATATATAGCATTAAAATGTAACTACATATAAAGGCACAAATCATTCATAAAGAAAGTAATCCTAAGTTTATTTAAGTAGTTATAAAGTGTTCATACAAGCATGAAGTGAGACTATACTTTATAGTAGACCAATAGACTTAAAATCAACCCAAGTCAAGTAATATGTTATAGGGGTTGGCATATTACTGTTGAGGCTTGCATGTAACAGTGTTTTCTGTCGAGACAGAAAGCTGATCTCACAAGCTTTAGATATTTAGATATCTAGACAGTTACATGGATCCGGTGAAGGAGTTCATTAGGATTAGGACCCGACTTGATATAACAGCATGGATTAATTTATCTAAAAGTGTCAATTGTTTATCTCATTGGTATTAGTAGGTATAACTAATCCTCAGACTCAAACATTCGTTAATTAGTGATTCTGGATTATGGAGTTTGATACTTTGATTCTGCGCGAGCACGATCCAACAGGTGAGAGCCTGGGGTGTGTGAGAGCAGGGTTGGGTATCACACAAAGTAATTGCAGAATAGTTAATGTCAGATTGAGCATTCGTCACTCCCGATAAGTGGGAGATATATCCAAATGGCCGCTTGTGGTGAATTGACTGAAATCCTTGCAAGGTGATAGAGTTAAGAGTAGAAATGAACATTTCACTTAACTTATCTTTCGGAGTGAATTCAACCTGTACAAGTAAAATCAGACTCTTCGTTATATGCAACCTTGACACGTTCCATGGTTATAAGGAATTGACCGACAGGATATAGTTGATGAAGGATCGTATTATACTGTACCTAATACAGAAAGGTTAACGTCAGTTATCAACCTGACTTCTTAATTGCTCTGGGGGAATATCATAGGTTCTGCTAGTAACAGCTCGCGACGGTATTCCGTTATATATATGTTGGAATTAATCGTGATGAATAATTTCAAAGGATATATACGACTAGTGGCAATAAAGAACCTAATGGGTCGCATATGGGACTTGGAATCAGAGGACGAAAATGTAATTAGTGAGACACTATATATATGGGCCGAAATTTGTAGATTAATTAGGGATAAATTAATTTGATTAATAATTATAATTTGATTATGGTTATGAATTAAATTAAAGGATTATCTGATAATGTTAATTAGAAGTTTTTATGTGATTGAAACTCTAATTAATTATTCATAACATTAATTAATTATTAATTTGATTAATAATAATTATCTAGATATAATTAGTTATTATTTAGATAATAGTAAAGTGTTTATTTAATTATCTAATTAGGAATCCTATTCCGAATAAGATTCCAATTATTTAATTACCTAACACAACTAGGATTAGAGTTTTGAGAAGTCTATAAATAAACTCCCCAACCCCATAATTCGGCCAACCCTAAATAGAAGGGCTAGAGGAATTGTTCCGCAACCGTCTCGGCTAATTACAATCTTTCTTACTCTCTCTTTGATCTCGTATCGATTTCTGTTAGAGGCAATCATTGCTATTGCTATTATTAAGGTTGATTACTTATTAGTTATCTTTTTCTGTGTTGTTTCTTTTGTTGTTCGTGATACACGGATTAAGAGTTGTGGGCACTTCGTTTGCAACCGTAGATAGTTCTTCACCGAAGGTATTACTTTCTATCCCTCTTTATATGAAATAACAATTAACAGATATTGGAAAAAGGAAATAGATAAAATAGATAAAATTTTATTATTCCGCTGCGCCTAGGCTTGTCTATTTTCCTTCATTGGTATCAGAGCCTATGTTAATCTGTTATTTCATATATGTAAATAAAATGGTTTTTCAATCAGATTAAATAGATTTATTGTTAGGTTAATTAATAAATTTGATTTAGCTAATTAATCTAAAGATAAATGGAGTTTTTAATTTGATTGACAATATTTAAACGGTTAAGATGAGATTAATATGTTTTATGATTCGATTAATTAACAAAGGGTTTGTAGTATTAAACGGTTGATCAAAACGATGGTTATATATGAGATATATGTGTTTTGTGGATTAAGGGTTTAACCGTTTGAATCGTTAAAAGAGTTAATTAGATTAATCTTTGAAAATTTTGATTTTGTTAACGATTTAAGTGAAACGGCTAGAATCGATTAATTATTGATATATATCAGAAAAGGTTATATATATATATATATAATAGTTTTATAAATAAATAAATATATATATATTAAAGTTTTAGTTTTAAAATTAAAATTAAACAAATTTTTTTTTGAGTGCTGCGCAAAACAACAGCTATTGCTGCTGTTTGCGCAGCCTTGCGCATGTTGCTGCCTTTGGCAGCAACATCTCCCTCCGTCGCGGATGCGATCCGCGAGGGGACGAACCCCGTTTTCGTCCCCGTAACGTTTATTTTCTGTTTTAATTTTTCCAAATACTTTGTTTTCGGAAAACTAAAATTAATATATAGAATTAATTAATCCACATGATTTGATTGTTATCCATTTTAAATTGTATAGATTAAATTGAGTTGTCTAATTAAAGATATTATGATACGATTAATTAGACGAACTATTAGCAATTAAACATTGCTTGAGTAGTTAATAAGGACTTTTTTATAATAACAAAATGGCGAAAGAAAGGGAGAGCAGGGCTAGGGCGACGGGAATGGCTAGGGAAGGGATGGGCGGCCGATCGGGGCAGGGGCCGGGGGATCGGGGGGCGGGGATGGCTCAGGGGGTGGATCTGGGGCCGACCGAAGGGAGGGGGACGGGAGATAGGTTTGCGGTTGGATCTGTGGGCGAGAGACGGGGCAGCGGGATAGATCGCTGGAGCGAGAGAGGCCGGCTGGTTTGGGTAGGGAAGGGCCGGATCTGGCCTCCGGGATGGGAGATGCGAGTGGGGCGAAAGATTGGTGGGATGGGGCAGTCGGGGTCGGGGATGGTGAGGCTGCATGTGGAGGGCGCGCGTGGGCCGAGGGGGGTTTTCCTAGGGGGTCCGACGGCGGGTTGGGGGATTGGGCCTTGCAGGCCGTTGTCCCGGCTGGCTTTGTGGGAAAGAGGCCGCCTGCCTCTTGTGCGGTGCCTGGTCCTCCTGCCGACAGCGCCGGGCACTGCACTGATTCTGCCGGTGCTGGGGCAGGGCGCTGGGCTGGGATTTCAGGCGCGGTGCCTGGCGCTGTTTGTCTTATCCCAGGCACTGCTGGGCAAGATGGGGCAGCAATTGGGGTCAAGCTGCGTCGAGTCAGTCTCCTTCTACAGCTGTGAGTGATGTTCAAGGACAGGGGAACGCGGCTTCCCCCAGGACTGTAATTGGTACTAACGGGATCGGTAAAGGTTCTTGGAAAGACACGGTTATGGGGGTGGTTGAGGAGGAGCCTTGTCTAGAGGAAGTTGAGATGGTAGGGGAGTCTGAGGATCTGTATTCTGATTCTGACGAGGAGGAGGGTGTCTAGGAGGATCCTCTTTGTCTGGTTATTAGACTGTCCTCAGCAGAGAAGCGTGAACTCAGAGAAAAGTGGAAGGTGTCCTTAATAGTGAAGGTGCTGGGGAAGAGGATTAGCTTTAACTATTTTGCCCAGAGGATTCAAGCCTAGTGGGCTAGGAAAGGGAAAGTCAGTATTACTGACCTTGAAAATGACTACTACGTCATCAAATTTACCAAAGTTGAGGATTATAATGCTGTGATCAAGGGGGGCCCGTATATTATTTCCAACCATGTTTTGGCTTTACGGCCTTGGGTTCCAAATTTTAATCCTCATGATTGTACTGTTAACAGGATCTTGACTTGGGTTAGGTTCCCGGGCCTTCCCATAGAGTATTACAGTGAGAAGTTTCTTAGCAAAATAGGAGGAATGGTTGGGAAGGTCCACCATGTGGATAAAACCACTATAGGAGCCATTAGGGGCAAGTTTGCAAGGGTTTGTGTGGATGTTGATCTTGCGAAACCCTTATTGTCAAAATTCTGTGTTCAAAACAAAGTGTTCTTTATTGAGTATGAAGGCTTACATAACATTTGTTATGATTGTGGCATGTATGGTCATTCTCAGGAAGGATGCCCCAAAAGGGAGAGTGTTATGAAGGAGACTGTTGAGGACAGTGGGAGTAAAACTATAGGAAGCCAGGGGAATGGAGGGAACTTCGGTCCCTGGATGGTGGCAAAAAGGACCGCTCGTCGTAGAACACAACCTCCAGTTGTACAGAATCTTCCTCCTGATATTAACAGTAAGGGGAAATCCTCTCTTCCTAAGCCTATTGCTGTTCCTAGTGTGAAGGAGAAGCCTATCCCCAAAGTCAGGAAGGAGGCCGGAACAAGCTCAGCCCTTAGGTCTGGTTCTAGATTTGGAGCCTTGTCTATTAAGGATGTTCAAGAGCCTGTCCAGGGAGATGAGCATATGGAGCATAGTATGCCGGGTCTGGAGTCTGTTGAACCTTCTGAGTTGGTGGTTGAATCTGCGAATCCCCTCTTTGTGTCCAAGAATGAGGCCCAGGGGGGAACCCTGGATCCGGCTGCCCAAAGAATGAAGGAGAAAAATGAGGTTAGTATTCCTATTCTTAGTGGTGATCCTGGGATTGGGAAATCAATGGGGGTTATTAAACCTAGCTTGAAAAAGCCAAAGGGTAAACAAAAAAGTATCCAGAATTCTTTGGCTCTGTCAGAGAAGAGGGGACCTGCGGGTACCTCGGTGAGGCTCTCAGGAGCCCCTAGTAAATACCTGGCTTAGGTAGGTTGGTGCGGTCAGTTTTCCTCCTTTCGATGGATTTGTTGTGTTGGAATGTTAGGGGTGCGGCTAGCAAAGCTACCCATATCCATATTAATGATCTTATTAAACAGTTTAACCCCTCTTGTTTTGCTTTATTGGAAACTAAGATTAGTGGAGAGAAAGCAGATGAGGTGGTTAATAAGTTTAAAAACTGGAGTTGTGTTAGATCGGAGGCAACTGGCCGGGCTGGTGGGATTTGGCTTTTCTAGAGGCCAGATCGGATTCATTTTGATATTATTAGTATAGATAAGCAGTTCATTCACTGTAAAGTGAGTATTTCCGGTAATTCGCCTTTTTTGGTTACCCTTGTGTATGCTGACCCTATCTTAGCTAATCGAAAAAGGCTTTGGGAGGTTCTCTTTTTTATGAGTGTCAGCATCTCTGAGCCCTGGTTTATTGCGGGAGACTTTAATGATATCGCCTTTATGAGTGACCAGAGAGGGGGTTCCAATCATTATGTTAATCGCTGCCTTCACCACAAGAATAGTATGGATTTATGTGGGCTTTCCGATCTGGGGGCTTTTGGTCATAGATTCACTTGGAAACGTAACAATACCTTTGATGACCCGCGAAGCCAAACCGGGCCGAATTCATTACACGGGCCCAGCCCATGCTTAGACCCATGGTCTAAGATCGGATGGGACCCGAATAGAGGAAGCGGGTGAAGTGAGTAACCGCCCCGAATTCCTAAATGGAGCATCAAAACTCCCACTCAGAACAAACGATACCACGTTTGTTGCCACGAAAGCCACGAAAGGGACATGGCCTAAAAAGGAGTAACCACCCTCGGAACGTGGCCTGGAAGGAGTAACCGCCCTCGGCGGTTACCTAAGAACACTTATAAAAAGCCATAAGGCCAAAGGGGAGAGGTACGTTCACATTTTTCCCCGCAATACTGTTATTATCAACCTTCCTACAAAGAAACTGACTTGATCGTCGGAGAGTTTTCCCGGAGATCCTGTCTCCGGTTCTGTTTTGCAGGTAACTACGTCGGAGATCATCAAATCGGATCCAGCAAGTTATCATTGGTGCGGTGAGCGTGGACCTTTTTTACCAACATTTGGTTAAAGGTACACAAAGAACATGTCAGAACCATCACGAATGACCGGCGTTACAACCAGATCAACTAGTATGAACTCAAGGGGTCCACGAATTGCGAATTCGCAGCCTGCGAGTACGCAGCCTGTGGTGCCTAGCTCGTCGAGCCCTTCAGGACAATTGAGTCCCTTATTGGAAGTCCAAGTGCAAAATGAGATGGAGATGTCCAATAGCGATTTCGTACAAATGGCAGGACAAGTCTTGGCTTCAAATATGAGCCAAGCGGCGGGGGATCGAATGATTAGTTTGTTAACCGTAATCGCTGATCGCAATACCGCCGTGGCGGCTGCTCCTCAACAACCTGTTGTCATCTCCACACACCATCGACTACTGCCGCCATATCTGCGCTTCCGCAGCCATCTCGAGAGCTAAATCAGATAGGTCAGAGTAGTCGCATGAACCCACACAGCCACCCAGGCAACTACTCGTACCACGATCCTAGTATGATGATCCATCCGACCTGGCAAACATCCCAACCGACGTCGGGAATACCAGGAATCCTTCCACTACAACACACGGAGCCCTTGGTTTGCGGGCATTCAGAGTTAATGACGTCTGGGGCGAATACGTCTGGGCAGGAGCACACTTGGAACTTTGATCCTATAACCGGACGGCGGCTAGAACCACGGCGAGAACAAATCTCAACATCAATTGGCGGGTGGATGCCACCCAGAGTTCACCAGCAGCGGATGGAGGAGATTCGGCGAATACCCCATCCTGAGTTGGAAGATCAACTACGGAACATGATGGAGCGAATGGGGTACACGCCTAGGGCGAGAGCAGAGGTGCACAGTGATTTGCCTTTTGCTCCGTCGTTGCGGGAATTTATACCAAATCACAGGATAAAGGCGCCGGCGATACCTAAATACTATGGGGATCCAAATTCTGATCCTGAGGCTCATGTCAGGAACTACAGAGAATTAATGGATGTTGCAGGAGCGAGTGAAAGCATAATTTGCAGATTATTCTCGACCACTTTGGGCGGAGCGGCATCTGATTGGTTTCGGTCTTTACCTGCTGAATCTATTCACAACTGGAATCAATACAGTCGTGATTTCTGTGCAAAGTTCGTGGGCTGTAAAGCAGCGGATGTGATGGATAGGCAGTTGAAGGAGATCAAACAGAGGAACTATAATTCCCTAAGGGAATTTGTTGTCGCATTCAACGATATTCTGGTGCGGTTGCAGAACCCGGATATCGTGAGCATCCGCAACATCATGGCGGATGGAACCACGGATTAGAGCATGCGGGAGGAAATCATCCGCAACAAGCCGCGCACAGTGGCCGAACTCATGAAGATAGCAAAGGAATTCATGGAAGTGGACGATGTCAACAGAGAACATAGAGCTCAAACCCGGCGAGAGAGAGATGCTGCTAGATCCACTTCGGACAATCGGCGCCAGGCCCAGTCCAAGGGTAATTTTGTTCGCAGAGGCGAACGCTCCTTTCAAGGGGGAGGATATCAAACACCATTGAATGTGACTCGCCAGGAGGTATTACTTTGGATCGAAAAGAACCCCCTGAAGAAGGATGTGAGGTTCCCCGAGGCGAAAGGCAGAACTAGTTTGGGGCGATATCCTAACAAATATTGCAGGTTCCACAGATTGAACGACCATGATACGAACGATTGCTATGAACTAAAGAAGGAAATAGAAAAGCTGATTGAGAGGAGCAAGCTAAGCCAATTCATAAGAAAAGAAACGATTGATGAGAAAACAACGCTCCCGCATGAAGGAGAGGCAAGGCCCGAAAAGAAGCAGAAAAAAGGGGTGATAAATGTGATAGCCGGCGGGATCTATGAGCCTCCAACTAAAAGGGCTCGCCGTGAACAGCGAAAAAGCAACACGCATAGGGGGGATGCCCTCAATTACTCATTTGCACGAATCACGGAGCCGCATGCGGATGCTTTGGTGATTACGATGGCTGTAGAAGGATGGGACGTCAAGCGGGTCCTTATTGATACTGGCAGTTCTTGTAATGTTATTACTCGGACTGCATTCAACAAGTTGGGAATTAATGACGAGCGAGTGGAACATACATTCATGGATGTAACTGGTTTTGGAGGTCAATCGTCTCAAACAAGTGGACAAGTGGTGCTGGAGGCAGAAATGGGTGATAAGAATCTAAAATGGCGAGGTGATATAGAATTCGCAATTATTGATATCCCATTGGCCTACAACATAATTCTGGGGCGTCCGTTCCTATCGGAAACGGAATCGCTCATCTCAATGAAGCACTTGACATTACATTTGCCAACACACCAAGGGCGAGTCATAGTTGAAGGTGATCAACTTGTATCTCAACAGGCCTATACATTGTCACTTGAACCAAAACCGGATGAAAAGGATAAAGTCGATGAGAAGCTGCCGGCGGAAGCATTGGGAGAAACGGAACTATTCGCCATCTCAAATGACAAGAACGTGCGAATAGCGACCGGACTCCCAGAAGAAACGAAGAAAGCCATTACCGAGGTGTTGATCCAATGCGAGTCGGCATTCGCCGCTCCGAATGAAGTGCTGAAAGGAATAAGTCCAGATATAGCAACCCATCGTTTGAATGTGGACAAAGGTGCAACCCCAGTGCGACAGAAAAAGAGAGGACACGCTCCAGAGCGGCAGAAGGCGATTGAAAAAGCTGTGGCGGATTTGCTAAAATCAGATGCAATTCGAGAAGTCACCTATCCGGAGTGGCTAGCCAATGTGGTGCTAGTCAAAAAGCCAAATGGAACGTACAGAATGTGTGTCGACTTCAAGGATCTGAATAAAGCTTGTCCGAAGGATATGTATCCGCTATCTAACATTGATATATTGGTAGATGGAACTGCAGGATTTGAAGCTTTATCGTTCACCGACGTGAAATCCAGTTACCACCAGATACCCATGGAGAAGGCGGATGAAATCAAAACATCATTCATAACTCATCAGGCGACTTATTCCTTCAAGGTGATGCCCTTCGGATTGAAAAACGCAGGAGCAACATACCAGAGGATGATGAACAAGATATTTTCAGACAAGTCAGGCGAGAACTTCTCAATCTACGTAGATGACATGATCATCAAAAGCAAGAAGATGCAAGACCACCCGCAGGATATCAAAGAAATCCTGGAAGTACTAATCAAATATGGCCTCAAGTTGAACCCAGAAAAATGCACGTTCGGAGCAAGGGCAGGAAAATTCCTGGGTTTCATTGTTAGTGGCAAGGGAGTTGAGGCAAATCCTGAGAAGGTTAAAGCAGTAATGGAGATGAAAACACCGAGGAACGTAAGAGAAGTACAAAGACTAAATGGGCGGTTGGTGGCATTAGGGCGATTCATATCATGCTCAGCTAGAAGATGTCTACCTTTCTACAATGCCATAAAAAAATCTAAGTCCTTTGAATGGACGCCGGATTGTCAAGAGGCATTTGAGGGTATAAAACGATTACTATGTTATCCGCCCTTAATGAGCAGGCCGGAAGATGGAGAAGATTTATTTCTTTATGTATCCGTCACCAGTATGGCGATATGCACTGTGATGGTGCGAGAAGAAGAAGGACAACAATATCCAGTGTACTATGTGAGCAAAGTCTTGAAGGATGCAGAACTCCGGTATTCGAAGTTAGACAAAATGTCCCTCACGGTGATAACCACGGCGGCTAGATTAAAACCATACTTTCAGGCGCATACTATCATTGTGAGAACTGGCATTCCAATGCGAAAGGTACTACAGAAACCTGACGCATCCGGCCGATTGATGGAATGGTCAATTCGCCTGGGAGAATTCGATATTCGCTATGAAGGAAGACCAGCGCTAAAGAGTCAAGTACTCGCCGATTTCGTGAATGAATTCACGTGGGATGATGACGAATGTCCAAAGGCACAAAAAGAAGAGTGGAGCATGTTCACAGATGGGGCATTATCCACAGATGGAGCTGGACTGGGAGTCGTCATCAAAGGCCCGGAGGTTATTCGCCTGTACTATGCGGCAAAGTTAACTTTCAAAACTACCAATAATGCCGCAGAGTATGAAGCAATGATATGCGGATTGAAGCTGCTTAATGAACTTACGCCAGAAAGAGTGGTGATCTACAGCGATTCTAAACTCATGATAAATCAGATCACAAAAAACTATCTGGTGAAACAAGAAGATCTGGTCAAATACCATCAGGTAGTCGGCAGATTGACGCAGGAGTTAACACACAAGGGAGTCGTCTGGGAAATGGTGCATGTTCCAAGAGGCCAAAACACAAAGGCTGATGAACTGGCAAAAGCAGCGGCGAGTAGAGAACCATGGAATCAAAAAGCATGCAATTTGGAGATAAGATCCGCACCGGCATTTGAAGTCGATCAGATTATGGTCATTGAAGAGCTGGAAGATGATGAAGATTGGCGGATACCCATCCGCCAATATCTGGAGCAGGGAGATTTGCCGGATGACAAAAGCCTAGCCAGAAAGCTAATTGGACAATCAGCGAGATACTCAATTCGAGATGGAACTTTGTATCGAAAATCATATACATGTCCATGGTTGAAATGTGTTAGCCGCAATGAAGGAGACTACGTACTGCGAGAACTCCATGAAGGAATGTGCGGCGCACATGAAGCGTCCGCGGCGTTGGTAAGAAAAGTCAAGCTAATGGGATACTATTGGCCAAAGGTGATGGAGGATTCCCAGAAGATGGTAGCGGAATGTCACAGCTGTCAAATCCATGCGAATGAAAAGCACGTTCCCAGAGCCGAACAAATCTCTATAATGACGGCATGGCCATTCGCAACATGGAGAATCGATATAGTGGGTCCATTCCCAGAAACGACAAAGAAAAGGAAGTACTTGGTAGTCGCAGTTGACCACTTCAGCAAATGGGTAGAAGCGGAGGCAGTAACCGCTCAAACACCTGAACGAATGATCGAGTTCTTATGAGAGAACATTATCATGCGATTTGGAATCCCGCAAAAGCTTATAACTGACAACGGCACCCAGTTCAACTGTGTCAAGTTCAAAGCATACTGCGAAAGCATGGGGATCAAGAATCATTTTTCTTCCGTAAACCATCCCCAATCGAATGGTATGACAGAGGTTACCAACAGGGCCATGATTCAAGGGATCAAGAAGCGGCTAGGTGATAAAAAAACAGGTTGGGCGGATGAGATACCCCATATGTTATGGGCATACAGAACTTCTGTAAAAGCAGCAACTGGCGAAACACCTTTCTCGCTGGTTTATGGAGCCGAAGCAGTCCTACCTGTTGAAATCAAGTCGCCTACAGATCGAATAATTTATTATTGCGACACACAAAATCCTATCAACATTAGAGATGCATTGGATTCTGTTGAAGAACGAAGAGAAAAAGCTTACATGCAAATGGCAGTATACCGCAATAGGGTTAAGAAATATCATGACAGAAGGGTGCGAAAAGTGATAATCAACGAGAATGACTTGGTCTTGAAAAAAGCGGATAAAATACAATCCAGAGATGGCAAAGGCAAATTAGGCGTCAACTGGATCGGACCATACAGAGTATCCAAGAAGCTGGGACCATCAACTTTTGAAATAGAAGAAATGAGCGGAAAAAAGCTCCCGCGCACCTGGAATCTAGAAAATCTGCGCCTATATAAACGGGCTGGGTAGTTCAGGGAAATGGCGAGTACTCTTTTTCCTTTTATGAGTTTTTCCCACTGGGTTTTCTGATAAAAGGTTTTAATGAGGCTTTGATCCCGCACATTTCATATACCAATGTAACAAAAAGTCTTTTCTTTTATCAATAAAGATATTCAATTGTTGCATACAGCGTCTGAGTCCGGATCCTTTTTAGGACAACCACTTCAGTGTGTTATCTACAAACAAAAGGCGGGTAAATCGCGCAAAAACCTTATGGTTAAACTTAAAAACACATAAATGTGTTGCCTATTAAGAAAGGCGGATGCATGATTACGCATCACTCGCAAAAACCTTATGGTTAAACTTAAAAACACATAAATGTGTTGCCTCTTAAAGAAAGGCGGATGCATGATTACGCATCACTCGCAAAACCTTATGATTAACCTTATGATTATATTATTTTCGAAAGAAAAATTATAAGATAAGGCATAAAATTAAGCGAATAAACGAGTACTCAAAAAGTTGCAAAAAGGGTCTGGCCACCCTAGCGGAAACGAAACTTACTACGAAGAAATACAAATGCGGAGTCGGCAAAAGGCAGAGGTCACATATGAAAATAAAGGGCAATAAGGAATAAAGTGACAATCGCACGTATAGGTAAAGCGGCAAGTAAAAGAAAATATATACGGGTAGTTTGTTACATACAACAGTCCAAATATAAATCAAGCTATGCTACAGCTTCCTCTCCTTCACCCCTATGGCCCTCCTCGCCTTCAGCGGCTCCCTCATCTCCTCCAGCCGGCGGATCTGCTTCAAGCGAATCCTCAACCCTCGAATCAGTAACCGCTCCAGAAAGAGGTACCTCTTACTCAGGCTGAGAAACGTCTTGTGGTGCTTCTTCTTCTACGTTCTGATTCGGGATCTCGCGGCTAATTGGATAGTCCTGGAAACTCTGCCAAACCAAGAGGAGTACCTCATCTATATCGGCATCCTCGGCCTCCAGCTTGTCCCACTTCTCGGTTAAATCCTTTTTAGGGATGGGAACTTTGGGGCGGTTAAGTATTCGATCTGGATGTCCATGCTCATAAGCGGCATGAATTCGCTCCCCATACCAATAGATGTGAGCACCATCTTCAGCTAGAATCTCCTCAGCCCTCTTCTTTTGCATCTCCAGAGCCTCCTTGGATGAATTTAGATCATCAAGAACCTTTTGCAGCTCATCGGACTTAGCCTGGAGGGACTTGAGAGCTTCCTCCTTCTCGCTCATAGCCTTCTGACAAGCGCCTTCAAGAGCCTTTACCTTCCCTTGGACATCATCATAAAGCGACTTCTGAGTCGCCAATTCAGTACCAAGGTTCTCCAGCTCTTTGGCTCGTTCAGCATCCCTTCGGAGAGAACCCTCCGCGAAATTGATAATCTGCATATAAGACGGCTCGCGAATAAAAAGGGCGAATAAAAACATACGATTACTATGGACACAAAATCCTTGAAAGGGAAGGACAAGCTTCTACCCCCAAAACAACAATATACCTCTATGGCGCGCTTCTCGATCCCCTCCATAGCAGTAGGAAGCGGTACTTGTTCTCGCACGCGGGAAGCAGAGGGGAGTCGCCCAAGGACATTGCATATGGAAGAAACAATGTCCTTACAGGAGAAACTCACGGCCATGCCAAAAGTCCTAGTCCACCACCCGCTAATATCGGGAATAGGCTGCGAACGCATAAGGAAAGAGATCAGAAGAACAGCAGATAGCTTATAAAGAACAATAAACATTACAATAAATCAAGATACCTCGTGAATTGGAGTACTGCTCTTTCCTTTGGACGGGGCGGATACGGGTGTGCCACCAACGGTGAGGGACACAGAGGTGTTTTTCTTTCTGGGACGAGAAGACTCTGTATCCGCATTATGCTTCCGCTTCCTAGTTAAGGGGAGGTCCTCGGAAGCAGAAGCTGGACCTTGTGAAACGGAAGCGATTGGAAGGGAAGCCGCCTCAACAGAAGGAGCCGCCCCCACAGGAGAATTCGCCCCTGCAACAGAAGTTGTTCCCTCCATCCGCTTCTTCCTTCTTGCTAGAGCTTTCGCCTCCCGATCTGCAGCGAGTTGAGATAAAGGATCACCCCTGCAAAGGGTTAAAAGAAATCATCAACTTGGAAATGAAGAAAAAAAAGAAAAGTACCTTGAACAAAAACGCGATAAGGGATATAGACAACGCGATCTCCCTCGCGGTAGGCAATCGCCACTCGACTTCTTAGCATGTGGAAGGCCTGATCATACGTCCATACAAAAGGAGGCGTACTCTTCAAGAACTTTATAACAGCGGATTCTTCCTCACTGGGGTAACCGAAGTTCAAACTCTTTACATTGGGCCGGCCCCAGCAGCGAAGGAAGTTTGGATTCCCTTCATTAAACTTGATAAAGAAGTAAGATCGGTCCCACTCGCGGATCTTGTTCAGCTTCTCGTCGAAACCATAGTAACCGCTCTGACGGATGAAAGTGAAATACCCCGCCGAACTTTTGAAATGATGAAGCTTGGAGAAAATTTTGAGCGAGAAGGGAACCTCCAGACAATCCGCCAGAAATTTGTCCAGAGTTAAGTCGGCCCATCCGTTGGGATGCAATTGACCAGGTGCGATTCCGTAACCGCCAAGGACGGAGGCAATCTCATCCGCCAGCGGATACGTGAAACCGCAGATAATTTGGGCGACGAAAATGGTGAAATACCCCTTTGGATAGTCGCCCGGTCCTCTATCCTCCCCGGGAATGAGGACTTCGAGACCTTGAAGCCAAGAATACTGCTCCCGCAAGTCATCAATTGTCTCCTAACAAACTAGGCTTCCCGATCTGTCCTTCTTCGGTAGCAAACAAGGGGTTGGGACAGGTGGCGGAATCAACTTTTTAGGGTCAAAACCTAAACCCTCATCGGATGTATTCGCTAGGTGGAGGAAGTCGGCGGGATGAGAATCAGACCCAGGAGAGCTGGTTGAAGCTTCATCAACCATCTCATCGACCTCATGAGATACCTCGCGGACGTAATTTTTGTCGAACGGTGCGAAGTCGAGGTCAGGGTTCGACATATTGATGAAGAAAAATGAATAGAAGTAAAGAGTCGAGCGAGGTACAAGTTGTGGAAAGGAAAACTTACATATGAAAGACTACACAGAGAAGAATGAACGCGAAGAGGTTGATGCCGGAAAAGAAACGACGATGCCGGAAAAGAAACGACGGACAAGGAAATTCACAATTTTTGAATTTTGAATATCCAGACAAAAACGAAGAGTCCCCTATAAAAAGACCCTAAAGGGCTTTTGCCAAACTAAGGGGGAGGCATGTGATGACCCGCGAAGCCAAACCGGGCCGAATTCATTACACGGGCCCAGCCCATACTTAGACCCATGGTCTAAGATCGGATGGGACCCGAATAGAGGAAGCGGGTGAAGTGAGTAACCGCCCCGAATTCCTAAATGGAGCATCAAAACTCCCACTCAGAACAAACGATACCACGTTTGTTGCCACGAAAGCCACGAAAGGGACATGGCCTAAAAAGGAGTAACCGCCCTCGGAACGTGGCCTGGAAGGAGTAACCGCCCTCGGCTGTTACCTAAGAACACTTATAAAAAGCCATAAGGCCAAAGGGGAGAGGTACGTTCACATTTTTCCCCGCAATACTGTTATTATCAACCTTCCTACAAAGAAACTGACTTGATCGTCGGAGAGTTTTCCCGGAGATCCTGTCTCCGGTTCTGTTTTGCAGGTAACTACGTCGGAGATCATCAAATCGGATCTAGCAAGTTATCAACCTTTGTTCGTTTGGATAAGGTCTATGCTAATGTGTTAGCTCAGACTTCTTACCCTGAGAGTTCGGTTTTAAATCTCCCGTTCCGTCATTCAGATCATTGTCCTATTTTGTTTAGACTTTTGAGAGGCAACCGGCCTAGGGGTAAGAGACCGTTCCGGTATCAGTTGGCTTGGGAGTCCCATCCTAAGTTCAAGGAGTTTGTTCAAGAGAATTGGAAACCTCATTCGAATGTCCTGCAAGCTGTTGAAGGGTTCAGGAATAATGTGCTGGGGTGGAATAGGAATGTCTTTGGGCATATTATTAGAAGAAAGAATAAGTTATTAAATAGGATGGAGGGCATTCAGCGTAGGTTGGAGGTTAGGTTTGATCACAGTTTGGATGGCCTCCTCAGAACTCTTCAGAAGGAGCTGGAAGCTGTGCTTAGGCAGGAGGAGCTTCTCTGGTTTCAGAAATCTAGGAAGTCCTGGATTAGAGATGGGGATCGTAATACCAGGTACTTCCATCTTTCTGCTATGATCAGAAGGCAGAGGAATAGAATTGAGGCCATTAAGGATTCTAATGGTGAGTGGGTGTATGAAGATGAGGTGATTCGGAATTTGGCTCTTGAGTTCTATAAGGATCTGTTCAAAGAGGAGCCTGTCCAGCTGGAAAGGGCTCACTGTGTTGCTTCCTTTCCTCGGATCAGTGAGGATAGCAGTCAGAGTGCCTTTCATCCTATTTCCCGAAAAGAGATGGACCAAGCCATCTTCAGCATTGGGGCGTCTAAAGCTCCGGGGATTGATGGTCTGCTTGTTGGCTTTTACCATAAGCATTGGGATGTGGTGAAGGAGGGTATCTATGATTTTATCATAGGTGTGTTCAATGGTTCTAAGGATATTGAGCTGGTTAACAGAACCCTCATGGTTCTTATTCCTAAAATTGATAAGCCTTCTTCCTTTTTGCATATGAGACCCATCAGTCTTTGTAATGTTCTTTATAAGACGGTTACAAAGATTGTGGCTAATAGAATCCGGGGCATTCTTCCTGAGATCATTTGTCAGAATCAGGGTAGTTTTGTGCCCGGTAGACAAATGATGGATAATGTGGTGATTGCCCAAGAGATGGTCCACACGATGAAGATTAGGAAGGGGAAGAAAGGCATTGTGGCTCTGAAGCTGGATTTGGAGAAGGCCTATGATTGTATCAGCTGGAATTTCCTGATGGAGAGTCTGGAGAGAGCTAGGATCCCGGACAGCTGGAGAAAGCTAATTAAGGTTTGTATTTCTTCTCCTGTGTTTCAAGTTATGGTGAATGGCGATATGTCGGAGGAGTTCTCTCCGGGCCGGGGCATCCGTCAGGGTGATCCTATGAGTCCCTTCCTTTTCGTTATTGCTATGGAGAGGTTATCTCACCTGATTCAAGATGCTATTGATTTTGGGAGTTTCCACCCAGTGGCTATCAATAGCTTCTATCCCCAGGTGACTCACTTATTCTTTGCAGACGATGTCCTTATCTTTCTGGAAGGTAATGAGGAGCAGTTGAGTGTCGTTATGGATATTCTGGATTGTTTTTGTTCGGCCTCTGGTCAGAAACTTAATATCCAGAAATCTAGGATGATGTGCTCTAAGAATATGAATCTGAGAGTTTGTAAAAGATTAAGTGATCTATCTGGTGGTATTCCTCTTACTAATTCTCTTGGGAAGTATTTGGGTATTCCCCTCCACAGTGAGAGAGTGTCTAAAGTTTCCTTTAAAGATACTTTGGATAAAGCCAATACGAAGTGTGCCACGTGGAAAGCTAAGACTCTTTCTCTCGCTGGCCGCCTGACGTTAATTCAATCAGTCAATTGTGCAGCTCCCAATCACATCATGCAGGCTTGTCAGCTTCCGGATCCTGTGCTTAATGATCTTGATAAGATTAACCGTAGGTTCCTGTGGGGGGAAGCTGCGGAGGGAAGAAAGATCCATCTTGTGCCTTGGAGTGAGGTTTGTCAGCCCAAAGATTCTGGTGGTTTGGGCATTAGGAAAGCTAAGGACAATAATAAAGTTTTATTAATGAAACTCCTTTGGCGTATGTGACAATGCCCCTCCTCTCTCTGGGTTCGCCTTCTTTGTGGTAAGTATCGGAAAGACAAAATCTTCGGGGGCCCTAAGGAGAGAGTTGTCAATTGTTCCTTCCTCTGGAAAGGGCTTAGCGCCGTGTTTGCTGAGTTCTGCTCGGGGGTTGGTCTGGAGGTGGGTAATGGTAAGTCCATTAGTTTCTGGTTTGACACCTGGATTGGGGATAAACCTTTAGTAGATGTGTGTACTCCCCCCCCCCCCCCCACCTAGTGATATCCATAACTGGAGGATTGCAGATGTGGTGGACTCTGAAGGGGACTGGATCTGGTCAAAGTTTGATACTTTTTTTAGCCTTGAGACTCTCCTTAGAATTTGGGGAGTGAAGGTGAGTAATCAAGAGGAAGACTTGGATAGGCATTGCTGGGCGCTGACTAAGAATGGAGTTTATTCTTGCAAATCTGCCTTTGAAGCGTTTTCCCTCAATAGGTCCAATCCTCCCTCGGATGTTTGGAAGTCCATTTGGGCCCTAAAAGTTCCTTACCGTATTAGGAGTTTCTTGTGGCTGGGCGTTAAGGACAAGTTACTTACTAATTCGGATAGGCACAGAAGGCATTTGGCGGACTTTGGAGACTGCAGTAGATGCAGAGGCCATGTTGAATCCTTGTGCCATGCTCTTAGGGATTGCCCTAATAGTAAAGAGGTTTGGAAGAAAATTCTCCCACACCATATGTTCTCTTCCTTCATGGCCCATTCTGTGGATGACTGGTTCTCTGATGGTATTAGTGGTAAGTTACTGTCTTACATGGAGCATGGTGACATTTTCTTTGCCATTATCTGTCACCAAGTTTGGAAGTGGAGAAACGAGGAGATTTTTGGTAATAAAGCTGTGTTTATGCCAAACTTAACTGAGTTCTTCTCGAAGAAACTTACCTCTATTATTGATAGTTTCAAAGGAGAGTCCCTTGCCAGATCTTCCCTGACTAGTGATGTCCACCTCGTGAGTTGGAGCAGGCCGAGAGAGGGGGTTGTGAAGCTGAACACTGATGGTTCCTGCCTCAGCAATGGTAAGATTGCCGCCGAAGGTGTTCTTAGAGATGCGGGGGGCGCCTGGCTTTCTAGGTTCACCCAGAATTTGGGGTTGGGTTCTTCCTTCTCAGCGGAGCTCTAGGGCATTCTCACTGGTATCAAACTTGCTAAAAGGCTGGGGGTTAAGAGGCTTTCTGTGGAGTCTGATAACATGGAGGCCATCAATATGATTTCTGAAAATCATGATATGGGTCTTAATAGCCGCAACCTGATCAAAGCAATTAAAAGGCTTTGCTCCTCCTTTGAGAGCTTAGAGTTCAGTCACATTTACAGAGAGCAGAACCGTGTCGCGGATCGCTTGGCGGTGGCTGGCCATGAGGGGTTGTTAGGTGTTACTAACCTTTCTGTGTCCCCTTTCTTTCTTTCTCCTCTTCTTTTAGAGGATAGGATTGGGGTTAGCTTCCCTAGGCTAATCCCAAGGTAGTTGTTTTGTTTGTTTTTTCCTTTCCTTTTTCTACCAAAAAAAAAAAAAATTAGACGAACTATTTCATTGATACAAAATTAAAATTTCGGAACAACGAATCAGCCCATATAAGTTTATTGATATATAATTATTATAATTAATAAAAGTATATGGTAATTATATGTGTTTTAATTTGATTTTGCAAAATGTTTTGTGCTTAATAATTATACTTGATATGCTAGTTAAACACATTAAGCAGTTTCGGTAAAATAGTTAAACACAATAATTTAATAATCTCTCGTCTTAAAAGTTTTGTGTTTTGGAATTGATTTTGCAAAGTTATTTGATGTTTAATTATTTGATTGGGATACGGTTGAATTAAACACGGTAAATAATTTTGGTAAAATAATTGAACACAAATAATTGATATTTTGTATAGTTATATTTTGAAAAGTCTAATTAAGTCAATGTTTGATATATTTTAATTAGGATAAAATATAAATGATACAAAATTTAATTAAAGGTTAATTTGATAGAAAAGTTAAGTAAATGACTAAATTGATAATAAAATTAATTTAAGGGTTAATTTGATTAACTAAAATATTACATAAACAGTTTATGTAATCAATCAATTAAGTTTATTTAGTTGAGTCTTTGCATGTTTGGAGTTATGGACATATTTGGACCCTCTATAATTGTTATTTAGTCTTTTGGTATTTTTGAAAATAGGACATGCGAGTCCTGCTTTATCTACTCTCCATTGTATTTCTCTTCTCACCTAAATCTCTTCAAATTAGTTGAAGTATTCTAAAGTAGTATAGAAATTAAATATTGTTGTAAATCAAGGCGCCAAGGAAAAGACGGAGAACCTGAAGGAGAAATATGTAATAGTTAGTATTTCCCTAGGGTTGACCTTTTATTCCGTTTATGGCTCAACGGAATAATTTAGATAATATGTCCATAACCGCCAATGTAAATTGTATGTGTCTGATGTATGCTAAAGCAAATCAAGACTAGGTTAGATTATGAGACTTAAAATAAAATCTCTCACTAATTAAAAGTTAAGTAAATAAGCAAGTTATTAAAATCGGTTGCCCCTCCCTAATATTATAATTCAGCCGGCAGTACTGGGGGCCTTTGGGTTGTTGAGCAAACTCAAGCTCGGGGTCTTATGGTAACACCTGAATTATCGAAAATCGTTTTCACGAATATGGGGTAATATTTAAATTGGGTTAGAATAATTGGATGAGCAAACTCATGTTGTTCTAACCTAATGGGCAATATGGTTGGGATTGATAAACAAAACATATCAGTTACTAATGTGGTTAGTAACCCAATAACCTAGGAATCACATGGTTGATGTGATTGATTGCATGAATCTACCTAATGAATGAAACTAGCTTGTTGAGCAAACTCAATGTGGAATTTCAAGAGTTAGGATTCTAGCTCACTAAGGGATTTGTGAAATTCTTTGAATTAACATTGAGGGTTATTAATTTGGTAAAATAGTGGGAGCAATTTAAAAACATAAAAGACCAACGTATTTAAATTGTAAATGAATTAAGCAAATGAATAACATTTGTCACTCTATCTCACTCTCAAGTAAATACTCTGAATCATCATATCTAAAATGGATCTACGTAATATTTTAACCGAAAACAAATTGAATAGTTCAAAATTCACCAACTATTTTGGCAAACTCAAAATTGTTTTGAGGATTCGAAATGATTGGGTATGTATTAAGATACACTGATACCCATCATCGAAATTGTTTTGAAGTTCGAAAAGATTGGGTATGTATTAAGATACGTCAATACCCAATGTCCTTGTTGATGATGCTCCTGTTAAGAGGATTGATGTTTACCAGAAGCACCAATCAGATGACGAACGTACAGGATGTATCATACTTGCAGTTATGGCACTAGAGCTACAAAAGCAACATGAGAACATGGATATGTATTCCATTGTTATACACTTGGAAGAGGTGTTTTGAGAAACATACTCAAATGCGGACGCTATGAGATAGCGATGAATGTTTCGCTCCAAGATGCAAGAAGGTTCTTCTGTTGTGGCACTTTGTGTAAAGATGATTGACTACATCACCAAAGCTTTCTAGTATTAGATTTGTGATGGATGATGAATTAAGTGTCGACTTAGTTCTACAATCCCTCCTAGAGATTTATTCATAAGTTCATCTCGAACTATCAGATGAATAAACTCAGAGACCTCTCTAGAAGATCTCTTGAATATGCTCAAGTCAGTTGAGCCCAAATCTTAAGAAAGTGATGTCAGCACTTGTTATTAAGGGATCTCACGAGAGAAAGGGAAGTTTTCCAATTCTAAAGATTCCAAGAAGAACAAATGCATTAAACCCAAGTCAATAAAAGCAAGAAGGGAATGCCACCAATATGGTAAAGAAGGGAATTGGAAGAGGAACTGTAAGAAGTACTTAGACTCTCTCTAGAAGAAGGGTCATGATGGTGCTTTTACTTTTAGAACTAAAGGATAGATAATTCAACTTACTTGTGATAGTCACCTAGGCCATGTAAGCAAGAAACACATGTCTAAGCTGCATCAAGATGGACTTATAGACTCGGTTGATTTTGAATCAATGGGCACATGTAAGTCTTGTTTAAAGGAAAGATGACAAAGACACCCTTTAGCAATAAAGGAGAATGTGTATCAGACACTCTAAGACTAGTACATTCAGATGTATGTAGTCATACGTCAAACACAAGCAAGAGAAAGGTTCAATCACTTCATTAGCTTCATAAGATGATCATACCAGATATTGATTCATCTACTTGATGAAGCATGAGTCAGAAGCTTTTGAGAAAGTTCAAATGCTTCAAGAATGAAGTAAGAAAAACAAACAAGAAAGAATATTATAGTGCTTCGATTAGATCATCGTGGAGAATATCTTTCTAATGATTTTTTCGAATTATCTAAATTGAATATAGGATTCGCTCATAATGGACTCCTCCGTATACACCCCGATGTATCTGAAAGGAGAAATTGTTCTCTATTGGATATAGTACGATCCATGATGAGCACAGCCTCTCTTCCAAAGATGTTCTAAGGCTACGCCCTAGAAACTGCCTTATTTACCTTGAACCGAGTATCCACAAAACCGCCAAGTTCTATTCCATTTGAATTGTTCATTGGAAAGGAAACCCAGTTTCTCTTTCATGAGAATTTAGGGGTGTTCAGCACATGTTAAATACATAGCATCAAATTAAGTTAGACCCTGAACCTCACACATAAGCTCTTCGTACTCTGAAACTTTAGCTACATGCTCATAGCAATTACGAAAATCAATACCCTCAAATTTCTTACGGTTCTAAAAATCCAGTCCCCTTTGGGAAATTTTGGCAAACTCAATTTCGAGAATGTTAACTCAGCAGTGGTGTCTCTTCTTTTTAAATCTATTAAAAAATGTCTCAATATGCTCACCTTGTCGCTGAACCATACATGACAGTTCAACGATGCATACCTCAGGCTTAGTCCGGTAGAAATAGGCATGAAAGGCTTCCTCCATGCGCCTCTAGCTATTGATTGATTCAGACGGTAATGCAGCATACCAGGTGAATGTCAGGCCCGTGAGTGATCCAAAAAACAAACATAAGCGAAGCATGTCAGGTTTGCCTCAGAGCTCAGTCCATTTGCACTTAAAAGTAAAGCGCGCAATATGCTCAGCGGTTGACTAATGCCTTCTTCACCTAAAAATAGTGTAAAATCAAGAATGCTAAAATGATACGAAAAAGGATACTGCTAGTCAAAATTCCTGGGATGGTGCTTCTAAGACTCTATATGGTAAACTTCTCGTGTCCGACCTATAAATTTCATGCACTATTTCTCTGATATGTTTTGTGCCCTAAACGTCAAACGTGCCTTCTCTATGCACTTATGGTGTTCTGATGTTATTAAAATCTCATTTTCACCTGTTGCCCCCCCGAGCTACGACTGTGGTTGTCACCGTAGCACTCAGAATCGTTACCGGGCCAGTCTATGCTTTATTATTATATCTAACTGTTGTTATTAGAAGAGAATATAGGCTGACCCGATTGCCTCGTCCATTGAATTTTATGTTTTCTTCCAAAATGATGGTGGTCTATACTTCTCGCCCCTAGCTGTATTGTCCTTTACATTTTCGGTTGCACCGTCATTATTGGACTTTGAAAAAAAAATTCGCGCATCTCTCTAGGATCTTACCGACTTCACTAGTCAAGTTGATGATGCTCACCTCTATAGCTGGGACTTTATTTGACTTCTGTATAACCGCATGGTTACGCTTTATCAGTTGTGCCATGTTAGTTAAATAAATTTCCAGTCTGTCCATCATCGCTTTGTTCTGCTGGAGTGCATCGCCTAGCGTTGTGGTTCTGGCTGCATTGTTTTCAAACTGGTTTTATGTAACCTTATCGTGGGCGCTCATCATTTGTTTCTTAACCGAGGCTTTCACCCAAGTCGGAAACAGCTTGCTCCTTTCCGGTTCTTTTTGGTGGAATTCTTCGAGAATAAGTTCAAACGATAATATTTTCGGATAATAATTACTTTGTGTTGTAAAAATAATTACAATTGAAATAAACCTTGCACCAACATATAACTCAAAGCACAATGCAAGAATAAATGTAAGCAAATCAACAAACATAAACAGAAATTGAAATGAATAATAAAAAAAGACAGTAGTGAAATCAGAGTTTGCAAAAGAATGACAAAATTGGAGCCAAAAAATTTGTCTGTCTTGACGAGGTTCTGAGTTACTAGTTTGATTGATCGGAAATGAGTAATTTAAAAGGACGGATTTAGGCCAGGATCAGGTCAGACTTTGGATGGCTAGTAAATGAGCTTTCAGATGAGAAATGATGTGAAACGAAAGCCTAAAATGAAATTTAGGATGTTGGGAATGAATGTGTGTAAAAATTGGAGTTAGAAATGAACTTTAAAGGTTTAGAGACATAAAAATAATATCGCTAGACAGATTGTACTAAAGCTGGACAGATTACATAAAATAATTTAGGATCTGAAGAAGGACTTGTAAAACGAGTTTTCAGACACAAAGTGAGGCGAAACAAAAGCCTAAAATGAAGTTCAGAATGTTAGGAACAAGTGTGTGAAAAAATTTAGGATAGAAACGGGATGTAGGCAATCTGAAATGTAAAAACGAATTCATTGGGCAGAAACTATAATAACTTGGCAGAATGTGCAACAGTGAATTGAGTTGCAAACAATAGCTTGTAAAACGAGTTTCCGGATACAGAATGATGTGAAACAAAAGGCTAAACTCAGGTTCAAGATGTTAAGAACGAGTATACGTAAAAATCAGGGCTAGAATCGGAACTTGAAAGGTAGGAAACATTAAAACGGAAATGCTGGACAAAATGTATAGAACTGGACAGAATGTGTTAAAAAATGAATTAAAACGTTAATTGGCATGAAGAGAATAATCAATGATGGAATAAAGTTGAGTATGACAAAGTAATTCATCCAAAAGGTTATCAAACAAAATGATTTTTTTTTGGACAAATGAGAATATTTGACGATGACTACAAAACAAAGTAGTCAATAGACTTGATAAAGCTAATGATGAAACGAAAAAAAACATGATGAGCGTTGTCCTATGAAAATATATATTTTTAACCGATAGAGTGTTATGAAATTTTTTTAAGACCCAAATGTTTATAAATCCCACTGGACGTGCCAGAAATTATTTAACGATATTTGCAAATAAATGCTAATGTTCAACCTTATGTGAGATGTGTGCGAACGTGCCACAGACTTGGATTCTCAAAACATGTTTATAAAAACGAATAAAATATGCACATAATAACTTGATTTCTTAAAGATCACGACGATTGGACGAAAATATAAGGATTGAGAAAATAACTTCCCTTGGGTCTTGTTTAGCGTCTTTTTTGGGTGGATTGGATCAGATTGCGAGCGTGCCAGTAGCTTTATCTAAAACTACAAAAAGAACTGTAAATTGGATCTAACTTCTAATCAAACGATAATGTAAAATACTTAAAGGACACAAAAGAGCCTAAAGTTCGTAGCGGAATCTAGAAGACTGATTATGACTACACTGAAATCATGCTAAAAGAAAGAATTGAAATTGAAGTTGCTTGCATTGAATTGAATAAGATTGATTGGTGCCATAATTGGAAGACTAGAGCTAGAACTTACAAGTTGAAAGTTGATCAAAATGAATAAACTAAGGTTGTAGAATAGCTAGAGTGCATAATTTGAGAATTGTTTGAATTCCATTGGGATTGAGTTTGATTTTGATTTCATTTGTTGAATTGGTTTGAGTGGATCCTTTTTCCTTCTTTTTCTTCCTTAAAATACTTTGTCTGTTGGAGCTAATAACTTCCACGCCCCACGTTTTGCTCCCACTACCCACGTTTCTCAGTTAGTTCCCTCGTGTAATGAGTTCCCTGGTTGTTTCTTTGTCATATCTGTTTGGACCTTAATGCAATCTCTGACTGCCCACGTTGATGCTCATCATGTCTCCTGTTTTCGTGGTCATTCATCCCTTTTCATAACTGATCGTGGGGTTTTTTACTATCTCCCCCTTAATTTTCTGCCTTATTAATGCTTTAGCCATTCTGCTCTAGCTTCTCGTGGTTTGCTCTTGTCACGCTGTACTTTCGTGCTCTTTCTCTGTTGAGCACCTTTCCACGTTTATCCCTCCTCAATTAGTTCCAACATAATTGTGGGGGAAACAATTTCCCCCTTAGGTATCAGTTCTACAACGTAGAACTAATACCTGGATGGTTTTGCCCTTCTCCTTTTAGCACTCCTGGAGGCTGATCATAATAAGATGTCAACTTTTTCAAATTTCTAACTGCTCTAAACCAGCCACCAATCCCATTCGAACTATAACTCTTCATTCAATACAACTCTTAGTCATTTTAAAACTCTCCAGTTCCTCTTCCTTTTCCTTTAAATTACTTTGCTTGAAGATTTCCACTTCGTTCGCATCTCTGCAGCTCGTTTCCTTCTCTCTATACGATTCTTCTTAATTATGGTGAGCTTCTCGTTGTTTTTCTTTTCTGGTATTCTTTTAGTTTTTCTACTTTTATTTTTGCTTGCATGTGTTCACCCTCCTACAGAGATGGCTAAATCCTCTTCAAACCCCACTCCTCGCATTGGTTCTTCTACGACCCCGAGCTTTTTGGTAAGTTCCTCTTCTTTTTATTTCCTCCGGCTCTCTTTTGGATTTCTGCATTAAGCTTAGGGTTTTACCTCTTAATCTGCAGCAGACCTTGTATACCCTGACTAACTGCCCAATCACCACTGCTCTGCCCGATTTTCCATATCCATTAGCTACCGACCAAGAGTTGTTGGTCTCCAAGGAACTTATTCGTCCTCCTAACAGTGGGAAGAATAAAACGTGGCCGCACTATACTTCTTTGTGGTCAGACTGGATAGCACGATTGAAGCCTGCATTCATCACTCAGTGGGAGAGATAACATATCTTGGACTTCATTGATCTGACTGCTCAACAGATCCATTTCTCGGAAGGTCCACTTGGGGCCTTGTCGATGTGGTCCAGCCATTGCAATTCGTTCATCTTCCCTAGGGGCCCAATGTCCATCACACTCCATGATATTGTGGCTTTGACTCATCTTCTTGTGGTTGGCCCTGACGTCCCATGCATGATTACCTCTAAGGAGAACAAAGACTTCAATGTGGTTCCCTTCAACTATTATAAGATGATTGCCACCTACGCTTCTCTTCCAACAAGTGAGGCTCCTACTGGGGATAAGCACGTGGCATTCTTATGGGTGTTGTTGAATAAGTTCATCTTGTTTCCTTAGGGAGGAATGCCTACCCTAGATTCCTTACCAATGGCTAAAGTTTTGGCTTCAAGGGCTATGTTTGCTCTGGGGAAGGTCCTGCTTGGCTCTGTTTATCATCAAATCCAACAGTCTATTGTTAGTGAGCCGTTCGCCAAACTGAGTGGAGCCGTCTGGATCTTGTAGCTATGGTTGTTTTCCTACTTCCTAGCTTTTATAGGAGATAGCCCCTTGCAAACGGGCTTTGTTGGAATGAGAGTAGCCTTTGTGAGAGTTCCCTTGAAGCTGCTGAAGCTAAATATTTCTTTTACAACATGAGAATGACCAATGTTGATTACCTTATATTTGACAAATCTCATGAAGACCTCCCCAAGAGCGCTCACAACTATTACCTGAAGGACTCCGATGTTGTTGGCTCTTACTTCTGGCAGATTTTTCTTCACCAAACTTATCTTCACGTGGGCACACACAAAGACTCACGGTTAGGAACAAGGACCTACCCTTGCTTTGAAGGCTATTTTCCCACTTTGTGGTCAAGGCAATTTGGCTAACCCAAATGAGAACATCCATTCCTCGCTCCTTCTTTCCTTAAGGGACCCTTCGTTCTAAAGTGAGCATAGAAGACGTAGTCCATCGGAGTTCAATACCATTGCCCCTGTCTAATCTGGTTTTCCCATATAAACGGAACCAAGAGAGCATCCACCATGAGTTCAAGTTCTATTGGTCTGGCTTTTATAACAGGCTAATTCCAGCCAACCCCGACAGTAAGTTCCTTGTCTTTCTTTTCAACGGATCTTTCTTATGTGTCACTTACTTATTATTCTCTTTGTTTATAGTTGAACCTATAGTAAGAGCTCTACCCCTGAAAAGGAAAATTAAGGTGGAGCAAACCATGCAGCACTTAAAGAAATCAAAGGTTGGAGCTTCTTCCAAACCTACACCGAGTAAAAAGTCAAAGAGAAGGCCTCCGCAGGCTACGACGGAGTCCAAAACAAGGATCTCAGTTGATCTTTTAGAAGAAGATGATAATGATTCTGAACATGCTGAGGACCATGATGATGTAATGGCTGAGGATGAGCGTTCTGAGGAAAAACCTGAAGATATGGATGTTGAAACACAAGATGACAAAGAAGAAGAGGAAGAGACTGAGGTTCAGTCTGAAGAAACTACATCTCGTGGAGTCAATGCTGCTATGGCTATAACCATAGGACCTGGTAAGCTCTCTTCTTACTTGTTGTTCGATCTTATCGTCTGCATTTACTGATCATTTCTTGTTTCTTTTGGCAGATGTTGGGAACCATGAGCCGAAAGGAAAGGGAGGGAATAAAGGTTCTGCACCTCAAACTTCAACTGCTGATAAGCAAATCGATGTCAAAGACTTCAGCTCTACCTCCAATCCTGGCACCGACTTCACCGGCACTCTCTAATTTTAAGATTTACCCATAAAAACTTCTCAAGTAACTTTCCTTACTTGCTCTAGTTACTTGTTTCTACTTGTTTTTCTGATCTCACTTTTGTTCATGCAGGAACCCGTAACTAGAACCCCCAGGCCTAGATTGTCTCCACATGTTGATCCTTTGCAACGGCTAGACTTAAGCTTCATGTCTAGAAGAATTTCTGGTCTCACCAGCAGTCATGCACCGACGGCCTCAGCTGAGTCTATTCAAGTAGCAAAAGAGACTATTCAGCGCTGCCTGGCTCTAGACTTGCCTGCACTGGATTCTTCTCAAGTTGCTATGTTGAAATCTGTTGTCAGGGTGTTCTCTTCTCTTACCTCACAAACCAGCAAAGACCTCCTAGCCTCTTTGGCTCAGAAAGCCTCAGATTTTTATGATGAACTACATGCTGATAACAACAAGCTGGTCCTCATTGAAGAAGAAATTCAATCTTACTCCGCCTTGCTGCAAACTATCGAAGAACTTCGTGAAAGTGTTGGTGTTAGGGCTAAGCTTAATCAAGAGAAGGAGGAGCAGTATAATGCTCAAGAGAGGAGCTTCAGGCTTTAGAAGAACACATCAGAAAAATCAAGCTTGAGCAAGAAGCTGTAGACTATGAGAGAGCCTTGTTGGCCGCTGCTCAACAAACGAATCTTGTTGAGTTGGAGATTTCTAAGGAGAAGGCCATGACAGATCAAGAGAAAATGGAGAAGCAAGTGCGTGAAGTTGATGCTTTGAACTTGAAACGTATGACATGTCTAGAGGCCTGGCAGGATTTCAAGAAGATTGACCTTGATAATTTGTAATTTTTGAACAATTTCTCTATTTTTTGGATAATTTGGAGGTGTCGTGGTTTGGCACCTTCTGGCTCTCATTTTGAATAATTACTTTTTTTGAAATGGCCTATGGTTTATTAGTCTATTTCATCTATTCTATCTGTTTGTTTGCTTTTTTGCTCACGTCCATACTTAGATTGCATGAATTGCTGAGTGAATGAATGGTTGTATGAAAATATGAACTGTAGAAAAAAGCGGCCTTAGAAGGCCTGCAATTTTATTATTGAACTTTGATTACAAGATTGTGGGATCTTATATCTCTAGGAACAAAGTAGAGAGATTCCCATCAAAAGAAATACATTAAAGTGGCTTCAAAATGCTTGAGGCCAACTTTCCATGTAGATCTTTAATAGAAGAAGACATTAGTTGGAACTTCTTTGACGAACTGTCTCTTTCACTTAGCCTTTGGCAATTTTCCCACATTGTAGGGAAAAACTTCTATGCGGCTCCCTTTCTAAACTGGCTAACCAATATGCATTTCCCTTTAATACCTCATGGATCTTAAAAGGGTCTTCCCAATTTGGAGACCATTTGCCAAATTCCCTGTCTTTCGATCCCAATGGCGAAATTGATTTCCACACTAGATCTCCCACCTCAAAGATTTTGCTTCTTACTCTTTTCTTGTATGATCTGGCTACGTTCTTTTTCTAGATCAACATTCTATTAAAAGCACTAAGTCTGGCTTGCTCCAGATCTTCCAATTCTATCAACATGGCCTCAGTATAGCCTTCTATGGTTAATCCTGCTTGTCTGGCCACTCTGCACGATTGCACTATCAGCTCCATATGCAATAAAACTTCATGCCCATAAGTTAGCAAGAAAGGACTGGTCCTAGTTGCTTCTCTCTTAGAAGTTATGTATGCCCATAACGTTTCTGAGAGAGTTGCATGCCAGTTCTTTGGATTCTATGTCAACATCTTTTGTATGATTCCAATCAAGATCTTATTGGACGACTCTGGTCGACCATTCGCCTGGGGATAATATAGAGAGGAATTGAGCACTTGGATCTTATACTCCTCAGTAAACTCTCTTATTTTATCCCTGGTGAAGATGGTACCTTGATCCGCGATTAATGTTTTTGGGATGCCAAATCTGTGTATGATGTGACCTTTGATGAAGTCAATGACGTCTTCTTGATCTACTTTTCTCATGGGAACTGCTTCCACCCACTTTGTAAAATAATCAGTAGCCACCAGGATGAACGAGTGTCCTTTTGATGAAGAAGGATGGATCTTCCCAATGAGATCCATGGCCCATCCATTGAAAGGCCATGACTTTATCACAGGGTGCATATCGTCAGCAGAAACCCTTGAAATTGGACCATGTTTCTGGCACTGTCTGCATCCTTTTGCATAGTTGACACAATCTTTCAAAATAGAAGACCAGAAATATCCATGTCTTCTCAGCAACATCGCATTTTGATTCCTACTTGATGGGCTCCATAAATGCCTTTGTGCGCTTGGCTTATTACCTTCAATGCCCGTGGCATTCCCAAACACCTCAGCAACAATCCATCGTCACCTTTCTTGTACATCTCTTCCTCCAACATTAAGTAACATTGAGCTCTAATCTTCACTACGTACGAAACTCTCTGGGCTGGATCTTTCAAGTACTTATTTATTGGCTCCCTCAAATTGTTTATGCTATCTGCATCGATGTTGAAGCTTTCCACTTTAATTCCTCTCTGAAAGATGGATGGATGCCCTTTCTTTTGTACTAGGACCAAATGGTGAGTAAGTTCTCTAGAAATCCTCAAACCTGAGGCCATCTATGCCATTTCGTTTGCTTCCTAATTTTCCTCCATTGGAAGGTAAACCATAGATAAATTCTCAAAATCATCTGGTAGTTTCCTCACCATGGTGTAATATGGAGCCAAAGATAAGCTGGTTCATTTAAATTCTGCACTGATTTGCTTCAGGACTAATTGAGAGTCACCCATGATCATAAATTCTCTTGCTCCTAGATTTTTTAATAACTCCAAACCAATTATCAAGGCCTCATACTCGGCTTGATTATTAGTGCACTCAAAATCAAAGTTAAAAGACAAAGCAATTTTAACATTGGAGGGAGATATGATTACCACACCTGCTCCCGCAGTTCTTTCTGTGCTGGATCCATCGAACTTGAGAGTCCAAGGAACTCTATTTACTCCTCAGATTTGCAGATCTACATCTTCTTCTTTCTCCATGCTTGAGGGATGCTCTGCTAGAAAATATGCTAAGGTCTGCCCTTTCATTGCTGTTTGAGGGATGTGCACCAACGTAAACTCAGCTAGAGCTAAAGCCCATTTGCTAATCCTTCCTATGATCAAAGGTTGGGATATCATGATTTTAGTAGGTTTGTAGGAGAAATCACAAACACTCTGGACTGGATCAAGTAGTGTCTTAGCTTACAACAATCGAAGTGCATGGCTAGGCACTACCTTTCCACAATTGTATATCTTCTCTTAGTGTCTGTCAAACATCTGCTCATATAATACCGCTTGTTTGTGTCCTGCTTGATTATTTTGGGCCAACAAACAACGAATGGATCTTTCTGTCGCGGACAGGTACAATTTCAATGGCACTTCCTTCAATGGAGGCACCAACACCGGTGGATGTGTTAAGTATTCCTTGATCTTATCGAACGCCTCCTGATGTTTGCTCTCCTATTTGAAATCGGTCTCCCCCTTCAAAGTCAGTAAATTAGAGAAAACATATGATTTACCTGCTAAATTAGCAATAAACCTCCTCAGATAATTGACCAACCCCAAGAACCTATGTAGCTCCTTCTTGTTACTGGGTGGTCTTGCTTCAATAACTGGCTTTGCCTTGTTTTTTTTCCACTTCTACTCCTCTCCGGTGAACTAAGAAACCTAGGAAGTTCCGAGCTCTGACCCCAAAAGCACATTGCAGCGGGTTCATCTTTAGCTTGTGCTCCCTCATTCGTGCAAACCCTTTCCTGAGATGCTCAACATGATCAACATCTCTCTTGGATTTCACCACAATATCATCGATGTACACTTCCATGAATTTTCCTAACATATCATGGAAAATAGCATTTATAGCCCTTTGATAGGTTGCTCCAGCGTTTTTCAAACCAAACAGAATGACCAGCCACTCAAAAGTCCCAAAAGCTCCTGGACATCTGAAGGCGGTCTTAGCTATATCTGATATTGCAATCAAGATTTGATTGTAACCATAGAAACCATCCAAGAAAGATAAAATGTCATTCCTAGAAACATCATCAATCAACATATCAGCAATAGGCATGGCATATACATCTTTGGGGGACACATTGTTTAGATCTCTGAAATCAATGCAAACCCTGAGCTTGCCGTTCTTTTTCACTACAGACACTATATTTGATAGCCATTGAGCATACCTAGTGGGCCAGATGAATTCTGCACTCAACAATCTCTCAATCTCCTCCTTAATCTTCAATTCCACTTCCTTTGACATCCTTCTAGGAGGTTGGCGGTGGGGCTCAAACTTAGGTTTGATTGGAATCCTGTGTTCTACTAAGCTCCTATCCAAGCCAGGCATGTCTTTGTAGTCCCAAGGAAAACAATATTTAAACTCATGTAAGAGCTTGGTGATTTTCTTCCTTAACTCTGGCTCGAATAAACTACTGATGAACGTGACTTTAGGCTCTTCTTTTGTTCCCAAATTCACTTCCTCCAAAGGATCTTCCACCTGTCGAGGATTATCCTCCAATTTCTGTGAAGCAGCTTTGAGCTCATGCAATTGGATCTCTTCCTCCTCTTCTTCAAGCTCTTTCTCCTCTTCCCAGATTACTTCAGTTCCAGCACATACGTAACATTCTCTCCAGTAGCTCCTGTATATGCACTTTTATCTTAGCGGCTGCAGATACCTTTGTTCTTGGGAAGACTTAATCATCATCGACTTCTTCGATTATTGGTGCATCGTCTAGTGGCCTACTGGTACTTGGCCCAACTAGAGCTCTTTCTTGCCTAGAAACTCCATTGTCCTTGTCTGGGACCATGGAAATTCTCTTCGGCAATCCCAACTTGCTTTCTCCAACAAACCTGATTGGACCGATCTCCCTTCCATAAAACTTGGCATTAATGGCATCTGACGCTGCCACGAATGGCTTTTCATCTGCCCAAACCACCTCCACTTCATTCCCTTTCCAAAACAACAAGAACTGATGCAAAGAGGATAGCACACACCAGTTTGAGTGTATCTAATCCCTTCCCAGCAGGACTTGGTAGTTGGCTGACGAATCCACCACAAAAAAGGCAGACAGGTCTGACTTGGTCCCTACTTTCACTTCCAATGGAAAAATACCCAAAAACTTGGTGACTTCTCTATTGAATGCTGACATCGTGACTTCGGTATCAATAAGATCTGCCTAGCTTTTTCCCAGATCTTGCACCATCTTCCATGACATAATATTCACAGCTAACCCATTGTCTATCAACACCCGGAAAGTAGGTCTCCCATTGAGATGGACTTTGATATACAAGGGTTTAATATGTTGAGTCATCTGGACAGAAGTTTTTCAAAAACCACCTTATTGGGACCACTATTTGATGGGGCTTGGATTGTGATCCTAGGGCTGATTTTAGGTACTTCCTTGGGAATCTCCCAAGCTTCAAACTCTGTTGTCACCTCTTGCACCTCTAGTTCATGTACTGTGTACTCCCTTCTTTTACTATCTCTTTGGAAGTCCACATGTAAGGTAAGTGATATTGTATTAATTGGGATTACAATATCACTTATCCTTATCTCTATTGGCTCTGAGAAATTTACAGCTTGTGCTTTAGGCTTCCACACCATCACTTATTTCCTTGCCTTATACTTCTCAGCTAGCTTTTTTCTCTACAATATGCGCTTTTGAGTTTTGGTAACTGGATTAGGGAACTTTATGTGCTTCACCACTTGCCACTCCTTACTAGCTCTTGTCGGAGAAGGAACCACGAACCTAGGTTATTTTCTAGTGAACTTAGGTTGTGACTCTTTCTCTATAGAGCTTTCATCTCTTCTTGGGTACTATAACCTCTCATGAATGCTGATCCTTCTTTTTGGCATCCAACGCTTACTTTGGACCGTCTGGGGTCTGATTGGTCTTACTTTTTGTTCTGTCCGGCTTCTTCTGCTATTTAGAACCTGTCTAAGATAAAAAAAAAAGTCATGTTAACTGAAGTCATGGGTGGGAACGAATCTTCGTCTATGACCATGGGCTCTTTCTTCTCCGGGAACTTCAATATCCCTTTTTCAATGCGATCTTGTATAAGGTTCCGGAAAGTCCAATAAGATCTCATGGAATGAGTCCATGCATCATGATATTTGCCGTAGGTCTTTCCTTTTAACTCATCTCTCCCAGGGATCTTATAATTTGGTGGGAAAATGATAAATCTCTCATTGACAAGATACTCGAAGATCTCCTCAATTTTCTCCACATCAAAAGTATAGTGAACATTATTCTTCTTGGGATCTACCTCTTTGATCGGTTGGAAATGATCTGGGCACACCTTTGCCCCCTTGTTTAACAACTCCACCACAACTACTTCTGGCTTATTGGCCTCCTGACAATAAGATCCCATTTAGGTCTTTTTCCGATAGTTATCCTCCCTCAGTAAATAGTCATACTCTGACACCTTCTGAGCTAGCTCGTAGAAATCTCTGAACTCCATTCCTTGGAACTTTTTTCGGAGTTCTACATCCAGTCCCCTCTAAGCCATTTTGACAAACTCGTGTTTAGGAAGGAAACCCCTGCAACGACTCCTGAGGCATTTGAACCGTGCGATATAATTATCAGCCATCTCTCCACTCCTTTGGGACATCTTGGAAAGTTCTGCTACACAAACCTCTGGTTCCGTATGATAGAACTGAGTGTGGAATTGCCTCTCTATGTCTTCCCAGGTAAATATAGAGTTCCGTAGGAGTGAGTAAAACCAAGTGAAAGTCAACCCAGTGAGAAAATTAGGAAATAGTCTTAACTTGAAGTAGTCAAAGTTAAAAAGGTTAGCTAACTCTCGACATTGGATAATGAATCTTGCCCACACGCTCCAACGTAGATTGCCCTTCTTCTACAGAAAAAAGAGTAAAGTCAGGGATTCGATATCCTCTTGGATAAGGATTCTCTCGATCTATGGCCACTAGGTATGGTTTGTGAAATTCGGACCTCCCCACTTGTCGTCCAAGGCCATAAAGTTCTTGAACCATGTCTCTTACTATCTCCATGTTCGTAGCAGGATTTCCTGCTTGGTTCTGATGCGTGCTAAATTGGGGACCAAAAGAAGCTCCACACGGGCTCCTTCCACCTCCTCGAAACCTCATGCTCCCTGAGTCTTGGGGCATGTCATCATCCCGGTTGTAAAACTGAGGCCTAGTTTGTACATCGGTATGCACTTGGAGATGAGCAGCTGGTGTGACAGTTTGGCTAACTCTAGCTCCAACGTGATTTTTTCCTCCACTACTTGTACCTTTCTGGCCACAATCTTCTCTCAGTGGTGGTATTTGATACTTCTCTGGTTGCCCTTAGCTTCCTCTAAGATTATCACATCTTTTTTTCCTTTAGCAGGAAAAGGAACCTTGTTTGTCTCCACTTGAATCTTCCTGGTTCCTACTGGGGTTTCTGCAACCTGCTTCTGTGAAAAACTCTCCATCATCATCTTGGTCATGTGGTGTATGGATTTCTACAGATTGTGCAAAGCGCTCACAACAGCCAAGGATGATCATACTTTAGGGATATGCACAACGCTTTCCCTTGTTTTGTTTGGGCGAATGGTCTTCTTATTCTGGGAATGTTGCCTCTGTCTCATCAGTAACCTCTACAAGAAATTCTTCCTGTCTTGTACTTCCATACATCACATCTGCATCAACGGACGCAACAATATTCTCCTTTGAATTCTTTCTAGGCGGCATTTCAGCAATGTTCCATCGAGCGTGCCAAATTGGTTAGCATCTTTTTTGGGTGGATTGGATCAGATTACGAGCGTGCCAGTAACTTTATCTAAAACTACACCAATAGTGTAAAAGACTTAAAGGACACAAAAAGAGCATAAAGTTCGTAGCGGAATCTAGAAGACTGATTATGACTACACTAAAATCATGCTAAAAGAAAGAATTGAAGTTGAAGTTGCTTGCATTGAATTGAATAAGATTGATTGTTGACATAATTGGAAGACTAGAGCTAGAACTTACAAGTTGAAAGTTGATCAAAATGAATAAACTAAGGATGTAGAATAACTAGAGTCCATAACTTGAGAATTGTTTGAATTCCATTAGGATTGAGTTTGATTTTGATTTCATTTGTTGAATTGGTTTGAGTTGGATCCTTTTTCCTTCTTCTTTTTCTTGCTTTAAATACTTCGTCTGTTGGAGCTAATAACTGCCACGCCCCACGTTTTGCTCCTACTACCCACGTTTCTCAGTTAGTTCCCTCGTGCAATGAGTTCCCTGGTTGTTTCTTTGTCGGATCTATTTGGCCCTTAATGCAATCTCTAACTGCCCATGTTGATGCTCATCGTGTCTCCTGTTTTCGTGGTCGTTCATCCCTTTCCATAACTCATCGTGGGGTTTTTTTTTACTATCTCCCCCTTAATTTTCTGCCACATTGATGCTTTGGCCATTCTGCTCTAGCTTCTCGTGGTTTGCTCTTGTCACGCCGTACTTTCAGACTCTTTCTCTACTGAGCACCGTTCCACCTTTATCTCTCCTCAATTAGTTCCAACATAATCGTAGGAGAAACAGGTTCTTAATTGCACTAAAAGCAAGCTTAACCAGAATAAATCATTTGTTGGATCGAGAATTAACAACGATAACACACAAAGAAGTTTTTTTAATTTTTCTCCATATATATATGATTTTTTTTTGTTACAATTTGAAAAGTAATGGAAGCGATTACAAACCAAAACAATTTATCACCAGGATAAACGTTCTATCTCAAACCTTTTAAATAAATACGAATTGTACGAAATTGAATATGATAAAATATAAACAGAAATTATAAGAAAATTTAAACAAACTCGTATTTTCGTTTTGACATTGAACCATCGATGTTGAAGCTATCTGCTATAGTGGGACTGCAAGCCAAGACTGAAATAAGATTAATCATGGAATCAAGATGGGGCAGCTAAAGTAAGGAATCCAGAATAAAAATGATGCTATTGCTCAACCAAACATGTATTTAGTTGAATTGCACTCAAAATTACCGATTTAGGACGGGCTTGAATGGTGAAAATGGTGTTTGCCGGAGTAAAAAGGTCTATTGACATTGTTGAGCAAAAACAGAAGTTTTAAGTCCTAAAAAGAATGGACTTTTGAATAAGTACGAATGAATAAATAAAGGGAATGATTCAAAAATTGTTTGAAAACGAAAAATTGAAACTCAGAAACTTAAAAATTGCATAAAACATGGCTACTGGAATTTGAAGGGAGCTCGGTTTTATTGGCTATCTAAGGTTTATTGATCATTAACATTGTTTATATTGGTTGTCTTTGAAATGAAGGCAAAGCTCCTATTTATAGGCAGAATAGCTTAGATACTTTTTCGGAATAGCTAGTCGGAGGAGAAGGAATAAAGAACCCTTATCTACCCCTCTACTAACTGGTATGTATGTGTACTGGGCAAGCCTTTCTTCTTGTTAGCACTTACTTATCTTCTTGTTAGCACTTACTTATCCGTGCTACCCATCCATTCATTACCTTCTCGGTCGGGAAAGAAGACATGGCTTATGCCTTAAAGGTGTGGCAGACTCCGTGGCACCAGCCTCTTAGGGGACAGCATCCTATTCAACTATCTAAACTACCACAGTCTCCGATTGAGCTTCCAAATTCAATGAAGAAAGATATCAGAGGCAGAACCCAAGTCAGCAGTAGGATACATCAGAGTGGGGGGCAGCAGGAGATTAAGCGGCCAGAAGGGAATGAAAGAGCAGAGATAGGAAGAGGAGTTAGAGCCGTTATAGCATGTTCCACTAACCCATGATACCCACTAAGCCATGATATCCACTCATCCACTTCCTTGCTCATCTAATAAATAACAAACAATTTCAATTCTATTTTGCAGTTGTACTTCTTCAATTACGAATTGTTCTTGTCTCATCTTAGTCTAAAATTTTAATAGGAAATTCTGAATACATAAAAATTAAAAATATTTAACCCCTAACACCTTCCAAATACAAGTCCTAAATCAACCTTTTTTTTATCAGGAGCAACTTCAAATGCTTTCAAAGTATTTGACCAATTGAAAGCATTTGACCAATTTTCTACAATACCCCTTTCGAAAGTTTGATCCTGATTGAGGAAGGCCATTTGGAATGTGCCCAGAATGACTTTATATGGGTTGATTCCAAACTAAAAAGTTGTCTTATCCTTGTTAATATTAGGGGTAGAATGCGTTTGATCATGATTTTGAAAAACTTGCTAATCATCTGCTCTAGACTTGAAATTCTAGAACGAACATTTAACATTCACCTAATAAACAACAATAGAAGCAATAACAAACATAACGGAATTAACTGACAAAACTTAAATAAGCTAGCAAATATCACAATCAATCCTTTTCCTTAAGGGCTGTATACACATTCACTTTTTGCATGAGTATACGTGCTTTCTGTCAATAAATCTTATTTTCTTTAAATGAGGTTCCTGAATTTTTTATATCTAACTAGATAAAGACAAGGATACTCCAAGGCAACACAATAAGATGATATATTAGCATTACCCATACAAACATAGCATTCGGTCATGTTGGTTTTACTACTACTTATATATCTAGTTCAAAGTTAAGTGTACCAGCCCCAGATTGGTAGACAGACTATTACATGCAATTGAATCACTGCTGAGCACACTGAACCCTCTGTGCGCCACTAGGCATTTCATCATCATCGTCATATGCCTCCTGCTGAGCTTGCTGCTTCCTTCTCATCTCTTCCTCCATATTAACATCATGGAGAGTAGTTTCCTCACACTCGTCCAGCTCCATGTCTGTCAACTGACTCGACGGCCTACCAGGTAAAATTGCCTCGAGTGCCTTAACCTGGTCTGGACTCAAAGAGTCAGGGAATTCTACATTAAAATGAATGTATAGCTTCCCCTTCATGAATGGCCTTTGGTACAATGGCATCCCCTCATCATTTATTCCCTTGAACGAATCTGCAGAAGTTAAAAATGTTTCTGAAGTTTATCCAACAACAAATAGGCTTAACTGAAATGAAATGGGTAGTATAGTATGTGTAGTTCAATTACCAGGCTTCACAACTTCTCCAGGGTTTGATTTGATAAGAAGCTGTCTTCCATCCAAGTGTGTCAATACAAAGTGGAAGCCGCAAAGAGCTTCTGTTAGAGACAGATTATGCTCCACAACAAGATCATCCCCCTTTCTCTTGAATTTTGGATGATCCTTTTGCTGGAGGACAAAAACTATATCTCCGGTAATCGTATCAGGCTGCAACATACCAAATAAAAATCCATTAATTCCACATACCGATACTAAGACATTCAGATTTAAAAAGTAATGCACAACATACAGCTTCATCAGCTTCACCCGGGAATGTAATTTTCTGACCATGATGCATTCCCTTCTCCACTATTACTTCCAGCACCTTCTTCTCTGGAACAACCTTCTCTCCCTTGCACTGTGTGCATCTATCTTTCTCGTTAATCGACTCGCCAGTTCCCTTGCACTCATTGCAGGCATGTTGCATCTGCTGAATCATTGATGGGCCGAGCTGCCTTATGGAGACCTTCATCCCTGTACCCTGGCACCCAGCACACTTCATTGAAGCTCCAGACTTTGACCCCTTTCTGCATTCATGCATTATATAAAAAAAAAATAATAAATAAATAAACCTCTTGCCAGTAAGATCATCACAATTGAATATGAAATAAAGAACATAAGAGATGAGATGGCTGTAATAACTCACCCAGTGCACTTTGAGCAAATGACATTTCGAGATAGGGAAAGCTTTTTGGTTGTGCCAAGGTACAGATCCTCCATCGAGACCTTTAATGGATGAACCACATCCTCTCCCCTTCTCTGCCTTCTTCCTCTGCTACTTCCACCTACACAGAGTTAAAAAGGTAACTGTCGTTATTTATGCACCAGAAAACATCACTGGTAAAAATAGAAGATGAAATAATCTATTTCCTTACCCCCAAAAGGACTCCCACCAAAGAAGGATTCAAAAATATCAAATGGGTTATGGCCGCCGCTCCCTCCGCCCATTCCTTCTTTAAGTGCATCTTCTCCGTATTGATCGTAAATCTCACGTTTCTCAGGATCACTCAACACCTCATAAGCCTGAGCCAGCTCTTTAAACTGCAATAATAATCCAACAATTTAACCTTGACCTTTTTTTTTTTCCTTCAATCGTACCATAAACCTCTCCACTTAAGCTTCATTTGGATGGGGGCGTTTAACCCTCCTTTAACACCGAGTATTAACCTTAAACCTTATTAACCATTTATAATACAAGACCATCTTCTCAAACATAAGTTTATCACTAGACCTCCCTCCCAAAAAAGAGTGTTAAACACATCAAACTAAACTATCTTAGCTGAACCAGACTAATCTATTGACATATCACTTATTTCCTTTATTTATTCATCCTCAACATTCGGACAACAGGAAGACAAATCAAATCCTGTCAAAAGTTTAGGAAAATTTTCAAGAATTGAAATATCCACATAAATTCACATTCAATTCTCCCCATAGTCAATTTCCTCGTATACAATTTTACAGAAAATGTATAGGTTTAATCGCTAATTTGGAATAAATAACATAAGTATTGTCGTTAAAGAAGACAAAGCGTCCATAGATGCACATAAAAGTAAATCCATATAGATCATAGATTCTTAACTAAAAATATTCAAAACATAAAATACCTTCTCAGGATCGCCTCCCTTGTCAGGATGGTTTTTGATGGCGGCTTTCTTGTATGCCTTCTTCAAATCCTCGGGCGTAGCATTCTTCGACACACCCAATATTTCATAATACTTAGTATTATCACTCTTCTTATGGGCTCTCCCAAACATCTTTTTCTAGTTTCAAATGCAAAATCGGATCGACAGAAAACCAGAAATACACGGATGCTATCTGCGAAATTAATTGCAAACAAGTAGGAAATGAGAAGAGATATTCTTTTATTGCCTGAATTGGAAAGCAAGAGGTGACTTTTATATATGGGGTTGTGTGGAGGGGTTGGCTCGTGTTGCTTGTAGATCGAGTGCTTTGGTTTGATGAGAAAAGAAGAGTCTAGAATGCTCTCTCTCTCTTTCTGGGTGCTGGACCGTCGGATTGATCTCAAAGATTATTGGTTGGTCTTCGTCTTCTAGATGCTTCCTTGAAAGTACTCCGTTCCTGCTTCAATTAAGAAAAACATAACAATTCTAACGGATTTTACGGATTTTATATAAAGGTGGTTGTCGTTGTATAAAACGAAGAGCGCTTGATGCGTCAGTTAGGAGGACTGAAAAATGACAAAAAAGATAAAATGATGAGGGATAGAAGAAGATCTAAGCAAACTTGGAAGAAGGTGACCGAGAGTAATATGAGTTTATTAAGTATTGAGAAAAATATGGTAGCAGATAGAAGTGAGTGGAGTGAGAGAATTTATGTCGCCGACATGATTTGATTTCAGGGTTTTATATGATGGTTCATGTTAGCTGACCCCAATCATTTCCTGACTAAGGTTTTGTTGTTGTTGTTGTTGTTGGGGTCCTTATGAAAATTTATTCCTCATAACAGTTCTAGTTTAGCATATTCTGCTAAGTGCGAAACCGATAGTTTTTCTATCGGTTTCATTTTATAAAGAAACCGGTAGATAATTATCAGTTTCATAATTAATTTTTTTTTAAATCAACTAAAACCCGTAGGTAGAGTACCGGTTTCAGTTTTCTATGTAAATTGAAGCTCTTGAATAGGTGGTGTTGGGTGGGTTTTAAAATTTTAAAGAAAAATGTCAAAATTAGTCTCTTTATGTTTTATACAATTTTAATTTAACTTCAATCTTTAACTATTTATTTTTAAACTCATTAATTAAACATTTTCTTGTCAAATTAGTTTTTCTTAACCCAAAAATCAGAAATCTCATATAACAATAGGATTCGCATCCTCAATAATAGTGTTTAACAACCATTCCGACACTTTGGAAGATACAAAATCGCTAGCATAGGAATAGGCCTGCTTAGCTACCAAATGAGCAGCCCTATTCGCTAAATGAGGAATAAATGACAATTTAAAATCGGGATTGGATCCTAGAATAAATCGACAACATGAATTAGAGATCCAAACTCCGAGATGTCTCTTTTGCTTGACAGAATTGTATCCACAACTACTTTCACATCAGACTCAAATTCAACATGTGTGTAAAAGCCATCAACCAAATCATACTAGTTCTTAATGCTAATGCCTCGACTACTCGAGGCTCCTTAGAGCCTGTGACACAGCTGCTGCTACAAAATAAAAATGCTCACATTGCATCCCTGATCACTGCTCCCATCCCACAACACCCCTCCTCCATGAACAACGCCCTGTCAACATTACATTTAATTGAACCTAACGCTGGGGGCTTCCATTTCGGAGAGGGAACAGAATTGGCAAAGGAAAGTCTGGTTAATACCTGCGGGATTAGTCGTGATGGACCTGCTTGATCAGGCTGCCGACGCCGATGATCTGCGATTGACGGGTCAAAGTGTTCCATGACGTGATGTCGCTGCCTAATCGTGGGATTGGCACTGGTTCCACGCTGAAACGCCCTCCATTCGTGGTACTCTTCAAACCCAAGTCGTCAACTGGTGTCCACAGGCCACCATTCCATATGCCATAATACCTGGTTCCGGTGATCCCAAATAGTCTTTAAAGCATAACACGTCCGGATGAGCCTGTCTTGATCTAGTATGCACAATTCACACAATAGCCAATCAGCAACAGTTAGTCCTCCAAGTTGAGGGATCGGTAAGCCGACTATCCTCCATAAATCACCTGCAAAGCTGCAATCAACAAATAAATGGTTAGCCGTTTCGTCCTGCTCCACACATACAGGGCATTCAGTCGTGATGGGAACACGTCTTTGAGCCAATCTGGCTCTTGTGGGTAAGCAGTCTGAGCAGATACGCCAGATAAACAATTTAAGCTTAGGGGGGACATCCAACCTCCACAAACTTCTCCAGCCCTCATTACCCACATTTTCTTCCTCTCCCTTCATCCCTTCAGTATAACCCGACAATAGAAACCATCTTTCGACCAGTGCCACACCCTAGTGTCTTCTCTCATATCAAAAGGTAGGATGATATCACTAATAACACTCACTTCTGCTTCATTTAAACACCCATGAAGCCTATCTAGATCCCATCCCTACCATTTTCAAGTAACAGGCCGACAACTCTCATATCCTGCATCCCAGGGACCAAAAATGAGTTTATGCAAAAATCATCTAGTTTGGGCACCCATGCATCCTTCCAGACTCTAATGGTCTTACCATCTCCCACTCTCCATCTTAGCCCCTTTTTCAATACCCACAACCCATTCTAAATACTTCTGCAAACCATACTAGGATTATTGCCTAATTTGGAGAAAAGTAAGTGTTCCTTTGGAAAATATTTAGCTTTGAAAACTTTACTTACTAAAGTATTTGGCTCACTCACTAGCTTCCAGCCTTGCTTTCCTAACAATGCCAAGTTAAACATGTACAGATCTTTGAAACCCATGCCTCCTACATCCTTTGGTCGACATAATTTAGCCCAATCAAACCAATGGATACTCCTTTTTCCCTCAGGTTTTAAACCCCACCAAAAGGAGTTCATCAGTTTTTGAAGCTCATCACAAATAGACAAGGGTAAAAGGAATGTACTCATACATAAGGTAGGTAAAGCCTGAGCCACTGACTTAAGCAACACCTCTTTGCCAGCCTGAGAGAGAAATCCGAGACCCCAGACTCCAAACTTCTGACGCAGTCTATCAATCAGGAACTTGAAAATGCGCCTTTTCGACTGCCCAATCAGTGACGGGAGACCACGATATCTCCCAGTATTCAAAGGGGTATGGACCTGTAGAATGGCTTTGTTTTCATTTCCAGATTCCCACTCACATTCGAACTAAAGAAAATCCCTGACTTATTTCGATTTACTGCCTGACCAGATGCCCTCTCATACTCAGTCAGGATGCTCAAAACTTTTCCTGCTTCACTTGCCGAAGCTCCAAAGAACAAAAAGCTATCATCTGCAAAAAAAAAAAATTAAGTGTGTGACCGACGGAGCTCTGTGACAAATATGACAGCCAGACAACAATCCTTCGCTCTCAGCTCGCCTAATTAGTTTGGATAGAACTTCTGCGCATAGAATGAATAGGTAAGGTGACAGCAGGTCTCCTTGCCTGAGACCCCTGCCCGGGATGATCTGCTCAGTACATTCTCCATTCACTGCCACCCTATATTGAAACACCTTTCCACATGATTTTGATTTGACAAAATTATTTAAGTTAATCCCATGATTAAAACAATTAAATTTAAGTGCTTTGATTTAATTGTACTAATATGTTTGTTCAATGTTGAGTATATTAACTAACGAGAACAGAAACTTAAAGTTTATAAAAGAAAGACAGAACAAAGTCAGCATGAGTAAGTCACACAGCAGAGCTGAGTAGAATACAACTCAGCATTACGAAAGAAACGTCTTCTTCAGAAAAGCTTGAAGGCAAAGCTGCAAAGTCAAGCTGAGCAAGATTCAAGACGCCACTAAGTCAAGCTGAGTGATAATCAAGTCAGTGTCCAATTATCCGTCAACTTGCGAGACAAAGTCTGACACGTCTCATAAGCCTCGAAAATCCGTTTCAAGGACCTTTTCGAGAAGTATGGACCATCTAGCATTTGGCAAGAAGACAAACCTGGCGCTAGAAGACGAACCTGGCGCAAGAAGACGAAATTGGCAAGCATGCCTCCTGCGCAGATTCAGAAGACAGGATTGGCCTACAGTTCTGGAAGCTGACCAATGAATGACGAAAGAAGACCGTTTACTCTCAACAGATATGTCTTATTTCAAATCATTGAAGCTTCTGAATTCTGTATAAATGGACAAGTTCATCACTTGGATCATTGCCGAACATACAAGAGAAAAACAAACAAGCAAAATCTTCACTAAGTTAAAAAATCCAAAAGAGAAGCTGTCTGATTAGAAAAATCAAGTTCTTACACTCAATTCTAATCATTGTGTAAAAGTCTAGAGTGAATTGTATTCATCTAAAGTGTTCTTCGTTTAGTGAGAACAATCTTGTATCAGTTGTAAAGGTTAGAAGAGTGAAGCTGAGTACTCGGTGATAATACTCAATGGTAGAGAAAATCTGAGCACTCGGTTATAGTGTTCAGTGGCAGATAGGATTGAGTAGACGAATGGAGGACGGTACTCTTGCATACTCAGTTGCTATTGTAAACGATTTGTACTCTACCTTTAAAGAGCTCAATAGTGGATTGAAAAAGCCCGGAGGGATTCTAGGGACTGGACGTAGGCAATGAGGCCAAACCAGGATAAGTCTGCTAAGTAATCTCTAACCCTTTTCTCTTGATATATATGCATATGTATGTGTTGCTTGCCTAAATTGCTCAGTATATAATTTGTACAAGCCGACGCTGAGTAATCAGAGTGCTGAGTTGGAAGCTGACCTAAAGTGTTACTTCCCAACTCACAATTGAAACAGCTCTAGTCAGTTTCTGATTAAGGCTGTCTCACACCTCATTCAGCCTTGCTGACCTAAAGCTGAGTTAAATTGTCAAACATTTAATTAAGTCAGCATTATTAATCGAAAAAGTTACATTAGTTCCTAACCCCCCCTTGGAACTAATCATATTACGTTACACAGGACCAACAAGTGGTATCAGAGCCTTGTAGCTCACTAACCAAGATAAAACTATCTTGAGCTGATCCCTGTAAATGGCTGAGAACAGCACTCGTTTCCTTCCAGGAAATCAAACAACACAGATACTCCCTGAGGGATTATCTATTAGTCGGCCTCCTCTGTTCTTTGGATCTAATTATACATTTTGGAAGAACAGAATGAAAAACTTTATTCAGGCAACAATCATGAGTGCATGGCTAGCTATAGTTCAAGGCCCGTTTGTTCCCTATGAAACTATTGATGGTGTAAAGTCTGTCAAAAGTGAGGATAAGTGGTCAGATGATGACCTTAAAAAATTACAAAATAATGCTTCGGCTATCAATATGCTTCACTGTGCGTTAGATGCTGCAGAGTACAACAAAATTTCAGGTTGTGAGTCAGCACAAGAAATCTGGAAGAAGCTAGATGTGACCTATGAAGGAACTAGCAAAGTCAAGGAGTCCAAAGTGAATCAGCATATGCGGCTATATAAGCTGTTCGAGATGAATGATAATGAGGACATCTTTGATATGAATGCCAGATTCACTAATATCATAAATGAGCTTAAGAGACTCGGCAAGAACTTCACAGAAGAAGAACAGGTGAAGAAAATCTTAAGAAGTCTCCCCAAGAGCTGGCAAGCTAAGAAGACAGCTGTAGAAGAAGCTTAGGACCTGACCACGTACAAGTATGATGAGCTCATCGGATCCCTGTTGACCCATGAAATCTCCATGAAGAATTTTGAGGCCAAAGAAAAGACTAAGGACAAGAAGCAAAAATCTCTTGTCATGAAAGCTGACTCAACAGAAGCTGACTCATCAGATGATGAGGAGATTGTTGGTCCCTGGTAATTAGTTCCAAGGGGGGGGGGGGGGGTTAGGAACTAATATAACTTTTTCGCGTTTTAATTAAGCTGACCGGAAGTAATTTTGAGAGTTTATTAACTCGGCTTTTGGTCAGCTTGGTGAGATATGTTTGAAGACATCTTTAGTCAGATGTTGACTAAAGTTGTTTTCTTGTGAGTTGAGAATTGACGCTCTTGGAGGTCAGCTTCTAACTCAGCACCATTTATTTTCTCAAGGTCAGCTTAGGCAATTTATATGCTGAGTAAATATAGCAAACAACACATACAATATAAGAGAGAGTTCAGAGATTACTCAGTATCACTTATCCTGGTTCGGCCTCTCTGCCTACGTCCAGTCCCCAGAGTCCTCCGGGCTTTTTGAATCCAATACTGAGCTCTTCAACGGTAGAGCACAAACCAATTACAAGGCAGTTGAATATGCAAGAGTACCTTCCTCTATTCGTCTACTCAACTCCTACTAAGTGCTACAACCCAGCACCTAGATTTCTCTACCATTGAGTGCTTACAACCAAGCACTCAGCTTAACACTCTCAATATTCCTATTGATCACAAACTTGTTCTTTTTATGCTAAAGAACACTTTAGATGATTATACAACAATCAATCTAGCATTTACACAGAGAATGAAAAGTTGGTGTAAGATCTTTTTGTATTTGAGTGCTTTCAAGATTTTCTCTCTTTGTATTTTTCTCTCGATGCTCGGGTGGTGATCCAAGGTTCTTCATTGTCCTTTTATAGAAGGAAATTGCAGATTTGGATCTTGAATTGTTGTTACCGTTAACACCAAAACGGCTCTTTTGGGGAACAATTTCTGGTCAGCTACAGACTGCTCCGTCATTCCCTTTCTCTGTTTTCTTCAGGCGTCAGATTTGTCTTCTTGCATCTGGCTTGTCTGTTTGTGCCAGTTGTCTGTTTCCAATAATCCAATGACCCATGACTCTTGGAATTAGTCTTTTATGTGTCTTCGAGGTTCCAATTATTGGTGCAGACGATTTGCAGACTTTGTCCTTTAGTGAACGGATCCTTCATGCTGTCCTGACTGTCATTCAGCTTTCTTCGTAATCTTCGGATGTTCAACTTCTAAGCTGAGTTCATTCTTGGTCAGCTCCGTTCTGTGTAAACGCTTTTGAAGAAGTCTTCAATTTTAGTCAGCTTCGTTTTGCTTCTGAGTCCTATTCCACTCAGCTTCCATTTTGTCATGCTGAGTTGCTTTCCACCCAGCTTTGCTTATGCTGACTTTTGTCCTGTCTTTACTTTATATATTTTTGCACTCAATATTGAACAAACATATTAGTACAATTAAATCAAAGCATTTAAATTTAATTGCCTCTTAATCATGGATGATTTTGTCAAATCAAAATCTTGTGGAAAGGTGTTTCAACAAACTCCCCCATTTTGATGTTGGCAAAATACATAATTACGGAACTCAGTTATAAGTTACCCCGTGATTGATATTTTTTGAAATGACTCCCCCGTAAAGGTTGCACATATTGTCTTAACTTAATTCTAAACCTTCCAAGATCTAATTGAATTAGACTTAAGACATTTGTGTATACTGACTTAGTTTTAGATTTGAACTTGTTTGGATTTAAGTCAGTTTTTCAAAAATATTAGAAGTATGTTGTCTCTCAGTTTATTGCATAAGTTGTTTTGGTGTTAATGCATACTGAGTGTATTTAACTTCTTGATTTGTTTGTTCAAATTTTATTAGTCAGGTCAGGAAGAAAATTAATACTTATAATATATTGACCTTTCAAAAACACATACATTCAAAGACAGACAGGATATAAAGCTAAGTCCTAGATATTGACTAAGCTAGTTCTACTTCTTCTTTTTCTGAGCCGAGTGATCAGCTTGAGCAATTCCTTTGCCTTTTTCTTTTTCTTTGCTTCTAGAAGCATTACCTGCAGGCTGAGGCTGAGTTCCTCCTTGACTTGTCTCCCCCGTTTTGCCATCATCGGGTTTGTAGAGGAAGGTTTCATTTCGTGCTGCAGAGGAGAGATAATGGGAGTAGCGTTGAAGCCTTTTGGTGCTTTCACCCAAGCCATCAATGACTGGTACACTATCATCCTGGATATGCCAAGGAACCCGAAGGGAGCTGCTGATCATGCTGAGGAGGCATTCATGGGATTTGCTCAGGCAGGTGAGTGAGCTTGTGATTTGACCAAAAGATTGATGGTACAGTTTTAGCAGAGCAGAATTATAAAACATGCACTGGGCATTGTTGATGCGCACTGCCTTCATGATAGCTTGTGAAAAGCTCATGAGTTCAGTGTTGGAGATTGGATCAACATCCATCTGGGCTCTGTCGATGTTGAGTAGTTTGACTGCTTTACTTAATTGGTCAATAGTACACTGAGAAGAGGAGGATACTAAGTCACGTGTACTGGTCAGCTCAGTATGAAGCTTGGTGAAGCATTGTTGAAGTTCGGTAGAGGTGGCAAACTCATCATTGCCGGGTGGACTTGATTTGGTCAGCTCAGCATTCAGCTTGGTAAAGCAATCATGCAACTCAGCAAAGGTAGCATACTCAGTATGGGTAGTGGCACTAGATTTGGTCAGTTCCGCATTTAACTTAACAAAGTATTCGTGTAGTTCGGTTGAAGTTGCATACCCTAGATTGACTGTCGACAATTTTTGAACTTGCCCTTCAAGTGAATTCATATGGGTTGCCATTGTAAGCATCAGTTCAGTCAGTTTTGCTATTTGCCCTTGATTCGGTTGCTGAGTTTGAACCGTAGTGATAACGCTAACCAGATCCTTTAGTCCTCGAAGTTCATTCAGAAGCTGAGTAATACCTGACAGGTGGGAGGACTCAGCTTGAGTAGGTTGGTGACCATCAGCTTGAGTAGTATTGAGATCTTGAAGCAAGGACTGAGCAGAAGCAATGACACGTCGACCAGACTCAGTAGCATTCAAGTATGCAAATCTAGCAGTGTTAGACTTAGAGGCTGGTACTGAGTTTGATGGTGGAGGAGGAGTTGGTTCTCTGCCAGATTGTGTACCTTGATTGGTACCTGGACTTTGATTGATTGGATGAGCTGAGTCATTAACATGTTGAGTTGAAGGTGGAGTTGAGGCAGGAGTTGGCTCAACTTGAGCAGTTTGGATTGGATCTGCAGGGTTTTTGGCTTGTTCCTCATCCTGAGTAACAGAGGCTTGTTTTTCTATAGGATTTTCTGGTGGTGACTCAGTCTCATTAGAGAAGTACTGGAATTGGATTGTAGAGAGGTCAGTTTCAAGCTCATCAATAGGGAAGTCGTCCATGAGATCAATTTGCTTTTGCGCTTTCTTTTTGAGTCGTCGCCGTGTCTCAGCTCTTGGCGGTGAATGGTCCGTTCGAATACCTTCACAGGACTCAGTAGCAACTGTCTCTTCTACAAGTTGCTCAACTTGACCCTCAACATCATTACTTTCTCTTTCTCCTTGCTCAGCATCATCCTAAGATTTCTCAACATTGGGATGTTCTTCCTGCTCAGTATTAGCTTCTTGGTGCTCAACATGTACCTCTGTTTCTTCTACAGCTTCCTTTTCTTGATCAGTTCTATGACCTTCAGGTTGTGTACAGTCTAGTGGGACAGCTTCCACTATCTTTAAGGAGTTACCCTTTTTCTTTTTCTTTAAAGGGGATTCTGGAGTTTCTTCTTCCTCATCCTCAGGCTCTTCTTGCCTTTTTCTTTTCTCAGCTTGCTCCTTAGCCTTGTCAGCTTTAGCTTTTTCTTTTGATAATAGCCTTACTTTCTTTGGGACTGCATGAATGTCTTTTGAGCAGGTTTCTATAGCCTTCATTTTCTTCTTCCTCTCAGGCTGAGCTGTCTTAGGTGACTCAGCATGAGCCTCAACATCTCTTGCAGGCTCAGTTTCGAGCTCAATTTCTGGTTGCTCAGCTTCTTCATCTTCTTCAGCATCTCCAGCTCCTTCATATCCCTTTAAGGGTTGATTGTACAACAGTCCATCCAGTAGAACTGCAGTGATTTCACTCCCCAAGCTACTTGTTTCATTTTTTGTCTCGATCTGCTTGTCTTCGAGAATTTTTGTGATTAGAGATCCTAAGCGAAGTTTCTTACCACCTCGTTGAAGAGCTCCAACTAGGAAGACATGAAGGTTGAGTGGAGTGTAGGTTAGCATGTGCCAGATGAAGCACTGCTCGAAGTTGGAGGCGGATGAAGTTGAGCTGAGTTTGGGGAAGATAAAGGTGGTCAACATGTAGTGGACCATCTTTTGTTCTTTACCCATGCAGGTGCTGGGTATTTCTCCCTTATGATCCTTGGGTTTACAGAACCCTTTGAGCTTCTCAGCCGTGTCTTTTGGCACTTTCTCCTTCGTCGTTCTAAACTGAATTCCTTCGTCTGGTAAATCTAGTAAGGTAGTTAGATAGGCAGGGGTTACGATGATTTTCTGACCTTTAACTGTGGTCTCCAAATAGTCAGAGTCATCTGCATCAACATGTAGATTCGAGTAGAATTCCCGTACTAACCTTGGATAGGTTGTTCCTGAAAGAGAGAAGAGACCTTTCCACTTGTTCTTCTCGATCCATTCACAGAATGGTTTCTCAGACGAGACAAAGCTTGGAGAAAACCATCGACATTTTAGAACCTCCAGATTGTTGACCTTTTTGTGAACTTTAATCATGGTTCTTTTCACTGGTTGTGAGGAGCCGGCGAGGTCAGCCTGAGTGGGTTTGTTTGAGGTTTGAGTTTTAGGGGTTTTGTCTTTGCCGGAAGCCATTGTTGAAGGTTTTGAGGTTTTAAGGAGAGAGAGAAGTTCGATTGCAAGAGATTACAAGCGTAAAGAGTGAAGAGTGGGGATTCTTCCACTTTTTATATAGATTTACGGCGGCCCCTATTCATTAACTAGCCGTTTTACCTAGGGACGTTCAACCGACAGAGATTCTATCATTTATGACATCTTCGGCGCATGGGATTTGCCATTAATGTACGTCTTTCCAAGGTGCCAGAGGTTACACGTGTAGGTTCATTTTACGCAAGTGGGTTTCTTTTTTATTTTTCTAGAATTCGAAGCGTTTGTGATGTTGAGTGCCCATGTTTTGTCTATCTCGAAATAACTCAGCATACGTTTGAGCATTCAGTATGTGCTTCTACTCAGCATAGGATGAAGACTTAATATGTCTATCTACTCAGCATAGGATATTTACTCAACATTTGTATCTACTCAGTATAACAACTCAATGTTTATGTCTATTTAGCATTAGGCTATTTTTCTATTTTTAAACTTAAATAGAGAGTAGATATTTATTTTTAATTTACTTAGCATGGCATTTGCACATTCATTCAAATTTCCACTCAGTATAGCAATCATTTAATCATACAGAATTATTTAGAGTGGATTTGACATACCAATGGCTTCCCTCAGTATATTGAATTGTTCTCGTGCTAAGGGCTTAGTGAAGATATCCGCAAGCCGATCATTTGTTGGCACATAGGTCAGCTTGATCTCATCTTTTAGTACATGGTCTCTGATGAAGTGATGCCTTATGCTAACATGATTCATTCTGTTGTGTTGGACTGGATTCTTAGATAGATCAATGGCACTTTTGTTGTCACACTTGATCTCTATTGTCTTTGTTTTGACTCCATAATCCTCAAGCTGTTGCTTTATCCATAGGACTTGAGCAACACAGCTTCCAGCAGCCACGTACTCAGCTTCAGTTGTAGACAGAGCTACGGATGATTGCTTCTTGCTTAACCAAGATACTAGACAGCTTCCAAGGAAATGACATCCTCCCGAAGTACTCTTCCGTTCTAGCTTATCTCGTCCATAGTCAGCATCAGTATATCCAATGAGTGTGAAGTCATTTGAGGTTGGATACCATAGACCTGCATCAACTGAGCTTTGCAAGTATCTAAAAATTCTTTTCACAGCCGTTAGATGAGATTCCATGGGGTCAGCTTGATATCTAGCACAATAGCATACTGAGTATTGAATATCCGGTCTACTAGCAGTGAGATAGAGTAAAGAACCTATTATACCTCGATAGAGTTTACTATCAACTGACTTACTCTTCTCATCCTTGCATAGGACAGTATCAGTTCCCATGGGGGTTGATATTGGTTTGCAATCTACCATGCTGAATTTCTTCAATATTTCCTTGGTGTACTTAGACTGACTTATAAAGATGCCATTCTTACCTTGCTTGATTTGAAGTCTAAGGAAGAAGTTGAGTTCACCCATCATTGACATTTCAAACTCAGTTTGCATCTGTTGACTAAACTCTTTGCACAAAGACTCGTCAGTGGCACCAAATATTATATCATCTACGTATATTTGTGCAAGTAGGGTATGTTTACCCTTTTTCTTAATAAACAAGGTTGCGTCAGCTTTTCCTCTGACATAGTTCCTGGTCAGCAGGAAATTGGTCAACCTCTCATACCAAGCTCTTGGAGCTTGTTTCAGCCCATACAAGGCCTTTTTGAGTTTATAAACGTGGTTTGGAAATTTTGAATCTTCAAACCCAGGAGGTTGATTAACATATACCTCTTCGTTTATAAAGCCATTAAGAAATGCACTTTTCACATCCATTTGGTATAGTTTAAAATTCATGAAGCTAGCGTAGGCACACAATATACGTATAGCTTCTAGTCTAGCAACAGGTGCAAATGTTTCTCCATAATCTATACCTTCTTGCTGACTGTAGCTTTGGGCTACAAGTCGAGCTTTGTTTCTAATCACATTTCCATGCTCATCTAGTTTATTTCTAAAGACCCACTTGGTTCCTATGGGCTTTTGATTCCTAGGTCTAGGTACTAGATCCCATACCTTATTTCTGGTGAATTGATCAAGTTCTTCTTGCATGGCATTTATCCAATGTTCATCTTGCTCAGCATCAGCAAAATTCTTTGGCTCAAGCATTGAGACGAAGGCAACATTACTAAGGTATTTTCTAAGCTGATCTCTGGTCATCAACTTGTTGTTGGCAGCATCGAGAATGGCCTGTTCTGTATGACCTCTTGGGATCTTTATTTCTTTGGGCAATGTTGAGTCGTTTGGAAGAGGTGTTTCTACAATCTCTACAGGAATAGATTGGTCAGCAAATGATATTTCAATTTCTTGCTTACCTTGGGTCATCTCCTGTATAGATGACATAGAGGCTTCTGGTTGAGCAGCGGAAGCTGAGCCTGGTTCATCTTCTTCAGGCTGAGCTGACTTACCTGTAGGGTCAGTTTCATCGAACTCAACATGTACAGATTCTTCTACAACCTGAGTTCTTTTATTAAATACTCTATATGCTTTACTGTTTGTTGAGTACCCTGAAAAGATCGCCTCGTCAGCTTTAGCATCAAATTTAGCAAGGTTGTCTTTTGTATTGAGTATAAAGCATTTACACCCAAAGGCACGAAAGTATCCAATGTTGGGCTTTCGACCTTTCCAAAGTTCATATGGGGTTTTCTTAAGTATAGGTCTAACTAGAGCCCTATTCAATATGTAACATGCCGTGTGAACAGCTTCACCCCAGAAGTACTTTGGAAGCCTATTTTCACTCAGCATTGTCCTAGCTATTTCGACAATAGTTCTATTTTTCCTTTCAACAACCCCATTTTGTTGAGGTGTTCTAGGAGCGGAGAAATTGTGGTCAATACCACTGATTTCACAAAATTCATCAAACTGTTGGTTTTTGAATTCTCCACCATTGTCGCTTCTAATGTGAGCTACTCTTAGGTCTTTGTCATTTTCAAGCTTTTTAATCAGTGTGGTAAACATCTCAAAAGTTTCATCCTTGCAACTCAGCAAGATGATCCAAGTGTACCGAGAGAAATCATCTACAATAACCAAGGAAAATTTCTTACCTCCCAAGCTGAGTGGCTGGATAGGTCCGAAAAGATCCAAGTGTAGTAATTCCAATGGTCTTTTGGTTGAGACAATATTTTTGCTATGAAATGACCTTTTAGTTTGTTTGCCTTGCTGACAAGCTTTACACAGTTGATCTTTTTCAAACTTTAATTTGGGTAATCCCTCAACTAATTGCTTTCTAGCTAATTTGGCAAGAAGGTCCATGCTGACATGCCCAAGTCTTCTATGCCATAGCCAGGAGTTGTCCTCTTTAGACACTAAGCATATGTTTTTAGAAAACTGTTTTTCTAAGTTTAACATGTATACATTTTCTACACGAGGGGCAGTTAAAATCAATTCATTTGTATTTCCCTCGAGTATTTGACACTTAGTATCATCAAATACAACCTTTCTGCCGCTCTTGCAAAGCTGAGCTACACTCAGCAGATTGTATTTGAGACCTTTAACTAAGGAGACAGACTCAATAGTTGGGTTACCTCCGATAGTACCTGAGCCGACTATCTTACCCTTCTTGTTGTCTCCAAAGCTTACACTTCCACCTCGTTTAAGCTCTAGTGTGATGAACTGAGTTTCATCACCTGTCATATGCCTTGAGCATGCGCTGTCTATATACCATAGTTTTGACTTATCCACGCATGTCAAGCTGACCTGCAGTTTAAACTATTCATTTTTAGGTACCCAATCCCTTTTGGGTCCTTTCTTGTTAGTATAAACAGGTGCAAAATCATATTTTAACTTGTGACGACATACTTTTATGGTGTGGCATGGCTTACCACAGAAATCACAAAAAGGTACCCTTTGTGGGTTGAACTGAGTATGGTCAGCATTACTGTGTTGGGCATGCCAACATACTTTTATGGTATGCCCTTTTCTTCCGCAGAAGTCACATTGGACAATCCGCTTGTTATGCCAACACACATCCTTTGTGTGCCCCCTTTTTCCACAACACTCACATTGAGTGAATTGCTTACGCTGACTAGTATTTGCGTACTCAACATGGGGTTTATTTCTATTTGAGCTCTTCCCTTGACTCTGTAACATTGTGATATCCTTTCTAAGTTTCCTTGACTCAGATTGAACCTCCGTGACAAACTTATGTAAGATTTGCATGTTGGTATGCAGGCTAGAGTTGTCCTGGAGAAGATATCGGAGGTCACTCAGTTTGACCTCTTCAATCTCATCACAGCGCCTGCTGAGTGCCTTAATCTTTTTGTTACACTTCTTAGTTAGTGTATATAAGTCACTCAGGGCATTTACCATTTCATTTCTAAGCAAAAGTAAGGATGTTACCTCATTGTTGTTTTCCTCCTGCTCGGAATCTTCAGAGCGGTCAGCTTGCCTAGATTGGGATTGGTCAGCTCCATCATCTGCCATGAAACATATGTTGGCTGTTTCATTTTGCTCAGCTTCGGAGGATGTTGACACATCACTGTCACTCCATGTGGCTACCATAGCCTTTTTGCTTCCCTTCTTCTCCTTTTTGAGGTTGGGACAGCTTGACTTGATGTGCCCAGTTTGATGACACTCAAAGCATGTGACAGACTTCGAGCTGTCCTTCTTGTACTTGTCACTTGACTCGGCTTTATACTTGTCATTTCTTCTAAATGACCTTTTGCCGTTTCTATCATTCCTTCTGAACAGCTTCTTCATTTTTCTGGTGAACATGGCTATTTCCTCATCATCAGTTGACTCAGCTTCAGTCGAGTCAGCTTTCATGACAAGTGACTTTTGTTTCTTATCTTCTGATTTTTCTTTCTCTTTGGCTTCAAAGTTTTTCATAGAGATTTCATGGGTCAGCAGGGATCCGATCAGCTCATCATATTTATAGGTAGTCAAGTCTTGAGCTTCTTCTACGGCTGTTTTCTTTGCTTGCCAACTCTTAGGCAGACTTCTCAGAATTTTCTTCACCTGTTCCTCTTCAGTGAAGTTCTTTCCAAGCCTTTTTAGCTCGTTTATAATATTTGTGAACCTTACGTTCATTTCTGAGATGTCTTCATTCTCAGTCATCTCAAACAGCTCGTAGAGTCTCATATGTTGATTGACTTTAGACTCCTTAACTTTGCTTGTGCCTTCATAGGTTACTTCAAGCTTCTTCCAAATCTCCTGTGCTGACTCGCAACCTGAAATCTTATTGTATTCTGCAGCATCTAACGCACAGTGAAGCATGTTTATAGCCGAAGCATTATTTTGTAATTTTCTGAGGTCATCCTCTGTCCACTCAGCCTCACTTTTAACGATTTTCTCATCGTTAACAGTTTTGTATGGCACATATGGACCTTGAACAATTGCAAGCCATGCACTCATGTTTGTGGCTTGAATAAAGTTTTTCATCCTATTCTTCCAGAATGTAATTTGACCCAAAGAATAGGGGAGGTCTAGTGATTGATAGTCCCTCAGGGAGTATCTGTGTTGTTTGGTTTCCTGGAAGGAACCGAGTGCTATTCTCACCCATTTTTAGGGATCAGCTCAAGATTGTTAAATCTTTGAGTAGTGAGCTTAGGCTCTGATACCACTTGTTGGTCCTTGGTAATTAGTTCCAGGGGGGGGGGGGTTAGGAACTAATATAACTTTTTCGTGTTTTAATTAAGCTGACCGGAAGTAATTTTGAGAGTTTATTAACTCGGCTTTTGGTCAGCTTGGTGAGATATGTTTGAAGACAGCTTTAGTCAGATGTTGACTAAAGTTGTTTTCTTGTGAGTTGAGAATTGACGCTCTTGGAGGTCAGCTTCTAACTCAGCACCACTTATTTTCTCAAGGTCAGCTTAGGCAATTTATATGCTGAGTAAATATAGCAAACAACACATACAATATAAGAGAGAGTTCAGAGATTACTCAGTATCACTTATCCTGGTTCGGCCTCTCTGCCTACGTCTAGTCCCCAGAGTCCTCCGGGCTTTTTGAATCCAATACTGAGCTCTTTAACGGTAGAGCACAAACCAATTACAAGGTAGTTGAATATGCAAGAGTACCTTCCTCTATTCGTCTACTCAACTCCTACTAAGTGCTACAACCCAGCACCTAGATTTCTCTACCACTGAGTGCTTACAACCAAGCACTCAGCTTAACACTCTCAATATTCCTATTGATCACAAACTTGTTCTTTTTATGCTAAAGAACACTTTAGATGATTATACAACAATCAATCTAGCATTTACACAGAGAATGAAAAGTTGGTGTAAGATCTTTTTGTATTTGAGTGCTTTCAAGATTTTCTCTCTTTGTATTTTTCTCTCGATGCTCGGGTGGTGATCCAAGGTTCTTCATTGTCCTTTTATAGAAGGAAATTGCAGATTTGGATCTTGAATTGTTGTTACCGTTAACACCAAAACGGCTCTTTTGGGGAACAATTTCTGGTCAGCTACAGACTGCTCCGCCATTCCCTTTCTCTGTTTTCTTCAGGCGTCAGATTTGTCTTCTTGCATCTGGCTTGTCTGTTTGTGCCAGTTGTCTGTTTCCAATAATCCAATGACCCATGACTCTTGGAATTAGTCTTTTATGTGTCTTCGAGGTTCCAATTATTGGTGCAGACGATTTGCAGACTTTGTCCTTTAGTGAACGGATCCTTCATGCTGTCCTGACTGTCATTCAGCTTTCTTCGTAATCTTCGGATGTTCAACTTCTAAGCTGAGTTCATTCTTGGTCAGCTCCGTTCTGTGTAAACGCTTTTGAGGAAGTCTTCAATTTTAGTCAGCTTCGTTTTGCTTCTGAGTCCTATTCCACTCAGCTTCCATTTTGTCATGCTGAGTTGCTTTCCACCCAGCGTTGCTTATGCTGACTTTTGTCCTGTCTTTACTTTATATATTTTTGCACTCAATATTGAACAAACATATTAGTACAATTAAATAAAAGCATTTAAATTTAATTGCCTCTTAATCATGGATGATTTTGTCAAATCAAAATCTTGTGGAAAGGTGTTTCAACAAACTCCCCCATTTTGATGTTGGCAAAATACATAATTACGGAACTCAGTTATAAGTTACCCCATGATTGATATTTTTTGAAATGACTCCCCCGTAAAGGTTGCACATATTGTCTTAACTTAATTCTAAACCTTCCAAGATCTAATTGAATTAGACTTAAGACATTTGTGTATACTGACTTAGTTTTAGATTTGAACTTGTTTGGATTTAAGTCAGTTTTTCAAAAATATTAGAAGTATGTTGTCTCTCAGTTTATTGCATAAGTTGTTTTGGTGTTAATGCATACTGAGTATATTTAACTTCTTGATTTGTCTGTTCAAATTTTATTAGTCAGGAAGAAAATTAATACTTATAATATATTGACCTTTCAAAAACACATACATTCAAAGACAGACAGGATATAAAGCTAAGTCCTAGATATTGACTAAGCTAGTTCTACTTCTTCTTTTTCTGAGCCGAGTGATCAGCTTGAGCAATTCCTTTGCCTTTTTCTTTTTCTTTGCTTCCAGAAGCATTACCTGCAGGCTGAGGCTGAGTTCCTCCTTGACTTGTCTCCCCCGTTTTGCCATCATCGGGTTTGTAGAGGAAGGTTTCATTTCGTGCTGCAGAGGAGAGATAATGGGAGTAGCGCTGAAGCCTTTTGGTGCTTTCACCTAAGCCATCAATGACTGGTACACTATCGTCCTGGATATGCCAAGGAACCCGAAGGGAGCTGCTGATCATGCTGAGGAGGCATTCATGGGATTTGCTCAGGCAGGTGAGTGAGCTTGTGATTTGACCAAAAGATTGATGGTACAGTTTTAGCAGAGCAGAATCATAAAACATGCGCTGGGCATTGTTGATGCGCATTGCCTTCATGATAGCTTGTGAAAAGCTAATGAATTCAGTGTTGGAGATTGGATCAACATCCATCTGGGCTCTGTCGATGTTGAGTAGTCTGACTACTTTACTTAATTGGTCAATAGTACACTGAGAAGAGGAGGATACTAAGTCACGTGTACTGGTCAGCTCAATATGAAGCTTGGTGAAGCATTGTTGAAGTTCGACAGAGGTGGCAAACTCATCATTGCCGGGTGGACTTGATTTGGTCAGCTCAGCATTCAGCTTGGTAAAGCAATCATGCAACTCAGCAAAGGTAGCATACTCAGTATGGGTAGTGGCACTAGATTTGGTCAGTTCCACATTTAACTTAACAAAGTATTCGTGTAGTTCAGTTGAAGTTGCATACCCTGGATTGACTGTCGACAATTTTTGAACTTGCCCTTCAAGTGAATTCATATGGGTTGCCATTGTAAGCATCAGTTCAGTCAGTTTTGCTATTTGCCCTTGATTCGGTTGCTGAGTTTGAACCGTAGTGATAACGCTAACCAGATCCTTTAGTCCTCGAAGTTCATTCAGAAGCTGAGTAATACCTGACAGGTGGGAGGACTCGGCTTGAGTAGGTTGGTGACCATCAGCTTGAGTAGTATTGAGATCTTGAAGCAAGGACTGAGCAGAAGCAATGACACGTCGACCAGACTCAGTAGCATTCAAGTATGCAAATCTAGCAGTGTTAGACTCAGAGGCTGGTACTGAGTTTGATGGTGGAGGAGGAGTTGGTTCTCTGCCAGATTGTGTACCTTGATTGGTACCTGGACTTTGATTGATTGGATGAGCTGAGTCATTAACATGTTGAGTTGAAGGTGGAGTTGAGGCAGGAGTTGGCTCAACTTGAGCAGTTTGGATTGGATCTGCAGGGTTTTTGGCTTGTTCCTCATCCTGAGTAACAGAGGCTTGTTTTTCTACAGGATTTTCTGGTGGTGACTCAGTCTCATTAGAGAAGTACTAGAACTGGATTGTAGAGAGGTCAGTTTCAAGCTCATCAATAGGGAAGTCGTCCATGAGATCAATTTGCTTTTGCGCTTTCTTTTTGAGTCGTCGCCGTGTCTCAGCTCTTGGCGGTGAATGGTCCGTTCGAATACCTTCACAGGACTCAGTAGCAACTGTCTCTTCTACAAGTTGCTCAACTTGACCCTCAACAGCATTACTTTCTCTTTCTCCTTGCTCAGCATCATCCTGAGATTTCTCAACATTGGGATGTTCTTCCTGCTCAGTATTAGCTTCTTGGTGCTCAACATGTACCTCTGTTTCTTCTACAACTTCCTTTTCTTGATCAGTTCCATGACCTTTAGGTTGTGTACAGTCTAGTGGGACAGCTTCCACTATCTTTAAGGAGTTACCCTTTTTCTTTTTCTTTAAAGGGGATTCTGGAGTTTCTTCTTCCTCATCCTCAGGCTCTTCTTGCCTGTTTCTTTTCCCAGCTTGCTCCTTAGCCTTGTCAGCTTTAGCTTTTTCTTTTGATAATAGCCTTACTTTCTTTGGGACTGCATGAATGTCTTTTGAGCAGGTTTCTATAGCCTTCATTTTCTTCTTCCTCTCAGGCTGAGCTGTCTTAGGTGACTCAGCATGAGCCTCAACATCTCTTGCAGGCTCAGTTTCGAGCTCAATTTCTGGTTGCTCAGCTTCTTCATCTTCTTCAGCATCTCCAGCTCCTTCATATCCCTTTAAGGGTTGATTGTACAACAGTCCATCCATTAGAACTGCAGTGATTTCACTCCCCAAGCTACTTGTTTCATTTTTTTTGTCTCGATCTGCTTGTCTTCGAGAATTTTTGTGATTAGAGATCCTAAGCGGAGTTTCTTACCACCTCGTTGAAGAGCTCCAACTAGAAAGACAGGAAGGTTGAGTGGAGTGTAGGTTAGCATATGCCAGATGAAGCACTGCTCGAAGTTGGAGGCGGATGAAGCTGAGCTGAGTTTGGGAAAGATAAAGGTGGTCAGCATGTAGTGGACCATCTTTTGTTCTTTACCCATGCAGGTGCTGGGTATTTCTCCCTTATGATCCTTGGGTTTACAGAACCCTTTGAGCTTCTCAGCCATGTCTTTTGGCACTTTCTCCTTCGTCGTTCTAAACTGAATTCCTTCGTCTGGTAAATCTAGTAAGGTACTTAGATAGGCAGGGGTTACGATGATTTTCTGACCTTTAACCGTGGTCTCCAAATAGTCAGAGTCATCTGCATCAACATGTAGATTCGAGTAGAATTCTCGTACTAACCTGGGATAGGTTGTTCCTGAAAGAGAGAAGAGACATTTCCACTTGTTCTTCTCGATCCATTCACAGAATGGTTTCTCAGACGAGACAAAGCTTGGAGAAAACCATCGACATTTTAGAACCTCCAGATTGTTGACCTTTTTGTGAACTTTAATCATGGTTCTTTTCACTGGTCGTGAGGAGCCGGCGAGGTCAGCCTGAGTGGGTTTGTTTGAGGTTTGAGTTTTAGGGGTTTTGTCTTTGCCGAAAGCCATTGTTGAAGGTTTTGAGGTTTTAAGGAGAGAGAGAAGTTCGATTGTAGGAGATTACAAGCGTAAAGAGTGAAGAGTGGGGATTCTTCCACTTTTTATATAGATTTACGGCGGCCCCTATTCATTAACTAGCCGTTTTACCTAGGGACGTTCAACCGATAAAGATTCTATCATTTATGACATCTTCGGCGCATGGGATTTGCCATTAATGTACGTCTTTCCAAGGTGCCAGAGGTTACACGTGTAGGTTCATTTTACGCAAGTGGGTTTCTTTTTTATTTTTCTAGAATTCGAAGCGTTTGTGATGTTGAGTGCCCATGTTTTGTCTATCTCGAAATAACTCAGCATACGTTTGAGCATTCAGTATGTGCTTCTACTCAGCATAGGATGAAGACTTAATATGTCTATCTACTCAGCATAGGATATTTACTCAACATTTGTATCTACTCAGTATAACAACTCAATGTTTATGTCTATTTAGTATGAGGCTATTTTTCTATTTTTAAACTTAAATAGAGAGTAGATATTTATTTTTAATTTACTTAGCATGGCATTTGCACATTCATTCAAATTTCCACTCAGTATAGCAATCATTTAATCATACAGAATTATTTAGAGTGGATTTGACATACCAATGGCTTCCCTCAGTATATTGAATTGTTCTCGTGCTAAGGGCTTAGTGAAGATATCCGCAAGCTGATCATTTGTTGGCACATAGGTCAGCTTGATCTCATCTTTTAGTACATGGTCTCTGATGAAGTGATGCCTTATGCTAACATGATTCATTCTGCTGTGTTGGACTGGATTCTTAGATAGATCAATGACACTTTTGTTGTCACACTTGATCTCTATTGTCTTTGTTTTGACTCCATAATCCTCAAGCTGTTGCTTTATCCATAGGACTTGAGCAACACAGCTTCCAGCAGCCACGTACTCAGCTTCAGTTGTAGACAGAGCTACGGATGATTGCTTCTTGCTGAACCAAGATACTAGACAGCTTCTAAGGAAATGACATCCTCCCGAAGTACTCTTCCGTTCTAGCTTATCTCGTCCATAGTCAGCATCAGTATATCCAATGAGTGTGAAGTCATTTGAGGTTGGATACCATAGACCTGCATCAACTGAGCTTTGCAAGTATCTAAAAATTCTTTTCACAGCCGTTAGATGAGATTCCATGGGGTCAGCTTGATATCTAGCACAATAGCATACTGAGTATTGAATATCCGGTCTACTAGCAGTGAGATAGAGTAAAGAACCTATCATACCTCGATAGAGTTTACTATCAACTGACTTACTCTTCTCATCCTTGCATAGGACAATATCAGTTCCCATCGGGGTTGATATTGGTTTGCAATCTACCATGCTGAATTTCTTCAATATTTCCTTGGTGTACTTAGACTGACTTATAAAGATGCCATTCTTACCTTGCTTGATTTGAAGTCCAAGGAAGAAGTTGAGTTCACCCATCATTGACATTTCAAACTCAGTTTGCATCTGTTGACTAAACTCTTTGCACAAAGACTCGTCAGTGGCACCAAATATTATATCATCTACGTATATTTGTGCAAGTAGGGTATGTTTACCCTTTTTCTTAATAAACAAGGTTGTGTCAGCTTTTCCTCTGACATAGTTCCTGGTCAGCAGGAAATTGGTCAACCTCTCATACCAAGCTCTTGGAGCTTGTTTCAGCCCATACAAGGCCTTTTTGAGTTTATAAACGTGGTTTGGAAATTTTGAATCTTCAAACCCAGGAGGTTGATTAACATATACCTCTTCGTTTATAAAGCCATTAAGAAATGCACTTTTCACATCCATTTGGTATAGTTTAAAATTCATGAAGCTAGCGTAGGCACACAATATACGTATAGCTTCTAGTCTAGCAACAGGTGCAAATGTTTCTCCATAATCTATACCTTCTTGCTGACTGTAGCTTTGGGCTACAAGTCGAGCTTTGTTTCTAATCACATTTCCATGCTCATCTAGTTTATTTCTAAAGACCCACTTGGTTCCTATGGGCTTTTGATTCCTAGGTCTAGGTACTAGATCCCATACCTCATATCTGGTGAATTGATCAAGTTCTTCTTGCATGGCATTTATCCAATGTTCATCTTGCTCAGCATCAGCAAAATTCTTTGGCTCAAGCATTGAGACGAAGGCAACATTACTAAGGTATTTTCTAAGCTGATCTCTGGTCATCAACTTGTTGTTGGCAGCATCGAGAATGGCCTGTTCTGTATGACCTCTTGGGATCTTTATTTCTTTGGGCAATGTTGAGTCGTTTGGAAGAGGTGTTTCTATAATCTCTACAGGAATAGATTGGTCAGCAAATGATATTTCAATTTCTTGCTTACCTTGGGTCATCTCCTGTATAGATGACATAGAGGCTTCTGGTTGAGCAGCGGAAGCTGAGCCTGGTTCATCTTCTTCAGGCTGAGCTGACTTACCTATAGGGTCAGTTTCATCGAACTCAACATGTACAGATTCTTCTACAACCTGAGTTCTTTTATTAAATACTCTATATGCTTTACTGTTTGTTGAGTACCCTAAAAAGATCGCCTCGTCAGCTTTAGCATCAAATTTAGCAAGGTTGTCTTTTGTATTGAGTATAAAGCATTTACACCCAAAGGCACGAAAGTATCCAATGTTGGGCTTTCGACCTTTCCAAAGTTCATATGGGGTTTTCTTAAGTATAGGTCTAACTAGAGCCCTATTCAATATGTAACATGTCGTGTGAACAACTTCACCCCAGAAGTACTTTGGAAGCCTATTTTCACTCAGCATTGTCCTAGCTATTTCGACAATAGTTCTATTTTTCCTTTCAACAACCCCATTTTGTTGAGGTGTTCTAGGAGCGGAGAAATTGTGGTCAATACCACTGATTTCACAAAATTCATCAAACTGTTGGTTTTTGAATTCTCCACCATTGTCGCTTCTAATGTGAGCTACTCTTAGGTCTTTGTCATTTTCAAGCTTTTTAATCAGTGTGGTAAACATCTCAAAAGTTTCATCCTTGCAACTCAGCAAGATGATCCAAGTGTACCGAGAGAAATCATCTACAATAACCAAGGAAAATTTCTTACCTCCCAAGCTGAGTGGCTGGATAGGTCCGAAAAGATCCAAGTGTAGTAATTCCAATGGTCTTTTGGTTGAGACAATATTTTTGCTATGAAATGACCTTTTAGTTTGTTTGCCTTGCTGACAAGCTTTACACAGTTGATCTTTTTCAAACTTTAATTTGGGTAATCCCTCAACTAATTGCTTTCTAGCTAATTTGGCAAGAAGGTCCATGCTGACATGCCCAAGTCTTCTATGCCATAGCCAGGAGTTGTCCTCTTTAGACACTAAGCATATGTTTTTAGAAAACTGTTTTTCTAAGTTTAACATGTATACATTTTCTACACGAGGGGCAGTTAAAATCAATTCATTTGTATTTCCCTCGAGTATTTGACACTTAGTATCATCAAATACAACCTTTCTTCCGCTCTTGCAAAGCTGAGCTACACTCAGCAGATTGTATTTGAGACCTTTAACTAAGGAGACAGACTCAATAGTTGGGTTACCTCTGATAGTACCTGAGCCGACTATCTTACCCTTCTTGTTGTCTCCAAAGCTTACACTTCCACCTCGTTTAAGCTCTAGTGTGATGAACTGAGTTTCATCACCTGTCATATGCCTTGAGCATGCGCTGTCTATATACCATAGTTTTGACTTCTCCACGCATGTCAAGCTGACCTGCAGTTTAAACTATTCATTTTTAGGTACCCAATCCCTTTTGGGTCCTTTCTTGTTAGTATAAACAGGTGCAAAATCATATTTTAACTTGTGACGACATACTTTTATGGTGTGGCCTGGCTTACCACAGAAATCACAAAAAGGTACCCTTTGTGGGTTGAACTGAGTATGGTCAGCATTACTGTGTTGGGCATGCCAACATACATTTGTGGTATGCCCTTTTCTTCCGCAGAAGTCACATTGGACAATCCGCTTGTTATGCCAACACACATCCTTTGTGTGCCCCCTTTTTCCACAACACTCACATTGAGTGAATTGCTTACGCTGACTAGTATTTGCGTACTCAGCATGGGGTTTATTTCTATTTGAGCTCTTCCCTTGACTCTGTAACATTGTGATATCCTTTCTAAGTTTCCTTGACTCAGATTGAACCTCCGTGACAAACTTATGTAAGATTTGCATGTTGGTATTCAGGCTAGAGTTGTCCTGGAGAAGATATCGGAGGTCACTCAGTTTGACCTCTTCAATCTCATCACAACGCCTGCTGAGTGCCTTAATCTTTTTGTTACACTTCTTAGTTAGTGTATATAAGTCACTCAGGGCATTTACCATTTCATTTCTAAGCAAAAGTAAGGATGTTACCTCATTGTTGTTTTCCTCCTGCTCGGAATCTTCAGAGAGGTCAGCTTGCCCAAATTGGGATTGGTCAGCTCCATCATCTGCCATGAAACATATGTTGGCTGTTTCATTTTGCTCAGCTTCGAAGGATGTTGACACATCACTGTCACTCCATGTGGCTACCATAGCCTTTTTGCTTCCCTTCTTCTCCTTTTTGAGGTTGGGACAGCTTGACTTGATGTGCCCAGTTTGATGACACTCAAAGCATGTGATAGACTTCGAGCTGTCCTTCTTGTACTTGTCACTTGACTCGGCTTTATACTTGTCATTTCTTCTAAATGACCTTTTACCGTTTCTATCATTCCTTCTGAACAGCTTCTTCATTTTTCTGGTGAACATGGCTATTTCCTCATCATCAGTTGACTCAGCTTCAGTCGAGTCAGCTTTCATGACAAGTGACTTTTGTTTCTTATCTTCTGATTTTTCTTTCTCTTTGGCTTCAAAGTTTTTCATAGAGATTTCATGGGTCAGCAGGGATCCGATCAGCTCATCATATTTATAGGTAGTCAAGTCTTGAGCTTCTTCTACGGCTGTTTTCTTTGCTTGCCAACTCTTAGGCAGACTTCTCAGAATTTTCTTCACCTGTTCCTCTTCAGTGAAGTTCTTTCCAAGCCTTTTTAGCTCGTTTATAATATTTGTGAACCTTACGTTCATTTCTGAGATGTCTTCATTCTCAGTCATCTCAAACAGCTCGTAGAGTCTCATATGTTGATTGACTTTAGACTCCTTAACTTTGCTTGTGCCTTCATAGGTTACTTCAAGCTTCTTCCAAATCTCCCGTGCTGACTCGCAACCTGAAATCTTATTGTATTCTGCAGCATCTAACGCACAGTGAAACATGTTTATAGCCGAAGCATTATTTTGTAATTTTCTGAGGTCATCCTCTGTCCACTCAGCCTCACTTTTAACGATTTTCTCATCGTTAACAGTTTTGTATGGCACATGTGGACCTTGAACAATTGCAAGCCATGCACTCATATTTGTGGCTTGAATAAAGTTTTTCATCCTATTCTTCCAGAATGTATAATTTGACCCAAAGAATAGGGGAGGTCTAGTGATTGATAGTCCCTCAGGGAGTATCTGTGTTGTTTGGTTTCCTGGAAGGAACCGAGTGCTATTCTCACCCATTTTTAGGGATCAGCTCAAGATTGTTAAATCTTTGAGTAGTGAGCTTAGGCTCTGATACCACTTGTCGGTCCCTGGTAATTAGTTCCAAGGGGGGGGGGGTTAGAAACTAATATAACTTTTTCGCGTTTTAATTAAGCTGACCGGAAGTAATTTTGAGAGTTTATTAACTCAACTTTTGGTCAGCTTGGTGAGATATGTTTGAAGACAGCTTTAGTCAGATGTTGACTAAAGTTGTTTTCTTGTGAGTTGAGAATTGACGCTCTTGGAGGTCAGCTTCTAACTCAGCACCACTTATTTTCTCAAGGTCAGCTTAGGCAATTTATATGCTGAGTAAATATAGCAAACAACACATACAATATAAGAGAGAGTTCAGAGATTACTCAGTATCACTTATCCTGGTTCGGCCTCTCTGCCTACGTCCAGTCCCCAGAGTCCTCCGGGCTTTTTGAATCCAATACTGAGCTCTTTAACGGTAGAGCACAAACCAATTACAAGGCAGTTGAATATGCAAGAGTACCTTCCTCTATTCGTCTACTCAACTCCTACTAAGTGCTACAACCCAGCACCTAGATTTCTCTACCACTGAGTGCTTACAACCAAGCACTCAGCTTAACACTCTCAATATTCCTATTGATCACAAACTTGTTCTTTTTATGCTAAAGAACACTTTAGATGATTATACAACAATCAATCTAGCATTTACACAGAGAATGAAAAGTTGGTGTAAGATCTTTTTGTATTTGAGTGCTTTCAAGATTTTCTCTCTTTGTATTTTTCTCTCGATGCTCGGGTGGTGATCCAAGGTTCTTCATTGTCCTTTTATAGAAGGAAATTGCAGATTTGGATCTTGAATTGTTGTTACCGTTAACACCAAAACGGCTCTTTTGGGAAACAATTTCTGGTCAGCTATAGACTGCTCCGCCATTCCCTTTCTCTGTTTTCTTCAGGCGTCAGATTTGTCTTCTTGCGTCTGGCTTGTCTGTTTGTTCCAGTTGTCTGTTTCCAATAATCCAATGACCCATGACTCTTGGAATTAGTCTTTTATGTGTCTTCGAGGTTCCAATTATTGGTGCAGACGATTTGCAGACTTTGTCCTTTAGTGAACGGATCCTTCATGCTGTCCTGACTGTCATTCAGCTTTCTTCGTAATCTTCGGATGTTCAACTTCTAAGCTGAGTTCATTCTTGGTCAGCTCCGTTCTGTGTAAACGCTTTTGAGGAAGTCTTCAATTTTAGTCAGCTTCGTTTTGCTTCTGAGTCCTATTCCACTCAGCTTCCATTTTGTCATGCTGAGTTGCTTTCCACTCAGCTTTGCTTATGCTGACTTTTGTCCTGTCTTTACTTTATATATTTTTGCACTCAATATTGAACAAACATATTAGTACAATTAAATCAAAGCATTTAAATTTAATTGCCTCTTAATCATGGATGATTTTGTCAAATCAAAATCTTGTGGAATGTGTTTCAACAGAGATGGCCATGTTTACCAGGAAAATGAAGAAGCTGTTTAAGAAAAACGATAAATACAGTAAAATGCCATTCAAAAGAAGTGATAAACACAAAGCTGAGTCTAGCGATAGCAGATATAAGAAGGACAACTCAAAGCCCGTCACCTGTTTTGAGTGCCATCAAGCTGGCACATCAAATCAAGTTGTCCCACCTTAAAGAAGGACAAGAAGGGAAGCAGAAAGGCAATGGTGGCCACATGGAGTGATAGTGATGAGTCAACCTCATCTGAAGCTGATGCCACCGAGTCAGCAAATATATGTTTCATGGCTGATGAATCTGCTGACCTATGCCATTCTGAGCAAGCTGAACTCTCTGACGAATCTGATCATGAGGAACATACAACTAAGGTAATGTCTCTACCCTTGCTTAGAAATGAAATGATTAATGCCCTGAGTGATCTCTATACACTGATCAAAAAGTGTAATAAGAAAGTACGAGCACTCAACAGGCGATGTGATGAGATTGAGGAGGTCAAACTTAGTGACCTTCGACATCTCCTTCAGGACAACACTAGGCAAGATGAAAATCTTAAAATCATGCATAGATTTGTCTCTAAAGTCCAATCAGATTCCAAGAAACTGAGGAAGGATATCACATCAATACAGAATCAGCTGAATACATCGGCTAAGAAGAGGTTCCATCCAAAAGCTGAGTACTCAGGTACCAGTCAGTAAAGGTGGAATACTCAGCGGAATGTCCAATGTGACTTCTGCGGAAAGAAAGGACATACCACAAAGGTATGCTGGCATGCTCAGCACAATCGTGCTGACCAAAAATGGAAATACCCTCAAAGGGTAGTTTATTGTGACTTTTGTGGGAAAGATGGCCACACCATAAATGTATGCCATCACAAAATCAAATATGATGCATCACATGCGGACTCTAACAAACGAGAACCCAAAAAGAATTGGGTACCTAAAGATAACTAGTTACATTGTAGGTGAGCCTGAGGTGCGCGGAGAAGTCAAAGCTATGGTACATTGACAGCGCATGCTTGAGGCATATGACTGGTGATGAAACTCAGTTCATCACACTTGTGCATAAACGAGGAGGAAATGTAAGTTTTGGAGACAACAAAAAGGGTAAGATAGTAGGGTCAGGTACCGTTGGTGATAATCCTACTATTGAGTCAGTCTCCCTAGTCAGAGGTCTTACATATAACCTATTGAGCGTAGCTCAGCTGTGTGACAGCGGTAGAAAGGTTGTATTTGATGCCACTGAGTGTAGGATAGTCGAGGGAAAAACAAATGAATTGATTTTAACTGCCCCTCGTGTAGAAAATGTTTTCATGCTAAACCTAGAAAAGAAGTTTTCAAAAAATATATGCTTAGCGTCAAAGGAAGATAATTCCTGGCTATGGCATAGGAGACTTGGTCATGTAAGCATGGACCTCCTAGCCAAATTAGCAAGAAAGCAATTAGTTGAGGGATTACCCAAACTTAGATTTGAGAAGGATCAATTATGCAATGCTTGTCAGCAAGGTAAACAAACCAAAAAGTCTTTTCAAAGTAAAAATGTAGTCTCAACCAAGCGCCCATTAGAGTTACTACACTTGGATCTTTTTGGACCAGTCCAACCGCTGAGCTTGGGTGGTAAGAGATTTTCCTTGGTCATTGTAGATGACTTTTCTCGGTATACTTGGGTTATCCTGCTGAGTAGCAAGGATGAAGCTTTTGAGATGTTCTCAACACTGATTAGAAAGCTTGAAAATGACAAAGACCTAAAATTAGCTCACATCCGAAGTGATAATGGCGGAGAATTCAAAAACCAACAGTTTGATGAATTCTGTGAAGTCAGTGGCATTGATCACAATTTTTCTGCTCCTAGAACTCCTCAACAGAATGGGGTAGTTGAAAGGAAGAACAAAACTTTAGTTGAAATAGCTAGGACAATGCTGAGTGAGAATAGGCTTCCAAAGTATTTATGGTGTGAAGCTGTCAACACAGCTTGCTACATACTCAATAGGGCCTTAGTTAGACCTATACTTAAGAAAACCCCATATGAACTATGGAAAGGACGAAAACCCAACATTGGATATTTTCGTGCCTTTGGTTGCAAGTGCTTTATTTTAAATACTAAAGACAACCTTGATAAGTTTGATTCTAAAGCTGATGAAGCTATCTTCTTAGGGTACTCAACAAACAGCAAAGTATATAGGGTGTTTAATAAACGAACTCAGGTCGTAGAAAAGTCTGTACATATTGAGTTTGATGAAACTGACCCTGCAGGGAAGGTAAGTCAGCCTACCGAAGATGACCCATGCTCAGCTTCCGGTGACCAAATTGGAGCCACTGAGTCACAACCTCAAGGGCTGACCAAAGGTAAGGATGAACCTGAAATTATCTTTGCTGACCAATATAATCCTGCAGAGATTGTTGAAACACCGACTCTTGAAAACTCAACACTGCCAAAAGAGATCAAGATTCCAAGAGGACACTCAGAGAAGTCCATTCTTGATGCTGTTGAGAACACCCTGATGACTAGAAATCAACTCAGAAGATATCTTAGTAATGTTGCGTTCGTCTCAGTTTATGAACCGAAAAACTTTTCAGAAGCTGAGCACGGTGAATTCTGGATAAATGCAATGAAAGAGGAACTTGATCAATTCAAGAGAAATGAAGTATGGGATCTAGTGCCTAAACCAAAGAATCAAAAGACCATAGGAACAAAATGGGTATTCCGCAATAAGCTAGATGAACAGGGAAACATAGTCAGGAATAAAGCCAGACTTGTAGCTCAAGGTTACAGTCAGCAGGAAGGTATTGACTATGGTGAGACCTTTGCACCCGTAGCTAGATTAGAAGCAATAAGAATCTTGTGTGCATATGCTAGTTTTATGAACTTCAAATTGTTCCAAATGGATGTTAAAAGTGCATTTCTTAATGGAGTTATAAATGAGGAGGTTTATGTTAGTCAGCCTCCAGGGTTTGAGGATCCAAAATTTCCAAACCACGTTTATAAACTCAAAAAGGCTCTGTACGGCCTGAAGCAAACACCACGTGCTTGGTACGAAAGGCTGACCATCTTTCTGCTGACCAGGAACTATGTCAGAGGAAAAGTTGACACAACCTTATTTATTAAGAAAAAGGGTAAAGATACCCTGTTGGCACAAATATATGTAGATGATATTATCTTTGGTGCTACTAATGAGTCTATGTGCAAGGAATTTAGCAAACAGATGCAGACTGAGTTTGAAATGTCAATGATGGGAGAACTCAACTTCTTCCTTGGACTTCAAATCAAACAAGGCAAGAATGGCATCTTCATTAGTCAGACTAAGTATGCTAAGGAGATATTGAAGAAATTTGATATGGAAAACAGTAAGCCAATATCTACCCCAATGGGTACTGACACAGTGCTCTGTGCTAATGAAAAAGGTAAGTCAGTAGATAGCAAATTGTATCGAGGTATGATCGGCTCTCTACTCTATCTAACGGCAAGTAGGCCAGATATTCAGTACTCAGTATGTTACTACGCAAGATATCAAGCTGACCCTAAGGAATCTCATTACATAGCTGTAAAAAAATCCTTAGATATTTGCAAAGCTCAGTGAATGCAGGTTTATGTTATCCAAACACAAATGATTTCACACTCGTTGGATACACTGACGCTAACTATGGACGAGATAAGCTTGAGAGGAAAAGCACTTCAGGAGGATGTCAATTCCTTGGAAGCTGTCTAGTGTCTTAGTTTAGTAAGAAACAGTCGTTAGTTGCCTTGTCAACAACTAAAGCTGAGTACATTGCTGTTGGAAGCTGTGTTGCACAAGTCTTATGGATCAAGCAACAGCTGGATGATTATGGAGTTCAAACAAAAACAATTGAAGTCAAATGTGACAACAAAAGTGCCATTGACTTATCTAAAAATCCAATCCAACACAGCAGGATGAAGCATGTCAGTATAAGGCATCACTTCATCAGAGATCATGTACTCAAGGGTGAGATCAAGCTGACCTATGTTCCAACAGGTGAACAGCTTGCAGATATCTTCACGAAGCCATTGGCTCATGAGCAGTTCAGCATACTAAGGGAAGCTATCGGTATGTCTAATCCTCTTCAATAAATATCTGAGCTAAATGAATATTGAGTGATTATAATATGCCGAGTGATCATTACATGTTGAGTAACTATCATATGCTGAGTAAAAATAAATGCTATGAAATCACTGTATGCTGAGTCGCTATATATATTGAGTGATTACTAAATGCTGAGTTACTTCACATGATATGAATCCTTTCTACGCTAAACTGAGCACTCAGAACTCCAAACGTTTAGTATCCTAGATGCTGAGTAAGACAACTTGCGAAAATTAATGTTTGCACACGTATTTAAGTAGCCACCTAGGATGACGTAAGCGTAATGATTAGAAACCCATGCGCCGAATGTGTCATAAATGTCAGAATTTAAAGCCGTTGAACGATTCAAAATCAAACCGCCATTCTGACCTATCAAATCAACGCGCTCCGACTATAAATAGTGGATGAATTCCCACTAACTTCTCTTTACGCTTGAAACTTATCGCACTCGATCTCTCTCTCTCTCAATTCCCTAATCTTATGCATTTCTCAAATCCTCAAGAACATCATGTCGATCGATTCCCAGAACAACTCCAGCGAAAACTATGACGACAACCGCTCAGACATTAACCCAGCCTCTCATGCTGAGCAGGAATATAACGAGACGTCTTCAGAGTCTCAAGAACAGTTACATGGTCAGCATGACCAAGCTATGCCCGAGGTCAGCATCCTCGGTGAAAACCCTCACACTGACCAAACGACTCCTTCGAAGAAGAAGAAGAAGAACAAGAAACCTAAAGAAAGGAAGTTTTACCAAGTCTTCAATAACATAAAAGGCCTAAACGTGTATCATTCCCGATGGTTTTCCGGGAGCTTCATCAATGAAGAAAAACCCTTCTGTGATTGGATTACTAAGAATGGGTGGACCAACCTCTTTTCTCTACCTGCAACTACTTACCCGCAACTGGTGAAAGAGTTCTACGCAAATCTAACGGTCGCTGAGGACGATGATGACTATTTGGTCACCAGGGTCAAGAATAAGGAAATCACCATCACCCCCTCTTACCTTGCTATTCTGCTAAAGCTTAAAGCAGAAGGTGCTGAGTTGCGATGCACGAATGATTATAAGCGGGTTAAATACGATGTTGAGTTCTGTAAACCCAAGAACCATAAAGGAGAGATCGCTAGTACCAGTATGGGTCACCCTCAGAAACAAGCCCACTATATTCTGACAAATTTCTTGTTTCCTAAGGTCAACTCCTCCTCCTCAGCTTCCAACTTTAAGGAGTGCTTCATTTGGCACATACTGAACTACAAACCGCTCAATATGCCCGTCTTTCTTATTGGGGCTTTTCTACGTAGCACCGGGATCCTTCGGATGGGTTCTCTCATCACCAAAATTCTCCAGGATCATCAAGTCAGCTTCAAAGGAGAAATTGACATCGAGGGAACCGAGATCACCTCAGCGATTCTATTTGGCTTAGCTCACAGCCTTCCCATCAAACCTAAAAAGGTTAAGGGACCCTTGGTCGAAGAAGCTCCTGCTGAGGAAGATGTGGTTGAAGAGACAACTGCTGAGTTGTCAAAGAAAGGAAAGAAAGTTGTGATTGACACAACACCTGCTGAGTGAACTAGGCAGGAAAGAAAAAGAAAAGCTGACCAATCCTCAACCCCACTGGCCAGGGATATTAATAAGACTGCCAAGAAAATCAAGGTGGTAGTTGGTGGAAAGAAAGCTGCTCCTGCTGAGCCAGCGCAAGAAAAGCCAGAGTCAGCTGAGAAGAAACAGAAGAGAGCTGACTCTGAGGAAAGTGAGGAGACTCTTGAGCAACCCCTAAAGAGGAAGAAGACCTCTGGGATGACACCGTTGGAAGCCAACCCCATTGACTTCGTCATTCCCAAAGAATCTCACTTCTTGCGAGCTCAGGAGATCGACCTGGAAAAAAGACACCTTGTGATCAGGAGGAAGAACAAGGTTGTACTGAGGAACTGGCTCGAGCTGACAAGGTACACTCTACTGAGCCGAGTAAAACAGCTGCTGCTGAGGAGACTGATGAGCAAGGAGTTAAGTCTCAAGTAAATGACAAGGTTGAAGAGAACCTCTACGCTGACCTAGGACTTAATTTCTCTTCTGAGTCACCAAACTCTCCTGCCGCTGACCCGTCTCCTCCAACCAAAACTCAAAAAGGCAGTGCGGACAAGCGTTTCAAACGTAAAGCTCAGAAACCCAACATTATTGACCTGTTGGATGAATCTCCCTTGAGGGACCCTATCACGGACTTAACTGGGCTCCAGTTCTAATTCTTCACCACCATCACCGAGCCCACTCCAGATCAAGTCAAGGAAAATAAGCCTCTGTTTCTCAAGCTTAGGAACAAGCCACTAAGGGTCCAACTTCTGCCGACACCTCTGCTCAACCTTCCACTGAGCAAGTGCTCGATGTTCCTGCTGCTCAACATAAAGCGTTAGCAAAGGAAACTCCACCTGCTAAAGACAGTGCTGAGTTGCCTCCACCTCAAAGTTCTACTTAACTCCAGACTGACCCTGAGCAGGTAAATAACACTGCTGAGCAACCACTTCCTTCTTCTACTGAGCAGTTAGAAAACCAGGCCACTCATGCTGGCCTCAATAAAAGTGCAGCTGCTGATCAGGCTGGCACTTCTACTTCTGGGCAACATCAAACCTCTCCAATTCCTGCTGCTAACCAGAAAACGGCCACTGAGCACAACACTGATGATTCCTACACTTATTTGGATGCTTCTGAGTTAGGAAGAAGAATCATCCAATCTGCTCAAACTCTACTTCAAGAGATACATTAGTCTCAAGCCAATGCTGCTGGGTCCATTCCTGCTGAGCCAACTCAATTCTCCTCCGTCACTCAACTTCTGACCGAACTCAAAGGTCTCAATGAGCTAATGAGTGTTATGACTTCTCTAGTCTCTCAGCAGCCCAAGCAAGAATTCATAGTCAAGCTAGCCGACCTTCAGTTGATGATGGTTAATCATATGAACTCAATCGAGGGGAAAATCAACGCCCTATCTGCTGCAAACTCATCATCTGCAACTTCTACTGAGGTCACTCAGCATTTCTCCCAGCTGTTCGCCGAGCTAACCGGGGCTCGTGAACTTATCTCCTCTTCTTCTCAATGCTCCATTCCTGCTGAGCCAACTCAATTCTCCTCTGTCACTCAACTTCTGACCGAACTCAAAGGTCTCAAGGAGCTAATGAGTGTTATGACTTCTCTAGTCTCTCAGCAGCCCAAGCAAGAATTCATAGTCAAGCTGGCCGACCTTCAGCTGATGATGGTTAATCATATGAACTCAATCGAAGGGAAAATCAATGCCCTATCTGCTGCAAACTCATCATCTGCAACTTCTGCTAAGGTCACTCAGCATTTCTCCCAGCTGTCCGCCAAGCTAACCGGGGCTCGTGAACTTATCTCCTCCTCTTCTCAATGCTCCATAGAACAAATCGGTGAGGCTATACGCCTACTCAACTTGAGTAAAGAAGAGATGGACACTGGCCAGGTCAAGACCAATGACATTTTGCACTGCACCAGGTCAACACTTGCGCATGTCCGGCACATAAATGCTCAACGTCATTCGTATGATACTGCGATGCTTAGGATGTACCATCAATCCTATGCACGGATGACAGACTCTATTACTTGGATTGGGAAATCTCTTGAGTATTTACTCAATATGCTCAGCGCGAACATTAAAATCCCTGCTTCGAGCATGGCCGATGGCATGCAAGTCTTTAAAGGTCTTAGAGAAAGTACGGGTCACATGCAACACTATTCATCCATACTGACTCGTGCTGTTCAACAAGGGCAGTTCCTTGCTCCTCCCCTTCAATCGAATGATGCTGGCAAAACGGGGGAGAAAAATCAAGCTAACCAAACTGCTAGAACTCAGCAGAAAACAGGGGAGAAAGCTAAGGATAAACAGCCAGCTTCCGGAACTCAGCAGAAGCCTCCTGGCTCAACTTCTGTTGTCCCAAGCAGCCATACTCAGCAACAACGAACAAACAAGCCAAGCCAAACCAAAACCAAGTCAAATCAAGTTCAAGCCAATGTCAAGAAATAGAACTAGCAATAGTCTATAGTCTTAGCTTGTAACTTATGTTTTTATGGCATGTACTTGTTGAGCTGAGTATTTCTATATATATGCATCTTTTATCCAAACTGGCTTTATATATGCGATGCTTACCTGCTGTGTTTGAATGCTGATCTGTCTCATACAAACTCATTGAACAACAACTTAAAACTTGTGAACATAAAATTTATCAAATAAAATACACTCAGTATACCTCAACTCTGATATTTGAATCTAACTCTGATACAAGAACCCAACTCTGACACCTGAATTGAACCGTGTATCAAAACTGAGTAAATGTCTAAATGTTCCAAGTATTGACCTTCTTCAGAAACTGACCTTAGGCTCTCTTCGATTAAATCTTAGAAGGTTTAGAATTGAACTAAGTCAGTGGACTCAAGTCTTAGAATCACTCAATTAGATCTTAAAAGGTTTAGAGACTAACTCAACAAATGCAACCCTTACGGGGGAGTAATTTCAAAAGAATAAAAAGGTCACAAAAATCATGAGGGATGCTCAACACTGAGTTCCTTGATTGAATACTTTTGCCAACATCAAAATGGGGGAGTTTGTTGAAACACCTTTCCACATGATTTTGATTTGACAAAATTATTTAAGTTAATCCCATGATTAAAACAATTAAATTTAAGTGCTTTGATTTAATTGTACTAATATGTTTGTTCAATGTTGAGTATATTAACTAACGAGAACAGGAACTTAAAGTTTATAAAAGAAAGACAGAACAAAGTCAGCATGAGTAAGTCACACAGCAGAGCTGAGTAGAATACAACTCAGCGTTACGAAAGAAACGTCTTCTTCAGAAAAGCTTGAAGGCAAAGCTGCAAAGTCAAGCTGAGAAAGATTCAAGACGCCACTAAGTCAAGCTGAGTGATAATCAAGTCAGCGTCCAATTATCTGTCAACTTGCGAGACAAAGTCTGACACATCTCACAAGCCTCGGAAATCCGTTTCAAGGACCTTTTTGAGAAGTATGGACCATCTGGCGTTTGGCAAGAAGACAAACCTGGCGCTAGAAGACAAACCTGGCGCAAGAAGACGAAACTGGCAAGCCTGCCTCCTGCGCAGATTCAGAAGACAGGATTGGCCTGTAGTTCTGGAAGCTGACCAATGAATGACGAAAGAAAACCGTTTACTCTCACTACTCCCATCCCACAACACCCCTCCTCCATGAACAACGCCCCGTCAACATTACATTTAATTGAACCTAATGTTGGGGGCTTCCATTTCAGAGAGGTAACAGAAATGGCAAAGGAGAGTCTGGTTAATACCTGTGGGATTAGTCGTGATGGACCTGCTTGATCAGGCCGCCGACGCTGATGATCTGCGATTGACAGGTCAAAGTGTTCCATGACGTGATGTCGCTGCCTAATCGTGGGATTGGCACTGGTTCCACGCTGAAACGCCCTCCATTCGTGGTACTCTTCAAACCCAAGTCGCCAACTGGTGTCCACAGGCCACCATTCCATATGCCATAATACCTGGTTCCGGTGATCCCAAATAGTCTTTAAAGCATAACACGTCCAGATGAGCCTGTCTTGATCTGGTATGCACAATTCACACAATAGCCAATGAGCAACAATTAGTCCTCCAAGTTGAGGGATCGGTAAGCCAGCTATCCTCCATAAATCACCTGCAAAGCTGCAATCAACAAATAAATGGTTAGCCGTTTCATTCTGCTCCACACATACAGGGCATTAAGTCGTGATGGGAACACGTCTTTGAGCCAATCTGGCTCTTGTGGGTAAGCAGTCTGAGCAGATACGCCAGATAAACAATTTAAGCTTAAGGGGGACATCCAACCTCCACAAACTTCTCCAGCCCTCATTACCGACATCTTCTTCCTCTCCCTTCATCCCTTCAGTATAACCCGACCTCACGGTATAGAAACCATCTTTCGACCAGTGCCACACCCTAGTGTCTTCTCTCACATCAAAAGTTAGGATGATATCACTAATAACACTCACTTCTGCTTCATTTAAACACCCATAAAGCCTATCTAGATCCCATCCCTACCATTTTCAAGTAACAGGTCGGCAACTCTCATATCCTGCATCCCAGGGACCAAAAATGAGTTTATGCAAAAATCATCTAGTTTGGGCACCCATGCATCCTTCCAGACTCTAATGGTCTTACCATCTCCCACTCTCCATCTTAGCCCCCTTTTCAATACCCACAACCCATTCCAGATACTTCTGCAAACCATACTAGGATTATTGCCTAATTTGGAGAAAAGTAAGTCTTCCTTTGGAAAATATTTAGCTTTGAAAACTTTACTTACTAAAGTATTTGGCTCACTCACTAGCTTCCAGCCCTGCTTTCCTAACAATGCCAAGTTAAACATGTGCAGATCTTTGAAACCCATGCATCCTACATCCTTTGGTCGACATAATTTAGCCCAATCAAACCAATGGATACTCCTTTTTTCCTCAGGTTTTAAACCCCACCAAAAGGAGTTCATCATTTTTTGAAGCTCATCACAAATAGACAAGGGTAAAAGGAATGTACTCATACAGAAGGTAGGTAAAGCCTGAGCCACTGACTTAAGCAACACCTCTTTGCCAACATAAGAGAGAAATCCGAGACCCCAGGCTCTAAACTTCTGACGCAGCCTATCAATCAGGAACTTGAAAATGCGCCTTTTCGACTGCCCAATCAGTGACGGGAGACCACGATATCTCCCAATGTCCAAAGGGGTATGGACCTGTAGAATGCCTTTGATTTCATTTTCCAGATTCCCACTCACATTCGAACTAAAGCAAATCCCTGACTTATTTCGATTTACTGCCTGACCAGATGCCCTCTCATACTCAGTCAGGATGCTTAAAACTTTTCCTGCTTCTCTTGCCGAAGCTCCAAAGAACAGAAAGCTATCATCTGCAAAAAAAAATAAGTGTGTGACTAACGGAGCTCTGTGACAAATACGACAGCCAGACAATAATCCCTCGCTCTCAGCTCGCCTAATTAGTTTGGATAGAACTTCTGTGTACAGAATGAATAGGTAAGGTGACAGCGGGTCTCCTTGCCTGAGACCCCTGCCTGGGATGATCTGCTCAGTACATTCTCCATTCACTGCCACCCTATGTTGAAACACCTTTCCATATGATTTTGATTTGACAAAATTATTTAAGTTAATCCCATGATTAAAACAATTAAATTTAAGTGCTTTGATTTAATTGTACTAATATGTTTGTTCAATGTTGAGTATATTAACTAACGAGAACATGAACTTAAAGTTTATAAAAGAAAGACAGAACAAAGTCAGCATGAGTAAGTCACACAGCAGAGCTGAGTAGAATACAACTCAGCGTTACGAAAGAAACGTGTTCTTCAGAAAAGCTTGAAGGCAAAACTGCAAAGTCAAGCTGAGTGATAATCAAGTCAGCGTCCAATTATCCGTCAACTTGCGAGACAAAGTCTGACACATCTCAGAAGCCTCGGGAATCCGTTTCAAGGACCTTTGCGAGAAGTATGGACCATCTGGCGTTTGGCAAGAAGACAAACCTGGCGCTAGAAGTCTAACCTGGCGTAAGAAGATGAAACTGGCAAGCCTGCCTCCTGCGTAGATTCAGAAGACAGGATTGGCCTGCAGTTCTGGAAGCTGACCAATGAATGACGAAAGAAGACCGTTTACTCTCAACGGATATGTCTTATTTCAAATCATTGAAGCTTCAGAATTCAGTATAAAAGGACAAGTTCATCACTTGGATCATTGCCGAACATACAAGAGAAAAACAGACAAGCAAAATCTTCACTAAGTCAAAAAATCCAAAAGAGAAGCTGTATGATTAGAAAAAGCAAGTTCTTACACTCAATTCCAATCATTGTGTAAAAGTCTAGAGTGAATTGTATTCATCTAAAGTGTTCTTCGTTTAGTGAGAACAATCTTGTATCAATTGTAAAGGTTAGAAAAGTGAAACTGAGTACTCGGTGATAGTACTCAGTGGTAGAGAAAATTTAAGCACTCGGTTATAGTGTTCAGTGGCAGATAGGATTGAGTAGACGAATAGAGGATGGTACTCTTGCATACTCAGTTGCTATTGTAAACGGTTTGTGCTCTACCTTTAAAGAGCTCAGTAGTGGATTGAAAAAGCTCGGGGGGATTCTGGGGACTGGACGTAGGCGGTGAGGCCGAACCAGGATAAGTCTGCTGAGTAATCTCTAACCCTTTTCTCTTGATATATATGCATATGTATGTGTTGCTTGCCTAAATTGCTCAGTATATAATTTGTACAAGCCGACGCTGAGTAATCAGAGTGCTGAGTTGGAAGCTGACCTAAAGTATACTTCCCAACTCACAATTGAAACAGCTCTAGTCAGTTTCTGACTAAGGCTGTCTCACACCTCATTCAGCCTTGCTGACCTAAAGCTGAGTTAAATTGTCAAACATTTAATTAAGTCAGTATTATTAAGCGAAAAAGTTACATTAGTTCCCAACCCCCCCTTGGAACTAATCATACTACGTTACACGGGACCAACACCCTATACCTGACCGAAGTGACACACAGCATCATCTAGTTGATCTAGATGTCATTAAAGCCCATTTGAGACATTACAATCTTCAAAAATTCCCAATCAACCCTGTCATAGGCCTTACTAATATCAATTTTAAGAGCCACCTGACCCTTTCTTCCTCTATTGTGCCTCTTCATGAAGTGAATGGATTCGAAAGCCACCTGCACATTATCAATTATAGACCGACCAGGAACAAAAGCAGATTGTGTATCCCCAATTATTCTAGGCAGGACCCCTTTCAAGCGGTTAGCCAAGGCCTTTGCCACTACTTTATCACATTACACAAGGAGATAGGACGAAAATCCTTCAACAATCTAGGGTTGTCAATCTTTGGAATAAGAACAATAGTGGTATCATTTATATCAGAAGGGAATCTCCCTGCATTTAGCCACTCTGCACAGGCTACAACCAAGTCCTTCCCAATGATATCCCATAAAGATTGGAAAAACCCAGGGTTCAACCCATCAGGTCCAGGGGATTTGTTTGGACTCATCGAGAACAGTGCATTCTTGAATTCATCAATCTCAAAAGGTGCCGTGAGCATCTCATTTGTCGTCGAGTCAATCACAGCTTCAATAACATTAGCAGTTTCATTCTGAGCAGTGACGGGATTGGCGAACACTTCTTGAAAGTATTGATGAGCCAAACCCATTAACTCACCTGATTTGTAAATTCCATTCCAGAGTCATCACAAAGGGAGACAATTGAGTTTTGTTGTCTCCTTGCTTTGACACTAGCATGAAAAAACTGAGTATTTCTATCACCATCTATCAACCAGAACACTGTGGCCCTTTGCTTCCAAAAGCTCTCATCTGCTTCCAAAACCTCATTCAGCCTTCGTTTGGCTAAGAAGAACTGCGCTATTGAAGCCCCGTCTCCCTTACCATGTAGAACCTGCATTTGATTCCTCCACTTTCTGATACGGCTCTTGAATCTCAAGTTATAACTTTTCCCCCATTCCTTCATTTTCCTCACACACTCCTTTAATTTCATAGGCACAAGCCTTTGACCCTGACTATTCCAACTACTAATCACCAGGTCTTTGAACTCCTGTTCTTTCAGCCAAATTGCCTCAAAATAAAACCTCTTCGGCCTTTGATGTGACTCCTGTTGGGTCATTCGAAGTACAAGAGAAAGATGATCCGAATACCCCGACATGCGAGAATTTAATTGATAGTTAGCAAACATGCTGATCCAGCCTGCAGATGCAAAACCCATATCCAGTTTCTCTCGGACCCACATATCAGTACCTCGACCCCTCTCCCAAGTAAACTGGTTTCCTTTAAGCTCCAATTCTGTCATCCCACAATCTTCAATTGTCTCACGAAAGTCACTCATCAAATAGGTAGGGAAAATTGCCCATCCCCTCTTCTCCTCATTACTAAGAATGCAATTGAAATCCCCTATGATCACCCACGGTAGATGTGACTCTCCTGCTAATCCCTTTAGCAGCTCCCAAGACTCTCTGTGCCTGCTACGTTCAACAAAACCATAAGAACCTACTAACCTCCAATCGCCACGCACACTATCATTTATAACTGCATCTATACGATGCTCTGAATAACTCTTCACACTTACTTGCATTCCCATTGTCCAGAACAAAGCTAGACCCCCACTCCGCCCTCTTCTATTTACAGGGAAGGCTCCCTCAAACTTCAGATGTTGTTTGAGACTGACAATTATGTGATCCTCTAGTTCAGTTAAAAATATTTAATTCTTTTAAATGTGAGTTTGAAATTATATTTTGTAAAGTTTAAATTAGAACTTTTACAATTTCTTTGTTAGTCACATTACAATTTGAATTAACGTTTTCAAATAAGATCAATTTTAGTCTTACGTTTTTAAAAATTGAAAAAATTGGTTTGACTGTTGTTTAACTGTCACATCGAACCTTCCAAACGAGTTTTATTTATTTATTTTTTTGACTGTTATTTAACTGTCATATCGAACCTTCCAAACGAGTTTGAAAGGTTCGATGTGACAGTTAAATAACAGTCAAAATAAATAAATAAAACTCATTTGGTAAAAATGAGGAGACTTATAAATTATTTACCCTTAATTAAATATTTCTTTACCAAATTGATTAATTTTAGCTAATGACACCGAAAATTAAAAAATTTATTTTGACTGTTATTTAACTGATTAATTTTAGCTAATGTCACTGAAAAGTTACGGATAAGTTTATAATTTCAAACTGTAAAAACCATGATTGAAACTGTAATGTGGCTATAAAGAAACTGTAAAAACAATAATTCAAACTGTAAAAGGTGTCTGACGAGTCTCGAACCGAGAAATCAGATAAACTGTAAAAAAAACGTTTATCATGTATAAGTTAAGGGATAAGGTACCAAAATAGGACTATGGTTTTTGGGAAAGTATCAATTTAGGCTTCACATACAAAATAACACCAATATAGGCTTAACGTTTAAAAAATGGTATCAATTTAGGCCTCGAGAACGGATTGGACACGTCATTTTTATTACTCTGTTAAGTTCTGATTTCTCCCTCCACGTACAATTGACAAAACTTAGCGGAGTAATATCAATGACATGTCTCGTTCCGTTATCGAAGCCTAAATTGGTACCATTTTTTAAACGTTAACCCTATATTGGTATTATTTTGTACGTGGAACCTAAATTGATACATTCCAAAAATAACAGGTCTATTCTGATACCTTATCCCATAAGTTAATCACAAAAAATGTTGTCAAAATGTCTAAAATATTTACTGTGTTACTAATATAGTTATAAATAATTTACCAAAAACGTATGAAACTATTTCAATTTAACCGAATTAGATGTTCACCATTAATTAATTTGGCAAGAAAATTTTTAATTAATGAATCCAAAAATAAATAGTTAAAGATTGAAGTTAAATTAAAAATTTAAATAACATAAAGGACCAATTTTGATATCTTTATTTAAAATTTTAAAAAACCAAATGAGATGTGCAACATGCAGTTGAATAAAAAAATAATATTTGAAACCGGTAGATTGCCTACCAGTTTCAACTTTTTAAAAAAATTATATATTAAGAAACTGGTTGTGAAGCTTCCGGTTTTCTTGCAATTTGAAACCAAAAGCTTCGTAGGAATTTTTTAATTGGGCTTTTAATGAGGAATTATCCTTATTAAGAGACCCATTTTGGGTCCAAATCCAATTCTAACCGAGTTGCTCTCTCCATCGGAAACTGCTCGGATCTTATAAGTCTAGAAATAAAGTTAAAAGAGGTCGTCCTCTGGCTAACTCTAATGTGTGAGTTAGTTTGGAGAGAAAATTTGAGGATAAACACATAAGTATATCAAAGTTAAGATATAAGATTAATGAAATAATATACCTTGAATTATACTTACTCTATTTATAGGGAAAATTACAAAACTAGACAGTTGGAGAAGCCTATTTACATATCTAGACTCATTCCATCACATGCTACCTAAATAGACTCTTTTATTATATTTTTTCTAAAAATACCCTTAGTATATATATAACAAACACTTGCAAGCATCAATTCCATTTTATCTCCCAATCAGTCTCTCCAAATGACTCTTAAGCATTTGTCTTTAAATTACTTACAACATTTGCTCCAAATCAGTGCAACATTTGTCTCCAAACATAATGTAAGTTATTTTTTATTGAAGAAAATATAGATTAGATTTATCTCATTCAAATTTTTGATGTATATAACAATTACACGATTTAGGGTTTGTATATCGCAAATCGCAAAATGCGATCCGATTGAAAAAATGCGATCAATCGTATAAGAAAAATTTATATCACAATTGATCAAATGCAATCGCAGTTATCTCATTGTGATTCGCAATTGTTCAAAATGCGAAGCAATGAGGAAATGCGATCATTCAATTTTAAGAACTTTCACCCATTTTCACTCATTTTCAAACTACATTTTCACAGATATTATTATTTGTACAGTATCTCGGAATGGCCAATGGAAAAAGGTAGCAAATACTATGACGTACATTGGTGGTGAATCAAAGTTGCTCCAGTTTACAAAAAAATAAATAATCAAATTTGAGAAGTTAAAAGAGAGAATTTACACATGCGTAGGTGTTGATTCAACCTTATATGATTTACGAATGTCTATGCAAGCAAAAGACATTCCAATCAAAGTATCTATTGTACAACGTAATGATCTATGATGCTTCATAGACTATTGCTCGATGAATCCGACTATGTGATGCCACTGTATGTTGAAATGGTATGCCGCACAATAGATGCACAAATTCCTAGAGGTTGTAAAGAAGAGAATGGCGAGACGAGTAATATTCCAATTGTTGATCAAATGCCATATGAAGATGTGTGGGGGTACTTATAACGCTGATAACGACGATGTTGATAATGGGTGGGGTACTTATAACGCTGTGTATGGCGATTTTGAAGATACATTTGTACCTGAAACACAACCAATTGATAAGGTTGGTATCGAAACAAGTGCCTGAGATGCGCATGACGATGCTGGAGATACATCTGTACCTGAAACACAACCAATTGATAAGGTTGGTATCGAAACAAGTGCACGAGCTGATCATGTTTGATCAAGTGTCTATGAGGCAGATGATGGAGACAAAAAAACGAAAGAGGACCGATCCATTTCAATGGCTTTCGAAAGTACATGATGCACCTGTGGTTCCTATTGTGTCTAAAATTTCTACAGGGGTGATCGCTTTAAAGGTGCATAATATATTCATAAATAAATGAGAATTGCAAGATGCACTCGGGAGACATTGAATTCAAGAGAGATATGAATGGAAGGTATATAAATCCAACAAGTCCTTATTTGAAGAATGTGGAAATGATGATGTATATAGAATTCTGAAACGTTCAGACTTCGAAGAATGGATAGAATGGACTAACACACTTGTTCTAGAGATCAAATTCTTCCACACCATAGATAAGCGGGGAAATGTATTGCAGACACATTACTATCAAACAAGTTTGATCAGGATGATAGAGTTTATCGGCCAAAAGACATTATTATTGATTTTGGGAAAGAACACACAATTAACCTCTCTCAGATGCAAGCATGGAGAGCGAGAAGTTATGCGTTTGAAGCTCGATGTGGTACCCCGGAAGAGTCGTGCATGTTGTTACTGGACTACTGTGAGACATTGAAGAGTACTAATCCAGTAACGACAACTTATATTGAAACCGATGAGAATGATCACTTTCAATATTTCTTCATGGCTATGGGTCCATCTCTTAGAGCTTTTAAAGAACATATAAGACCCGTTATATGTGTTGACGGAGCATTCTTAAAAGGTAAATACCTGGGTACATTGTACATTTCGGTTTGTAAAGATGGTAGTAATCAGATTTATCCCATTGCTTTTGGGATTGAACCGAATGAATCAAATGAATCATGGACATGGTTCATGACCAAGTTAAGAGAATGTATTGATGATGTTGACAAATGTGCCATAATATCAGAGAGACACAAGAGCATTGAGTATGACGTGAATATGGTATTTCCAGATGCGATACACGGATGTTGTTGTCAACATCTAAAGATGAATGTGAAGACCCAATTTCAGTCTATTAAGAAGATAGTAAAGCAATATTGGCGAGCTGCAAAAGCTTATCGCATCTCCGATTTTAAAGAGGCATTTTCAAAACTATGTGAAATACATGCCCCTTGCACGACATATTTAGAAGAAGCGAGAATAAAAATGGTCACGTGCACACTTTTCCACACGTCGTTACAACAGAATGACCACAAATATAGTTTATCATTCAACGTAGTCATGGTTGATGGTAGACATTTACCTATCCAATGATGGTGGAATACATAAGAGCAACCCTTCAAAAATGGTTTTATGATAGACGAAACGCGACAGGTAACGATTTATTTATTATTTATGTCATATTTAACTGCATGGCTAGCATAATGTATTCATTTTTCAATACAACAGACGTCGTACTTGACAGAATGGGCTGAAGTGAAGATGATACGACATGTACATAAAGCAATTACTTGTTCATTTTATGGAATCGACAATCACACATTTGAGATTCGCGATCGAAACAAGGGTGGAATTGTTGATTTAGAGTCAAGAACATGCACATGTAGGAAATGGCAACTATCCGGGTTCCTATGTTGACACGTGTGTAGAGTTGAATTTGAGTTCAAGTTAATGAATGCATATCAGTAGGTCAATAAATATTACAAAAATGATACACTGAAGTTGGCTTATACGGAGTCTATATATCCAGTTGGACACCAATCCGAATGGAAGATGTGTGATAACCCTATGAAAGTACTCCCCTTATAATTATAAGTCGACCGGCTGGACAACCGAGAAGTCAAAATAGAAAAACATCCCAAGGTGAAGATGTAATTCCCAGAAGATGCAGTAGGTGCTGACTTGTTGGATATAATCGTTTGAATTGTCATCGCCCTATACCGAATATATCACAACCTCCTAGTGAAATACCAAGTTCTTCGATCTCTAGGACATCCCAAGGTTTAAATAAATAATATGAATTAAATTAAATGTAATATTGAATTCAATTTTAATAACTTTCATTCAATTTCAATTAGTTTCATTTAATTTCAATTAGTTTCACTCAATTTCAATTAGTTTCATTCAGTTTCAATAACTTTCACCCAATTTCAATTAGTTCATTCAGTTTAAATAACTTTCACCCAATTTCAATTAGTTTCATTCAGTTTCAATAACTTTCACCCAGTTTCAATTAGTTCCACTCAAGTTCCATATATGTTTAAGATTCTCATTTATATAAAATGCGATGCAGATAAAACAATGTGATTCGCATTAATTCAAAATGCCATTCAGACAATACAATGCGATTCACATTTATATAACATGCGATGCAGACAAAACAATGTCATTCGCATTAATTCAAAATGCGATTCAGGCATTACAATGCGATTCACACTTTTCATACTTGCCATCCGCATTTGATATTTCATCCACTTTCAACCAAAATTCATCCATTGTCAGTCAATATTCACCCAAAATTCATACATATATAAGTTTAATAGTCCAATAGAGTACAATGAAATAACTCTACAGCTATACGATTCCTAAAATAAACACCATCAGTTCCCGTAAAATCAAACTCACGGCCTTCAGACAAATACTGTGCAAAAATACAAGTAAAAACACCACAATCATTCAATTGAGACTCCTGATGTGGCACTCCAGCTACCATGCTCTAGCGAATTATTGGTACGTTGGTGGCAGCTGGTCCGTAGTATCCGGCTTGTTTCATGATCCTAAGAATGGCAATGAAAAATGGCTCCAAAAACTTGGCCATTTTCTCTTCATGATAGTATGTATATAGGCAATGCGGAGATGCCCCTCCGCCAAGTTTAGCTCACCACATATCCAGTGTATATTGTTGATGTTAAATGGCATAAATACCCTTCGAATTTCCCTCCAAGGTTTCAAGTAAGCATCTTTCACGGATCCATTAACAATATCAACATATAGTTGTTCATATTTGTACCCCGGGTCAATGCAGTCGGCTTTGGACACCAATATGCGTCGTAACCATCTCATCACTAATGCATTAACCATAGTCCAATCCAAACAAACATCGTGCATATCATGTTGACGGTGCTTCATTAACCAAAAAAATGCATCGATGTGCTGATACATCCAAACAAACAATAACAATAATAAAAAAAACCATAACGATAACAATAACAAAAAAACCATAACGATAACAAGTACTACATACCTCTCCCTCAACGCAGTTAGGTCTAGTGTTTAAAAGAGTGAACCAGTCAACATCTGGCGTTAATATAATACCATTCACAACCTTCGTATTGTCATGTGAACTCATTTTCCATTGTATGTATTCCTCTTGCATGTTCGGATCGATTGAATTGCCTAAACTAGTATGGACCTTCACCATTTGCTTGATCTTTTTTGCCTTTATAGTATCGTAAGCAGTGTACGGGGACCGCAACAAAGGTCCTCGTTTCCTTATACGCCGCTTTTCATCAATGATAACTACATCTTGGGACTATCAACATCTTGTTCATATTCGTCATCTGGCTGTCCTTTCACGTCTTCCCGCTGTCAATTAGAATTCAACAAAATAAAAGTACAGAATTCAAAAAAATAATAGATAGAATTCAATAATGTTACCTCAACATCCTCCCATCCCAAACCTTCCAAGGTGCGAACCTTTTCCTCTAAGGTACGGACATCTTTGACCAAATCCGTCATTTTGTTGTCTAATACCGACACCTTTTTATCCACCGCATCAAATTGACCCTTACACCACTTTTGGTGCTCGTGAACATAGTACGGATCTCGGATATGACATCATGGGATGGCATATCTTTCACATCAACTCCATCACCTACATTAGTAGCACCCTCCTAATACGTATCACCCTCTTCATCCTTACCCTTACCAGCATCCTTACCCCTCTCCATCAATGTCAATAAATGACTCAAATAACTTATCAAAATCAGCCTCACGAACCTCAATATGATCAACAAGAGCATTATACCAAGACGTATTCTTCTTGGTATCTTCCACAATAATTTTGGATCGCGGAGGAGTGGAATCCTATATATATATATATATATATGGGAAAGTTTTCAATGGTTTCAACCTATCCCATGGAACCAAAATAAAATAACCCCTCAATAAATGCATATCATATTTCTCTCTCCTTAATTAATTCTTAGACTTTCTCTCTCCATTTATCTTTACAATACACAATTTTTACAGAAAATCTCAGCCACAAGGTTGAAGATTCCGGCGCACCATTTCCAGATTCCGGCCACAAGGTTCCAGATTCCGGCCACCTGCGATGAATTTTCCGGCCACCGTGAAAAAATGAATAAAAATTAAATAAATGCAATAAGAAAACGTTTTCTTCATGGACATATAAACACAAGAAATTGAACAGCAACAAGGTTGATGTTTCCGGCGCAAGGTTCCAGTTTTCGGCCACCGCGATGAATTTTATGGCCACCGTGAAAAAATGAATAAGAATTAAATAAATGCAATAAGAAAACGTTTTCTTCATGGACATATAAAAACAAGAACTGAACAGCCACAAGGTTGATGTTTCCGGCGCAATGTTCCAGTTTCCGGCCACAAGGTTCCAGTTTCCGGCCACCTTGAAAAAATGAATAAAAATTTAATAAATACAATAAGAAAATGTGTTATTCATGGACATATAAAAACAAGAAACTGAAGAGTCACTTCTACAAATACTACTTAGGAAATTGTTAGCCGTTTATGTGATTTTTTTAAAGGGATAAGGTATCAAAATAGGCCTAAGGTTTTTGGGTAAGTACCAATTTAGGCTCAACTTTCAAAATAGCACCAATATAGGCTTAACGTTTATAACTTAATATCAATTTAGGCTTAACGTTCACAATATAACATCAATTTAGACCTCACATACAAAATAGCACCAATATAAACTTAACGTTTACAAAATAATACGAATTTAAGCTTAACATTTACAAAATATATCCAATTTAAGCTAAACGTCACAATTAAATTAACCATATTATATTCTTTTCCTATTAACTTTATATGTTATCTTTTTATTTAGTTCTATTTTCTTATTTATTATAATACAATTAATTAGTATTCTTGCTCATTAAAACCTTATATTTGTTTTTCATCAATCATTCCATGACTCCTAAATTCCATGGCTCATGTAATATATGCAAACTAAAAGTAATTGAATATTTCGAACACTAGTTAAAATAATATTGATATATGTCATTGACTATCCACAATATTTCAAACACTAGTGTTCGAAATATTGTGGATATCCAATTGCTTTTAGTTTGAAATATATTACATAAGCAATGAAATTTAGGAGTCATGAAATCATTGATGAAAAATAAATATAAGATCTTAATGGGAAAGAATACTAATTAATTGTATTGTAATAAATAAGAATATAGAACTAAATAAAAAGATAACATATAAAGTTAATAGGAAAAGAATATAATATGGTTAATTTAATTGTGACGTTTAGCTTAAATTGGATATATTTTTGTAAACGTTAAGCTTAAATTCGTATTATTTTGTAAACGTTGAGCCTATATTGGTGTTATTTTGTACGTGAGGCCTAAATTGATGCTATATTGTAAACGTTAAGCCTAAATTGATATTAGGTTGTAAACGTTAAGCCTATATTGGTGTTATTTTGAATGTTGAGCCTAAATTGGTACTTACCCAAAAACCTTAGACCTATTTTGGTACCTTATCCCTTTTTTTAATTCATAGCATTAATTGTGCCGCCTTTGGATTTTCAAAATTAATGTTAAGGATAAACATCTTCATTTGTTGCGATCAAGTTTATGTCTTTGGAAAATGATTTTTTTTGGATTACAATAGAACGCTTTCATTATGTTTTCAAATCGTATCGTAATTTATTTTTGAATAATTACAATGCACTTTTAGCAAAATATTTATTGTAATTGAAACAGAATACTGTAAATTTTGAGCTCGACAACAGTGGGAACCGAACAATCGACATGAGCTTACAATACGTAACGTAACATAATTCGTTAACTTACCGTGACATAATATTTAGAATCTCGATTGCTTAACAATTGAACCACATACATCCTTTAAAATAAAAATTACTATACGTTTATCATTAGTTGAAATAAAACCTTGTAATTTTATAGTTTGATTATTTATTTCCAGTTAAAAATATAGTACTAGTATGATTTTGTTAAAACATGATTTAGTAGTGATATAAGGACAAAATTATCAACAAAATGAATTTAAAAAAAAAAATCATTCACACAAATAATTTGGATGAAATGTTTTTTTATTCTCTTTAAAATCATCAGGACACTTGTAGATCCCAAGATGCATCAAATTTTGTGAAAAGGAAATAAAGGAAGTAATTTATTATCTGAGATGTTAAACTCGACAACATTGGGATCCGAACAATCGACATGAGCTTACAATACGTAAAATAACGTAATTCGTTAACTTATAGTACGTTTCTTAACTCGAATAAAAAACAATATTAGATAGAATGCTTCTTGTATAATTGTACTTCTTCGATTAGTGTGAAATTTTATGGAATGATACAACATGTTCAGTTGCTTCAAACACAAGTACAGTCTTGTCCAAGTCAGTCCCTTTTATTAGATTTTCAAATCGTATTGGACTTGTATCAAAATAAGTCATTGTGATTCAAATGAAATTCTTGTGAGATGTTAAACTCAACAATAGTGGGATCCAAACAATCGACATGAGCTTACAGTAAGTAACGTAACGTAATTCGTTAGCTTACAATACGTGTCTTAGCTCGAATAAAAAAATGTTAGATAGAATGCTTCTTGTATTAATGTTAAGTTGCTTCAAACACAAGTAAGGTATTGTCTAAGTCAGTCTTTTTTATTAGATTTTCAAATCGTATTGTAATATATTTTCGAATAAATACTTTGAACTTTTATCAAAATAAGTCATTGTGATTCAAACGTAATTCTTGTGAGATGTTAAGCTCGACAACAGTGGGATCCAAACAATCGACATGAGCTTACAATACGTAATGTAACGTAATTCGCTAACTTACCGTGACGTTTCTTAGCTCGAATCAAACAATTTTAGATAGAATGCTTCCTGTATCAATGTTAAGTTGCTTCAAACACAAGTAAGGTCTTGTCCAAGTCAGTCTTTTTTATTAGATTCTCAAATCACGTTGTAATTTATTCTCGAATAAATACATTGGACATTTTAGAGCGAAATAAATCATTGTGATTGAAACGGAATTCTTATGAGATGTTAAGCTCGACAACAGTGGGATCCGAACAATCGGCATGAGTTTGATTATTTATTTGAAATAAAACCTTATATTTTTATATTTTGATTATTTATTTTCAGTTAAAAATAGAGTATTAGTATGCTTTTGTTAAAACATGATTTAGTAGTGATATAAGGACAAAATTATCAACAAAATATTTTATTTTAAAAAAAGAAATCATATTTGGATGAAATACTTATTTTCATTTCCTTTAAAAGCATTAGGACACTTGTAGATCCCAATATACATCAAATTTTGTGAAAAGGGAATAAAGGAACTCATTTATTAGCTGCAATAAATGCATGTGTTGACAATCAAAGGGAGTGAGGAAGATGAAATTCGGATCGGGGTAGAGCAATTCGCATTCTATGTGTGGAAGGGAGGGGTTTGTTACGTAGTTAATAGTATTTTCGATTAAGAAGAGCAACAGAAGATGCTTGTAGTTAAATGGTTAGGTATGATGTGCATTGAGTAACCAGGATCAGGTTTGATCCTTGGTTTCTTCATAAAAACATTTTATTTTTCGATTTTGCATTCAATATTGAGCAATATACGTCTTTATATTTGAAATTCAATTATTTTTTTCAGATCATATTGTAATTTATTCTCGAATAAATACATTGTGATTGAAACGGAATTCTTGTGAGACGTTAAGCTCGACAACGGTTGGATCCGAACAATTGGAATGAGCTTACAATACGTATCGTAATTCGTTAAATTATCGTGATGTTTCTTAGCTCGAATCAAACAATTTTAGATGGAATGCTTCCTGTATCAATGTTGAGTTGCTTCAAACACAAGTAAAGTCTTGTCCAAGTCAGTCTTTTTTATTAGATTCCCAAATCATGTTGTAATTTATTCTCGAATAAATACTTTGGACATTTTAGAGCGAAATAAGTCATTATGATTGAAACAGACATCTTGTGAGATGTTAAGCTCGACAAAAGTGGGATCCGAACAATCGACATGAGTTTGATTATTTATTTGAAATAAAACCTTATATTTTATATTTTGATTATTTATTTTCAGTTAAAGATAGAGTATTAGTATGCTTTTGTTAAAACGTGATTTAGTAGTGATATACGGACAAAATTATCAATAAAATAATTTTTTTTTAAAAAAATGAAATCATTCAAACAAGTGATTTGGCTGGAATACTTATTTTCATTCCCTTTACAAGCATTAGGACACTTGTAGATCCCAATATGCATCAAATTTTGTGAAAAGGGAATAAAGAAACTCATTTATTAGATGCAATAAATGCATGTGTTGAAAAAAAGGGAGTGAGTAAGATGAAATTCGGATTTGGGTAGAGTAATCCGCACTCTATGTGTGGAAGGGAGGGTTTCGTTACGTAGTTAATAGTTTTGTCGATTGAGAAGAGCAACAAAAGATGTTTGTAGCTAAATGGTTAGGTATGATGTGCACTAAGTAACCAGGACCAGGTTCTTTCCCTGGTTTCTCCATAAAAACGTTTTATTTTTCGATTTAGCATTCAATATTGAGCAATAAACGTCTTCATATTTGAAATTCAATTTTTTTTCCAAATCGTATTGTAATTTATTCTCGAATAAATACATTGGACATTTTGAGCGAAATAAGTCATTGTGATTGAAACAGAATTCTTGTGACACATTAAGCTCGACAACGGTTGGATCTGAACAATCGACATGAGCTTACAATACGCAACGTAACGTAATTCGCTAACTTACAAACGTGTCTTAGCTCGAATCAAATAATGATAGATAGAATGCTTCCTATATCAATGTTGAGTTGCTTCAAACACAAGTAAGGTATTGTCCAAGTCAATCTTTTTTATTAGATTTTCAAATCGTATTGTAATTTATTTTCGAATGAATATTTTGAACTTTTATCAAAATAAGTCATTGTGATTCAAACGGAATTCTTGTGAGATGTTAAGCTCGACAACAGTGGGATCCAAACAATCGACATGACCTTACAATACGTAATGTAACGTAATTCGTTAACTTACCGTGACGTAACATAATATTTAGAATCTCGATTTAAGCATCAATAGGATTTTTAGCATGTGTAATTTTTTTTAGGTCTGAATTTTTTAAATAACAATTGAACCACATACATCGTATAAAATGAAAACTACTTTATGTTACATACGTTTATCATTATTTGAAATAAAAACTTATATTTTTATAGTTTGATTATTTATTTTCAGTTAAAAATAGAGTATTATTATGCTTTTGTTAAAATGTGATGTAGTAGTGATATACAAACAAAATTATCAATAAAATAATTTGTTTTTTAAAAAATGAAATCATTCAAATAAGTGATTTGGATGGGATACTTATTTTCATTCCCTTTACAAGCATTAGGACACTTGTAGATCCCAATATGCATCAAATTTTATGAAAAGGGAATAAAGGAACATATTTATGAGATGCAATAAATGCATGTGTTGAAAAATAAGGGAGTGAGGAAGATGAATTCAGATTGGGGTAGAGCAATCCGCACTCTATGTGTGGAATGGAGGGCATCGTTACATAGTTAATAGTTTTTTCGATTGAGAAGAGCAACAGAAGATGCTTGTAGCTAAATGGTTAGGTATGATGTGCACTGAGTAACCAGAACTAGATTTAATCCTTGGTTTCTTCGTAAAAAACATTTTATTTTTTGATTTAGCATTCAATATTGAGCAATAAACGTCTTTATATTTGAAATTCAATTTTTTTTCCAAATCGTATTGTAATTTATCCTCGAATAAATACATTCGACATTTTGAGCGAAATAAGTCATTTTGATTAAAACGCAATTCTTATGAGACGTTAAGCTCGACAATGGTTGGATCTGAACAATCGGCATGAGCTTACAATACGTAATGTAACGTAATTCGTTAACTTACAATACACGTCTTAGCTCGAATCAAATAATGTTAGACAGAATGCTTTTTATATCAATGTTGAGTTGCTTCAAACACAAGGTATTATCCAAGTCAGTCTTTTTTATTAGATTTTCAAATCGTATTGTAATTTATTTTCGAATAAATACTTTGAACTTTTATCAAAATAAGTCATTGTGATTCAAACGGAATTCTTTTGAGATGTTAAGCTCGGCAACAGTGGGATCCGAACAATCGACATGACCTTACATTACGTAATGTAACGTAATTCGTTAACATACCGTGACGTAACGTAATATTTAGAATCTCGATTTAAGCATCAATACTGATTTTTAGCATGTGTAATTTTTTTAGGTCTGGATTTTTTAAATAACAATTGAACCACATACATCGTATAAAATGAAAACTACTATATGCTACATACGTTTATCATTATTTGAAATAAAAACTTATTATATTTTTATAGTTTGATTATTTATTTTCAGTTAAAAATAGAGTATTAGTATGCTTTTGTTAAAATGTGATTTAGTAGTAATATATGGATAAAATTATCAATAAAATAATTAAAAAAAATGAAATCATTCAAACAAGTGATTTGGATGGAATACTTATTTTCATTCCTTTTAAAAGCATTAGGACACTTGTAGATCCCAATATGCATCAAATTTTGTGAAAAGGGAATAAAAGAACTCATTTATTAGATGCAATAAATGCATGTGTTGAAAAAAAGGGAGTGAGGAAGATGAAATTCGAATTGGGATAGAGCAATCTGCACTCTATGTAAGGAAGGGAGGGTTTTGTTACGTAGTTAATAGTTTTTTCAATTGAGAAGAGCTATAGAAGATGCTTGTAGCTAAATGGTTAGGTATGATGTGCATTGAGTAACCAGGACCAGGTTTGATCCTTGGTTTCTCTCCATAAAAACGTTTTATTTTTCGATTTTTCATTCGATATTGAGCAATAAACGTCTTCATATTTGAAATTCAATTTTTTTTTCCAAATCATATTGTAATTTATCCTCGAATAAATACATTGGATATTTTGAGCGAAATAAGTCATTGTGATTGAAACAGAATTCTTGTGAGACGTTAAGCTCGACAACGGTTGGATCTGAACAATTGGCATGAGCTTACGATACGAAATGTAACGTAATTCGTTAACTTACAATACACGTCTTAGCTCGAATAAATAATGTTAGACAGAATGCTTGTTATATCAATGTTGAGTTGCTTCAAACACAAGTAAGGTATTATCCAAGTCATTCTTTTTTATTAGATTTTCAAATCATATTGTAATTTATTTTCGAATAAATACTTTGAACTTTTATCAAAATAAGTCATTGTGATTCAAACGGAATTCTTGTGAGATGTTAAGCTCGACAACAGTGGGATCCGAACAATCGACATGACCTTACAATACGTAATGTAACGTAATTCGTTAACTTACCGTGACGTAACGTAATATTTAGAATCTCGATTTAAGCATCAATAGGGATTTTTAACATGTGTAATTTTTTTAGGTCTTAATTTTTTAAATAACAATTGAACCACATACATCGTATAAAATGAAAACTCCTATATGCTACATACGTTTCTCATTATTTGAAATAACAAGGGTATTGCTATATCGCGCACCCAAATTCCTTATCACCGCACCATTGGACCATTTTGCTATTAGCATAAAATTTTTGTCGAAATTGGGAAATTTTTTTTTTGAGAGAAAATTCAAAATTTAGCCTAAACGGATGCGGCATACCATTCCCACCATGGTGGGAACGGATGCGGCATCCGTTCCCGCCATGGTGGGAATGGTATGCCGCATCCGTTCCAGCCATGGTGGGAACGGATGTCACATCCGTTTAGGCTAAATTTTGAAATATGCAAAATCGTAAAAATTTTAGTGACGAAAAATTCAATATTCTCCTATTTTTTGTGACGAAAAATGCAAAATCGTCATGAAAAATATGGATTATTTTCATGAGTTCTTTGATAAAAAGATGTAAATCTTAATGTTTCCGACTCGTAATCATCCATTTTCGGGGTTCAGATTGTCACACATCAATTATTTTCATAATTTCAATTATCATTGTTCGGGTTTATGATTTCGGAGAGAGAATTTTCAGTTTTTGATCAAAATTATGAGAAGGGCAAAAAAAGTCCAAAAATGGCGGTGAAAAGGAATTTGATGGCGGTATTTAACAGCTCACAATAAAAACTTATTATATTTTTATAGTTTGATTATTTATTTTCAATTAAAAATAGAGTATTAGTATGCTTTTGTTAAAATGATTTAGTAGTGATATACGGACAAAATTATCAATAAAATAAATTTTTTTTAAAAAAAATGAAATCATTCAAACAAGTGATTTGGATGGAATACTTATTTTCATTCCTTTTAAAAGAATTAGGACACTTGTAGATCCCAATATGCATCAAATTTTGTGAAAAAGGAATAAAAGAACTCATTTATTAGATGCAATAAATGCATGTGTTGAAAAAAAGGGAGTGAGGAAGATGAAATTTGGGTTGGGGTAGAGCAATCCGCACTCTATGTAAGGAAGGGAGGGTTTCGTTACGTAGTTAATAGTTTTTTTTTTATTGAGAAGAGCTATAGAAGATGCTTGTAGCTAAATGGTTAAGTATGATGTGCATTAAGTAACCAGGACCAGGTTCGATCCTTGGTTTCTCTCCATAAAAACGTTTTATTTTTCGATTTTTCATTCGATATTGAGCAATAAACGTCTTCATATTTGAAATTAAAATTCAATTTTTTTTTTGTTTTCTAATTTAATCCTTGCATTGGAATCCAAAATGATATTAATATCTAAATCATCTAGAAAATTGAACAACTATTAAACCAAAGCAGGAAAATGGTTGTTTTCTTTCCTTTTTTTTATGACATTTGCATAAGAAATTCTCGGTTTATTATTATTATTTTTTTAAAACAATAATAATCGGACTACAATAAGGCAGTATATATCCATGAACCATCTTAAAAAATAAAATTAATATAAAATGGATAAAAATTTAATAAATGCAATAAGAAAACGTTTTCTTCGTGGACATATACAAACACGAAACTGAACTACAGTTTAATGAAACTTAAGAAATAAATCCATGATGAAGTAAAAAGGAACACAAACATCAATTCAGAAATTAACCGAGTAATATTAATGAAATCGAAACCAAGTTGTTAGTCGAAATCAGCAAGAAAAATCCATTAACGATTGAGGGGCAAGGATGAATTTTCTGGCCACCACGATGAATTTTTCCGATGATTTTTCCAGATTTAATGAATACAATAAGAAAACGTTTTCTTCATGGACATATACAGACACAGAACTGAAGGATGAATTTTCCGGCCACCGCGATGAATTTTCCGGCCGCCGTGATGAATTTTCCAGATTAATCTGTTTGGAGATGAATACTAATGAAGAAGAAGGAGTAATTACAAAGAGAGAGAAAAATACAATTTACAAGGTAAGTAATTTATTATGATATTAATTACATTAAATGATCACACCATTGGATCAAAATCAATGGTTGAGATTTTGCATGCATTTAGGGGTCTGGATGGTTACTGATACCATTAAGACCAACCCCATATATATATATATATATATATATATATATGATAAACTAAATATGCTCAATTTGACATCATCACATAGAGATACTCACATTGAGAATCTCAAACACTTGATCAAAAGTCGGGACTTTGTTAGTCTTCCATCTAACCACACGGGGTGGAACAAAGTCTGTTTTCTTCACGTAGAATGTCTCCGACACCTTCCAAAGCACAAATAGCCTAACCTATACAAGGTAAACAAACAACAATGTGAACGTTAATTTTTTAAATTCATATTCAACAATATTTGCAATACTTACTTGGACAACATGAGCAAATCCAATTAGTTGGTATTTAGCTAGAAAACCCTTTTCTTTGGAGGTAATTGCTTCCTTTCGTTTCACAATACCTCTTGACATCGTCTTGTACGTTTCAGACCAAGTTACCTCACACCATGGGAATGCATCAAATAATATAAGATAATCATCAAGGACTATCCAATCCAGATTCACCAACCGTGATTTCTTAGTTGTAAGTAGACAATGATGCACAAAATACAACATTGCCATACTTAAAGCTTCATCATCATTCACTTTACTCCAATCAGTGTCCGAAAACACTAAAAAAATGTCAATGTGAGTTATGGGATCTACCCCATTGAAGTACTTAGTCAATGTCACCCTCTGAAGAATATATCAAACTCCTGGCTTAGATATTCACCCCCTCTATCAGACCGGGGTATCTTTATCTTCTTGCCAAGTTGGTTCTCAACTTCGTTTTTAAAGTCCTTAAACCTTTGGACGGTTTCAGACTTGTGCTTCATTAGATACACATAACTGTACCAGCTATAGTCATCTGTGAAGGTAACGAAATAAAAAAACTCGTTCTAGCACTTGAACTCATTGGTCCACACATATCTAAATGTATTAGCCCCAATAGCTCTTTCGCCCTTTCAGCAGTCTTGCTGAATGGTGCTTATGTCATCTTGCCACATAAACAAGACTCGCATATGTCATAAGTTTGTAAGTCGAATGACCCTAGCACTCCACTAGGTTAATTTTGTTCTTCTTTTTAATCAAGCCTTAAATACTTTCCTAACTAGGTTTTAGTAATTTTAGTTAATTGCAAATTAACCCTTAATTAATTCATTCTTATAAATAAAAACCAAGAGTATTTATTTAATTCAAATGACATTAATTAGTTGATTAGAATAACTAACAATTACGATTAAGGCCCGAAAGAACTTAATTGAAATTATCAGTTCCATTAATAAATTACCTGATGAATTTAATTAATGTTGACTAATTAATTACATTAGGAAGTTTATTAATTAACTATAATCATCTTTTTAAATACTAAATTGATTAACTTGTTATTTAACAAATAATCAATCAGTCCCTACAGTTAATTAATTTACAATTAATTAACTCATTCTTTTCTGATCAAATACATAACATGTATTTGTTGCATAAGTTTCATCCCAACAATTGTGTGTGGATGATCCTGTGGGCCCGTCCTCAATCAGTCATGGGCCTAAAGCTCAATGACCGTAATTGGGTTTTAGCAAACCAATACGAATTATTTCAACCGTCTCAAGGAGACATGAAACCCAGTAGATGATCACTCAGTATCTCTTACCAATTGCATATTGATATTATAAACCAGAGGCATTGTGGTTGTTATTCTCTGTATGGTTTATTATATTTATTGATCAAAAGTGAACTGATGAATCAGATAAGTAAAACTACTTATCAGGGTATGACCATACACTTCTTCAGTCCCACTTATCAAGTGGCCGATGATATCCGCTCACTGTTAGATGAGTGGTAATTCCTTCACTTCACTTATCCGCAACAACATGTTCGCTGATTCACCCAACATATTACGGACCTGTTAGGCGTATACCAAAGTGAACAAGATTCCACGTCGTTCACTATAATGAAATCATGTTTGGAGATAATAGAGTTCTACATATAGAAAAATCAATGACACGTCCACCATGAATCTTTCTAGAGCGGATCGATCTAGTCCCGTATTGAGCTACATCGACACGTACCTACATCCATATCTTACTATACAAGTATTGCAATCTTATGTTCAACACTACTGCGTAGATACTGAATGTATAGGTCTTTGTTTTATTCATTCCCATAAATAGAACAAACCTCAGATAGATTAATGATTAACAATCAATAGATACTTCATTCAGCTTTATAGCATAAGATATAAATAGAATGAATTAATGCCTTTATTCATGTGACACTTATACAATGTATTCCAACAATATACATAATGTTCAATACAAAGAATAGAACCAATGCCGAACTAGGGCACACCAATATATTCCACCATCTTTGAAGGCCCAAACCGAGGACTGTAGATGACCTCATCATTTGGGAGATGCAAAGGGAGCAGACCACTTTCTTATTCAAGAAGAAAGATAACTTTAAAAGCTTCAAGATGAAGTGGTTTTTGGTTTGTCCCATTAAGGATGATGCAGATAGTCCTTATTCTGGTGGTTTCTCATTCTGTGTGAACTGGAACCCAACTATTAGAGATCGTAGTGGGTGGAAAGAAAAAGGGAGTTGACTAAAGCTAAGCAAAGGGCGGTGGATCAACTCATTAAGTTTGACGTTGAATGGGAGTGTGCGGGCATGATTGAGATGCTTAGGAGTGATATGCCCTGTGTCATGAGGGGTTGGGATGGAGTGCTTTAAGCCATCGGCACGAATGAGTATGTTGATCTTTTTTAAGGAAAATAGACAAACGTAGGCGCATCGCAAATATAAATTTTTTATCTATTTCCCTTTCCTAAGATCCGTTAATCTTTATTTCATATTAAAATGGATTACACGTGTGTACCTTTCTTGAAGCATTATCTACCGTTGCAAATGAAGTGCCCATGTAGAAATCAACCGTCTTTCCATGAGCACAAAATACACAAGAGAAAACGATTAGTAATCAACCAATGAATATCAATCCAAAGAGATTGCCTCTAAAGGAATCAACACGAGATCAAAGAAAAAGCATACGAGAAAGGTAATTAGTCGAGTGTAGTTGGAAAGAATTTTCTAAACCTAGTCGGGAAGAATTTTTGTTGGCCGAAATTTACATGTGGGCGGGAGTATTTATAGTGTTCAGTTTCTAACCTTAATAATTCTAATTCTAATTAGATTATTTATTTATGTTAGGATAATAATTTAATTAGAGATATAATCACATTAAACCTTCTAATTAAAATTATCTTATAATTAATTTAACCATAGCTATAATCTAATTATAATTATCTAAATAAATCAATTAAACAATTTTAACCCTACATACTACAAATTTCACCCCCCATGAATATCCACTCTACAATTATCATTTTGTCCTCCAGTTCCAAGTCTCATGTGTGACCCATTAGGTTCTTACCGTTACTAGTTGTATGCAGTTATTGGAATTAATTCAAACAATTAATTTCAACTAAATGTATAATAGAATGAGACTGTGAATAATAGAACCATAAACATTCCTCTAGAGCGATAAGAAGCCAGGTTGATACTAATGTTTACCTTACTGTATTAGGTCTAGTATAATTCGATCATTCATCAACTATATCTTTAAACGAATCTGTAACTATGGAATATGCCAAGTTACATATAATGAGACGTTTATACTTGTCCAGATAGAATTAACTCCGATTAGATAGGTTAAGTGCAATCTTCATTTCCACTCTTAACCTTATCACCTTGCAAGGATTTCAAGTTAATTCTCCATAAGAGGCTATAGATATATCTACTATCTATCAGGAGTGACGAATGCTCAATTTGACATTAACTATCCTACAATTACTTTATGTGATACCAAACATCTACTCACGTACACCCCAGGAACCCTCCTATTATGGATCGTATTTGAACAGAGTCAAAGCATATCCAGAATCATTAATTAATGTTTATTTGAGTTTGAGAATTACTTATACCTACTAATACTATTTGAGACAAAACATGTGGCACTAGATAAATCCATCCATCTTGTTATCTCAAGTCGGGTCCCTAATCCTAATGAACTCTAATGCGAGCAAGATGGACAAGATTGTGAGGTAGTGCATTCATGGAAAAGCATCTAAAAAGATAAAGTTGTCATCCATCGAGGAAGAAACACCCATAAATAACAGTTCGAGAAGGATTCCTCTTGAACAGCTTCGTAGAAGGGCAGAACAACCTATTCATGGCAGAAACAGATATTTTGATGGGTTTCCGGGTTTACATGTGGATCCAGTGACACAAGAGTAAAGAGATATGGATTATAGCTAGCGTCCACTTGGAAGACTTCTAATAATTAGTACTTCATCCTAGGGTCAGGATTTAATCTCATTTTGTAATGAACAGTTTGTTTGGCACTTTTGCTCTATTACCTAGGTTAATTTTTGTGCAAGTATATAAAGAATATTTTATTGGTTGGTGGAGGCATCTGATCTTTGGACCGCCATAGTTAATATAGAAGTAAAAGCTCCAACTTTAAGGGAGTCGTTCTTAACGCTAGTTGGCTATTCACTCATGAGGTGAGTAGTCGTTTCTGCAGGTCTAGTCAACCTTGATTGTTTTTTGTAAGTACTTTTGTTATCAATTAATGAAGAATGTTTATTGTGAATGGTTGTGGATAGGGTTTTAAATGCTTAGACTTGATCAATCTATATTAGAGTAATGAGAGATGGCATGAGAGTGCTCTCAAGATGCGAAGCTACCTATTTGCATGCATCACTATGGATAGAGATGCGATTAGTCATGCATCATGGTTTTCATTTATGAAATGCTTTCTAAATCTTAATGCTTGAGTACAAATAATGCAAGAAGACTTGGTTGTTCTGTACTCTTAGTATCTTTAGAGTATTAGAGACCAAACTTTTAGTGACTTAAGAAGAAGGAGACCCGAACCATGAACTCTTAACATTCTTATATGATTGGAATAGCTGTGTGAAGCAATTATATGTTCTTGTTTGTGTTAGGCCTATAACTTTATCAAATTCTTTCAAAAACCTCTTCAATTGTTGTTATTTTTATATGCATTATTTCAATATATACACAAACTCTCACCTAATGTTTTCTAGCTGTTAAGGTAATGTTTTACATAGTTTGCTTCTCAATCCCTGTGGAAACGATACTTGGATTTACCATCACTACATTTGACCTAGTACACTTGCTAGAATCCATATTTACCACACCAAGTTTTTAGCGTCATTATCGTGGATTGAAAAAGAAAGTCCGTGAAATATATGCTTATCTAGCTACCTCCTAACCACCTATTTTGTCTAGTGTTTATTCGATCTCGGTGTAGTTGTTTATGCGAAGGACATGTGTGGTTCTTCCTGTGGATCTTAAAATAGAAAGGACGTATAGACGTTGAAGAATATTATTTAGACTCGCCAGACAAGCCAGAATGGACAACGAAAATTGTAGACCGTAAGGACCTAGACGACCAGAGAATCATGAGGAAGCTTATGATGACAATGGACACAATGATGGGCACAACAACAATGATAATGGGCATCTTCGGTTGAGGATGAAGGATTACTCCCGACCATCCATATAAGGCCATTCATCATGCATTGTTCTGCCAAATGAGGGTAACCACTTGTTCAAAAAATGAAGGCATTAATGATCCAAATGCTACAGACAGCTGTGCAGTTTGGTGGGTGCCCTAATGAGGATCCAAACGCTCACATTCAAGATTTCATCACGATTTGCAACACCTTTAGGACAAATAGGAAAGAAAGTGATGATGTTATTCGCCTCAAATTATTCTCTCACTAAAAGATAAGGCAAAGAACTAGCTGACGAACCTTCAACTAGCTTCTATAACAACATGGGAAGAAACGGGCACAGTGTTCCTGATGAAATACTTCCCACCAAGGCAAGCAATAAAATTGAGAAATGAGGTGTCACACCTCTATCAAGAAGAAGACGAGTCCCTACTAGAAGTGTGGGAAAGGTACAAAGAGTTGTTAAGAAGAGTTCCCAACCATAGAATACCCATGTGGATGCAACTTTAGGATTTTTACAATGGGGTTACCAATGCTTATAAGATCCAGATCAAATTTGTAGCTAACGAAAATCTAGAAGAATTAGAACCTTAAGCATTATATGAACTGATTGAGAGAGTAAACACTAGCTATAATTGGCATTCTGTATGAAGTGATGGAAAAAGAACTTCAAATGATTCAAGTGCATATGCAATAGAAAAATTGTCGGCTCAGATGGAACAACTGGTTAAGACAATGGGAAAGATGAATGTTTCTGCTATTTAGAAAAGCACATGTGAACAATGAGATGACCTTAAATAACTCTTGTGATTTTTGCAGTGGTCCTCACTTTGAGTAAAATCAGCCCGCACACCAACCTTACTTTCTCTATTTTAGCTCAAGAAGGGGTCAAATGGGACCATCCTTCCGCTGGAGCAAAACTTATGTTTACATAGCTATGACCTTTAGTTGCATCTAAAACCTAGGCAAGACCCTACTTGCTTTGCTGGTTTATCCACAACAAATTGGATGAAAGCCTACTCAAACGAGATGCAGACTCATAGACTACCCAAGAATCAAACAAGGGGCGTCAATAAAGGAGAAGTGTGATTTCATAGCACGACAACCACCCTATCTATATTCAAATACATACAACCCAGGGAGGATGAATCATCCGAACTTTTCGTTGAATGAAAATAGGCAACCAACTGTGCAACAACCCTTTTAGTATAATCACCAAAGACAACCATTCCAATAGCAATATCCATCCAGCTTCGCATAAGCATTCCATAAACCACCTGCTCAACAACATGAAGGGAAACCAGATTTAGAATCAATGATGATGCAATTCATGAAGCAAACCCAGACCTCTATCAAGAATCCGGAAACACAAATGCAACAGTTTGCCAACATCATTGTATTAAAAGAGAAAGAAGCCTTACCAAGCAACACCGTCACAAACTCTAAGGAAGAAAAGTCAATGCAATCATGTTAAGGGGAGGTAAGGAAGTTCCAAGTTCAATTAAGGATAAATTTCTCATGTTGCAGAACCAAGTATCGAACAAAGCTTAGGAGGAGGTAAAGCTATTCCCACTACCAGTTCTAGTCGGGGCAAGGACAAACAACTGGCTGACGAAGGAAAACGTGTTCCCGTGTATGAACCTAGAGTCCCATATCCAGACAGGCTCAAGTAGCAAAATTTAAAGAAAGGGCACAGAAATTTCCTAGAGCAATTAACTCGATTGCATATCAATGTACCTTTTTATTGAAGCCCTTTTAGAGATGCCAATGTACTGAATTTATTAAGGATCTGCTCACGAATAAGAAGAAACTCAAAAGTGTTGCTATGGTACAACTAAATAGATGATTGTGCCTAATGCCTATAAACCTGACAAAGATAGGATTATAGATAGAGAAGAACCTGACCACGGAATTATCTATGCTGAACCTGTGTGAACCTGACCTCGCTAGAGACCACTAGGAGTGCGGCTTCGTGGCTAGGCTACGGCTTTAGCCTTAGTTGCCAAAGAACCTAATGCTTTGCATGACCTAGGGTATATGCCTAATCAAGCCGTCACCCGAATGCATGTGAATAGGTTAGATAAATCTTGTACATATTTTTCTTTCTTATTAGGGTAATTATCGTCAATCACTGGTAAAACATAAATCCGAACTCCCTGAACCCATACATAGGATTTAATTAAAGGATTCCTCATCCTATATTGTGTCATCCGTTAATTCACATTCTGCCCTATTAATTGTTCGCTTTATTTTGTTATGTTATCGCCTTTAATTCATTTAGTTAATTATCGAAAACCCAAATCTTTATTTAACCCTCTAAATAGTTAGACCAGCCTAGGTAGATTTACTAATTATAACAAATAGTCTTTGTGGTTTGATCTCGTGCTTAGCACAATATTACTTGTTGCGATAGAATACACTTGTCCTATTAACTGCTATATATTTTACGAGCATCAGTGGTTAGGTATGACTAAATAGGAAGAACCATTCCTTCGAGAAATCAATAACCATGACTTCATCCTTAAAGATCAATGCCTTTATATAGTTAAACATATTATATCCCATTAAACAAATGATAAAAAAAATAATTCATTTACAAATAGTTTATATTCTAAAACAATTGTCTTATAGGACATAAACCCCAACATTTTCCACTTAGACTAAAGCCAATTATTTCTAAAACTAATCTCAGAAGAATACAAATAACAATCATGAACTCTTTGGGTTAAGGCCTTCGTCAATGGATCTGTATTATTGTCCTTTGTAGGCACTCTTTCTATTCTCACATCTCCTCTACTTATAATCTCTTTGATAAGATGATGTCGCTTCAGATAGTGTTGGGGTGCATTATGAGAATGTGGTTCCTTTGCTTATGCAATGACTCTATTGTTATCATAGTACAAAGTAATGTGATTCACAATGTCAGGCACCACTCCTAGTTCGCTCACGAACTTCTTAGTCCAAATTGCCTCCTTTCCCGCTTCTTCAGCTGCGATGTATTCTGACTCAGTCATAGAGAAGGCAACGCTTCCCTATTTAGAACTCTTCCAACTGACTGTGCCCCCATTCAGAATAAACATTGGGATCTGAAATCATTCTCGTCTGTTAGATTACTAGCATCTAAAAATCCTTCTATTTCCAGTTCTCCACCTCCAAACACGAGGAACATGTCTTTAGTCCTTCTTAAGTAGTTAAGAATGTTCTTGTAAAAAATCCATTGATCATTTCCAGGATTTCCCAAATAGTAACTTTTCATGCTTAATGCAAACGCTACATCTGGCCTGTTGAAGAGCATAGCATACATAATCGAACCAATCGCACTGGAGTAGGGAACTATTGCCATACGTTTCATATCATCTTCCCTTTTGGGACATTGATGATTATTTAACTTGACCCTAAAGCCGTAGCCCAGCCACGAAGCCACACTCCTAGTGGTCTCTAGCGAGGTCAGGTTCACACAGGTTCAGCATAGGTAATTTCGTGGTCAGGTTCTTATCTATCTATAATCCTATCTTTGTCAGGTTTATAGGCATTAAGGCACAATCATATCTAAAACAATTCAAGTTTTGGTTGCTTAGATAATAGAAATTCACACAAATCAATAGATATAAACACAATCCTCGTGGGAATGATACTTTACTTACTATTTATTACTTGATCATGATAAGGTGCACTTGCCTTTAGTTTTGCACGATACACATTTCGTCCATCAAGTTTTTGGCGCCGTTGCCGGGGATTGTTTGTTTTATACTTTTGATTTAGTTGAAGTTCTATTAATTTAAGCTTTTTTTAATATTTTGTTCCTTTTTACTTTTTTTTCTTTTATATGTTTATTTTGCAAGGTGATGGACCAAAATAGTTATCCATGGTGGTTGAATGCTCCAACATTCAACAACCACTTAGAGATGCAAGCTCAAGCCAATGAGGATAAATTTTTGATGTTTATGAAGGATAACTTTCCAGATGTCTCTCTTCGCGATTCGGCATGTATACATTGCGGGGGTTTACATTTTGAAGTGGATTGTCAATATCAAAATTCAAATCTTTATACTAATTCTTGATATATGGATGATCAATATGAGCTGCCTAGAGAAGAAATTTCAAGCACGTTTTCCCCATATTGGGAGAATGGTTATGTGTCATCAAGATTCTCAAACCTTATCACCAAATTTTGAGCATGAGGAGGATCCACAATGGAATGAAATAATCAAAATTGTTGAGCAGATAAATAATAAATCTTCTTCATTCGAGACTTTTACAAAAAATATTGCTATTTCTCAGAGAAATATAATGCAAACTTTAGAAGATATGATTGCAATTATGTCAACTGATGAACCATATTCAGATTTTTCGAGTGAAGCATATAACTCGATTGAACCTCAACATGAAGAAGTCCTAGAGGAATGTTCAGATTGTAATATCCTGATTTTGTAAATATATATTTCCTTTTCTTTTAAGTTAAAAGATATGATGTCCACAATTGTAATTAATTATGTAGTAAATTGAGGTGATTAGAGTTATTTGGATATATCATATGTTTATTATTTTTAAGTAATTACAACCACCTTAAGACTTGGACTTTTGAATTGTTTGCTTTACTTAATTTTTGGATTACTTTACATGGATTTTGAATTATTTTTTCTACTTAATGTTTCGTATTACTTGTACAAGATATATACATATATATTTAAATAGGAAAAATAAGATTTTGTTTTTACCTTGAATTCTACCTTTCTCCTAAATTTAAATTTAAGCTATTATCTTTCTTTTTTTTAAGTAGGCTAACCTTAGCCAACCATTTAAAAGATAAGTACAATTTTATTGTTACATTCTTCTTTGGAAAAAACGAAAAGAAGAAATCGTGGCCTCTCTGCTCTGCTTCGTGGAACGATGCAACAAAAGAAATTTTGGTATATTGACAAGATGATTATTAACTAAGAGTTTAAACTGTTTATCCAAAAATTGACATTTGATTATATGTTTAATTGAAATTTTGGTATATTTACAAGATGATTATTAACTAGCTTTTATTCGGAATTTCAGGTGAGTGGTAATTATAGTACACGGCACTGTTTAATTGAAATATCAGACTTTAAACTGTTTATCCAAAAATTGACATTTGATTATATGTTTCGTTTATAAAAGCGTAGATTTTGAACCTTCTGTTTACTAAATATCCTTAGTATTAGAGCGTATATTCTGGGAACAGGCCCTTTATATTTGATTTGTTTTATTATCAGTTACTCTGAAATTATTAAAATTTGATTTGATATGATCTGTATTTTCTGATACGTGATTGATCGCAGTTATTACTTTTATTTTAGAAATCTGATAAATTGTTCAATCAGTTATGATTTTCTGATTTATATATGTATATTACATGTTTTCAAACTGGTATAAGTGCTCAGTATATCTAAATCTGTTATCTGGTCTCTCACCGATCTTCATAACATTAGGATTTTGCATCTGTCTTTGAGTCAGGTTGTCAGTTGTCAGTTTGTCGTCAGTTGTGTCAGCATTAGAATCATGCATAAGATCGGTGAAGGCAATTATCTGTTATCTGTATCTGTTATTGGTAGCGCTTACTATTTATCTGGCCCTGGTGGTGTGCAGTATCACCACTCTGTTACACTGTACCATGTGTTTTAAAGCTTTTGTCTTATTTCCTGATTATACTAATATTTGATATTTTGAAAGGTTTCAGTGTTATGTTTGACAATTGATTGTCAGCATTTTGAAATTGATTATCTTATATTGCCCATTTAGTTTAACTGATTTTGAAATACTATATTTTGAACTATATTCGTCATGATTTAAAAGTATCAGCTTGCCTGCCTGTTCCCTTTCTGTTGTGTGCTGTAGCTACTACTCACTGAGGTTTTCGCTCGTATAGACGAAAATCTCATACCACGTTGAATCTTTCTTTTTCAGATTAAGGTCCCTGTTCGTGAGGTAACCCTTGGAATGATGTTGAAGGAGATTGCCTAATAAATTAGCTTTATATTATCTTTGGAGAATTTTGATTATTGAGGTTTAGACTTGCACATTTGATTCTTTTAAGGTTTATACATGTAATTGAGACGAGTTTGATATTCTGTTAGTAAATTTTGGAATTTCTATTAGTTCAGAATTAAGGCTAGCATAGATTAAAGTAATTTAATTTATGCGCCGGTCATGGCCTGGGTTGGGTCGTGACAAAGGTGGTATCAGAGACAGGTTATAGACATTTTAGGACTGTAGTTTGGGTGGATAAAGCTATTATTTGGAGGTGTTTTGATAAAAAGTCAGATATTTTAAGACTGTATATGTGATGTGCTAAAGCTATTATGTAGAGGCGTTTTAATCATTGCTTTTGACATTATAATTAAGGCGTGTATTTGTAATTCTTATTAGGCGATTTGGTACATTGAACTAAAGTTTATTTAGATTTTGTGGTTCGTGATGTAGAGGCCCATAAAACATTAGTGATTTGTGAATAACATTAGTTTTGAGTTTGTTAAATTAAATTCTTTTCTTTCTATAAGGTGTTTAGTAAATCAGAGATTCGTGATTTTGGATATTATTTAATCAAAGTAGATTTGGAGTTATGACCAGTCTTTTAAAAGAGTAAGAAAAGAGAATTAATTAGTTTGAGTTGGTGTGACTATGTGATTCTTAATTTGATTGGGTGCGTTGAGTTTTCTTTTCTATTTATGAATTCTTATTATTTTACATGAAAGGAAATAAGTAAATTTTATGTTATTTGTTTTAGACAGGTTATAGATTTTATGGGTATTGTGGGCCAAATTATTCCTTAAATTGTATGGCTAAAGGTTAGAACTGTTGACTTCTTAGGCTGTTAATGTGGATCAAAGCAATTGATAGTTTGATAAAGCAAAGATTGGATTAATATACAGATAATAAGAACATAGTGTGTTTTTCATGAGGAAGTAGATAGTGAAATTGAAACATGTCTTGTTGTTACGATGGTCTTCTTTTAGATTATATTATTTAGGGTTTTATTTATTTATTTATTTAAGAGTCTTTAGTATTTAGGAGTCTTTTATTATTTATTGTTTAGGAAAATTAACGTGTTTTTATTAGGAGTCTTTTGCTATTTAGGAATATTTTTTTGTATTTATCCTTTAGAATCATATTTTGTTAGAATCCTATATGGGAATGATACTTTATATGATCAGGATTTTTTTAAAGGGGACCTTTATTGAATAAAGTGGGGAATAATTTTTGACAGACTAAAACCAATACATGGAGTTAAGCAATCTCTTACAAATCGCTACCGAGTTTTCAAAATAGGTTCTATGAAGAACACGAGCAACAAGGGAAATCAAGGGAATTTTTCGGTGAATAGACCTATGACGAGATCCTATTCGCCGGCACATAACATGTCTGGAGTGTGGTTAAGATTTATGTAGACTATAGATTAGGGTACTATTGAGTTTGATTTTGATGATTTATACCATCGTTCTAGATTATGGATTTGGTGTGATGAAAAAAAAACTATTGTACTAGTGGGGTCATGGTTGATATAGAGATTTGGATAGTTAAGTGAAAGTGTATTTGGAGTTCTTTATGCTTCATATACCAGTGGAGTTGAATGGTTGTATATTCCTAAGTTCTTAGTTTGGATTAAGGTATCTTGTGAATGGTGATGAAGGCTTTGAGTTTTATATATTCCAAGCTTTTCATGTAGATATACTATTATTATTTGGAGTTAGTTTGATATAAGTTGAATATATATTTTACAAGCCTTTTGTGAGAAAAAAAAATGTTGCACGGGAACTCTTCTCCTTTAGTGTTTTTAAGTTTCGTGTCCCTTTATTTTATGTTTGCATTACCTTTTCCTAGCCAACTTTTCTCAAAAACAGTGTTTCATGATATTCTTTTTTGCTCCTATTTGTTTTCCGTTTCCGTTTCCGTGTAACAAAGGAGTAAAGTTATCATTTAGAGTTTTATTGGTTCACAATTTTGATAAAGATGTGGTACATGATATATGATTTTGGATATTTGAATTGAAAGATGCTTGGAGTGTTACTTATATCGGGAATAGGAGGAATTAGAGATTGTATGGTGAGAGAGTCTTAGTAAGGTACATATTATGTTTGAGTTTGTATATGAATTTGGAGTATAGAGTTGGATAATTTTTTTGCTTGATTAACAGTTGACTATAAAAGATATTTATTACTATTTGAGTTACGAATTTTGTTTGATGCATATATATTGGGACTTGTATTTACAAAATTTTCATTACAAAATGAAGACTTTAATAAGATCGAAAATGTTTGTGTTCGATTCGTTTTGAAAATTCTAAATAGTATATGTGTACATCTAATGTTTACTTCAAGGAATAATCATATTGTTAGTTTGCCATATGAGATGTCAGTATATCATATGTTTTTTTTTATATAAAACTGGTTTTACTGTGTTAGACGAGCATTGTTTATGTTATTAATTTTACATATATATAAATTTTTAATGAGTTGTTGATATAGCAGTTCTACAAGTAAAAGTGCTTTTTTTTCCTTTAATAGCACTAATTTCTTAAATTCATGACACAAGGGTTTCTCCCTATCAAAATTTAGGTACTTAAAGATACATATATACCTTTTAAAGAATTGATTTGGTTTAAATATGAAGGAAAAAAAATTGTGATAAAATTAGACCATATTATTTTTATGAGTTAAAAGTTTTTTTTGGTATCAATTCTTTTATGATAATAAATACAGGTCTTGTTTTTATTCTTTATTTTTATTTTTTTTCTTCCTATACTTTTGAAAATTCTTATTGTATTAGAATGATTGGGATAATAAAGACAGTATAGTATTTTAAGAGCAGGTAATGGTTTATATGAATGTGGTCATGATGGAAGTGCAGTTTGGGAGTATATATAATTAAGTTCCGCGGAGGAATGAGTGATGAGAAATAATTTGACGTTGGTTTCAGTGGTTCAAGCTAACAGAGAATACAGTCTGTATTGAACTAGGACTAAGTCTTGGACTAGCAGTCTTCATGGATCTTGATTTCCTAGTTAATCTAAGATTAGATTATAAGAGTTAGATAAGGATTTGTTTTCTTGAAATAATCAAACAATTGATATATATATATATATAGGGAGCCGTTAATATTCAGAAATAGTTGTAAATATTTTCGATATATTATTCTTCTATTACACACATAAACTTTGAATTTATACAATAATTTGAGTGTGGATAGTAAGTTTTATTTTTATTATTTTTATTTTATTCATTTTTTTGATTTGTTTTATCATAGCTTATAGTTATGATGATAAAATCGATTTTTTTTTTTTGAGGTTAGAAGGATTTGAATAATATTATAAATTTTCTAGGCCCTTATTTTGTGTAATGTTATTATCTCGAGTTTATAAAAGCTTTGGTTACCATAATTTAGATATATTATATATGTTGGGCTATTTGATTTGCAAAAATTGAATTCAAGTTTATTTGGAATTATTACTATTTCATAGGTATTATTGAGAACTTATAGTTATAGATTTTCTAAGCTTTGATATTGGTATAGCTATTATTGGGAGTTAATTTGATGAGTTCTTCCTTATGCAGTTTCCACATCTGTTAGTCTGGGTAAACTTATTAATTGGGATCATGGTTTGTGTTTATCAATTTGGATAATCAATTATGGTTCATATGTGGTTCAACTTAATGCTTTAGAAAATTATAAGAGAACGACTTTGAGGTTGGCGTGGATATTTGAGAGATTATATATTTGAAGTGTTAATTGTAATGCTTTTGATATTAAAGAGAATGATGGGAGTGTTATGACGTTCTAAACATTTTGATAAGTTGATATAGTAGAGTATTATAAGAAGAAATAGACTTATTTTGAGTCTAGCATGCAAACCCTTGGAATTACATCTGGCTGTTTGTATAAGAATGTGCAAAAGTTTGAGGGAGAATTCTGTATTTGTATGAATTCATTATTATTATCATTGATACCCATTTGTGGTTTACATGATATATATTCACCTCACCATCATTTGGTATTTGTTCATCTTTTGTTGTATTATACTGGTTGGGATGATTAAAATGACATAGTGTCTTAGAATTAGATAACGAGGTTAGTTTTTATGATATTAAGGGACAGATAATCTATAGGAGTGGTTCAGTGGTAATTAACATTATTCTAGTTTTTTTTTGTTCTTTGGTAGATGTATTTATATTTGAAATTTCGTGGACGAAATTTTTATAAGAGGGAGAAAATGTAATATCCTGATTTTGTAAATATATATTTCCTTTTCTTTTAAGTTAAAAGATATGATGTCCACAATTGTAATTAATTATGTAGTAAATTGAGGTGATTAGAGTTATTTGGATATATCATATGTTTATTATTTTTAATTAATTACAACCACCTTAAGACTTGGACTTTTGAATTGTTTGCTTTACTTAATTTTTGGATTACTTTACATGGATTTTGAATTATTTTTTCTACTTAATGTTTCGTATTACTTTTACAAGATATATACATATATATTTAAATAGGAAAAATAAGATTTTGTTTTTACCTTGAATTCTACCTTTCTCCTAAATTTAAATTTAAGCTATTATCTTTCTTTCTTTTAAGTAGGCTAACCTTAGCCAACCATTTAAAAGATAAGTACAATTTTATTGTTACATTCTTCTTTGGAAAAAACGAAAAGAAGAAATCGTGGCCTCTCTGCTCTGCTTCGTGGAACGATGCAACAAAAGAAATTTTGGTATATTGACAAGATGATTATTAACTAAGAGTTTAAACTGTTTATCCAAAAATTGACATTTGATTATATGTTTAATTGAAATTTTGGTATATTTACAAGATGATTATTAACTAGCTTTTATTCGGAATTTCAGGTGAGTGGTAATTATAGTACACGGCACTGTTTAATTGAAATATCAGACTTTAAACTGTTTATCCAAAAATTGACATTTGATTATATGTTTCGTTTATAAAAGCGTAGATTTTGAACCTTCTGTTTACTAAATATCCTTAGTATTAGAGCGTATATTCTGGGAACAGGCCCTTTATATTTGATTTGTTTTATTATCAGTTACTCTGAAATTATTAAAATTTGATTTGATATGATCTGTATTTTCTGATACGTGATTGATCGCAGTTATTACTTTTATTTTAGAAATCTGATAAATTGTTCAATCAGTTATGATTTTCTGATTTATATATGTATATTACATGTTTTCAAACTGGTATAAGTGCTCAGTATATCTAAATCTGTTATCTGGTCTCTCACCGATCTTCATAACATTAGGATTTTGCATCTGTCTTTGAGTCAGGTTGTCAGTTGTCAGTTTGTCGTCAGTTGTGTCAGCATTAGAATCATGCATAAGATCGGTGAAGGCAATTATCTGTTATCTGTATCTGTTATTGGTAGCGCTTACTATTTATCTGGCCCTGGTGGTGTGCAGTATCACCACTCTGTTACACTGTACCATGTGTTTTAAAGCTTTTGTCTTATTTCCTGATTATACTAATATTTGATATTTTGAAAGGTTTCAGTGTTATGTTTGACAATTGATTGTCAGCATTTTGAAATTGATTATCTTATATTGCCCATTTAGTTTAACTGATTTTGAAATACTATATTTTGAACTATATTCGTCATGATTTAAAAGTATCAGCTTGCCTGCCTGTTCCCTTTCTGTTGTGTGCTGTAGCTACTACTCACTGAGGTTTTCGCTCGTATAGACGAAAATCTCATACCACGTTGAATCTTTCTTTTTCAGATTAAGGTCCCTGTTCGTGAGGTAACCCTTGGAATGATGTTGAAGGAGATTGCCTAATAAATTAGCTTTATATTATCTTTGGAGAATTTTGATTATTGAGGTTTAGACTTGCACATTTGATTCTTTTAAGGTTTATACATGTAATTGAGACGAGTTTGATATTCTGTTAGTAAATTTTGGAATTTCTATTAGTTCAGAATTAAGGCTAGCATAGATTAAAGTAATTTAATTTATGCGCCGGTCATGGCCTGGGTTGGGTCGTGACAAAGGTGGTATCAGAGACAGGTTATAGACATTTTAGGACTGTAGTTTGGGTGGATAAAGCTATTATTTGGAGGTGTTTTGATAAAAAGTCAGATATTTTAAGACTGTATATGTGATGTGCTAAAGCTATTATGTAGAGGCGTTTTAATCATTGCTTTTGACATTATAATTAAGGCGTGTATTTGTAATTCTTATTAGGCGATTTGGTACATTGAACTAAAGTTTATTTAGATTTTGTGGTTCGTGATGTAGAGGCCCATAAAACATTAGTGATTTGTGAATAACATTAGTTTTGAGTTTGTTAAATTAAATTCTTTTCTTTCTATAAGGTGTTTAGTAAATCAGAGATTCGTGATTTTGGATATTATTTAATCAAAGTAGATTTGGAGTTATGACCAGTCTTTTAAAAGAGTAAGAAAAGAGAATTAATTAGTTTGAGTTGGTGTGACTATGTGATTCTTAATTTGATTGGGTGCGTTGAGTTTTCTTTTCTATTTATGAATTCTTATTATTTTACATGAAAGGAAATAAGTAAATTTTATGTTATTTGTTTTAGACAGGTTATAGATTTTATGGGTATTGTGGGCCAAATTATTCCTTAAATTGTATGGCTAAAGGTTAGAACTGTTGACTTCTTAGGCTGTTAATGTGGATCAAAGCAATTGATAGTTTGATAAAGCAAAGATTGGATTAATATACAGATAATAAGAACATAGTGTGTTTTTCATGAGGAAGTAGATAGTGAAATTGAAACATGTCTTGTTGTTACGATGGTCTTCTTTTAGATTATATTATTTAGGGTTTTATTTATTTATTTATTTAAGAGTCTTTAGTATTTAGGAGTCTTTTATTATTTATTGTTTAGGAAAATTAACGTGTTTTTATTAGGAGTCTTTTGCTATTTAGGAATATTTTTTTGTATTTATCCTTTAGAATCATATTTTGTTAGAATCCTATATGGGAATGATACTTTATATGATCAGGATTTTTTTAAAGGGGACCTTTATTGAATAAAGTGGGGAATAATTTTTGACAGACTAAAAACCAATACATGGAGTTAAGCAATCTCTTACAAATCGCTACCGAGTTTTCAAAATAGGTTCTATGAAGAACACGAGCAACAAGGGAAATCAAGGGAATTTTTTGGTGAATAGACCTATGACGAGATCCTATTCGCCGGCACATAACATGTCTGGAGTGTGGTTAAGATTTATGTAGACTATAGATTAGGGTACTATTGAGTTTGATTTTGATGATTTATACCATCGTTCTAGATTATGGATTTGGTGTGATGAAAAAAAAACTATTGTACTAGTGGGGTCATGGTTGATATAGAGATTTGGATAGTTAAGTGAAAGTGTATTTGGAGTTCTTTATGCTTCATATACCAGTGGAGTTGAATGGTTGTATATTCCTAAGTTCTTAGTTTGGATTAAGGTATCTTGTGAATGGTGATGAAGGCTTTGAGTTTTATATATTCCAAGCTTTTCATGTAGATATACTATTATTATTTGGAGTTAGTTTGATATAAGTTGAATATATATTTTACAAGCCTTTTGTGAGAAAAAAAAATGTTGCACGGGAACTCTTCTCCTTTAGTGTTTTTAAGTTTCGTGTCCCTTTATTTTATGTTTGCATTACCTTTTCCTAGCCAACTTTTCTCAAAAACAGTGTTTCATGATATTCTTTTTTGCTCCTATTTGTTTTCCGTTTCCGTTTCCGTGTAACAAAGGAGTAAAGTTATCATTTAGAGTTTCATTGGTTCACAATTTTGATAAAGATGTGGTACATGATATATGATTTTGGATATTTGAATTGAAAGATGCTTGGAGTGTTACTTATATCGGGAATAGAAGGAATTAGAGATTGTATGGTGAGAGAGTCTTAGTAAGGTACATATTATGTTTGAGTTTGTACATGAATTTGGAGTATAGAGTTGGATAATTTTTTTGCTTGATTAACAGTTGACTATAAAAGATATTTATTACTATTTGAGTTACGAATTTTGTTTGATGCATATATATTGGGACTTGTATTTACAAAATTTTCATTACAAAATAAAGACTTTAATAAGATCGAAAATGTTTGTGTTCGATTCGTTTTGAAAATTCTAAATAGTATATGTGTACATCTAATGTTTACTTCAAGGAATAATCATATTGTTAGTTTGCCATATGATATGTCAGTATATCATATGTTTTTTTTTATATAAAACTGGTTTTACTGTGTTAGACGAGCATTGTTTATGTTATTAATTTTACATATATATAAATTTTTAATGAGTTGTTGATATAGCAGTTCTACAAGTAAAAGTGCTTTTTTTTTTCCTTTAATAGCACTAATTTCTTAAATTCATGACACAAGGGTTTCTCCCTATCAAAATTTAGGTACTTAAAGATACATATATACCTTTTAAAGAATTGATTTGGTTCAAATATGAAGAAAAAAAAAATTGTGATAAAATTAGACCATATTATTTTTATGAGTTAAAAGTTTTTTTTGTATCAATTCTTTTATGATAATAAATACAGGTCTTGTTTTTATTCTTTATTTTTATTTTTTTTCTTCCTATACTTTTGAAAATTCTTATTGTATTAGAATGATTGGGATAATAAAGACAGTATAGTATTTTAAGAGCAGGTAATGGTTTATATGAATGTGGTCATGATGGAAGTGTAATGAAGTTTGGGAGTATATATAATTAAGTTCAGCGGAGGAATGAGTGATGAGAAATAATTTGACGTTGGTTTCAGTGGTTCAAGCTAACAGAGAATACAGTCTGTATTGAACTAGGACTAAGTCTTGGACTAGCAGTCTTCATGGATCTTGATTTCCTAGTTAATCTAAGATTAGATTATAAGAGTTAGATAAGGATTTGTTTTCTTGAAATAATCAAACAATTGATATATATATATATATATATATATATATATATATATATATATATATATATATATATATATATATATATATATATAGGGAGCCGTTAATATTCAGAAATAGTTGTAAATATTTTCGATATATTATTCTTCTATTACACACATAAACTTTGAATTTATACAATAATTTGAGTGTGGATAGTAAGTTTTATTTTTATTATTTTTATTTTATTCATTTTTTTGGATTTGTTTTATCATAGCTTATAGTTATGATGATAAAATCGATTTTTTTTTGAGGTTAGAAGGATTTGAATAATATTATAAATTTTCTAGGCCCTTATTTTGTGTAATGTTATTATCTCGAGTTTATAAAAGCTTTGGTTACCATAATTTAGATATATTATATATGTTGGGCTATTTGATTTGCAAAAATTGAATTCAAGTTTATTTGGAATTATTACTATTTCATAGGTATTATTGAGAACTTATAGTTATAGATTTTCTAAGCTTTGATATTGGTATAGCTATTATTGGGAGTTAATTTGATGAGTTCTTCCTTATGCAGTTTCCACATCTGTTAGTCTGGGTAAACTTATTAATTGGGATCATGGTTTGTGTTTATCAATTTGGATAATCAATTATGGTTCATATGTGGTTCAACTTAATGCTTTAGAAAATTATAAGAGAACGACTTTGAGGTTGGCGTGGATATTTGAGAGATTATATATTTGAAGTGTTAATTGTAATGCTTTTGATATTAAAGAGAATGATGGGAGTGTTATGACGTTCTAAACATTTTGATAAGTTGATATAGTAGAGTATTATAAGAAGAAATAGACTTATTTTGAGTCTAGCATGCAAACCCTTGGAATTACATCTGGCTGTTTGTATAAGAATGTGCAAAAGTTTGAGGGAGAATTCTGTATTTGTATGAATTCATTATTATTATTATTGATACCCATTTGTGGTTTACATGATATATATTCACCTCACCATCATTTGGTATTTGTTCATCTTTTGTTGTATTATACTGGTTGGGATGATTAAAATGACATAGTGTCTTAGAATTAGATAACGAGGTTAGTTTTTATGATATTAAGGGACAGATAATCTATAGGAGTGGTTCAGTGGTAATTAACATTATTCTAGTTTTTTTTTGTTCTTTGGTAGATGTATTTATATTTGAAATTTCATGGACGAAATTTTTATAAGAGGGAGAAAATGTAATCTCCTGATTTTGTAAATATATATTTCCTTTTCTTTTAAGTTAAAATATATGATGTCCACAATTGTAATTAATTATGTAGTAAATTGAGGTGATTAGAGTTATTTGGATATATCATATGTTTATTATTTTTAATTAATTACAACCACCTTAAGACTTGGACTTTTGAATTGTTTGCTTTACTTAATATTTGGATTACTTTACATGGATTTTGAATTATTTTTTCTACTTAATGTTTCGTATTACTTTTACAAGATATATACGTATATATTTAAATAGGAAAAATAAGATTTTGTTTTTACCTTGAATTCTACCTTTCTCCTAAATTTAAATTTAAGCTATTATCTTTCTTTCTTTTAAGTAGGCTAACATTAGCCAACCATTTAAAAGATAAGTACAATTTTATTGTTACATTCTTCTTTGGAAAAAACGAAAAGAAGAAATCGTGGCCTCTCTGCTCTGCTTCATGGAACGATGCAACAAAAGAAATTTTGGTATATTGACAAGATGATTATTAACTAAGAGTTCAACCTAGCTTTTATTCGGAATTTCAGGTGAGTGGTAATTATAGTACACGGCACTGTTTAATTGAAATATCAGACTTTAAACTGTTTATCCAAAAATTGACATTTGATTATATGTTTCGTTTATAAAAGCGTAGATTTTGAACCTTCTGTTTACTAAATATCCTTAGTATTAGAGCGTATATTCTGGGAACAGGCCCTTTATATTTGATTTGTTTTATTATCAGTTACTCTGAAATTATTAAAATTTGATTTGATATGATCTGTATTTTCTGATACGCGATTGATCGCAGTTATTACTTTTATTTTAGAAATCTGATAAATTGTTCAATCAGTTATGATTTTCTGATTTATATATGTACATTACATGTTTTCAAACTGGTATAAGTGCTCAGTATATCTAAATTTGTTATCTGGTCTCTCACCGATCTTCATAACATTAGGATTTTGCATCTGTCTTTGAGTTAGGTTGTCAGTTGTCAGTTTGTCGTCAGTTGTGTCAGCATTAGAATCATGCATAAGATCGGTGAAGGCAATTATCTGTTATCTGTATCTGTTATTGGTAGCGCTTACTATTTATCTGGCCCTGGTGGTGTGCAGTATCACCACTCTGTTACACTGTACCATGTGTTTTAAAGCTTTTGTCTTATGTCCTGATTATACTAATATTTGATATTTTGAAAGGTTTTCAGTGTTATGTTTGACAATTGATTGTCAGCATTTTGAAATTGATTATCTTATATTGCCCATTTAGTTTAACTGATTTTGAAATACTATATTTTGAACTATATTCGTCATGATTTAAAAGTATCAGCTTGCCTGCCTGTTCCCTTTCTGTTGTGTGCTGTAGCTACTACTCACTGAGGTTTTCGCTCGTATAGACGAAAATCTCATACCACGTTGAATCTTTCTTTTTCAGATTAAGGTACCTGTTCGTGAGGTAACCCTTGGAATGATGTTGAAGGAGATTGCCTAATAAATTAGCTTTATATTATCTTTGGAGAATTTTGATTATTGAGGTTTAGACTTGCACATTTGATTCTTTTAAGGTTTATACATGTAATTGAGACGAGTTTGATATTCTGTTAGTAAATTTTGAAATTTCTATTAGTTCAGAATTAAGGCTAGCATAGATTAAAGTAATTTAATTTATGCGCCGGTCATGGCCTGGGTTGGGTCGTGACACAGATATAGGTTTGGTGATAAGTTGTGAAGATAAATCAATAGAAGAAAAAGAGCTGGAAATTTCAAATAAAGTGGAAAGTTTCATCACCCAAATAGATGAGACCACCACACCTGAACTTGTGGTCTAGAAATTCATGACTAAAGAGTTTGAAAGAACCCTGACTAAAGAATTTTACGTTTTATATGACTTACCAAAAGAGTCAAAAAGGGAAGAATTGAAACTCTTTCATAAACTTTATATATATTTGCCATGGATTTTAGTTAATTGGTTTGAATCTTATAATCCAATTTGCATTCATAGAATATTTATTATAGAATTTGGATTCCTCATAATGCTCCATTCATTTACATAAAAGGGAGGTTTGTAGTCAAACTAAACGACTATAATCTTAGCGCTTCCAGGAGGCAACTCGAGTTTTTTTTTGAATTTCTCTTTTATTTACAATATTTCTTTAAGTAAGTTTTATTTATTTGTTTAGTTTTATTTATTTGTTTATTTATTTTGCAGGTAAAAAAAAGAAAAAAACAAACAAATTGGCCCAATAGTAGAATTGAACTATCCCATCTCCTCTACCACCTTCGGTTTAAGGGAGTTTTTCTTAAACTCCTTTTTACTTTTCCACTTTACTTTTTATCGCATTTTTTGGAGTAAATGCTTGCTCTAAAGTGCGAGGAAGGGTAAAAGGGATTTTATCTATCTTAGTTTAAGTTTTTATTATTTATTGTTTATGTTTGTGTTTATTGTTTTTTAGGATAATTTCATTTAGTTGCATGCTTCCTTACATGTTAAAATCATTGTCTTTGCTTTTCAAGAATTTGAGATGGACTTAGGAAGAAAACTCGTAAACAGTCTTAATAGGATGAAACTTCACTATGGCAGTCATAAATTTTGAAATTACATTTTTTTTATAGAATTACGAAACTGAGGAACTTTGGATTAGAATGGGAGTTCCAGAGACTACACTTGTGGACTGAAAATAAGCATTAAACTTGTCATTTCGTCCATCAAGAACCTTGACCTTCCAAGGTCATTGTGCAATTAGTGGATAGAGCTAATCGATATCCTATGGGCATAATCAATGATGTTTTGGTTAAAGTAGGTAAATTTATTTTGCCAATTGATTTGTTATAATGGACATTGCTAAAGATCTATAGGTACCCATCATTTTGGGAAGGCCTTTCTTAGCCACGGGGAGAGCCTTAATTGACATGCACAATGGGCAATTGATTCTAAAAATTAACAATTAGGAAGTTATTTTAAAATGCATGAGGCTGTTCGTTATGCTAATGCTAATGATGATGCTTGTTATTTTTTAGATGCCGTAGACGAACAACCTGTTTTGCAGATGCAAGAGGAAGGTCAAAATTCGGAGCAATTAGAACAACTGTTTGGAGCAGACCAAGAAGAGGAAATAGAGAACAAAGAATAGGAAGGTGAACCAAGCAAATAAGTGGAAGTCCCCTAAAAGAAGCCACCTTCAAGACCCAAAAAGGATTCATGATGTCCTGAACTAAAACCATTCCCTTCTCACTTGGAGTACACGCATTCTTAGATCCACCAATAGCTGACCAGTCATTATCTGAACTATATTGACTCAAGAACAGAAGGACTAATTACTACATAGCTTGAGGAAGAATAAAGAAGCCTTGACTTGCAAGATAAAGGACATCAAGGGAATCAATCCTACAATATGCATGCACAAGATCTTAATGGAAGAAAATCACAAGCCATCGGTTCAACGTAGAGGAGACTCAACCCCCACATGAAGTAGGTGGTCAAGGCAAAAGTGATAAACCTAATTGATGCATGAATAATTTATTGCATCTCAGATAGCATCTGGACCAGCCCCGTGTAGGTTGTTCCAAAGAAAGGAGGCACCATAGTGATCCTAAACAAGAAAAACAAACTAGTACCAACTAGAACTATCACAGGCTGGAGAATGTGCATTGATTATAGAAAACTAAATGAGGCCACAAGGAAAGATCACTTCCCGCTGTCGTTTATTGATCAAATGCTGGAGCGACTATCTGGTTACTAGTTATACTGCTTCCTTGATGGCTATTCATGGTACAACCAGATACGATTTGCACAAGGATCAAGAAAAGACCATGTTCACGTGTCCTTACAGCACATTTGCATACAAAAGGATGCCATTTGGATTATGTAATGCTCCAGCAATGTTTCAAAGATATATGATGGCGTATGGAACAAGTTGTTCAGCGAGAATGTTTCTCTTAAAATCCCTGGGATTGTAGAGGACATTTCTCGCTTTTCGGTGATGCCAAAGGATGCAGAGCATTTCAAACAGCTAAGTGTCCTTTTTGCCTGTCAGTTCTCAAACAGAAAGCTGCAGTGAGTATTTTTTAACTTTTCTTTCCTTTCAGTTTTGACTGCTACCACCATTTTAGTGGAACAATACCGATTGACGACTAGAAGATTCAACGAACAACATGGAGAATTGCAAAAACAAATTTTGCTGAACACTCAACAAGCCACTAGATTAGCTTCTCTGAAAAAAGAACTAGCCGGAGCACGAGAAGAAGTTGAAAAGGAAAAAGACGAAAGGATTGTTGCGCAAAAGAGGGAAAAGCTTTCTCTGCAGAAAGTCAGTGAAGTAGATGACCTGAACAAAGTCATAGGAGAAAGAGATGAGACTATCTGAAAGCAGCTTCACACTCTTCAAACCCTTCAAGCAAACTACAATCAGCTGCAAGTTCGGGATACTGCCAACCAAGATAACCTCACCCAATTTTCCATCGATTTGAACCTTCTCCATGAGAAGTGTGGTAGCCTTGAGACATTATTAGCTAAAGCTCATGACGAAGCGGATGCAGAGAAAGGTCGAACTGAACTCCTGAAGAAAGGCATAAAGCTTGCTCAAGAATCCAACGCTGCCCTTCGTGCCAAAATCGAAGCCTTTTAAGAGAATCAACTTTTAAATACTGCTCTTTTTACTCGTACTATCTCTGATCTTAATGAAAAGATGCAAAGAGTAATCTTTCAAGCGAAGGATTTAGGACTTAGCCATTCCTTAAAATTCAGGGTTCGGTTCCTTCATCTTCTTCGGGAAAAACATCCTGAAGCGGACTTTGATTTTTGGGTAAGGGTATTTCCCCCCGAAGATAACAAGGATGTTCCTGAAGCTCCTCTTCCAAGGGAATTCCGAAATCCCTTTTGATCTTGTAATACATACTTTGAAGTTTATATAAAACTCTCTTTGTGTTTGCTTATTTTGTTGGATGCTTGATATTGTTAATTTTATGATCTTTAATTAGAATGTATATTTGCTTAATGTTTGTGGCTAGAACCCTTGTAGCATGCATAGGATTAGCTTTAATTTAATAAATAAGAAATTCTGATCATAGATATTGAAATCAATAGAAAAGCATACGATATTGTATTGCATTCGACTACTTGAAAAAGTAGGATTTTACAATGTTGATTGAGTTACAAGATGAAAAGATTAACAAAGCATAAATCAAACTATCTGTGTGATAGATTTACTGATAAAACTTTCTTAATGTGACCGCATTCCATGTTCTGGGAATAGACCTTCCATTTAACTCCCGAAGTCTATAAGTGTGAGTGCCAACACATTCTTCTATCTGGAATGGGCCTTCTCAATTTCTTCCAAGCTTACCATTATCCTGCCTGGATTGTGAAGCTTCGACATTTCTCATGACTATATCTCCCTGAAAGAATTTCATAGGCCGAACTCGTTTATCATGAGTTGCCTTAATTTTCTACTTTTAAGTTGTTGTTTTAATAGCTGCTTACTCCCTTCGTTCTTCCAAGTAATCAAGCTTCTGTCTCATTCGCTCTTCATTATTTTCTAGTGATGATAAGTTGCTTTTGGACTTAAACTTCCAATCTCAACCGGAATGAAGGCTTCGGCTCCATATGTTAAAGAGAAAGGTGTTTCTCCTGTAGTTGCCCTTGGAGTCATTCTGTATGCCCATAGGACATGTTGCAATTCATCCACCCATGAACCTTTTGCCTTGCCCAGTCTTTTTTTCAACCATTGGATAATAATTCGATTTGTTACCTCAGTTATTCATTGCTTTGTGGATAAGCTACTGAAGTGAACCGAAGCTTGATATGTAGGGAATCGTAGAAACTCCTAAATGCCTTACAATTAAATTGTTTCCCAATGTCCGTTATAATGGTATGAGGTACTCCGAACCTGCAAAAAATCATCTTTTCCACAAAGGTTATTATATGAGCCGAAGTAACAGAAGCGACTGCTTCGGCTTCCACCCATTTAGTAAAATGGCCCACAACGACAATTAAGAACTTCTTCTGGACTCTAGCCATTGGGAAAGATCCCACGATGTGAATTCCCCATGTTGCAAAGGGCTAGGTCGGCTGAATCACCCTCTAAGATCGCACAACCCTTATCAGCACTACTCCACAAGGATGATGAGTTCGAATTCACAGCAACATTCAAGCAAGCCTTTGCACAATTGAAAGAGAAACTCATAACTTCTTTGATTCTGATCTCACCTAATTCTTCCCTTTGAACTATGTGCGATGCTAGTGATTATTGTGTGGGTGTTGTGCTTGGATAGAGAATAGACAAGCATTTTCATCTTATATTCAACGCTAACAAAACACTAACAGATGCACAACTCAACTATACCACCACTAAAAAGGAGTTGTTAGCTGTAGTCTATGCCTTTGATAAATTCGAGTCTTATTTAGTTCTATCCATACAGATCACTCGGTGCTGAAGTACTTAATGACTAAGAAAGACGTAAAACCAGGAATTATTAGGTGGTTGCTTCTATTACAAGAATTTGACATCGAAAGAAAAGACAGTAAGGGGGTAGAGAACTTAATGGATTATCATCTTTCACATCCGGAAGGCACAACCCAAACGACACAGCCTGAAATAATCAAACATTTTCCAGATGAAAAACTCTATACAGTTAAGGTAATCTCTTCACTATGGTTTGATGATTACGCTAACAATTTGGTTTATGGTGAAATTCAAGCTAGCTTCAACTATCAAGTTAGGAAAAAGTTATTATCGGATGTAAAGAGCTTTGTGTGGCATGATCCATTCCTCTACAAGTTGTGCGTGGATCAAATTTTAAAGAGATGCATCAATGATGAAGACATCTAGTCGATCCTTGAACATTGTCACTCCTAAGAGGAAAAAGGACATTTTGGAGTTGCCCGCACAATAATAAAGGTGCTTCAATCGGGCTTTTACTAGCCAATGATACTCTAGGACACACATAGGTTTGTGAAGGCATGTCTCCCATACCAATGTACAGGTAACATCTCCAAGAAGAATGAAATACCCTAGCACATGAACTTAATTTGTGAAATCTTTGATGTGTGGAGCATCGATTTCATGGGACTCTTCCCAACATCTTATGGTAATAAATATATACTTGTGATGATTGACTATGTTTCAAAGTGGGTGGAGGCAAATGCCACAACAACCAACGATGCAAGAATTGTAGTCAAACATCTCAAGCAATTGTTTACAAGATTCGAAGTTCCACGTGATATAATCAGTGATAATGGAACACATTTTTGTGATGCATAGTTTGAAAAATGCTTGACCAAATTCGGGGTTATGCACAAGCTTGTAAACCCTTATCATCCACAAACTAATGGCCAAGTGGAAGTGTCCAATAGGGAACTCAAACAAATTCTTGAAAAGACAGTGGGCAACTCTAGAAAAGATTGGGCAAACAAATTAGAGAATGCACTATGGGCTTACCACCGACAGCCTATAAGACTCCTATAGGGATGTTACCATTTAGGCTAGTGTTCGATAAGCCATGCGATCTCCTTGTAGAGTTGGAGCATAGGGCATTCTGCACTATCCAATTTCCAAACTTTGACCCAACCCTTAGCTGGAAAGCACATGAAAGAACAGATGTGCGAATTGGATGAATTCAGGTTGTGCACCTATGAAAATTCACGATTATATAAAGAGCGCACAAAGCTTCTCCATGATTAACACATTCAAAGAAAGACCTTCCACATAGGGTAGAAAGTGCTTTTGTATGACTCTCACCTGAGGTTATTTCCAGGCAAGTTAAAAACAAGGTGGCCCAACCCTTTTGAAGTAATACAAACATTTAATCATGGGGTTGTGCTATTTTCAGATCCTGAAAAGGGACAGTACAAAGTAAACGACCAACATTTAAAGATTTACACAAGCCCCATCATTCTAGGAACGATGGATTACTTCCAATTAGTTGAGCCAAATTAAGCCCAATGTGCTACATTGTCTCATGGACTTAAGCAAGCATCTAGGAGCTGGAATAAGCGTTTTGATGAAACCACAAAATAATTTGGTTTCGAGTAAAGCTTTGAAGAAGCTTGTGTATACAAGAAGGCTAGTGGGAGCTCAATCATTTTCTTAGTATTATATGTCGATGGGATTCTACTAATGGGAAACAATGTAGCTATACTGCTATTAGTGGAAGTTTGGTTATCTAGTAAATTCTCCATGAAAGACTTGGGAGAAGCAATTTATATCTTAGGGATTAAGATCTATAGAGATAGATCGAGAAGTCTGATTGGTCTCACCCAGTCTACATACATTCACAATGTGCTAAAGCGGGTTGACATGCATGAAATGAAAAGGGGTAACTTGCCCATGCTACATAGGGTCAAGTTAAATAATCATCAATGTCCCAAAAGGGAAGATGATATGAAACTCATGGCAATAGTTCCCTACTCTAGTGCGATTGGTTTGATTATGTATGTTATGCTCTTCAACATGCCAGATGTAGCGTTTGCATTAAGCATGAAAAGTTACTATTTGGGAAATCCTGGAAATGATCAATGGATTTCTGACAAGAACATTCTTAACTACTTAAGCAGGACTAAAGACATGTTCCTTGTGTTTGGAGGTGGAGAACTGGAAATAGAAGGATTTTCAGATGCTAGTAATCTAACAGACGAGAATGATTTCAGATCCCAAACAGGATACCTGTTTATTCTGAATGGGGGCACAGTCAGTTGGAAGAGTTCTAAATAGGGAAGCGTTTCCTTCTCTATGACCGAGTCAGAATACATCGCAGCTGAAGAAGTGGGAAAGGAGGTAATTTGGACTAAGAAGTTTGTGAGCGAACTAGGAGTGGTGCCTAACATTGTGAATCACATTACTTTGTACTATGATATCAATAGAGCCATTGCACAAGCAAAGGAACCACATTCTCATAATGCACCCTTACACTATCTGAAGCGACATCATCTTATCAAAGAGATTATAAGTAGAGGAGATGTGAGAATAGAAAGAGTGCCTACAAAGGAAAATAATACAGATCCATTGACGAAGGCCTTAACCCAAAGAGTTCATGATTGTTATTTGTATTCTTCTGAGATTAGTTTTGGAAACAATTGGCTTTAGTCTAAGTGGAAAATGATGGGGTTTATGTCCTATAGACAATTGTTTTAGAATATAAACTATTTGTAAATGAATTGTTTTTTTTTTATCATTTGTTTAATGGGATATAGTATGTTTAACTATATAAAGGCATTGATCTTTAAGGATGAAGTCATGGTTATTGATTTATCGAAGGAATGGTTCTTCCTATTTAGTCATACCTAACCACTGATGCTCGTAAAATATATAGCAGTTAATAGGACAAGTGTATCCTATCACAACAAGTAATATTGTGCTAAGCACGAGATCGAACCACAAAGACTATTTGTTATAATTAGTAAATCTACCTAGGCTGGTCTAACTATTTAGAGGGTTAAATAGAGATTTGGGTTTTCAATAATTAACTAAATGAATTAAAGGCGATAACATAACAAAATAAAGCGAACAATTAACAGGGCAGAAGGTGAATTAACGGATGACACAATATAGGATGAGTAATCCTTTAATTAAATCCCATGTATGGGTTCAGGGAGTTCGGATTTATGTTTTACCAGTGATTGACGGTAATTACCCTAATAAGAAAGAAAAATATGTACAAGATTTATCTAACTTATTCACATGCATTCGCGTGACGGCTTGATTAGGCATATACCCTAGGTCATGCAAAGCATTAGGTTCTTTGGCAACTAAGGCTAAAGCCGTAGCCCAGCCACGAAGCCGCACTCCTAGTGGTCTCTAGCGAGGTCAGGTTCACACAGGTTCAGCATAGATAATTCCGTGGTCAGGTTCTTATCTATCTATAATCCTATCTTTGTCAGGTTTATAGGCATTAGGCACAATCATATATACAAAGCAGGCTAGTTGATCGTCATCAAGTCTCATTCTAGCAATAATCCTATTCCTGACAATTTCAAGGCATTAAGCATGCATAAACTAATCAATCAAAGGCCCTAGATCCCTAATCATATATATTCATTCAATCAATTTCATCCCCATCCCAAATTGGATGGGGATCAGTTCATAGACAAACTAATCATAGCAATAGGACAATAGGAATAATGGAAAACATCTTCAATTGAATATAAAGGTAAAAGATAAAAGGGAAAGAGAGAAATCTAGAACCCGTTTGTCGATTCCGATTTATAAAATAGAAGATCAGCTTCTCCCATCAATTGTTCTTCAATAAATGAAAAGCAAAAAATAAATCTAATCTAGAAAGCAGGAAAATAAAACTAAACTAAAAGCTAAAACTAATTGTCTACATTGTGAAAGAGGAGGGATGAATTCCCCATTCAAAGATTAGGATTAACTCCCTATTTATAGAGTTAGGGAGAAAACCCTAATGCATCAAGGGTGAAACAGACATTTACATAATGTTTTAATGGGCTTCAGGGCCTAAATCCGCGATTTCAGCAAGGGGGAAGGCGCTGGTGCGCCTTTCCCCGCCCCGTCTCATCGAGACAAGGAGTGTCTCGACGAGACGAGGGCATGTCTCGACGAGACGGGTAATGTCTCGACGAGACAGGTCCTAATTAGGGCGATTTTGCTCTGGCTTTTATCTGTTTAGGTCCCTAGCTTCTGAAAAGTGCTCTAATGGTCCCTGATGAATCCTAAAAGTGCTCTGACGGTTCTTGAATAGTCCGAAAATGCTCCAATGGGCTTGGGTCTGGTTCGGAAATGCTCGAATAGTCCCTGAAAATCCCTGAAAACACTGATAATGCCATAAATAATGGAAAATACTAATTTTAACTAAAAACTATCAAATTAATACAGAAACTTAACTAAAAGCTAATTAAAACAAAATAATTAATCCAAAAAACTCTATAAAATAGGGAGCTATCAACCACATGTGCCCCACCCGAAGAAACGACTGAGCAAATTCGAATCTTGCATAAGTCGGGCAGATATTCTGTGGTAGAAGGAGTTTTGTACCGGAGATCTTTTGATAGACCATGGCTAAAATGTGTCGGCTTCAAAGAGGGGAATATAATTTTGCAGGAAATTCATGAGGGTCTATGTTGTGCCCACGAAAGGAGAGATGCTTTGGCTAAAAAGGCCCACTTGCAAGGTTTTTTCTGGCCGAAGATGGTTAGAGATGCAGCTGAATTTGTTAAAAAATGTTATGTATGCCAATCTTTTGCTCCAATTATTCAATCCTCGACGGAAGCTTTAAGGGTTATTCAACCAGCTTGGTTATTTGCAACTTAGGGAATTGATAATGTGGGTGCTTTCCCAACTGATAGAGGATAAAAGAAGTTTCTAATTGTGGTTGTTGACCATTTTTCTAAGTGGGTAGAAGCCGAAGCAGTTGCAACAATCTCTTCGGCTCACATTACTACTTTTATGAAAAAAATGGCCATCTGTCGCTTTGGAGTTCCACACACAATTATAACCGATAATGGCAAGCAGTTTGATTGTAAGGCCTTTCGAACATTCTTTGAAAATCTTGGCATCAAACTTCGGTTTTCTTCGGTAGCTCATCTTTAAACTAATGGGATGACTAAATTAACAAACCGAATGATTGTTCATGGCCTAAAAAAGAGGTTAGGAAAGGCAAAAAGGTCTTGGATTGATCAATTACAACATGTTATATGGGCATATAGAACTACTCCCAAGGCTGACACTGGAGAAACTCCTTTCTCTCTTACTTATGGAGTAGCTTTCATCCCAGTGGAAACAGGTTCCTCTAGCCCTAGAGCAACATACTTCTCCATTGATGGAAATGAAGAAGGAATGCGCCGAAAGCTAGATTTATTTAGAGGATCGAAGAATAGAGGCATTAGTCAAGACATCTGCATACAAACAACATATCAACGCTAGTCATGACAAACGTGTAAGACCTATGTAATTTTTTGCTGGGGACTTTGTTATGAGGAATGGCGAAGCTTCACTTTCTAGAGTGGATGGAGGGGAAACTTGGAAGAAATTGGGAAGGACCTTTTCAGGTTGACGAATGTATATTGGCACACATACTTATAAGCTTCAGGATTTGGATGGAAGATCAATCCCAAGAACATGGAATTTTGTCTCTTTAAGAAAATTGTATCAGTAAACCTACCTTTCTGTAGTTTGTAATCTTTCTTTTTAGATAAATGCAAGTTCTTAAGCCTGTAAGATCCTGCTTTTAAGTAGTCGAACGAAGTGAATGAATGACAATATCGTTTTCTCATTCTTATAATATTACTTGGAATCCTTTTTTGTTATATTAAAGACTAATCCTATCCATGCTAAAAGGATTCTAGTTACAATCATTAAGTCAAAAATATTCTAAAAAGATAATGACATTTATCTACGCATTCACACGATTGGATAAACAGATAAATTTTTCATAAAGAAATGTCTAACATTCAACGAATCAAAAAAATAAATTACAAGGATAAATCAATTTGGTAAATTTGGCTCCAAAAACTTTCCTTCATCCGGTATCTAAGCATAATGAGGATCTTTGGGCGGGAAAAGATTAACCCAGAAGTCAAAGTCAACATCAAACATTTTTTTTCCTTAGAGTCCGAAGGAAAATGACTCTAAACTACAATGACTTCTTAGTTCCAAGTTCTTCCGCCTCCTCGTTAGCTTTGGCAATGGTTTCCACGGTTTGAGCCTTTTAAATCCTCAATTGTCTTCGAAAGCTGGCCTCAGAAGAAGTTTGCTCTTCTTCAAAAGAACCATCTTCCTTCGAAGTTCGGTATTCGTTGTTTGGGAAAAACCATAGCTTTCCCGGCTGTTTCTGCACGTTCTTTTTCAGCTTTAGCTTCGGCTTTGGTTGAATTTAGAGAGGAGATAGTCTTAGCCATCTTATATTTTAGGGTCCCAAGCTCATTCTCAAACTTGTTCTGGGCCTTCAGATACTTTTCTGAATTAATTTTCAAAGTGTTATGCTCGTCTTGAAGAGTCTTCAGGGAATGTGTATGCTTCTAGATAAGTTCTTCCCTGACAGCTATAACTTCCTCAAGACCATCAGTCTTAGCTGCTTTCTGAAGAGCTACTTTTTCGGCTTTCTCGGAGGTCGAAGCCTTTTGCTGAGCTTTATCCAGTTCTTCTTGAGTTATCAGTAGCTCGCTCCTCACATTGTCTAATTCCTTTAGAACTTCGGCAGTTGAAAGATGTTGATCATCCATCTTCATCTTCAGCTCATGATATTTAGCTGCCAAGTTGCGAAATTGCTCAATAAGCAAGGTGATGGAGGACAGATCCTGCAAAAAGATAAAATTAAGAAGTTTTTAAACAAAAAGCAAATTAAGAAGGAAAGGTAAGAAAAAAGGAAAACTTACCGAAACTTTCCCTTCCATGGCTTCACGAGCTGCCTTAAAGGCATTTAGATGCTCGAAGAGTTTGGCATCATCTAGCATAACGGATAGACGAGAAACGTCTTTGGTAATGCAAGGGATCCGGAGGGACAATCTGTCCCCGAAGAGGACAGACCACATCTGCAAAAAGGAGAAGTTTTTAAGGAAGGAGGATATTGGGAATGACATGAGGAAACTAATGAACTTTTTGTATAAGGAGGTTTTACCTTGGTTTGGTCATATTGCGCAAATTTCGCTAAGTCTTCAGAGATGACCGTATCGGTAATTTGCTTCACTGTTTCCGAGTTAACCCCTATGGGTAAGATATATTTGCCACTAGCTTTCATTTGGGATTTTTTCTCCCTATACTTCTTCCTCTTCTTCGGGACAGGTTCTTGGAGATCAATCAGTTCTATTTCTTTGTCCCGTTTCTTAGAAAAATATGAATCTTCGGCTGGAGGTATCTGAACTCTTTTAAGCTAGGAGTTTTGTGATAATTGTTGGCCAGCCTCTTCTAGCATTAATTCTCTCTCAGTATCTGAGATGTCTGAGTCTGTGTAAACGGCTTCGGGATTCTCAAAGATTGTTTTCTTCATTTTCTTGTGAAGTGTTATGGATGTCATATGTGTTATTATGATATATCTAACAAATTGTAATGGATAAATCAGCCATTGAGATGGATCTTCATTAAATTTTCAGGCACAATATTCATCATATTTTTATGCATGACAAGTGTAATATGCCTTTATCATTGAATTAAAACAAAATGCATGTATAAGGCACGTAAGTTTGGAACTTTATAAAAAAAACTCCATACATTCAAGGCTATCCTGTCATTTGATATCAAAGTGACACAAAGGGGCTTGGGTGATTGAAGATGATCTGGGTGTGATCAGTTTTTTTTTTGAATAAACATGCATATAATTATTAAGGCCATTATAAGTAGATGAATTGCCAAATTAGCTAAACAAATTTTCAAGTCTTGAGCTAACTACAAGGAGAGTGGAAGTGTCGGTTTCGAAAGAGAACATGAATTTATGCGGATGTACATAGAGTTTCTTAATGATCTATGAATGCTATTAGTACATAGACGCACAACATTGGCTATAAGTAAATAGTAACTATATAAGATATCTTACCTAATTTTGGAGGCCATCATTTTTATGATGTTTAAAATAAATATATTATCTTGAGTAATAATGTGTATTGAAATGTAAAAAGACATTGTTTTTGAGCCATTATCATTATGGTTATTCATTAATAAAAATTCATTATGTAAATAATAGGGAAAAGTACAAAGATAATCCTTGTGGTTTGGACCATTTTCAAACATAAATTATGTGGTTTAGAAGTTGATAAACAGGTACCCCGAGGTTCATTCCGTTAGCAAACATGTCCAAAAAGACTAATGGTGTTAAAAAAGCTGAGGTGGTAGTCAAAGGGTAAGAGGGGCATTTTTGTCCTTTTATTTATTTTAAAAAATAATATACTTTACCTGTTAACTTGAGGAAAAATCCTTGATCGGAGCACTTCCCTGTGAGGTGCCGTTGGGATCGGCCGGGGACACTCCGATGCCAAAGTCAGTAAGATGGATCAAGGAAACCAACGGAATTGACAAGAATGGTGAGAATGTGTGTGTACCTTGATAACCTAGGGGATCAGGCTATATATAGCTGGGAAGTTGTAACCTTCAGGTAACTAGAAAGTCTCCATTAATGCCTCATTAATGGCGGTTATGGGTTATTCTGAACCTGGCGGATTAGCTAATTAATAACTCATTAATGATCTTTTATGGCCGAGTCAGCGACCAGCCGTTATAGAGGCGAAGGGAGAGATTCGCCCCATAGGTCCGCCAGCGGATCTCTCTGAGCTGATCTGGGGAGATCCGCCAACCAGCTTCCTTTAGGAGACCACTACGCGGCGTACTTTGAGGTGAATATCCCTTTTGGTCCTCAGGATAATATCTCAATGTTATCAGAAGCCCCCCCAAAATGTCCTTAAAGTCCTTTAGGGCTTTTGAACTTCCGCGCGCCGTCATAGACACTTGCATTAATGAGCACATTGTTCTGTGCCATTGGATGATTGACACGTGTAGTGGACACACTGTCCCAGGAAGAAGAACACTTCTTTCTTCTTCTTACGCTTTCTCTTTCCTCCTCATTTCCCCATTTTTCTCCTACGCTCGAAGCTTTTCTGGGATTTCCTCTGGGTTTTGCACCAAGCTTCCGATTTCTCATGTAAGTTTATTTTCTTTTCGCTTTAACTTTTCCTGGATGTTTAGAAGTTCGTCTTCATCTTCTAGATCAACTTCGGAACTTTTTAATTCCTCTCCTCCTCCTGAAATTGAAGTAGATTTTAGCTGGACTACCTCGTCGTCGGAGAACTCCCATTCTTCTAAGGACACGGTTAATTCCGATTTAGCTGAGTTTGATAACTCGGCGCGTAATCACTACCAGACTCGTTCCACTAGGAATCCCTCTCTTTTTACTTCTATCTCCGGTGCTGCTCCGGCCGGTGACCCTAGGTGGTTCCGAGGATCAATGGCCTCTTCTTCGATACCTCCCAAGAAAAAGAATCCCCGAGCGGAGTCCACTCCGTCTCGCATGAATGCCGCGGATCTAGTGAATCTGGCGGATCGCTTTCCCTGGATCAAAAATTATGAGACCCAGCTCACCGCATCTCATCAACGTCCTTCATGTCCGCCTAGCGGCTTCCTCACAGTGTATAGTAGTCATGTGGAGAGAGGGTTCCGACTTCCTCTCCCAAAGATGATGGCGGACATCCTCTCTTACTTCATCACAGTCAGCCAGCTACATCCTAACTGCTGGTTGGACATTGCTTTAGACTGCTACCTTGCCTCGAATTTAGGAGTTGTATACACGGGCCGTATCTTTAGAGCTTTTCACAAACCCTCAAAAAGGAAGTCTGAATCCTATCTCACGTTCGCCAATTTCGGAGCTTATTCGCCTTTTAGCGAAAAAATGTCTAATGTTCATTGCTGGGATGAGAAATTCTTCTACGTGAAGATAAAGGATGGCGAACCATTAGGCTTTCCTTCAGTTTGGAATCCCAGGCCGCTACATATGACGGGTGACGTTCGCTAGGTTGTCTTTTGCCTGCCCATGGATTCAATAGCAGTTTGAAAGGTTGACTTATTCGGGAATCTCCGGATCTACGCTTATTGCGAATTTTAACGAACAGTGATGAGGAGGTGGCGGAGCTCATGAAGCAGATTAAGGCGGATGCATGGACTTATGCAGATGCCTTAGCTTTCATGATGAGTGATATCCCATTGATTCGCCGGGAAGAGGATAAATTTATTTACTCAAAGATTGCGCAATTTGACCAAGGTACCCTTCATTTCTTCGTGAACTTTGATTACTTTAATGTTTTCTTTGGCAGGGGTGTATCTAAGGCTAATCACGCTCTTGCAGAGACACGCAGGAAGTTTTTGGAGGCTGAAGCATGCAAGAAAGGTCAAGCGGTGAATCCTCAAGCTGATACGGGTAAACGTCCCGCAGAGAAGGTGGTTGATCCGCCACTAAAGAGGAGGAAGCCCAACACCACTGGGGGCCTTAAGCTTATGGCGGACGCTATGAGGTCCACCAAACCTGCTGAGGAGATTGCACAGGTAGTCTATCTTTTGATTCCCTTTCGTTCATCAAGTTTCGGACCGGAGTATGACTCTTTTATGTTTGTGTAGTCGGTGAAGCCTGATATTGGTGGATACTGGTCCGCCAAATTGGGAGCCCAAGGTTCTTTCGAGAACGAATCCATCCTAAATGATCTGGATGAGGCCTTGGGTCAGGTGGGCGAAGTGCAGATGAACTATGACCAGATTCCTGGTTCAATTCATGCTCAAAAGGGGAAGACGGAGCTCCTTTCAGTGAGTTTTTTTTAGAAAAGATGTAGAAAGTATTAGTTCCTTAGTCCTTTTGCTTTTTGATTGAATCGTTTGTTTTTTACAGTTGTATGCTCGCCTTCGCACCATGGAAAATGAGCTCCTTCAGAATGTGGCGGATAAGGCAACTATTGAGAGGTTGGAGAAAGAGATAGTGGAAGCTAATTCCACTATCGCTTCTATTAATGCAGGTCTTGCTTCTGCGAATGCAAATCTTGCTTCTGCCACAGCCGCCTTAGTTCTCAGGGATGAGGAGATTAAGAGTCTAAAGGCAAAGATTGCATCTGATGCCAAGAGCCACGAAGACGCCCTTGGAGAAGCTGAATACACGGCGGGTGTGCAAGCTTTTTATTACGGCGAGATGCTTATGGCGTACTTCTCCTTGGCGCATCCTGAGATTAACTTCACAGATCCGCAATTCGCCGTCCCTGAACCGGAAGATGTGGCGAAGTTCAATAAATGCCAAACGCTAAGGAGTACCTCCGTGATTACGTTCGGAGATGGATGAAGGGACCTATGGAGGAAACCAAACCCTCTACTACGGTCTTGGTGGATGAGCTTGATGAAGTGCCCCTTAAGGCGGATGCAGAACCAATTCCTGACCAGGCTCTTCCACTTGGTCCCGCATCTTTGGCGAATAAGGAGGTATCTCCTGATGGCGTATCTGCGAATGTGGAGAAGGAGGATCCCCAAGCAAGCACCGTGGGCGAAGAAAGCGCGAAGGAGGATGCTCCTATTGTTGTTTAGCTTGCTTTTATTTGGGATATTGTAAAAACATTTCTAAGTACAATTTGTTTTGATCCTTTATGGAAACTATGTTATTTTGCCTTTACGTTTGTGTAAGGAAATATATAGACACCTAGGATTTGGAGTAGGTGGCCAGCCATACTCCATTGTATGAACCTTTGTGAAGGTTTGAAAGCTGTTCTATTCCTTCTAGAGGAAGTAAAGCTGCCCAGGGGATCGATTTGCTACCTATCTTTGAGGTGAGATGATCCGCCCGTAGGACTTGTGAATTCCTTTCTGGGAAGGATAAGAGAGTGTAAAGACCTTGCGTCCAAGGATCGTTTTAACTCTATTGGAGATTGGGATCCGCCTAGAGGCGGATCCGCCCATAAGAATGATCTTCTTATGTTTTTAAGGGCATCGAGGACGTATCTCTAAGATAGCGATACATTGCAAATGTGGAGAGCGTTGGATGCCCCCCTCTTTTTAAGACTGGAATATTGATATTACTGCAGTAAACAATAAAAAGAACATAGATAATAGAACAAATGATGTTTATTAATGGGAGAAACCTTATTACATCAAGTAGGTCTTATAAGTGAGCCTCGTTAAAACCTTTAATAAGAAAAACCACATGGGAAAAAGCTTATTAAAGGAAAAAGAGTACTCAAGACCGTGTACACACTTCATTTTCTGACAAAGTATTTGCGGAGATTTTGGAGGTTCCACGTGTGTGGTAGTGTATTACCCTCCATGTCCTGTATTTTAAACGTGGCTGGTCCAATCTTGTCCACTATCTGATATGGACCCGTCCAGTTAAGTCCTAGCTTGCCCTTGCCTTCTCGAGATTGGACTTTATCAGCTTTACGGAGCACGAGATCTCCCACATTTAGATCCACAAGTTTGGCGTTTTTATCATGGTAAGCTGCAATCCGCTGTTTGTATGCTGCCATGCGTACATAGGATTGATCCCTGCGATCTTCAATCTGATCTAGGTGCTCCCTTAGTCGTTTGCCATTGTCCTCTTCACAATAAAAGGCCACTCGGTCACTGGGGACCTGTATTTCGACTGGAATAACGGCTTCAACGCCATGAGAAAGGGCGAACGGTGTTTCCCCTGTAGCCGTCCTTGGGGTGGTGCGATAAGCCCATAAAACACTTGTTAGTTGATCCGCCCACTTCTTATCATGCTCTCCCAATCTCTTCTTTATCCCCTTCACGATCGTTCGATTGGTTACTTCGGTCATTCCATTGGACTGGGGATAATAAACGGAGGCGAATCTGTTCAGGATGCCCAACCCCTCACAGAAAGCCTTGAATTCGCCACAGTTGAACTGTGTTCCATTATCGGTGATGATGGTATGTGGAACACCGTATCTTCCTACGATGTTGTCTTTGACGAATTCCACCATTCGTTCTGCAGTAATGGAGGAAACAGCTTCGGCTTCTACCCATTTGGTGAAATGGTCCACTGCCACTACCACGTACCTTCTTTGCCGACGAGTCGGGGGAAATGGGCCGACAATATCTATTCCCCAGAGGGCGAATGGACGTCCTTCTATGATTGGCCTCTGAATGTGTTTGGTAGTATGTGATTCATTCGCATGAATCTGACAATTGTGACAAGATTCTACCAATTTTTGGGCATCCAATTCAGCCGTGGGCCAGTAGAAACCTGCTAACCTGGATTTTTTCAAGATGGCGGCGGATGCTTCATGTGCCCCACATGATCCCTCATGTAGCTCTTTGAGGATCTGTTGCCCTTCTTCCGGTAGAATGCATTTCAACCAAGGATGACTAAAGGACTTTCTGTAAAGGCCGTCATTGATCAAGGAGAAATAAGCTGCTCTCCTGACTATCCGCCGTGCCTCTTCCGTGTCTTCAGGTAAGGTTCCATTTAACAGATATTGGCGAATGACCGATCTCCAATCATCTTCTACCGTTGTGAGTAGGGATACCTCCTCTGAGGCAAATGCTGGAGCTATTTTAACTTCGAAGGGACAATCCGGATCTGTCCAGTATTCTTCACAAGAGGCCATTTTGGCCAAATGATCAGCCTCTGTGTTGGACTCCCTTGGTACGTGAATCAGCTCCCATTTAGTTTCCTTAGCTTCAAGGTGATCCAGCAACTTTTTGACTTCTGCTACGTATTTGGCCAGAACCTCGTCTTTCACCTCGTAATTCTTGATTACTTGGTTGACCATTAGTTTAGAGTCGCTATAGATTACGATCCGCTCCGGGGTGATTTCTTGGAGTAGGCGTAATCCCAATATCAGAGCTTCATATTCAGCAGCATTATTAGTGGCATGGAAATTTAATTTTGCTGCGTATCGTAATTTTATATATTGGGGACCTTTGATCACAACGCCTGCACCCGCTCCATCCACCGAGGAGGCTCCATCGGTGTACATTGACCATTCCTCTATCGGAGGCTTGGGATGATCTATCCCTTCGTCAGTGAATTCATTCACGAAGTCCGCCAAGACCTGACTCTTTAAGGCTGACCTGCTTTCATACCTCACATCGAATTCGCCAAGGCGAATTGCCCACTCCATCAACCTTCCCGAAGTGTCTGGTTTCTGCAACACCTTTCTCATTGGTATATTTGTTCGAACCACTACAGTATGCGCCTGAAAATATGGCCTAAGGCGGATTGCCGTGGTTAGAACAGCCAGTGCCATTTTATCAAGTTTTGAATACCTGGTTTCGGCGTCTTTCAAAACCTTGCTCACGTAATAAATCGGAAACTGCTGGCCATCCTCTTCTCGTATCATGACCGTGCATACGGCTTTGTCTGTGACCGATACATACATGTAGAGATCTTCTCCCTTCAAAGGTCGACTCATCATGGGTGGCTCTGTGAGGAACTGCTTGATTCCTTCAAAGGCTCTTTCACAATCCTCATTCCACTCGAATGCTTTTTGTTTCTTGATGACTTCGTAAAAGGGCTGGCATCTGCGAGCTGAATAAGAGATAAACCTGCCCAAGGCTATGATACGCCCGTTAAGGCGTTGTACCTCTCTGATATTCCGTGGCGCTTTCATTTCCAGGACTGCCTTAACTTTGTCAGGATTTGGGCTAACTCCTTTTTCGCTGATCATGAACCCTAAGAATTTTCCATAGGTTGCCCCGAAAGTGCACTTCTCTGGGTTTAACTTAATGTTGTGGCGTCGGAGTACGTCCAGTACCTCCTTTATATCATCTGCATGCTTTTCTACGGTCGTACTTTTGATGATCATATCATCTACATAGACAGAATAATTACCCCTTTTACTATCTGCAAATATCTTGTTCATCATCCTCTGATAAGTTGCACCTGCGTTCTTAAGCCCGAAGGGCATAACTTTGAAACAATAAGTGGTTTGGTGTGTTACGAACGAGGTCTTGATTCTATCTGAGGGCTCCATAGGGATCTTATGATAACTTGACTTCACATCAGTAAAGGAATACATTGCGTGTCCGGCGGTTCCATCTACAAGCATGTCAATACATGGCAAAGGATAGTTGTCATTGGGGCAAGCTTTATTGAGATCTGTAAAGTCAATGCACATACGGTAAGATCCGCCAGCTTTTTTCACCAACACGATGTTCGCCAACCACTAAGTGTAAAGTACTTCCTCGATGGCATCCGCCCTCTGGAGCTTGGCGATCTCTTCCTCAATCACCTTCTGCCTTTCCGGGCCATGATTTCTCCGTTTCTGAGCCACAGGAACTGCATCCTTATCAATGTTGAGTTTGTGAGTGATTTCGTCTGGGCTGATTCCGGGGAGAATTTCATCCTTCCATGCAAAGACATCCTCCGCCTCATAGAGCACTTTGGTGATTGCATCTTTAATCTCGCCCTTGAGCCCCTTAGCCATTCGCACCTGCTTTCCATCCGCCATAAGGTACATTTCGGTCTCGCCCAAGGCCATTGTGACGCGCTCCTCTTCATCTTCCTCCTTAGATTGGGGGCGAATCATTAATGATACCGAATACGTCTCTTGGGCCACCTTTTGGCTACCTTTGATCATCACACCTCCCTTGGTCATGGGAATGTAAAGTGTTAAGTGGCGAATGGAGATAAGAGCTGCAACTTCAGAGATAAAAGGTCGTCCGAGGATGATATTGTAAGCTAACTGACCATCCAAGACCGAAAACTCTAAATCTCCCCTCCAAACTTGATCATCGTCTGTAAGCTCACAGTCCAAAGTAACTTGGCCTTTTGTTTGAATACTATGTCCCGTTACTCCCAAGATATCGACCACGGTTGGCTCTACTTGAACAGGATCAATCCTGAGTTTGGCGAAAGCTCCTCGGGTATTGCATGAACTTCCAGTATCAATCATTACTCTTTTCATCTCCCAGCCTTCAACCATCATAGTGACGACCAGAGCATCTGCATGGGGTGATATCTCAGGACCTGCATCTGAAAAGGGGCGATTTAATGACGTCCTGTCAAGGGCAGTAGTCCTTGCCTTTTTCAACGTTGGCTGGTACCCAGGTCCGCCTGCTATGACATTGATGGTACCCTTTCCTTTCTTCTTTGGGTCCTCCTTGGGTCTGTCACCTTCTCCTCTTTTGCCTTCCGTTTGGATGAAACGATCCAATTTGCCCCTTTCTATGAGACGCTCAATTTCTCGAGCTAATTCCTAGCATGCATCAGTGTCATGGCCATTTTTCCTGTGGTATTTACAATAGTTTTTAGGGTTTTTACCATTATTGGTATACTCCCCCCCCCCCTTTGGTTCGGGGTATGAAATGCTCCGCTTGTGTTGGCTGTTCTCGATCCACATAAGAACTTCACTCTTAGAAGCATTGAGAGGTGTAAAGGAGGTGACAAACGTTGATTTATTCCTAGAATCTCTTCGCTTGCTTCGGGAGGAAGGATCCTGACGTTTGTCTTTGTATCGATCTCGAAGACGAGATTCGCCCCTGTCTCTTTTTAGCGATGATGGTGAACCTCGGCGAATGTCGTCCACCTCTATAAATCTTTACAACGCTCCATCAGCTCCGCCATGCTGGTGGGTTTCTTTCGGATGAGATCTTCCTGCAAACTCTTGCAGGTAGTGTTTCTTACGAAACATTCCACAGCTACGGAGATATCCACATCAACGATTTGTATGCACAATTGATTGAAAGTGTCCACATACTCCCGAAGGGGTTCATTCGCTTTCTGCTTTAACTCAAAAAGCTTTCCAGATTTCACCACTGTAGGAATACAACCGGCGAATTTAGCACAAAATTCCCTGCTCAATTGATCGAAGCTGTTTATCGAGCCCGGAGGTAGAGATTGAAACCACAAATAGGCTGGGCCTCCCAGCGTGGTGACAAACATTTTGCAGAGCACGGGCTCGGTGGCTCGGTTGAGCCTGGCCAGTATTCGATACTTTCGAACGTGAGCTTCTGGATTATCTTTGCCTGTGTATATTGCGAGATTGGGAATCTTAAAAGCTCTTTCCGTCTCCTCCGCCTCAATCCAAGCTGCAAAAGGCGAATCTCTATTGGCGAACGGGTTGTGCCTGGCATTTTCTTCATTCATACGGAGCACCAGGGCCCTTACCCTATCATCAAAAAATTTCGGATCCGCCCTGGGACGACCTCTTCGTGGCGATCTGCTTGGAGAAGAAGAAGAAGAAGAACTTGAATCAGACGATGGATCTGATGGCGAACGTCTTCCTTCATTACCGCGTCCACTTCATCCTCCGCCTCCTCCTCCACCACCACCTCTCCCTCCATTTCCTCCACCTGGGGGGAGTCGGACCGCTTCCTCCCCCCTGGCCTCCTGACGTGATGTGTCCAACAGTTCCTGAAGGCGGCGGTGGTGGTCCACTTGCATGGGATGCCTTTTCTGGCCTTTTACTTCGCCTACGGCCAGTAGATGGGGGCGATCTGCCACGACGGGAGGATCTTGCTCGTCGGGGCGAAGGTGACCTTATCCGCTTATCCTTCTCTTTTCTATGCTTCTTGCGAGTTGGCCCTTTAGATCCGCCAAGGGATAAATTCATCCGTGGACGCCTGGGTATATCGGACCCACCAAGATTCAACCCCGGACCCCCAGATCCGCCAGGAAGGGTTGTATCATTTCTTTGACTTCCTTCACCAGGGAATAACTCCCGATTAATTGGTCGCTCGCCACCTGATATTGTGGCAGTTAACATGGAATCCGTGTTGTGAGCTTGAAGGAACGAGGAGCTATGGGCACCTGGTCCAAGGCCAAAGTTTAACAAAGGCAAAGATGAAACGGTTGAAGTAGACGTCATACTCCAACGCGGAGGAAGAGTCATGTATGTTCGAAGGCGATTTCCTATCTCGAGTCCATATCGCGCCTCGATATCTTGTGCACACATATTGATAAAAGCAGCGGTAGGCATGTTATTGTCGACATGCGTTATTGGAGCGGTTGTATTGGTGCGACCAGCACTAGATGGTGTAACTAACGGTGCTTCAATCCCTGAGGAGGGATTTTCACCTCCGTTGGTCATTGCGTTTTCAGCGTGAACGAAAAAACCCTTTGTTTGATTAAGGATTCCACGTTCACCGCACCAATGTTAACTTGAGGAAAAATCCTTGATCGGAGCACTTCCCTGTGAGGTGCCGTTGGGATCGGCCGGGGACACTCCGATGCCAAAGTCAGTAAGATGGATCAAGGAAACCAACGGAATTGACAAGAATGGTGAGAATGTGTGTGTACCTTGATAACCTAGGGGATCAGGCTATATATAGCTGGGAAGTTGTAACCTTCAGGTAACTAGAAAGTCTCTATTAATGCCTCATTAATGGCGGTTACGGGTTATTCTGAACCTGGCGGATTAGCTAATTAATAACTTATTAATGATCTTTTATGGCCGAGTCAGCGGCCAGCCGTTATAGAGGCGAAGGGAGAGATTCGCCCCATAGGTCCGCCAGCGGATCTCTCTGAGCTGATCTGGGGAGATCCGCCAACCAGCTTCCTTTAGGAGACCACTACGCGGCGTACCTCGAGGTTCATTCCGTTAGCAAACATGTCCAAAAAGACTAATGGTGTTAAAAAAGCTGAGGTGGTAGTCAAAGGGTAAGAGGGGCATTTTTGTCCTTTTATTTATTTTAAAAAATAATATACTTTACCCAATCTCTAAGTGACACCTCACTAAATTTCTAAATACCACTCTCTTTGTCTCACCTATCTCTCTTCCTCCTCTCTAAAATCACATTTGCTCCATAGGAGCCAAGGAGATCAGAATGTTGGTTGCAAACCATGCACAAAATGGAAAAACTAAAGGTAAAATTTCCATCTTCTCTATGTCTGCAACAGAAGCACCATTACCGAATAATATAGGTTCGGCCACCGGAATAGCACCTTGAGCGGAGAAATTGAGAAATTGTTTCTTGCCCTAAGGATAAAGCTTCATCTGTGTCTAGTAGGATACATGAATTACATTAGGGAAATACTTGAACTTGCCCGCCTTAAGTTTTCTAGTAACGCGAGTTTATCGACTGCAACACACTTAACAACAAAAACTATTTAGAACACAATGCAGTTATCTTAATTTGTCCCGTAATAATATTCACTGTTGTGAAGATTTTTTTGTTCTACTGTAGGTTATTTATTATTATGTCAAGAAAGGTGTTCTCGCTGAGCATTGCGTAGTGGGAAAAAGAGTATGGATAAAATCACCATTAACATCTGGATTGATAGGTTGGTGTGAATATCTAGAATTGGGGGCTTTACGAGATTTGTTGGCAATGTCGAGCTTTGCACAAGGTTAAGTTTTGGTGATTCAATAATATACTAGATTTGGGGATGAATTTGTTAATAATAAATTAGATATGTATGATATTATATCTGAAGATAGAACTGGAAGACTGGATTACTCACCGGAGTGGTGATCGAATTCCTCCAAAATAGGAGGTAAGGAGACGGATCCATTAGCCACTATGCAAAAATCTAATGATCGTTTTGTTCATAGTGATGACAAAAAGATACGATCAAATTAAGAGTTGATTAGTTTTCCTTTTTCTTTTTCCTTTGCAAATACACGGTTTTAGGAGTAAAGTAGAAAAGGAAGAAGAGTTTTGGGATAGAGTACAGGAAAGAGGAGAGGTGAGTTGTAAATTGGGGATTGGGTAAAGTTTATATTTTTAAAAATATAATAAAATATAAAATAAATGGAGGGACAAAAATGCTCCTCTTACTCTTTGACTTTGACTGCCACCTCAGCCTTTTTTAACACTGTTAGTTTTTTTGGACCTATTTACTAACAGAATGAACCTCAAGGTACCTGCTTGTCAACTTTTAAACTACATAGTTTATATTTGAAATTGACCCAAACTACAAGATTTATTTTTGTACTTTTTCCTAAATAATATTCACGTGTAGTAGATCTTTATGATTATGAATGTTATATGTGGTATTACTAAAATAGCACATCTAGTTATGCTGTGGATTATTTTAATATATAATATGTACTCGATTTTATCCTTTGACTAAGATCATTCTAGAGTTGCGAACCGATGTGAAAAAATTGCTAAGTTGATTCCAAGACGAACTGATTATTCTATACAGAATCATTACAATTCAACAAACACGAGTATTCTAGTGGCACCATCAGTTTATTTGCCAACATTGCCAGTGCAAACAAAGTCTTCCACCACGAAGTTTGTTACATAGATCTAGTTGTCGATCCCCATAGTAAGTGAATATAGCTTTTATGTCTTACCGCAATCTTTTAATGACGGACAGAGTATGGCCCCACTTTCGGAGTTGTTTCAATACTTACCCACAAGTACAAAGGAATCATTAAAACTGCAATAAGCGCCAACACTAGAGGGTCCCTCCAAAAGTGCAGCAATTCCTATTCTTGAAAACGTGACTAGATCACAACCGGTAGTGGAGAGAGTCAAAGACAGAACAGATCTGGACATTGGGCTGGCGCATGCAAAGAAACAGAGCAGTGTTCTATTTATTATGCTAGTCGTGTCTTAAGGGATGCAGAAACTCGATATCCGAAGCTAGAAAAAATGGTTTATGGGGTAGTCATTATTGCGCAAAAGTTGCGACATTATTTCCAAAGTCATGCCATTGTGGTAAGAACTGATATGCCACTCAAGAAGATTTTACAGAGACCACAGACATTGGAGCAAATTGTCGAATGGGCTTTAAAATTAACTGAGATTGATATTTGATATGAGCCCAAGAGAGCATTCAAAGCCCAGGCTATAGCTGATTTTCTGGTAGAAATCCTTGATCTAGAAGGTTTTGTACCAACAATTTCAGAGGTTTGGGAAATTTTTGTCGATGGAAGTGCAAATAAAGATGGTTCTAGCATTGGACTTTTTATCAAGGGTCCTAACGGTATCAAGCTTCATTATGCTGCTAATTTGGGATTCACAGCGTCCAATAATGTGGCTAAATATGAGGCATTGTTGCAAGGATTGAGAATCCTTAACATTATCAAGCCCGATAAAGACATCCTCAAAGGTGATTCTTAATTGGTAGTATGCCAACTCACTGAAAATTTTGAAACTCGTTCGGAAACTATAAGAAAATATTTAGTATTAGTAAAAACTCTTCTTCAGGAAGGGAAGGACGAGGGCTGAATCTTGGAGGTACAACGAGTTCCAAGAGAGGAGAATGAAGAGGCCGATTATCTTGCAAAATTAGCTTCGACTCCAAATGGGTCTCGTAGATGTCAATGTCCCATTGAGTTGATTACGGTTCCTAGCATCCAAAAGGATGAAGTCATGTTTATTGATTTCTCGAAGGAATGGTTCTATCCTATTTACTCATACCTAACCACAGGTGTCCTACCCGAAGAAAAGACTGAGCAAATTCGAATCTTGCATAAATCGGGCAGATATTCTGTGGTAGAAGGAGTTTTGTACTAGAGATCTTTTGACAGACCATGGCTAAAATGTGTCGGCTTCGAAGAGGGGAATAGAATTTTGAAGGAAATTCATGAGGGTCTATGTTGTGCCCACAAAGGGAGAGATGCTTTGGCTAAAAAGGCCCAATTACAAGGTTTTTTCTTGCCGAAGATGGTTAGCGATGCGGCTGAATTTGTTAAAAAATGTTATGTATGCCAATCTTTTCCTCCAATTATTCAATCCTTGATGGCAGCTTTGAGGGTTATTCAACCAGCTTGGCTGTTTGCAACTTGGAAAATTGATAATGTGGGTGCTTTCCCAACTGCTAGAGGACAAAAGAAGTTTCTAATTGTTATTGTTGACCATTTTTCTAAGTGGGTAGAAGCCAAAGCCGTTGCAACAATCTGTTCGGCTCACATCATTACTTTTATGGAAAAAATGGTCATATGTCACTTTGGAGTTCCACACACAATTATAACCGATAATGGAAAATAGTTTGACTGCAAGACCTTTCAAACATTCTTTGAAAATCTTGGCATCAAACTTCGGTTTTCTTCGGTAGCTCATCCTTAAAATAATGGGATGACTAAAATAATAAACCGAACGATTGTTCATGGCCTAAAAAGTGGTTAGGAAAAGCAAAAGGGTCTTCGATTGATCAATTACAATATGTTATATGGGCATATAGAACTACTCATCGGGCTGTCATTGGAGAAACTCCTTTCTCTCTTACTTATGGAGTAGCTTTTATCCCAGTGGAAACAGGTTCCTCTAGCCCTAGAGCAACATACTTCTCCATCGATGGAAATAAAGAAGCAATGGCCGAAAGCTAGATTTTTTAGAGGAATGAAGAGAAGAGGCATTAGTCAATCTGCATACAGACAACGTATCAAAGCTAGTCATGACAAACGTGCAAGACCTATGCATTTTTTTGCTGGGGACTTTGTTATGAGGAATGCAGAAGCTTCACAATCTAGAGTGGATAGAGGGGAAACTTGGAAGAAATTGGGAAGGACCTTTTCAGGTTGACGAATGTATACTGGCACACATACATATAAGCTTCGCGATTTGGATGGCAGATCAATCCCAAAAACATGGAATTTTGTCTCTTTAAGAAAATTGTATCAGTAAACCTACCTTTCGGTAGTTTGTAATCTTTCTTTTTAGATAAATGCAAGTTCTTAAGCCTGTAAGATCCTGCTTTTAAGTAGTCGAACGAAGTGAGTGAATGACAATATCGTTTTCTCCTTATAATCTTACTTGGAATCCTTTTTTGTTATATTAAAGACTAATCCTATCCATGCTAAAAGGATTCTAGTCACAATCATTAAGTCAAAAATATTCTAAAAAGATAATGAAATTTATCTACGCATTCACATGATTGGATAAATAGATAATTTTTTCATAAAAAAATGTCTAATATTCAACGAATCAAAAAAGTAAATTACAAGGAAAAATCAATTTGTAAATTTGGCTTTGGAAACTCTCCTTCATCCGGTATCTGAGGATAATGAGGATCTTCGGGCGGAAAAAGATTAACCTAGAAGTCAAACTCAGCATCATAGATTTTTAAAGGGTTCTTAGTTCCAAGTTCTTCCGCCTCCTTGTTAGCTTTGGCAATGGTTTCCACGGTTTGAGCTTTTTAAATCCTCAATTGTATTTAAAAAGCTGGCCTCAGAAGAAGTTTGTTCTTCTTCAAAGAGCTATCTTCCTTCGAAGATCGGTATTCGTTGTTAGGGCAAAAACTATAGCTTTCTCGGCTGTTTCTGCACGTTCTTTTTTAGCTTTAGCTTTGGCTTTGGTTGAATTTAGAGAGGAGATAGTCTCAGCCATCTTATATTTCAGGGTCCCAAGCTCATTCTCAAACTTGTTCTGGGCCTTCAGATACTTTTCTAAATTAATTTTCAAAGTGTTATGCTCGTGCTTTTGGATAAGTTCTTCCCTGATAGCTATAACTTCCTCAAGGCCATCAGCCTCAGCTGCTTTCTGAAGAGCTACTTTTTCGGCTTTCTCGGAGGCCGAAGCCTTTTGTTGAGCTTTATCCAGTTCTTCTTGAGCTATTAGTAGCTCGCTCCCCACATTGTCCAATTCCTTTAGAACTTCGGCTGTTGAAAGATGTCGATCATCCATCTTCATCTTCAGCTCATGATATTTCTCTGCCAAGTTGCAAAATTGCTCAATAAGCAAGGTGATGGAGGACAGATCCTGCAAAAGATAAAATTAAGAAGTTTTTAAACAAAAAGCAAATTAAGAAGGAAAGGTAAGAAAAAAGGAAAACTTACCGAAACTTTCCTTTCCATGGCTTCACGAGCTGCCTCAAAGGCATTTAGATGCTCGAAGAGTTTGGCATCATCTGGCATAATGGATAGACGGGAAACGACTTCGGTAATGCAAGGGATCCGGAGGGACAATCTGTCCCCGAAGAGGACAGACCACATCTGCAAAAAGGAGAAGTTTTTAAGGAAGGAGGATATAGGGAATGACATGAGGAAACTAATGAACTTTTTATATAAGGAGGTTTTACCTTGGTTTGGTCATATTGCGCAAATTTCGCTAAGTCTTCAGAGATGACCATATCAGTAATTTGCTGCACTGTTTCCGAGTTAACCCCTACAGGTAGGATATATTTGCCACTAGCTTTCATTTGGGATTTTTTCTCCTTATACTTCTTCCTCTTCTTCGGGACAGGTTCTTGGAGATCAATCAGTTCTATTTCTCTGTCCCGTTTCTTAGAAAAAAATATGAATCTTCAGTTGGAGGTATCTGAACTCTTTTAAGCTGGGAGTTTCGTGATAATTGTTGGCCAGCCTCTTCTAGCATTAATTCTCTCTCAGTATCCGAGATGTCCGAGTCTGTGTAAACGGCTTTAGGATTCTTAAAGATTATTTTCTTCAGTTTATTTTTGGGGCATTCAGTTTGGTTGAATAAGGGTTCTCACCATTTTTTCCTTTTTATCTCGTTTCCTTAAAGGAATTTCAAGAGAATGGTTTGAGGTATCCTCAAAATAGTCTTTGGCATTGAGCCTGAATCCGCTAGGAGAAGGTAAACCTCCGTCTTTTGACAAATTGATGTCTACGGCAGGAGTCGTGGAGCAGAAGGGGATCTCTTCGAGAATAAGGTTAGTTTCAGGTGTTTTGTTGGGGGAAGAGACTAGAGGAGCCGCGTTTACTTGAACATTATCTTCCGATGATGGTATAATTGGTTCAGTCATTGCTGGATGATCACTGCCAGAAGCATTTACCGAGGGTTTTGGTGCAACGGTTAAAGGCTGGGAAGTTGACCCACCTTTGGCATCAAGAATAATGGTGGTGTTTGGTTGCGGCTGTAGCTTCGGTTTTCTACGTTGTTGATTCAGTTTGTCCAATTGAGCTAACATTTTTGCACGAACACTAGAGATGATCAGAAAGGCCTGCAACAAAAAAGAAGAAGTATAAATGCAAAAATAAAAAGGATATCTATCAGACCTGTAAGAAGTTCTGATCCGGGATAAATAATCCCATGTTGCTGTAAAAACATGTTTGTCTGTTGCTTCGGAATGTCTTCATGAAGACAGGATATTCCCATTTAAGGCTGTGTGAGCTTACCCGATGTGCCTAAACTTCTTCCTTTGGAGACAGTACTTCAGTAGATTCCCAGGTGCTGGATTTATTTGGTAGTTCATTCCATTTTCTAGCGAAGGGAAATCCTCTGGGGACATAGGTATGGTTCGGATTTACACCGTTTGGTTCTATCCAAAACCACTTCGGCTATAGTCCTTCACATTTTGGATTTTATTCTTCAAGAAATTACGCCTTTTCTTCGGAAGAACCCAATAAACAAAGTCTTCTCCGGGTTTCCTGGTGGGGTGCCAAAAATGTCGAAACAAAGATCCAGAAAGATCAATGGCTAGGTCATTGCAAATTTTCTTGAAGGCAAGTAGTTCTAGCCAAGCATTTGGGGAGATTTGGTAAGGACAGAGATTGAATTCGTTTACGATGACCAATATGCCAGGAGGAAGGGGGAATTCCATCTCCCACTCAAGGAATAGGTGAACATACCCATTTTGGTTGAGGTTGGGGGATTGTGCGCTCTTTCATTTTCTTTGGGGATAGTAAGGGTAAATTCCTTCAACCAAGGGTATAGATCTAGAAGAGATTTTAACCAAGTTTTGGTAAGGGTAGAGGGTTGGTCGAAGACTTTAGGATTAGATTTTTTGGATTTAGCAGGTTCATCTTCAGCAGAATTTTCATCCTCATTTTCAGGATGCTCAATCATCTTAGCAGTATGATTTGGGGGAGAAAGATCTAGGGATTCGGTTTCTTCAATTAAAATCTCTAGGGGCTCAAGGGGAGTCTCAGTGTTATGATGAAGGGATCGACAAACCTTCTTGGTTCCATGTTTAGAAGAAGAAGCCATTTTAAAAAAGAAATAATTAAAAGCAAAGAAATGAGTCAAGAACTTAGGATTTGTAGAAAAGGTGAGAATGGCGGAAAGTTGAAGAAGATGAGCTATTCCCTAAAGAAAGCAATTTATGCAAGTCGAAAAGGTGGGGAGTAGCTCAAATGTCTATGTTGGAAATATAATAGAAAACGTTAATCATCATTACGACACCTTTAACATGGTGGCGTAATAATGATGGCAAATGATGTTACGTGTATCATATGAGTGTTCCACGCATCATCCTAAAAAAGCCTAAAGGCGTTTTCACATTTTTACTGGGGGGACATCTGTTATGGTACTAAATCATTTGGGCTTATATCAAGAAGGCCCACGATGATTTAAGGAATTCAGATGGATCCTAGTCAACACAGGAGTGATAGTCTTGGTCGAAGTATTGATCGTAGTCAATGATTCGGTCATCTTCGCATTGCCGAAGGCAACTTCTAGAGGGGCATTTCTGAAGGACATGTGGACCAATCAAAACACCGGATTCCAAATTCACGCTCCTCACTTTCACAAACATGTTGGTACGCAAAGATATGGTCCATTGACCTATCATAAGCTTCCACGTGTCCAAAAATACCACTTTAATTATCTATAAATGGTAGAGGTATTCCCAGAATTCAGGGATCTAATTCTTTAATCACTATCATTCATTTTTAGTCTGTGATATTCTATCAATTATCAACTGACTTTAGCATCAGAGAGGGTTCGCCGGTCTCCGGTCCCTTTTCTCACAGTTATTGTGTTTTCAGGTGATCAAAGTTCTGATCGGAGATTCAACATACAAAAGTGCGATAACAATTAATATATATATATATATATAATTAATATTAACATTATCATTTATCTAATAAATAATATATGTTAATAGAATTATATATCTAATAAAATTAACTCTTTTATTTCAATTAGAACAATATATGTATATTATATTAGTTATTAATTATAATCTCTATTTTAATTAAAATTATCCCAATTCAACTAAAATGCCTAAAATACTACACGTATATTTCAACATGCCTTAGTCCTAGGTGGAAACAATCTCCAATGTATCGTTCTGCCATTTGTCCTTCTTTTTTGACCTATTATATTCTTACCGCAACAAGTCGTATACATTTATTACAATTCAATTGAATCAGATAGTAAATTAACTCTTTAATTTGCATCTATTAATTTGTATCAAATTAATCCAATCTAACATATAACATAGTGAGTGAACCGACTTAAGAAAAGGATATCTCACTCCTTTAGAGCCATAAGAAGCCAAGTTATTTTTTGACATTTTACCTTTCCGTGTATAGTTGCAATATAATTCGATTCTTCATCATCTATATCCAAACAAACCATGACTATAGAGAATGACAAATCACATATATAAAGACGTTTGTTTACTTGTACATGTCGAATTGTTCAAACTAGATAGATTATATGAAATCTCAATTTCAACCTATAACTCATCACCTTGCAAGGATTTAAAACAATTTTTCGACAAGTGACATGTGATATATATCTATCATCTATCGAGAGCGATGAATGTTTAATCTATCATTCAATTATCCTACAATTCTTCCACAAGTGGCATGTGATATATCTTCCATCTATCGAGAGTGATGAATGTTTAATCTATCATGCAATTATCCTATAATTACTTAAATTGACACCCAATGACTGCTCGAGGCACACCTAATGTGTTGGATCGTGCTAGATAACAGCGTCAAAGCATCACACTTCTCAATCCAGAATTACCATGATGATTATTTAAGTCGACATGCTATCACTTATGAGATAAGGCAGTTGACATTAGAATGATTTATTCATACTAATATCTCATGTTGGATCACCAATGCATAAGAATTATTTCATATACATCCATTTAGCTGTCTAGATATCTAGATATCTACAGTTTATGAGATCAGCTGCATATTCAAGGATAATAAACATTGTTACATGCAAGTTTTGACAACATTGTATCAATCCTTTAACAAAATACTTGACTTGGGTGTTTTAAGTTTATGATTGATTAGTTTTAGTCATAAAGTTTAGCATCATTATCTTGTATAAACACTTTATGCATTGAATATAAACTAAGAATTTCTTATATCTTGTTATTTACACGATAAAAAAAATGACTTGCCTTTTTAATAGTAAATCACAACTATATAATAAATCAAATAACAATAAAGGGTTAATACACATGTTTGCCCCTGTATTTGTCTGTTTTAGCACATATGCCCCTATATTAAACAAATACACAAATATATCCTTACATTTTTCAAATAACACTAAAAATGCCATAATCTAACAAACTGTTGATATGACACTAACGATATAACACGTCAGCATCCACATCACCTTCCACGTCAACTAAAAAAAATATCACATTAGATTTTTAACGACAAAAAATTTTGTGGCAAAAAAGTTTTCGCGACAAATGTTTATACGCCGAAACTTTACACATCAATCACTCTAAATCTGTTGCCAAATGAAACAATACCTACCGATTAACGACGGAATTCGTCCTCTATAATAATTCAAAATTTGCCGCTTTAGTTGTAGGGACGATTTTAAGTGCCCCTCTTAGTAATTTATTTATTTTTATATTATATTTTATAGATAACTTTTATAATAATAATAATTGATCAATTACTTAAATTTAAATCAACAAAACTTTCGAATCATTTGGAAAAGAGAATATAATATCAAAATTTTCAAAATTTCTAAATTTTATAAATTTTATAATTGGATCCAAAAGAATGGTAAAGGCTATGCTTACTTTGTTTTTGACAAAGTAAGCCTTACTTTGTGTGTTTTCACCATTGGATTAATTTTAAACTCCATCATCCAATGGTGAAAACACACCAAGTAATGGTACTTTGTCAAAAACAAAGTAACCATAGAAGACACCTAAAAGAATATATTACAAGTGTTATTTCTAAAATTACAAAAGTGGTAAAATTGATTCCCAAGTATACATTTGTCTCCATTTGACAGCTAACGAATACACATCTTGCCATGCATTATTTGGAATCACCCCTAAGGTTGCTACATTGAAGAAGAGCTTTCAGCCATGAAGTTGTTCCATTTTCTGTACTTAGTTGTTCCATTTTCTACTAAGTATACACTATTAACTATTCCAATAATGTGCCTTGCAACCGACGCCCTCTACGGTAATGCACAATTTCTCTAATTAGAGATTCACTAGTGATCCTCTGATCCTTTTGAATGACTGTTCCTGATAGTGTTATATCTAACCACATTAGACTCCGAAATCTATAGCAAATAAGGGATAACGTATTAGGATGCATAATCATACAAGAATTCAAAACTTTTAATAGTCATCATGTATGACACCAAAAAAATGGATTCAATGGTGCAAATAAAAGTCCTTGATTCAGATCAACAACATATATTCGATAAGAAACCACATTTTCTAAAATTACAAACAGGTTGCAAGCCAAAAAACTTCATTAGCAACTATATATAAGTGAAGTTCAGTAGTGAGACCCCAAGCCCTTTTTGTCCCCCTTTCTTTAAAAAAATGCACAGATGTGAAATAGAAGAGTAACCTGAAATAGTAAGACAGCGAATGTAGCACGACCATGACATGATGTGCTCACCCGGCTCTTGCAAGACCTGCAAAATAAAGCCTTAAAGTATATTCTCTATTGTTAATCAAAAGTATGCTGAGTGGTAGGTGTTTACATTCTTCAACCCTAGACAGGTAAAGGAACAAAGAGAGCAAGTACATGATCAAGATAATACAAGTAGATCACATCAAGAACATTATTCTAATTATTTGTATAGATTTTTAAAAATGCAATTAGAATGCAAAAATATTATGGACCTGAAGAAAAACGCCATATCAAGTTAACATAGTCAACTTCCAGATATAAAAGTATGGAGTACACTTACCATAGCATTTCGGTTAGGAAGTTTGCATTTCCTTCAGTTAGAACTTAGAAAGAATTAGTTTGAAGAATTAGTTTGTATAAATGTATAGTATATAGGGCAGTCTTCAACAGTGAATGTTACGGAAAAGAAATATCTTCCAGTACCTGAGCTGAGCCTAACCCAAAAACATATTTCTTCATGGAACTAAGCCTTTCAACAGACATCCATAAAAGATAAAATGATAGCTTCAGTATTGAATTATCAGGGTCTAAGAGCATCTCCAAGGCAAATTTTTCATTTTTGCCTTCCCTATCCCCAATTCTATATATTTCTATCCCCAATCCTCTCCCCAATTCATCATTTCCAACCCTCCATGTGGGGAGGGTTGGAGATGCTCTAAATTCAAAGAACAAAATTTCAGTAAACATATTCCACCCCCAGGCCGATATTAAATAACAAGAAAACAACTCCAAATTCAGCAATTGCTTTTGTCCCATGTACATGACGAATAATAGAGAGACCATAAGGACCAATCAAGATACCAGCAGCCAGGTATCCAAGGACATGGCTGCCTAGAATTGCAGATTAAAGAAAACGGTTGAAGAAGACGAAGAAGAACTACAGAAGGAAAAGATAAGTGTATGTAGCAAATACCTCACCACTGGCAGAGACCAGTCGGATTTCAAAGTTCGGGCAATCTCCGAAATTCAAGGTGATTTGCATCTGGTTAAAAAAAGAAAGAGTTATACGTTGTTTAAGATTTCAATTCCATTCCAATCAATCAACCAAACCCTATACCCCAATCCTTAAACAACAAAATAGAAACTCACAATCACCGATAAAATCCCCAAAACACAATAAAACGAAAACCCAAATACAAAAACAGACCGAGAAAAACAAATAAATAAGTCTTTCGAGCCTTTATAACGGATACGAAATCTTACTGGTGAGACGATGACAAGGGTTTTGAAGAGCCTCAACCAAGAAAGGATCAATCATTTCCCAGTCGCCTTCGTTCTTCTCTAGCCTGTGTTTTTCCACATACCAAAAATAAATGAGTTAAACCTTAACACCATTGTTAAGAATCAAACTTTCACTAAATAAGAACCAAAACCAAACTTTCATCACATCACTAGCACATAAACATAAACTAGAATCCCATTAAAATGAAAAATTGCCAAAACTGAGTTCCGCTAAGTTAAATAAAAAACCAAAAAATATAACTTGGAGCGGCTGATCAACTTGGGAGAAATTAGAAGAGCAGTGAGGGAGAAGGTGAAGAAGAGAAAAGATAGCAGACACCGTGAGTGAGAAAGAGAATCAGAGAAGAAGAATAGGGAAACTGCATTTCTTTCATTAAGTTTGCAATTGGGGGCGGTGTGAAATGGAGATGAGTTAGGGTTGCATATGTTTTAAGATGAGGTGGCAAATGTGGTGGAGATCACGTGAAGGCTGAGGTGTTACACTGTTAGTGTCATATCAATAATCTGTTAGATCATGACATTTTTCGTGCTATTTGAAAAATATAAGAATATATTTATGTATTTATTTGATATAGGGGTATATGTGCTAAAATAGATAAATACATGGGTAAATATGTGTATTAACCCAACAATAAATGAACATTTTATTAATTGTAAAAGTACCATGATTGTCTTTAGGACACATTTTCAATAGATCATGCATCCTACCTCCAACACCACTTCAACCTCTGCCAACTCCCTAAAAGGCCTGATAAGATATTGCCATGAATTTTATAGAGAAGCTTTCGCATTCTAATGGATATGATATTATCCTAGTGGTGATGGACATGTTCTCTAAGGGAGGTCACTTCGTTCCTCTATCCCACCCTTTTACTGCAGCAACTGTTAACATGACCTTCTTGATAATATCTTCAAGTTGCATGGAATGGTAAGATCAATTTTCTCTGAGAGATTTCACTGGGACATTTTGGAAGGAATTCATGAAGTTATTAGATGCCAAACTCCAGTACAGTAGTGCATATTGCCCCTCGAACGGAGGGTTAGTAAGAGAAACTTAACTAGTGCTTGGAAAACTATTTAATATGTGCTTTATTGCTCCTAAGAAGTGGGCATCACGGCTGAGTTTGGCTAAATACTGGTATAACACCAGTTATCATAGTGCAATGAGCCATTTCTCGGCTCTCTATGGAGTAACACCTCAATTTCCAATCTTGCATATCACTACTTTTTCAGTAGCTAGAGTTAAAGAAAGGACATGGATCATATGGACACTTATATGAAAAATACCTTACCTCTTCTCAGAATCGTAGGAAACAATCTGATAGGGAGTTCAAGGCAGGTTATTGGGCCTTTCTTAAATTGCAACCTTATTGGAAGACAACTGTGGCACTCAAGTGTTCCCTTAAACTATTTGCCAAATATTATAGACCTTTCGTTATACTAGAAAGAATTGGGAAGGTTGCCTATCAATTACAGCTGCCACAGAATTGCAAAATACATCTGGTCTTTAAGAAGCTGGACCTTTTACTCATTGTGCTAACTACTTTACCACCTATCTTGGCTATTGAATGGAATATTAAATCTCTCAAGGTTAACAATTCCATAACAACAATTATCAGTGATGTGCGTACCAAGCAACTCATTCACTGGTCTGGCCTTCCTCCATATGTGAAAGAAAAAAAGATTGATTGTGATATTTGTTAGGTTCTTTAGTTTTATCATCAGATAGTTAATTCTGTTATCGCTTGATAGTTAATTCTGTTATCGCTTTTGTTAGCTTATTTTGGACTATATTGAGGTAGTTATGCAATAGAATCTATAGTTGTAATATGTAAACATTTGGTGACTTCATATAGGTACCAACTGTTATTTAAGGTCATTACTTAGAAAGGGCAATATCAATGAGAATTAACTAATTCCTTCTGATATTCTGTCTTTTCCCTCTTCTATCTTCTCCTAAATCCTCTAATCTGTGCTAAGTGAGAAGAACTTCTGACATCTATTTATCTGGTGAAGCAAGACACATATTTGAAGAACAGAGTCGGACATGTGGACTTGGACATGTTAATGAAAAAAAACTGATATATCTTTAACTAAACAATGAAACGAATTTCAAATGAATGGATGAATTCATTAGTGCCTTCCGTCGTTTGGCATATCAATGGAAGGAATTCTGCACATAACGAAAAATCTGAGGAATAGAAAATTTTGGTTTATCCCCAGATGTTATACACAATCTTGCAACAGCAAGAAGATTTTTAAGCTGTTTGGAGTTATAAGTGTTCCCAAGATCTGGGTCTATCATCATCTGCATAGAACTGCGAAATCGTGATCCTTGGATCCATTGGATTAAATCTGTGCTGCCCTTCTCGGATGATTGACCAGTTATTAACTCCAGGAGCACCACGCCTAGCTGAAATATTATGTTTCCACCACTCCCATCCATACACTCTGCGACTCAACAATCACAGAAATAAATAAATAAATAAAGGTTTAAACTAACTGTAAACTTTCTTGTTCCCTTTATCAAATGATAAATCACCTTCACCTTCAGCTGATGGGGGTTGGGGCATTGCAGCATAATTTCCATCAGGACTAAGAAGGCCAAAATTGGAAAGCTGTCATGTAATGCAAATTATATGAGGGTTGCAGCAGTAATTCAATATCATTATCCTAGTTAGTTGTTCCAACTTCACCTTTGCATTGAAGTTCTCATCTAGCATGATGTTGCTTGAGCTGATAGATACATGATACATTGACAGGTTACTAAAGAGAAACAGATATTCCTGCAGTGTAGTGTAAAAAGTCAACATTGTAACTCATCTGCTCATGCTAAAGACTAGGATAATAGAGTTTGTGATAACATATATAAATGCAAAACACCATTTTAAATCCCTGAACGAGCCTCTCAACTTCAAACTTAAAATAAACTCCTCAATTTTATAATTGAAATCTATTCAGCTTTATTAACACATACAATGTGTGTGCATCATAAATAGAACTGGAAAATTAATAATAATAACATTGAGAAGCTCAATAGCCCACAATAGATGCATGAAGTTTAAGAGTTCACTGGAATAAAGAAAATGTGCTTTGATTAGAATAAGTATTCACCAAAAGATGTTGAGGGGATGGTAACATTTTAGAAAATGAATGTTGCATTGGATATCCACATTCATATATCACAGTTAGCCAAGGAAAAGTTTGTATTGAATTATGCTGGAAGCATGGTGCACATTTAGAAGGTAATATCACTTACAATTGACCTACCAATGCTGCTGCTACTCCAATGGCTATCTGTAACCTTGTCTTCCAATTCAAGGGAGTCTTAAGAGGATCTGCCAAGGGTTATTTATTTGTCAGAAAATTCAATTTTGCAATCATATATGTTTTTTAATTTATGCTCTAAGATTACCATTTAGATGCTCCTTCAAGCTTCCATTTTCTATATTGTCAAACACTAGCAACCTGCAAATTAGCGAACCAGATTAACAGTAGAGGAATGCCTTTTGCTGATCGCCACCGAATGAAATCAACAAATGGTCTTGAGATGAAATGGCTTTAACAGATTTCGTTGCACTATGATACTCAACAAACTTTATGAAATTGAAACCAGTGGTTGCATACTAAAAACACACTTAAAACAGTAATTGCGGCAGCTTGGAGTTTGCTACTTGTTGGTAACTTAATATGACGGTAATGTTAGGAGGCTAATCTAATGGTGACACTGACCAGGTGAACATTATTATGATACAAACTTGAAATACTAATAAAAAAATGTGATTGGTTCCACTTCCCATTATCATGAATGGAAATGGAATTCTTTAGAAAGTACCTAGTTGGTTTTCAACATAAAATATCATCAAGAAGAACTCTCTTTGACACATACACACATTCTAAGAAGAACCCATAGAAAATGCACTCGCTGTTTGTCTCCGGAATCATGAAAACAAGCCTAAATATGTTCCAATTCTTCACTTCACAAACAATTGAAGAAGAATTACCCAGAGAGAGTTTATCCATGTAGAAAAAATAAATAAAAATAAATAAGACAGATAGCAAACCTTTTCTGACCCATGGAGAATCCTTTAAGAGCAAGAAGATGACGGTGATGCAAGCGACCCAAGAGTTGTACTTCCCTATAAAAAACATCATCTCCTTGATCAAGGTCGTTTACTTCCTTCACAAGTGCAATTTCACCATCTTGAAATCTGGCCTTGTAAGCAGTCCCATGAGAATCACTATATATTATTCTGTGAAAGCCATCCGTTGCCCTCTTTACTTCTTTGTATGAGAAGCGCCTAGCAAAGTAAGATACAGCTCCTGCAGAAACAGCATCTTATAATTCATAGCTCAAAAACATATAGATTTTTAACTAAAACACTTTGTCCTCATCCTAATCTACGTTTCCATAATCAAATTGCTTTTTGCCGGACAAACTGAAGTTCAACAAGAAACTCATCCACAATAAATAAATAAATAAATAAATAACAGTTTGATACACTTAAATATAAAATTTCACTTGATCTAGAGATACAGTCAGAAATCAATTTCAAAAGTAGAATTGCCTTGCGTATAAGTTTGGTCTCCTGAAACCCATATGTTAATTTTTCAGGTCTACCCTAAATTTTACTCAAATTGCAAAATTGACAAGAGCTTATGGCCAAATTTTTGCACGAGAAAATGTAACAGTTGAGTTCCTGAAGAAATAAAACAAGTATTTCAGAAACAAATAACACGCAAATCTTAATCTGCGACATTCAAGTCCAGATGTACCAAAAAATTACAGAGAATTCACCGCTGGAAGCTCAGAAATAACTAGTATAGATAAAATTAACACCACATCTAACACAAACAAACAGTCACATAGACACTAGAATTTGAGGGGGAAAATAAAATATACCAGAACGGGATCGGTGAAGCCAAGAGAGAAGTTGAGGACGAATCTTGTGGATCAGACGATCCATAGTGGGAATTGGCAGGCCAGAGAAAAGAAGAAGTCTACCTTGGAACTGTACAGTTAAACATTCACAACAGTACAAGTAGAGTAATTTCCAATTATTATCTCTCTCTTTTTCCGTAACCAGCTCGATTGAGTTTCGAGCTTTTTATTTTTATTCTTACTCTGCTCCAGCCTCCAGCCTGTTCCTTTGTTAGTTACTCACTACTTTGTTTCTATTCATTGCTTCTATTAGGTAATAAGGGAATGCGACAAAAACAGTTGAAAACAGTTGAAAATTATACTCCCTCCCTCCTATTTTAAAATCTAGGCCTAAATACATTATGTATATTATGTACTTGCTCCAAAATATTTATTGCCTTTCAATTTTGAATACAGCATTTCTATCCCATTACGAAGAAATTTACATTTTATGCATTTTCTTTTCGTGAAAAGAGAATTGAAGGAAAAATACCACGTATTCTATTCGGGTTATTAGATTACCTTTGATGTGACCTTTGTATTACCAGTCACAGAGTCGAGATTAATAAGAAGAGCCACGAACTAACAGCGGCTACACTTGTGAGAGAGAAAATGGGAGGAGGCATACAGTAGAAAGAGAGAGGCAACATACATTAGGGAGAGAGAGGCAACATTTCCCTCTCTTTGGCGTATTCTTTTATACTAAGGTTAGACAACTTATTATCTATTTATCAAAAACGACTAGGGAAAATCCCCAGCATATGTGCCTCTCTTTGGGTACGGCCCATTCAATTCATCGATAGACTTTATAATTGGTCCATATCCGAATTTTTCCAACATTTCCCACTCGCATGTAACAGAACATAATCTAAATTCGTTCTCAATCTTATTCATCTTCGTAAATAGTTCGTGCGACCGACGTACACTCGAGAGCACTAATGTTATATACTCATTGGAGATATATAGCATTTCGATGAGCATGTTTCAAAGCAAGTGTTATATACTCGTTGGAGATACATAGCCTTTTGATTTGTACATGTATTGTGACATGTCATACGCTTTATCCCGAAATCCATCTCGTAGCCATATGTAATACTTTGATCTCAATTACAATTTTCTATTTTCACAAATATACCCACATGCATACGTGTCCAAATAGTGATAAACAGAAATATTTAGATGTGATCAAATGGAATTCCTTTCCTCTTATTATGTTCTTTCCATTATGATCCAATCAACTTAAATGGTCAGGTTCTTTTCTGGTCTGAATCATCTCATGGTCTTCAAAAAGAAAATTCTAAGATAAGTCAAATTAGACCATACTTCCAGAACAAGTTAAGGGTTCTGAGAATAAAGTAATCAAGAAACCATAGTTTTATTATGATGTGAGAATCACACTAGGAAAACTTGAGTACCATTTTATATAATGTTTTTCCATCTCATGGTCGCTAAGCATATATGGTATGAAAATATGTATTATGGTGTTTCGTTCTTTCAACATGTCTTTTGAGAAAAACACCATACAGAAGTCTTAGTTCAAATGTCCCAAAACATCTAACATCAATCCACACCACACAAAGACTTATTCCGATTTTGAAGACGAAATATCTCAAGTTACTCTTCAGTTGTGATCTTGATACCATATAACTCTCTTGTATGTCTATACGTTACATTATACATATATATCCATCTTGTACTTTAAATGAAACTAATTTCATCATTTATGCAAGGCGGCTAAAGTTTATTGTGATATCTCCCGTTTTACTAAAAAAACAGCCTCACCCTTATGCCTTTGGTCATTGTTTATGGAGAAAATAAGGATAAATGCTCAGATGAGTGAGCTACTTCTTTGTGTGACATGCATAACAAGATACAATAGCAAATATCAACATATTATATTCGCACTCGTGTATTGAAAAACTCCCAAAAAACTTTATTAGATAATCATGTTTTCATAAGTACATGAAATTAGAAATATGTTTAGATCACTACAAGAAAAACAAGCTATAACAAGAAGAAAATAATGATATTAAAAAAATTCTCATTGAAAGATAAATATAATGAAAGGAAATAATATTATTAAAGTATTAATAACCAAACATTTATTATTCAATTTATTTTTTAAAATATCCTCATTAAATGATAAAAATATAAAGATAATATAAAACATTCTTATTAAAATGAGATATTCATTAATTACAATGAGGATAAATAATATTGTAAAGACCAAAATTAAATTTGAAGTCATTTTAACTCCAAAAAATGGACGCCATTCTTTCTCCTAAAAATTTAGTCCTCCCAATTCATTCCTATCAAAATATTTGGGCAAAAATATTTTAGTAAAACCTAACTAATAGTAGAAGAAATATATGTTTTTTTAAAACTCTCCCCACCATCCACGATTACTCTTCCAATTCTAGGTCATCTTCACTTTCTTCTCAAACCCAATCAACTTCATCGGAATTTTCACAATCCATCATAGAAGTTAGGTCCAATCATTTCTCTTTGATTAGGTTGTCGCTTGTGGTGGTTGTATCATCGTCCTTAACCTTTGAAGAATGCTTCAAAAATATGGCATCGTCTTGCTAATCTTCCTTCTTTAACCATCAAAAAGTACTTCAGTTACAACCACACCAGCATAGCCACCACCCCATACAGTATGTAATAAAATATGGAAGTTCTGATTCGAGATCGAAGATAGATCTTGCTGCAAGGGTAAAATACTAAGGCATGAGTGAATTTTTTTGAAATGGATACTCTATAGTATTTTTTTTCTATGTTAGTGCTTGTTTTAGTTAGTGCTTGCTTTAGCAGTTGTTCTTGCTATTTCTCCGGATAATGGCTATTTTCCAAACATGATGGCTAACATGTTTCTGCTCACATTTTCTTACTACTTATTTGTGAAGATTTCATCTCCATTATTGGTAGAAAGAATAGACAAACTAAGTTTTCCTTTCTTGGTTGATTTTAATCGTATGATTAATTGAAGTTATAGCTGAATAGTGCATGTTAATTCTTCTTCAAGCTTGCTAATGGTGTGTTGATGATTGAGCTTATATAATTTTCTGTTTTCAAAATGTTCCTTATGAATTGAACACATGCACAATACAGGGCACACTTAATAAATTGTATGAATTCATATGTGGAGAATTTGGCATATGTGTATGGTTTCATCTTTTCTTTTAGACTACAATGTAACAAGTTTTGGGTCTTTAAGTGTCTTTGGTTATAGAGTTCCATTGACGGAAGGTGGATGTAACATAACTACTACATTGGAGGATGAATCTTGTGAGCCCAATTTGCTTCTTTAATCACATAATAAGGATATTTGTCTTGTCAAATCTAATGGAAAGAGATTGTTTCTTGTTGATACGTTAGCCTTTGTAATTTTCTCCTTTGCATTTGTTTCAATTCATTTCAAGAAAAAATTAGGATTTTGATTTTGTTTCAATGTTCTTGGAATGAGGATTGGTGCAATTTGATGTTGTTTTCTTTTTCTTTGGAAATAACATTACCGAATGGTTGTTTAGGTTAGAATATTGGAGGCTCAAGGAGTGCCCTCAAAGCAAGTTGAGCTTATAATAGATGTGATTATTGAAGTTTTGAATGACAACTTAGAAATTTTGGCTCAATTTGTTGCCTCAATAGGAGAGATGAATAAAGTAAGGTTATATAAATTTTTTATTGTATTCTTGTTTTCTCAGCGGGGACCCCTTGTGGTGGGACCCCTCCCCGGACCCTCGCTCAGCGGGGACGCGTAATGCGACCGGGCCGCCCTTTTTATTCTTGTTTTCTCAAGTTAGTTTAATAGTATTACATTGACTTAAGCCTTAGGTTTAGAAGCAGAGCGATAAGTAACCACATAGAAGAAATTGACAATCTGTATTCTTTACAATAGATATATAAAATCCCTTCCCTAAGGGATTTTATATATCTATTGTAAAGAATACAGATTGTCAATTTCTTAGGGAAGGGATTTTATATATCTATTGTAAAGAATACAGATTGTCAATTTCTTCTATGGGGGTACTTATCGCTCTGCTTCTAAACCTAAGGCTTAAGTCAATGTAATACTATTAAACTAAGTCAATGTAATTTCTTTTATATATATCTTTCGTCGGTTCCCATGTCTGAGTATAAAAATAAATATTGCTTCAAAATCTTCAGTTGGTATGCTATCACTTTCTTCCTCCTTTCCTCTATTTTGTTTCTTTTGCTTCTAAATATACAAATAATTTCCCATGCGATTTCTTATTTTATTTTCTCTTTCAAATCAACATGCACAAGTTTGATTTATTGTCTGTGTTTTGTTTAATGAGCTATCTCTATTACCGAGGTATGCTTTTGTGTGTTAGTAGATGCATCAAATTGCTATTTTTCTATACAATAAAATGTTGTTTGATTGAATTTATGTTTCTTGGTAATTTTAATTTGTCAATAAAGCTTAAAATCATATTTGTTCTTATACATTCTGCATGAAGTTTTTCAGGAAAATGGATAACCGGTTGTGCAATAAAGAAAGATATCATTCAAGTAACATTTTCTTCTCTTGGTGTTTATTTTATCTTTCATCCTCGTTTGGCCATGAATTTCATTATTACAACAAAGTATATGTGGTTTAACATTTTGCAGTGTTTGTTATGTGGTTTAAAAGTTTGCAAAGACGTGTCTAAGTTTTGCTCCGTTAGCAAGAAGGAAAAAAAAAGAAAAATAAATGTAAGGAAAAATGAGAATTTCCTTTGTTTGCTAACGAAAAGATTTTAAATCATTACAAATACTTTATTGAGAATATTTGCTTATCATTACAAAATATTTTAATAGGGATAAAATTATTATCATTGTAATTTATAACGAGGATAACACTTTGCCCTCATTAATACTTTACTAAGAGATCCCAGTAATGAAGTGCGCATGAGAGTAATTATTCTCATAAAAATGCTTTAAATAAGGATATTTGAGCTATTAATAAGAATATCTCCCCTCCTTAAAAGTTATTTTTGTTTATAGTGGATCCTACACAAACCTTGGGATCTAATATGTTTCACATAAACATCTATCTCGATAGGTTTAGTAAGGGGACCAACTACCATGTCATGAATAGAAACATACTTCACACTAAGGGGGCGTTTGGTTCGTAGAGGGGTAACGGAATGGAATCAAGAAAGGGAAACAAGGAGAATGGAATGGAATGGCCCTGAATTCCCTTATGTTTGTTTCAGTCCACAAAGGGAATGATATACCCATGGTTCCCTTTGTGGTTGTTTGGTTCAAATGAGGTAATAAACTAGAGTTGTGTTTTTAACAATAATTTCTATACATACATGTATTTATATTAATAAATTAATCACATGTAGAATGAAAATCAATTTATTCAATCATTAAAATCAAAAGACGATGAAACTGAAGAAATTGAAATAAAATAAATCAAAGAAAATACATAAATATTCTATTTTAAATTAATTAAAAATAAATACCAAAACCGAATAATATGATAAAAGAAAAATATTTATTTTTTAGGGTAAAAAAATAAAAACAAATAAGTATAAGGATCAAAAGTGAGATTAGTTTAGGGATAAATAAATATAAGGATCAAAATAAAAATCAAAAAGTAAAAATTAGTCAAAAATATTTTTTGAAAAATAAATAAATAAATAATATATAAGTATAAGGATCAAAAGTGAAATTAATCCAAGGATTAAAAAAAAGTAAAAATAAATCAATATATGGACCAAAATAAAAATTAAAAACAAAATAGAGACTAAAATGAAATCTTATAAGGAGAGTATATGTTCAAATTAGTGAGATAGGGGGAAAAGGGAATGGAAAACCTTAGGGGGTTAGGGGAATGAGATTAGAGGAGTTAGGAGTAAACCCAAAACTAAAAGGGGGTAAAGGGAATGATTGAATTAATAAAACAAACACCAACAAAAGGAATAAAACCTCCTCTTTCCCTTACCCTTTCCTGAAACCCCCAAAACAAACGGTCCCTAACTTCTTTATGTGTAGTTAATTCTCTAACAAAGTGATAAACTTAATCTCTTATGTGCTTTGTCTTGCCATGGAACCTCTGATCTTTGGCAAATGCAATAGTATATTGACTATCACTATTTATCACTACTAGAGTATTAGAGGTCGTAAGATTTAGATGGTTCAAGAATCTATTGAGCCATACCGCCTCTTGTGATGTAAATGAGTATAACACATGCTCTGCTTACATTATGGAAAATGATACACATTTGTTTCTTGCTGCTTCATTATATCTCCCCGTTTCATAGCAAGAAAACATAGCTGGACTTCCTCTCCTCTAGGTCTCCCAACATCTCTGTATCCTTTTTGTTGAAGACCTTTGCCTTGATAACATAGAGAATAAGATGCAGTTGCTTTGAGATACCTCAGTATTCTCTTAATAGGTGACAAATATGCTTGTCTAGGATTGGAATAATATCTACTCACCATACCAATAATGTGGCAGATATTAGGTCTTGTACATAACATTACGTACATTAGACTGCCCATGGCACTCATATAAGGTACCCTTTTCATATAGTTATTTTCTTATTGTTTTTTGTGACACATGTCAGTACTAAGGGTCACATCCTTTGACATTGGCCTACCAATTAGGATTTTAGTTCTGCATATTGAATCAGTCAAGAATTTTGTTGACATAAGTTTGTTGAGGCAGTGCCAACAAGTTCTTTGAACGATCTCTCGAAATCTTAACTTCGAGAATATACACTGCTTCTCCCATGTCTTTCATAACTTGAGCTTAAGCTTTGACTTGGTTCATATATTCAACATCGTTTCTTACTATAAGGATATCATTTACATATAATGACAAAATGACAAATTTTCTACCGGAGCTTTTTGTATTGACACAATGGTCTTCTTGAATCAACTTGAAGTTATTTGATATCATTTCATTGTGAAATCGAATATACCGTTGTTTAGAAGCCTATTTTAGGTCATAAATTGATTTAATCAATTTGCAAACCTTTTATTCACAACCCGTTTCGATGAAACCTACAGGTTATTCTATCTAGATTTCTCCATCCAATTCTCCATTGAGAAAAACAGTCTTTACATCCATTTGATGTAGCTCTAGGTAAACTTTCCACTATAGTTAGGATTACTCTTATCGATGTAAACCTTACAACAGGTGAGAAGGTCTCCTTAAGGTCTATCCCTTTCTGTTGAGTATATCCCTTAGAGACTAAACGGGCTTTGTATCTTTCAATACTTCCATCTGCATTTCACTTAACTTTGAGAACCCATTTGTTCCCAATAGTTTTTCATCCTTCTAGTAGATCAACCAACTACCAAAGAAAGTTTAATCCCATGGAAGACATTCCTTCTTCCATTGCCTTATTCCACTTGTCTTTTACAGGACATGAGAGAGCCTTATTGGACATTCTTGGGCTCCATGTCGTTTTGGATAACTAAAAAAGTCGTACCTTCAATACTAGATCGACGATGTTTGAATTTTTACCTTTTAGTACAACGTGGCTTTGAATCTTGATAAATATGTCACATATATTTATCATAGTTTGGTATGCTCCCACTAGGACCAAGCTCTATCTTCTCGTAAGAATTAGAAATCACACTCCCACTTAAGGTAGGATCTAGATCATTTGTTATGTTGAGGTAATGGATCTCGATCTTATTCCTCAAAATTTTGCTCACTCGATTGGGGAGATCCGTTTGATTCTAATTACTCAAATAAAGTGAGATCATGGTCCACTTCTCCTAACTTAGGGAGCCCGTTCTCTAAAAATACAACATCTGATAATTGTAATTTCATCACACGTCCGTCTTCATTTTCTTCCACTAGGACATATCCTTTTGATCATTATGGGTATCGTATAAAGATACACTCTTTACCTTTTGGACCTACAAGTTTACTTCCCAAGGTTTGAGCATACTCAAATTGGGGTTTCGACTTGCCATAATTCATATGGAGTCAATGTGACAGATTTGGAGGGTACTCGATTCAAGACATAAGTGGCTATTAGCAATGCATCTCTATAATAAGAAATTGGTAGATTTGCTTCAGCTATCATTGACCTGACCTGATAATTGTGTAAACTTTCTTGATCGGTATCCCTTCCCTGTAAGATGTTGTTGGGTTTGGTCGGGGACACTCTAATGCCAAAGTTAGTACTCCCTCTATTCTCAAATAAGTGTCGTTTTAGATAATTGTTTTTATTCTTTTTTAAGTGTCGTTTTCGTTTTTCAATAAAATTTAGTATAGTTTTTTGGTCTAAGCATTTAAATTTTGTCTTGATTTATGTGTTTTTTAAGCTTTCAAAGTTTTTTCTCCAACCATTATAGGAGAGAGAATTTTTATTTAGTTAATCCATGTAAATTTATTAATTTAAGTGCATATTAATTGTGTTTCTTAATTTGTGTGAAAAACCCTAAAACGACACTTATTTGAGAATGGAGGGAGTATATTATTTGAGAGTAAATGGGTAATGACAAAAGTTTTTGGAAGTTAAGCCAACATACCTCAAATACACCTAATTTAGGGTATTTATATAGAATTTCTTAACTTTTTAGCATTAATGATGCCTTATTTGAACGGTCATGTCATTACTTCTCTTTAATGGCTACTGTAGACACCGAGTCGGAGGACCTGTGACGAAAACCTGTAACAAGACGATCGAAGCGGTTGGTTCCGGAAGTTTTAAAACAAAAATATATAATAAAAAGGAGCGACGTGGTGCGAACGCCTAGCGGCAGCCGACGCGCGTCCGACGACAGTTGGACGTGAGCCCGGCAACGCGGGGCGCATGCTTGACGTCCACTGGGCGCGCACGCCCGACGGCCGTTGGGTGAACGCCCAACGACGTGGGGCAAACGCCCAGCGTAGGCGAGGCAAGCGCCGACGTCCGTTGGGCGAACGCCCAACATCCGTTGGGAGAACGCCCAACGACGTTGGGCGAACGCCCAACCTGCGTTGGGCGTTCGCCCAACACAAGTTGGGCGTTCGCCCAACACAAGTTGGGCGTTCGCCCAACCTGCTTTGGGCGACGCCCAATCTTAATCGGGCGTCGCCCAATGTCTCCGGGATCCGTGCCTATATAAGGCACGGATCCCCATGCATTTAAAAGAAGGGAGGAAATTTTTGGAGCTTTCTCACTCTAGACATTTTTAGAGAGAGAAAGTCAATTTTTTGGAGAAAATATTTTTTTTCCCAAAAAAATCCAAATTTTCCAAAGTTGAATATTTTATCGAAAACACAAAAAACACCGGAAAATCACAATTCGCGGAATCAACCGACTTCGACTGTCAGATACCGATCTTGAGGTATTATCCGAGGACTAGACTCGTTTTATTTTATTTAATTTATTTCCTTTATTTATTTATTTTTATGTTATAATTTTATTTATTTAGTTATTTATTTATTTATCACGCTTTATTTAATTTTTCGTATTTATTTAATTTTCACCTCGTGTTAAATAAACGTTCGGTTTTGTTTTGAAATAAAAACCTCGTTTTAATATCCCAATACGAACCGTGATCCGATTCAAAGGTAGTTCGGGATTAAAAAATGTTGTAATTATAAGTTTTCAAAATTTTTCTAAATAACGTTTTAAATAAAAAACATCGTTTAGGAACCTCCGTTATAGACTATGATCCATTTTTGGTAGTTCGGAGGTCCAAAACGATAGAATAGATCTAATCCAAAGTGTTTGAATAAATCTGAAAAGTTGTGGACTGTTTCTGTAATTCTCCTTTTTCTGTCACTAACAACAGATTGGCGACGGGTTTTCCGTCGGTAATCTGCTGGAAACCGAAAATCACCCTTTTAAACCATTTTCTCAACTTTTTGGCATTTTAATCCTTTATATATATATGTATAATTATGTAACATGTTGGTAGAAATTATTTTTGAGGTATTTACTTAATAACTACCTATATACTTATTATTTTGTATTTTTGATTATGATTTTCATTGATTTGGTTTTGGTATATATGTATATATATTCTTGGGTTATCAAATGATGGTTTAGCTATTATTTAGGGAAGAGTATTTTCTATGTACTTATTATATCAAACTTATTTTCTAGTTTTTATGGTTTTCATTGTTTTCACATAGTTATAAGTAGGATAAAAATGTACTCTATTTAATATTTTCACTATCATTTCTTATACCTATATATTTATTACTTATTATCCTCTTACTCATTTTTGTTATCATTATTTTTAGACAAAATGCATATATACATGTATATAACCTTTTGTTTTTCTTATTCTTTTGATATTAGGTGTATGTGTTTTAAATTGGTTTTATTTGGTGAATTTTGAGATTTAATTCATTACTTGTTGTCATTTTATCTACATAAAGGATAATTGAGTGAAAGAGGGGAAAATAAACCACAAAAAAGAGAGTTTAATTTGTTTGTTTAAATTAAAGCTTTTCTAGATATTCCTAAAGTGTAAATAACGTTTTCTTGTCATTTTTTTAACCATTTCCAAAATATCACGTGTTGAAACCTTAATCCGTTCCAACGACGGATTAGACGAACCTTCTAATTAAAATCATTTTCATTGTAAATAATAGAGTTTTGAATCGTTTTCTTAAATGGTTTGTACAAAATAAATGGACTTGTATGCCTAATCACGTTTTTGGAGTTAAAGTTTTTTTTATTCCACATTTTCAAGCACTCGAGTCGTTCCAACGGTGATTCGAGTCGATGTCATGTAAATTAACGGGGTTTTAAAACGTACCTAAATCGTTCCAACGGCGATTGAGGTACGAACCATGTAAATAAACTCGTTTTGGGGAATGAGATTAGCTTAGAGTTAGTGTATAATATAAAGTATAAATCACACTATGAATAAATCAATTCTTCCTTCTCCCCTTCTCTCTCCTATGTATTTTTAATTCATGTAAATGGGTGATTCTTTACTAAAGTGGCTTTCAATAATATATGCTCAAAACGGTTTTCAAAACGAGAAAGAAAAGGTTTCAAATGAATTTTAAACTTGAAGAAATATGCGATTAGTCCGTTATCGCCTAACACGCTGAGTAGGAGGCCGGTGGTTCATAACCGGGCGATGTCGGGGTGCCTAGTAGCCTTTCTCCGGAAAGGAACTAGCCTTCTCGGCTCGTACCTAAGTTTCCCGAACCCTCACCGGTCTCCCGCAAGGGATCGTTGTTCATTTTCCCATTCGTGGGTGGCGACTCTTCCATACTCCGAGCTCCGGTCCTGCCGAGCAGCTTGATTCCATGATTGGTTGCTTTCGGCGCCAATCACCGCTTACGTCGCCATGAGGTGTCCACCCCCCGGTCCGCCCGGGCGAGGCCGTTCGGCACCTTGTCTAACAAGTGGCGACTCTGCTGGGGAAGCGAGAAATTTGATTCCGGAAGGCGTGTATTAAGCCCTTAACGGGGACGGATCGTATTATTTCTTTTCGTATGCATTCAAAAGCATTATTGCAAACCTTTTGGGTAATTTCCGCGAAACCTCTAGCGAGAGTCCATTCGTCGCTCGAAAGAGGCTAGCGTAAGTTCCCCCTTACAGTAAGGCGCCAAAGGGTCCCCATCCATTCGTTAGGGGCGAATTTGTGCGGTCCTGTGAGGTCCCGCGATCAGCCGTGTCAGCATATAGTAGCCTTAGAAGTTGCCATAGGATTACCCGTTACCATTTTTGATGTGATGAATGAATCAGTTCGTGTTTTGAAATTGCCATGATACGTGTCTACATCCTAAAATATGTAAAGAAAATGAAACGGTACGTTAATATATACTCTTAAACCGATATACAAACTACCCCAAAACATTGAAACGTTTCGAACTAAAGACGACTTAGTCATCTCGTATGAATGAACTTGTGCGACCCGCCTAGTCCCTTTCCGTGTCCCGAAGAAGGCACATGTTCAGGAAATGCGTTATGACGTAAACACGTATCAGTATGAATCGGTTTGGTATTAAGGATAGTTATATCTCAATTCAAAAGACTATATTAACGGTAACCGTTATTCACATTCTTTGAATACGTTAGGATAAAACGAAATCATGACGAAACGAAAACGAAGAACATTTCTGTTTTGAACGACCTCGTCGTAACGTAAAGAGTTTTATGAACGTGGCCCGTCCCTTCCGAATGAAAAAAACAAACTCTTACATTACGCCTTGTGTTGTTCTTAAGAGAAATGGATGTATCCGCGAAAGTGACTAAAAACAAAAATAAACGAACGACCAAAATCATTCCGTATCTACGATATATGTCAATCCCAAGAGTAGTTAAAGAAAACGAACCAATATCGTTGAATACATGCCTCGAAAAGGTGTATACACCGTTTAAAATCACAAAGCCGAATTAAGCTAAACCGCATAATTGCACCATATGGACGAGACTGCGGGTTTGACTAACGACTCGATCATTTCGACCGTTACCAAAACTATAAGAAATATGGCCCGATATACGCGTTTGCTTAACTCGTGCCTAAATGAAAAGGAAAGGTGATATCCCTGCTTCGAATAAGCATGCGATTCAACGAAACGTTGATTTTCTATAACCACGTTAGGGTGATATATCCCGTAGATAGGGAAGAAATAAAGAGTTGTTGCTAGCCGAAAGATTACCATGCGCTCGAATAAGACTCGCCGTCTTTTCACGTAGCTAAAACGAGCAAGCGGATTCTTGACGCTAAAAACAAACACGTTACGCGATGAGTCCGTTCCCTAAAATAAAATCCAAAAAGTGATTTCATCACTAAATAAACACGTGGTTACGTCTCTCGATAGATCCAAAAGATCCCGTCGTAATCCAAAAATCGAGACACAAACCCACGCGAATAAAAGGGAATGAGTCATTGTCAATAACGAACGATTGAACCAAAAGAATAACTCGTACCACGTCTAAAATCTGAGACGCGCTCAAAGGGAGTCAAAACCCGAATTACTGCGTCTCGCAAAATGACAAAAGACGAGTTATTCCGAAAGGACAATCCAACTTGGTCGATATCTTAGTCACTGAACGTTGATACGTCAAAACGAACTGTATTGTCTGATGGATGATTTACTTTTCTGCGATAATCGACGGCATCACGCGTCCCCTGGATCGCCATGTGAGCCCCGAACCAAAATCCTAGGAAAGAGACTTGGACCATCGAGTGTGTGGAGGAATAAGGGTGGAAGAGAGATGATGTGATACATGTAATTAGACTAACGTTTGTTCTTCTTATCTTATATATCCGTAAATAAATAAACGCACACACCATGAATCATGCATATAAAATCATGCATACATACTAATGGATGACCGTTCGCGCAGACTTCATCATTAAGCGGTTGTGGTTTCGCGAGAGTAACCGGTTAGTCAGGCAGTTTGATCAGCTACAAATTGACAGTTCTGAATCGGCAGTTGTGGCGTCTGAGTCATCTTCGTCCGAGTATACTCAGTCTTCAGCCAGTATGTATGCGACCGACGAAAAGATGGCCGAATTGGAAAATTCTATGAACAATATCAATGATCAGCTGGCCGCAATTTTGGCCCAGCTAGCTGAGCTGGCATTGAAGGACAATAAGAGTGGTAGTAAGCGTGCTGAGAATGAAGTGAACACCGGTCCCCACTTCGGGAATGAGGATGACTATCAGGACTATATCCGGAAACAGCTTGAGAAAGAGAAGGCTAAGGAAGAGGAGTGGAAGCAGCACATCACTCAGGAGGTCCAGGATCTGCGTGGGGGAAGCTCCGGAAGTCAGGACTTTTATAATTTGAAGAATTGTTTGTCGGCAACTGCTTTGCCTTTGAAGTTTCGACTTCCTGACATGAAAAAGTTTGACGGAACTGGGGATCCTACCACCCACATGAATCAGTATGTCACAGTAATGAAGCACACGATCCTGACTAAGGATCAAGTCTTGGGGCTGTTTAATACTTATCTGGAGGGGGCTGCCCTCACATGGTTCCATGCGTTGCCGATGGTTACGAAAAGAGATTGGAAGGAGTTGGCAAAGTCATTTATCACTCAGTATAGTTTCAACACTATGCTTGAGGTTACTCTGAAGGAGCTAGAGAGCACTAAGCAGCAGGCCGGGGAATATTTTTCCGATTTCGTGAGAAGATGGAGGGCCAAGGCCGCGGTTATGAAGCAGAAGCCGCTTGAGCAGGATCAGATCCGAATGGTAGTCGGTAACACATTGCCGTATATTAAGAATGAGCTGCGGTACATGCCTTTTACCGATTTCAACCAGATGTATAGCTGTGCCTTGACAGTTGAGGGGGATGGAGAACCGAAGAAAGCTTATACCAAGTGGACGAAGTCGGGATATAGTGCCGGAGGGCCAAGTGCGAGTGCAGAATCTGCTGCGGTGAAAGTGCTTGAACTGAATGCTATCGAGAAGAGGCAGTTCGCCAAATTTGATCAAACCTACGCAAAAGTTTTCGAACGGTTGCAGAAGAAGGGGTTGTTGAAAGCTCTTACTCCTTATAACAAAGCTCCGCCCACTCAGCAGATACAAGCTAGGGGATACTGCGAATTCCACAACAGTTATGGGCATACCATTGAGAACTGTGAGAGGTTAAAGCATGAGATCCAAGATTTGATTGAGGAGAAGAAGATAGCTGATCCTTCGTTAGCAAACCCTTCCACTAGGCGCAATCTGCTGCCTAATCATAGGGTGAGCATGATCGGAGTTGGGCTGGAAGAAAGCATGGTGGTGGAATCCTTCGGGGAAAATGAAGAGGAGTTGTTGGACTCCGATGAAAAGAGCAATGTAGGAAATGGTCTATATGTGTCCTTCCTTGGAAAAGAACCGGAAGGCGAACCGATGGATGAAGGGTTGGACGGTGGAGCACCTTATGATGAGGATAGTGCTGAAGAGACCGGGGAAGGGTCGTCTCGGACTATTGTGCCAGAATTGAGTCTATTTAGTGGAGGAGAGGATCCCGATGTGCACTTGCGTGAATATATGCACGATATGTTTGTTGAATCCTTCGGGGTGGACGAGATTGCTCAGTGGTTCCACCATTCGCTAATAGGCGAGCCTTTGGGGTGGTTCCACTCATTACCCGACTCTTGCAAGCATGATTGGGAACAGTTGTCCGATCTATTCCTTGAAAAGTACAAGAACACTAAGAACAGGGTGGCAGAGTGCTTCGCACTGCAGATTGGGCCTATCAAACGCCCGTTGCCGATGGTCAGTAAGTATAATGGCAACAAGGATCCAATGGAGCACCTTCACTTCTACCTATCGGCCATGGGGCCTTTGGGTTTTAAGGAAGAAGAGATCACCAGTCTGTTTTGCAATTCACTAATGGGGGAGCCGCTGATGTGGTACATGTCTCTCCCGATGCATATTAAGCGCGATTGGGCCGCGATGACCAAAAGGTTCATTAAGGAATACACAGTATGGATGCTTGTAGAGCAAACCCCGGACTCACCCTCTTATGAAACACCCGAGGCGGTGTTGGCAATGCCCAGATATGGCGGATATCGGGATCCCGTGGAGCATGCAAGGTTGTTCCACAACCACATGTACGACGCTGGGTTCCCTCAGTGTGAATTACATGAACATTTCTCGAAAACTCTCATGGGAGAAGCCTTGTTGTGGCACCAAGGCCTATCAGAGGAAGAGATGGGTCATTGGATACCTCTTAGGGATGCTTTTGTGTCGAGGTATGAGATGTATGTTCCATGGACGGGATCCCTGGAAGATCTGGATAGGATCAGGCAATTCCCCGAGGAACCATTCGTGGATTATGTTAGGAGGTGGAGGTACCGCTACGAGTTATGTCATGAAACGATGAGCGATAAGGTGCAGATCATGTGCATACAGAGAGGCACTATTCCGTTAGCGGCAAGGAGAATGAATAGGGTGTTTCTCCAAAACTATGATGAATTGATAGGCTGGGCCATGTATGGATCGGCAGATCCCTTGTATTTAAATTCAAACGTCCCTCACGTGATGGACCTAATGGTTGTGGACATCTGGGAAAGTTCCTCGGACGAGGAGGATGCTGATCGGATGATTCCTATCAATATTTGGGATGAATCTGATGATGAGCCGGAAATCGCCGTCATGACAAGATCAGGTCAGGTGGCGAGGGAAAGGCACCTGTGGTTGAGACTGAGATAGGGGAAGGATCGGCTCCCAAGCCAGATGACCAAGTCCTCGAGCAGTTGAAGAAAACACAAGCTAAGTCTACGGTATGGGAAGTCCTATGCCATTCCAAGTACCACCGTGAAAATCTGATGAAAGAGCTGCAGAATTTGGTTATTTCTACCGATGCTGAGCCGGCAGCGTTAGTAGGGGCAATTATGGCCCGGAAGAAGACCGAAATCACGTTCACTGACGAAGATCTCCCAGAAGAGGGGAAGGCTCACAACAAGCCTTTGTACATCCGAGCTGAAATTAATGGGAAGAAGACTAGCTGTGTGATGGTCGATGATGGATCGGCCATTAATGTTTGCCCACTAAAACTTTTTTCCAACTTGGGAGTAGAAAGAGGAGATTTGACTGCCTCGGAAACCGTGATCAGGGCCTATGATGATAGCCGTAGGCACATCGAAGGAGTTTTTAAGGCCAAGCTGAAAGTAGGGCCGCATGAAGAGGAGACTGAATTCACTATGCTGGATATACCGGTGACGTTTGCCGTGTTGTTGGGACGTCCATGGTAGCACAAGTTGGGAGGTGTGCCCTCCACGCTCCACCAAATGATCAAATTTCCCTTCGGGGAGGAGATAGTGACGATCAGAGCTGAGAAATTGAGTTCAGTGGCGGCATTGGGAATTGAGCCTCAGCTTTTCTCCGGATTCCAAGTTTCTGGGATCTACGAGTCTAGCATGACCACCGATGTGGTGAAGATGATGAAAGGGGGTTTCATCCCTGGTATGGGCTTCGGAGCACACCATCAGGGGTTGCCAGAATTTCCGGATTTCAAGAGTCAGAAAACCCGGAGGGGCTTGGGGTATGAGCAGGGAGGTCCGTCCAACACAGGCGGTGAAGGAAAAGTGGGCCTAAAGAAGTATTTTGTGAATGAGGGTCACCGGAAGGTTTATTCGGGGGCTCCTGAGTCATGGACTAGCACCGAGGGAAAGATTCTGCCAGGTTTCGAGATCTTCAATGATGTTACCGACTAGGGCAAAGGAAAGGCAAGTTGTTTCGTCGAGGAGATCATGATGTTAGATCTTAATGCCGAGGAGCAGGTCATCACTATTGAAGCAACTGTGGGAGCGGTGGACGAGCCCAGTACCTCCAAGGCTTATGAGAAACCCGAGAACCCCGATGATGAAAATTGTATTACTGCTTTATTTGAATCCGATGATGTACTCACCAACACTATCAATGAAATGAATTCCGATTTTGCTTACTTGCTTGATGTTGATCGTGATCATTCCATGCATTCTCATTCATATAACAGACCTACATTTGAAATCAATACAATAGAAATGTCAACTTTCAATCTTGGCACGGATGAAAATCCTAAACTTATACAAATTGCTCAAGAATTAACTATTGAAGAGAGGAAAGAATTTGAGAGAATAATTAAAAAATACGAAATAGTGTTTGCTTGGACATACGAAGACATGCCAGGAATTGATCAATCAATCGTAACTCACCGTATTCCAACATACCCCGATGCTAAGCCCGTGAAACAGAAACTCCGACGCATAAGACCGGAATGGGCAAATAAGATCAGAGAAGAAGTGAAGAAGCAGTTAGAAGCAGGGTTCATCGAAGTAATCGACTATCCCCCTTGGGTCGCGAATGTAGTGCCCATCGCGAAGAAGGACGGCAAAGTAAGAATGTGCGTCGATTATAGAGATCTTAACAAGGCGTGCCCCCAAAGATGAATTCGCGTTGCCTCATATCGACGTGTTAATCGACAGTGCAGCATCGAGCGTCTTACACACGAATGTGGATGGTTTTATGGGCTACATGCAAGTTCAGATGGCCGAGAAACACAAAGCAAAAACCTCGTTCACAACTGAGTGGGGAACATACTGCTATAGGGTGATGTCGTTTGGTTTGAAAAATGCCGGGGCAACTTACCAGCGAATGGCTACGGCACTGTTCCATGATATGATACACAAAGAGGTAGAGGTTTATGTGGATGACATGATGGTCAAATCGGAGACGAGAGAGGGGCATTTCGCTGCACTCGAGAAGTTTTTGGCCCGAATTGCAGAATTCAAACTAAGGTTGAACCCGAAGAAGTGCTTCTTCGGCGTTTCATCGGGGAAAATCTTAGGCTTTGTAATCGGAAATAAGGGAATTGAAGTAGATCCCGACAAAGTAAAGGCCATACGGGAAATGCCGGCACCAAAGAATGAGAAAGAGGTGAGAGGGTTTCTGGGACATGTTCAGTATATCAGTCGGTTCATAGCAAGACTCACTGCAATCTGCGAGCTGATCTTTAAGTTGCTACGGAAAGATCAACCCACGATTTGGAATGATAAGTGTCAGCAAGCCTTAGAGAATGTCCGGAACTACTTGTCTAATCCGCCGGTTCTGAGACCGCCTAAACTTGGAAAACCGCTTCTCCTATATGTAGCAATCGAAGAGCGATCTATTGGGGCAATGCTGGCCCAAGAAGGGGACATCGGTGTGGAGCACGCGGTGTATTATCTGAGTAAGAAGTTCCTGGAATACGAGCTTAAGTATAACATGATCGAAAAGACGTGCGTGGCGGTAGTATGGTTAACAAAGAAACTACGGCACTATTTTCAATTTTACAAAGTGATCATTATTTCCCGGATGGATCCTGTGAAGTATCTGTACCGAACTCCGTCTCTAACAGGGAAGCTAGCCCGATGGTTGTTGCTTTTGTCCGAATTTGATATCGAATATGTAACGAAGAAGGTTATCAAGGGGAGAGCCGTAGCAGAATTTCTGGCCAACCAACCTCTGAACGCAGAAGAGGAAGAGATAAACTATGATTTCCCCGATGAGCACTTGAACGCAATAGAAGTTATACCGTGGAAAATGTTCTTTGATGGAGCAGTTAATTCGAATGGAGCCGGAGTAGGGGTGCTACTTATCTCACCAGAAGGAGAAAGGATCCCAATGGCAAAGAAGCTATCCTTCCCTCTCACCAATAATATGGCCGAATATGAAGCGTGCATCTATGGGTTGGAGTCGTTAGCAGCACTGGGAGCATCATATGTTGAAATCTGGGGCGACTCAAAACTGATTATCGAACAAGCGCATGGAAACTGGGAAGTGAGGGAAGAAAGGTTGCGTCCATACCTAGACCAGCTGGAAGGATTGGCGCGAAGATTCAGCGAGTGTCGTTTTTATCACATTCCTCGAGCACAGAACCATGCAGCGGATGCTTTGGCCACTTTGGTATCAGTATGGGATAACCCTCGGAACCTTGCCTCGAAGCCTTTGGTATTGAAGAGGTCTCACAAACCATGCTACAAAGATGTAATGCTGTTGGGGGCAGATGAAAAGCCTTGGTATTTCGATATCGTAAACTTCATGAAGAGTGGAACATACCCGGCAGAATCAGAACTTAGGGATCAGGCTGTGATTAGAAGGTTAGCTCAGCAGTTCGTCATCCACAACGACTTGCTTTACAAAAGGCACACCGATGGTTTACAACTAAGGTGCTTGGATGCGGGAGAAGCCCGTGAGGCAATGGAGTCAGTACACTCGGGAATTTGTGGGGCCCATATGGGAGGAGCAGTATTGGCAAAGAAAATCATAAGGCAAGGCTTCTATTGGCTCACCATGGAAAGAGATTGTAACGAGTATGCGAAGAAATGCCATGATTGTCAAATCCACGGAGATTATAATCACTTACCAGCTATAGAATTGCACGTGTTAGCGCCCATTTGGCCGTTTGCGGCTTGGGGCATTGATATCATCGGGGAGGTGAGGCCTAATGCGTCAAACGGACACAAATTCATTGCAGTCGCCATTGATTACTTCACCAAGTGGGTAGAGGCAGAATCATTTAGCAAGTTGGGGTCTAAACAGATGAGGAAGTTCATTGAAAAGCACTTGATCATCAGGTTCGGAGTGCCTCATCACATGATCACGGATAATGGGGTCCAGTTTCAAGGAGAAGTGAAAAGTCTATTCCAAGAATACGGTATTGAACATCATAGGTCTTCTCCGTATCGTCCGCAAGCTAATGGCGCAGTGGAGGCGGCTAATAAGAACCTTAAAAGGATTCTCGTAAAGACAGTAGACTCGCACCGGAACTGGCACGAACAGCTTTCGCTCGCTTTATGGGCTTATCGCACGACAGTTAGAACGTCAACTGGGGCAACGCCGTTCTCCTTGGTATACGGTGCGGAAGCCGTTCTCCCGATTGAGATTGAAAAGCGATCGTTGAGAATCGCAGTAGAAGCAGAGATTCCCGAGACGGAATGGGTGAAGAAGCGATATGAGCAGTTAGCATTGGTGGACGAGAAAAGGATGGAGGCCCTTTACCATGTGCAGTTATATCAGAGAAGGATGACCCGAGCCTTCAACAAAAAGGTCAAGGCCAGCCCTATCAAAGAAGGAGACCTGGTGCTGAAACAGATCCGAGTGGCGCACACCGACCCTAGGGGCAAGTTTAGGCCTAACTAGGAAGGACCGTTCTTCGTGAAGAAGATCCTGAGCAAAGGGGCGGTGAAGCTTACTACTATGGACGGTATAGAGTTCTCCGAACCTACCAATCTGGATAGGCTTAAGAAATACTTTTCGTAAAAAAAAAGAAAAAAAGAAACGAGAATTCCCGATAGGTTGAAAACCCGCAAAGGGCGGCCCATGCAACAATAAGGGACATCCCAATGGGTGAAAACCCGAAAGGGCACTCATTTGAAAATTCTAGGATAGTAAAAGGAGAGATGAAAAATCGCTGGGATCTGAAAACCGAAAAGGCGGGTCCTGGTAACGATAGTTATATCTTGAGCAATTATAAAAATAATGTATGAGCGGCTAAGTATTTCCATTGTTTGTAAATAAATAAAGGCATGAATATATTTGAAGAGGATGATTGGAATCATTACAATCTACTGAATGCATGGTAATATAAATCATGAGTTATACATTTCTTACCTCTCTTTTCACATAAAAAGCCTACGTACTATCCACCCCTCTCCCTATACACAAGCTATACATCGGGGTGATTCTAATAAAAAGCTACAAAGCTATAAATAATGAGCCTAATAAGGAGGAAGATCCCAGTAATCCTCAAAATCCCTCAAACGGGAAGCCCGCTCCGCAGATAAGGCCTCCTCGGCAACTCGAAGTCTCTCCTCGGCGGCAAGGTGCCCCGCGGTCTCCACTCGCGCCCTCTCCTCTGCAGCAAGACGCCCCTCGGTCTCCGCTCGCATCACCCCGGACCAATGATCATTCCTCTCCCGATAGACCTGATCGACCCTAGCATCGGCCTCTCGCTGCGACTCACTCCTCCTCTACTCATTTGCATGGAGATCGCTCTGTAGAAAAAAAAAAGAAAAAGAACATTGAAACAAGGCAACAACAGAAGTCATACATACATATGTGCATACATTCCACTACACTAAAATAAAATAAGGATACTTACCAGGTGGCTGGTGCAACGAAGGCTGAGTCGCTCTCGGAGATAACCAGACAACCCCACGTAGTCAGTGCACGTCTCCCTCGAAGTCTGGAGGGCGTCCAGGGGATCAAACGGTATCCTCGATGTGAAAGCAGGAGGAGCTATCTCAACACCAGCATAAGCCACTCCGGACTCGTCATAGTGAACTGTCGAGAAGTCCCTCCCAAAGTCGGGGATAGGTACGCCTAAAGGGGGCCACTCCGGTCGGGTGACGCCCGAGGACTCGCCCGCGTAATAGGAGGGCTCGCCCGCAGGCGTTCGAGCCTGAGCACCATCAAAGAAGTCGGACATCCGAGCACTCCTCAAAGAACCCTCCTGCGTATGAAGACACAATGAGTATCCCTAACCACCTAGCTAATAAAGAATGAAAAACGGTCAAGCACTCACCGGGAGCTCCTCCCTACCAAAAACCGCTGCGACAGCCTCGGCTGAAAACACGTCCGTCCTAGGATCCACCTCCATCGCAACCTCGGGAGCGTCCGCCGGGGTCAACAAAGTCGATAAATAGTGAGCACGACCCTCTGCATGGTCCCACACGTCTCGGGGGGCAAACTGGCGGGTCAGGTCGCGACGAATGTCCGATAGAGGCATGGTCCTCACGACAAACATGGACACAGGTGTTAGACGAGGTGCCGCGGCCTAATCTCCCGGGCGGACCGGGGGGTGGACACCTCATGGCGATGTAAGCGGTGATTGGCGCCGAAAGCAACCAATCGTGGAATCAAGCTGCTCGGCAGGACCGGAGCTCGGAGATATGGAAGAGTCGCCACCCACGAATGGGAAAATGAACACCGATCCCTTGCGGGAGACCGGTGTGGGTTCGGGAAACTTAGGTACGAGCCGAGAAGGCTAGCTCCTTTCCGGAGAAAGGCTACTAGGCACCCCGACATCGCCCGGTTATGAACCATCGGCCTCCTACTCAGCATGTTAGGCGATAACTGACTAATCGTATACTTCTTTAAGTTTAAAATTCATTTGAAACCTTTTCTTTCTCGTTTTGGAAACCGTTTTGAGCATATATTATGGAAAAGCCACTTTAGTAAAGAATCACCCATTTACATCAGTTTAATATTCATACAAAGAAAGGAGGAAGAAAGAAGAATTGATTTATTTACAACGTGATTTATGTTCCGTGTTACTTACTAATTCTATACTAATTCACTTCCCCAAAACGAGTTCATTTACATGGTTCATACCTTAATCGCCGTTGGAACGATTTAAGTACGTTTCAAAACCCCGTTTGATGAAATTCACCCGAATCGCCGTTGGAACGACTCAAGTGTTTGAAAACGTTAAGGTAAAAAAACTTTAATAAGAAAACATGGTTAAGTCATACAAGTCAATTTATTTTGTACAAATCATTTAAGAAAACAATGCAAAACTCCATTATTCACAAAGAGAACGATTTTAATTACAATGTTCGCTTAATCCGTCGTTGGAACGGAATAAGGTTTTAAAACGTGGTGTTTTGGGAAATGATTTGAAAATGTCAAGAAAACACTATTCATTTACATTAGGAACCTCTAAAAATCCTTTAGTTTAAATAATTAAATCGAAAACCCTTTTTGTGATTTATTTTCCCATTTTTATTCAATGGACTCTTTACTCATTATAATTCCAACAATAAACATATTTAAACCAAAATTCACTCCCAAATAAAGCCCATTTGAAACATGGACCCCTAAATGGCCCAAAAGAATAAAGAAAATAATATAAGCATATATATATATACATTTTAATCCAAAAAAGAAACATGAAATAAAAGTTAATGAAGAGAGATTATATTATACATATATGAAAATACTAAATATAATACATTTATACTTTAAACATGTGAAAATAGTAAATAAAACCCTTAAATGAGAAAATATCATTTATCCCCAAAATAGTTTTATCTCAATAATAACTAATATTACCTAAATAGCCCAAAAATCACCTATGTTTATATATAGTTTAAATATCAAAATAATACCCATTTATCTACTAAGTATCTACTAATCAATTACTTTCAAAACACCCAAGTAAATAACATTCTAAAATAAAATCCAATATAACTCAAATGAATGAAAAAGGAAATATATATATACATATACTTATAATAGATCAAATTAATGAAAAATAATATATAGACATTCTAAATAACTATAGGTACCAAATATCCAAAAATAATTTGAAAATATTTAGTACATAAATATACATATATGTACAAAGGATTGAAAGCTTAAAAGTTGAGAAAGAGGGACCAAAACAGTTTTTTTTACATTTCAGCAGCTTTACCGACGGAAATTCCGTCGGTAAACAGCCTTTAGTGACAGAAAATGGAAAATTACAGTAGCACTCCAATTATTTCCAGATTTATTCAAAAGCTTTAAATTAAGTCTAATTCAATCGTTTTGGATTTCCGAACTACCAAAAATGGATCATAGTCAATAACGGAAGTTCCTAAAACGACGTTTTTATTTTAAAACGTTATTTGAAAATTCTTTAAATTACAACTTATAATTACAACGTCTTTAATACCCGAACTACCTTTTTATCGGATCACGGTTCGTATTGGGATATCAAAACGAGGTTTGTTATTTTAAAACAAAACCAAATTTTATTCAACACGAGACAAAAATTAAATAAATACGCTAAATTAAATAAAACGTGATAAAATAAATGAATAACTAAATAAATAAAAACTATAACATAAAAATAAATAGAAGAAGGAAATAAATTAAATAAAATAAAAGAGTCTAGTCCTCGGATAATACCTTAAATTCGGTATCTGACAGTCGAAGCCGATTGATTCCACGAGTCGTGATTTTCCGGTTTTTTTTGTGTTTTTTAGTAAAAATTTAACTTTGGGAAATTGGGAATTTTTGAGGAAAAAAAATATTTTTCTCAAAAAAAATCCCTTTCTCTCTCTAAAAATGTCTAGAGTGAGAAAGGCTCCAAAAATCCCTCTCCCCCTTTGCATTGGGATCCGTGCCCCTAATATAGGGAAACGGGTCCCGGAAACTTTGGGCGACGCCCGAGCAAAATTGGGCGTCGCCCAAAGTCGTTGGGCGGCCGCCCAACATCACGTTGGGCTACCGCCCAACAGCGTTGGGCGAGCGCCCAACGCGCGGTTGGGCGTCCACCCGACGTGGTTCGGCGCTCGCGCCCCCCCTACCTTTGGGCTTCCGCCCAACGCGATTGGGCACTCGCTCAACGGCCGCCGGGGCGCGCCTCGCGCCGTCGGGCGTGCACGCCCCGCGGCCGTCGAACTCGCGTTCCGCGTCGTCGGGCGTTCACGCGTCGTGACCGCCGAACGCGTGTTCCGCGCTGCCGGTTGCACACGTCCCGTGGCCGACGAGCGCGCGTCCCGTGCCACCAAGCTCGTGCCTCGCTCGGACACCGAGCGCGTACTATTCATGGTTGGGTGCGTGCGTCCGACAGACGTCGAGCGCGTGCTTTGCGTCGTCGAGCGTGCGTCCGACTGTCGTTGAATGCGCGCCGGCCGCCGCTAAGCACTCGCACCGTGCCGTTAAGCATTCGCGAGCTATCCGATCGACAACAGCGACCGACTGTAACTTATTTATTTTATTATTTTTGAAACTTTCGGAATCAATCGCTTCAACCGTCTTGTTTTCAGGTTTTCGTCACAGGTCCTCCGACTCGGTGTCTACAGTTGCCCCTACTTTTCTATTTTGACAGTGATGTGTGTGTTTTGAAAACGTTTTTTGCTAACATAACACATGCAATGTAAAACATATGAAAGTAAAAGACACGTGAAGAGTAGGAGGAAGAATACCTGATCCCCATGCCGCATGCTCCGACCTTGTCTTCGATCTTTGTCTGGTTTGTCCCGTCTTTGCCTTTAAATCGGTCGCGAACAGACGCTCTTTTTGGGGAACCTAGTCTCTAAATCGACTGCTGGTAAAATGGCTCAATAGCAACCCTGGTCTCTAAATCGACCGTAGGCAGAATGGCTCAAAAGCAACCCTGGTCTCTAAATCGACCACAGGCAAAATGGCTCAATAGCAACCCTAGTCCACGACCGTGGGTAAGTGGCTCAAAAGCAACCATGGTCCAAGACCGCGGGTAAAATGGCTCAAAAGCAACCCTGGTCTCTAAATCGACCGCAGGCAAAAAGGCTCAATAGCAACCCTGGTCCACGACCGCGGGTAAAATGGCTCAAAAGCAACCCTGATCTCTAAATCGACCGCAGGCAAAAAGGCTCAATAGCAACCCTAGTCCACGACCGTGGGTAAGTGGCTCAAAAGCAACCCTGGTCCATGATCGCGGGTAAAATGGCTCAAAAGCAACCCTGGTCCACGACCGTGGGTAAAATGGCTCAAAAGCAACCCTGGTCCACGACCGTGGGTAAAATGGCTCAAAAGCAACCCTGGTCTATGACCGCGGGTAAAATGGCTCAAAAGCAACCCTGGTCCACGACCGTGGGTAAAATGGCTCAAAAGCAACCCTGGTCCATGACCGCGGGTAAAATGGCTCAAAAGCAACCCTGGTCTCTAAATCGACCGCAGGTGTGTAGTGATGCATATAGATGGGGTGAATGTAGCCTAGTCTATGGATGCGTGTAAGCAACTATGTGTGTGTGTGCAGGTGACTGTGCGTGTGTTTGAATGTGCATAAGTGTGGCTTATGCGTTTTGCTTTATGCGGATGTATGGACATGTGTGTATGCAAACTATGTATGTGTGGATGAGATGGTCGAATGGATTCCTTTTTCATAGGCTGGAGGATTTCGGTAGCTTCGGATCGAGAAATGATGCTTCAGGCCATCCCTAAAGTGTGCAAGGATGAGGGTGAGGATAAGTTTGAAACCAAGGGTTGCAAGGATGAGGATTTGGTTTTGATGATCTTGTGTCAAGGGGAGGTATGTAGTGATGCATATAGATGGGCGGATGTAGCCTAATCTATGGATGCATGTAAACCCTTATATGTGCGTATGCAGGTGACCGTGCGTGTGTTTGAATGTGCATACGTGTGGCCTATGTGTTTTACTTTATATGGATGCATGGACATGTGGGAATGCAAACTATGTACATGTGGATGAGATGCTCGGATGGATTCCCTTTTCATAGGTTTGGAGGATTTTCGTAGCTTCAGATCGAGAAATGATGTTTCGGGCTGTCCCCAAGGAGTGTGAGGATGAGGGTGAGGTTAAGTTTGAAACCAAGGGTTGTAAGGATGAGGATTTGGTCTTGATGAGCTTGTGTCAAAGGGGCTCTCGCCCTTAACCAGAGTTTGACGTATTCATTTTCCCCTAATTTTTGCCTGAGCTGCCCTTTTCGGGTTTTCAACTCAACGGGATCTCTCCGATGTTCTCTATCTCCCCTTTTGCATGAACTGCCCCTAGGGGTTTTCAATTCATCTTTTCTATATCTCACTGATTTTCTCTATCTCTCCTTTTGCTTGGATCGCCTCTTTTGAGGTTTTCAATCCAACTCTTTTTTGTTCAATTTTTTTTTTTTTTTTTTTTGATTGTGAATGTGAATGATACCGGATAGGACAGGGGGTTTTATATCCACGGGCCATTTCTATGCTAATCATTTGACGATGAGTTCATGCCCGATGCCTTCGTTAATGGAGAAGCTTCCGGAGTGAGATGGACGTTGATCTGATTGTAGGCTCGTGCCCCCGATTAAAGTTACCGTCTTGGTGTAGGTTAGAAGTTGATGCGGGTGTATGCCCCTGCCAACTCGAGGCGAGATTTCATGTACGCCAGACTAGGGATGCTGCCGTTGGGAGTAGCTATGGAAGAGAGACGCTTTGGTCGAAATTTGACCCTTGAGAGGACAACATAGGAGCGGAGGAACCAGACTTCATGGAGCATGGGAGAGAGGAATAGTCTTTTTTTTTTAGTTTTTTTTTTTGGATTTTGGATCGGTTCATGGGTGTCAAGGCGACTTTAGTTGAGATGGGGTGTCTATTGATGCGGGTGTTTTCATTGCAAATGCAACCGTCTAGCTTAAATAAAGCACTTGGCAAGCATGAATTGAATTGTTCATTGCTCAGTTCATTAACCACTGTCACTAAAGTATGCCCTTTCGGGTTTTCATATCTCAGTTATTTTAATCCTCTCCTTTTGCTATCCCGGAATTTTCAAATGAGTGCCCTTTCGAGTTTTCACCCACTGGGATGTCCCTTATTGTTGCATAGGCCGCCCTTTGCGGGTTTTCAACCTATCGGGAATTTCTTTCTTTTTTTTTTATGAGAAGGATTCCCCGGTTCCCTCGAGATTGATTAAAGTTCTAAACTTTGTCACCGCCTTTAGCTTCATTCGCCTACGCATTTGATCTTTCTTCGTTAAAGTGAGCTTTTCTCATACATTTGATCACCCATTTGCTGGGCAATGTCAACCACTCTTGTCCCCTTGACGCCCCTGGGCTAGTTACGTCTACTTGATAATTTTCTCTTACTTCTGATTGGCTTGACTTTGCCACTGAGCCTTTTCAGCATTGGCCTTTTTTTTTTTTTTTGTCATCATAGATCTGAACCTTTTCATTGATCCTGGAGCAGGGTCCTTTATCGTTGATAGGTTAGTTGCCCCTGTCTTGTTCTGAATGGTGCACTCATGCACTTGTTCTTTTGGACTTTATTGATTGTCGCTCAATCTTCTTTCTGGCAAAAGCCGATGAGAACCCTTCGTTTGATGGGTCTACGCCCGACTTATCATCGTAGAGTCAGGGAATCGTTTCTCATGATTTTTTGTTTTTTTTACTCTTTTAATTTTCTCTCTTCAGTGGTTAAGTACTGAGCAATAAGTATATTCTAGAGCTTATGTCTGTGCCGTGATAGAAGCGGGAATATCTCAATTGAGTAGATATCAAATGTAAGTACGTATGTTTAGGATAGATTTGCGGAAACGAAATTTCATTGAATTCAAAAGGAGGTTAATAACCTCTTGTGGAATAAAAGATAAAAATAAAAGACAAGGATAAAGACTACAAGTGCACTCCTCTCTCTCATGCTATTTCAAGAAGCTTCAGATTCTCTCACTTCATAGGTGTCCTCAATCTCGGGAACTTCTTCTTTAGATTATCCTGATCCGTTGTAGACTTCGCCATTCAAGGAACAAGTCGAAGGCTTAATCTGTTGAGAAAGATCTGGATCACTTATCTTTCCAGCTTCGATGAGATCTTGGATTTCATGTTTCAACCTCATGCAAGTGTTTGTTTCGTGACCATATTTCTGGTGGAAGTGGCAGTAGCCCCCGCGTTTGACTAATTCAGTGGTTTGACCTCCCATGGCTGGTAGAGGGTGAAGTATGTCACGCATTCGTAGACCCTCCAACACTTCAAACAAGGGTTGGGTGAAAGTGGAGAATTCCCTTTCCTCCCTTCTATACTGAGTGGGCGACGGAGGGCGAACAACCCTGGTAATCCCATGTCCCCAATGATGTGGATCTTGTTGTGTTCGTGAAATATGGTGTGAGACTACCCTTGGTGGAGTGAATGTTTGTGGATTAACTTGTGACGCGAGCTGGAAAATAGGTTTCTCCACAACGGCTTTCGGGATCTCCGCAACCAGTGACTCGCTTAGGACCTCCCTGACCAACCTTTTCAGCTCTATCTTGAATTCATCTGAAGCAAGGATATCGGGAAGAACTCGCTCGATTTCTGCTCTGAGATTGAAATCTCCTATCATCTCTTGGGAATTTTCAACCCCCTTATGCTTAGTATTCTCCGGATCATTAAGAGCACGTTTGAACTCATCAGAAAAGATGTATTTGGCTAAAGCCCCTTGCACACGGCTCTCAAGATTGTGGTTTGAATTGCTGGACTGGGCCATGAGTTGGGTTTCTAACAAGGAAAGAGAAAGGATCGGTGAGTGGAGCTTTTTAGGCATTATGAATTTTGATGATGCACATGCGATGCGAATGCTAAAGCTATCTACTTGTGCCTCCTATAGATGGATGTATGATTTATGCATGATTCGTGGTCTGCGCTTTATTTCTCACAACATAAACATGATTTGACTAGAGCTAAACCCTTTTTTTCTCTTTTTTTTTACCAGAGCCGTCGGCAGTACTTTGATCGTTTGTGCTAACTTACCTGTTTGGAAGTGCCGATGCCTGAAACCATTTCAACTGTTATACACACATTAGTACGAACCCTACAAGTTTACCTTGCAATGCTTTATAAGATGTACAATGTTGAATGACGCTTGACACGACTGACACTTGTGAGATTGAGACGACCCTCATGATAAGTAGAATTCCCTAGGACGCTAGGTAAATGAGAGTGTACCCCGATGATATCCGTGACGTGTAGATACATTGGAGGGGTAGCGACCTGAGTGGTGGGAATGACATACTTGGTACATTGATACGACTCACGATCTAAAAAGAACAACCTAAGCGACCATACATGAGGTGTATATGAGGGATTGCCATCATTGGTAGCAATGACGTACTTCGAAGATACACGGTGTTACATGGACTGATGTGACGCTCATGGTATGTCCGAGACTCCAATAGACCGTGACGGAGACATGCGGGGCACTTGTCCATAGTTTACTTGGTATTGATACTGATAACAGGGAAACGTCTTTCTGGGAAACACAAGTTTCCTAAAACAGGCCGGCATAGAGGGTGTGTCCTAAACTAGAAGCAAACGGGACGAGACCACCGCATATGGGGTGTGGGTCGATGGTTAGTTTAAACCCAAGACACTAATACGTAGACGTACCAACGGAACCTTGGTGTGTTATGCAGAAAGTGGTGACGCACGGGACATGCCCTAAACAGGTTAAGGCATATGGGAGACTCGAGTGACATACGTGATGTGCGCCGATTGTCAGCTTCTCCTGGAAAGCAACTATTACGATGATGGGTATTATTTGACGGGATAATGCACACGGAATACCTGATACTCGAGGTTCGAATAGGATGCATATGTCAACATACGAGGTATGTGCCAATTATTAACTCCTACTCGACTCACTAGTGCCTGGGCAGAGTGGTTTGAGACATGGTGCATTTAGGGAATACGGTGACGTACGTTGTATGCCTTAGAGGTAGCCAAACGGCAGGATGGGAGTCCCACTTGATGTGCCCCCACGATTTACTTATACGCAACTCACGAACGATATGATGGCTTGATTTTGGGATTTCGACCATAGTGGGGGAAATCCAACATGCTAGGTACGAGACACGAATAGGGTACGCATACTACACACGTATTATCTGACCAACTTTGGGTGTGGATGAAGCCCAGAGATGACTCAAGAGGTACCTTCTAACAACATTGGAAGTGTCAGCTAGACACGATACCGACACGCAGGGTGCGGTTCAAGGATTAACTTAAGCTAGAGACCCCAAATACCTCAATGAATTTGCGGACATCGGTGCGTCTGGTAGAATGAGAAGTGTCCTAATCCGATCGAGGTATCAACGAGACAGAAACGACGACTTACCTGGTACGTGTCGAAGGTCAATTTGTTTCATAGCGCGAACCTGATGACGATATGTTTTATGAGAATCCCTAAAGATCTTATGTGGATATTTACGACGGATTGGGTTCATCACCGATATTTGAGATGACTGGAACCTATTACTATGAACAACTCGAAGAGCAACGAGGACGCAAACCAAGACCTTCGAGGTAAGTGCCAAATGTTGGACTTAGCCGCGGTATAAACAACTTGATACTACTGATATGAGCGAGACCCAAATAAGGACACATAGGGCATATGTCTCAGACTCGTAAATAAGGCAATTCGGAGTTTGGGGCGCATAGACAATAATACCAAGGGTGTAAGGGGAGCGTGTCGAGGATTTGACAACATAAACAAACCGCTGTTTGAGGCGTACTCAAGATATGAGTGACAATTTACAGGGCGTACGTCAAGAGTTTGACAGGAACCTCACGACATGAACGACTCAGTGTGTCAAGGTATGAGCGGGATGCTCGAGACGGCCCATAGGGTACGTGCCTAAGGGTGTGACTTGGACTTGATGACATGAATCACTCTATATGACAGGTACGGGCCAAAAGTTCAACTTGAACTTGTCGATACAAATGACTCGACATTGGGGGTGTAAGCAAGATGCACGTGATGACATATATGAACTTGCCCCAGATTCGACTGGAACTCAATGACATGAGTGACTCGACATTTGACATGCGAACAGGACATACCGAACTGCGTATATGGGTGTGTGCCACAAGCTTAACCCTGACTGGATGGTATAAACGACTCAGTCTTTGATATGTGAGTAAGGTGCGAGGGATGACATACGGAACACGCGTCAAAGGTCGGTCTAGAATTGGATAGCCTAATGACATATTCGTGGGCTACAAATATTGTCAATGATAAGGCGACATGTGGGGCACATTTTGACAAGGCCCAATGTATGACTAAGGCACAAGCGGTGACATACGGGATATGCACCGAAAGCTGATACGTGTTCGAAGGACTAGTGTCACATGTTTGGAATACTGACGTGTTACGATATATGATGATACACCTGGTATGTCTCATATCGATTTGCCCATTTTTGAAGATGCGACAGCGTGTCTCAAGAAGGCTAAGGATGCGCGGGTTACTTTAGTACAATGACGTGTCGATATACAAGGTACGGCCGAGAGTACCAATGGGGCATGAGGATGACCTACTAGCTAAGAGGTTAGTGCAATGGATTTATTAGATGTGACGAGGTGACATATAAGGTGCCAGTTAAAACGCGGATGTGACACCATGACTTCGTGTGAAGCGTGCGTCAGAGGGTCAATGCGAACCTGGGGTCCGGACAGTGGGATGGTGTAATTATGACGACCCACATGGCGCACCTAAAGGTACAAATGGGAAGCGTGGACAACACACCAGTCAAGGGTTTGTTTCGAAGTTCAGGGTATTGCCCACAATTCTGAAATATGGAGGTGCTACGTATGGACTACCTCCCCAGATGCGAATGACGACAGGTAAACGAGATTCGTGTGAAACAGTTCACTCGACCCTAAGGTTTCGATCTTACAACCACGTAACTTTGGATTATAGGTGCACGGCGCGCCGACACACGTGGCATGTCTTAGCGTACGAAGGTCATAATGGCAACCTATGAGGTGAGGGGCATGGATAATACAACAACGTAATTTGGAATCACCTGGGCAATTGTGTATAGCGTGGCGACATCCGTGGGTATGTCTTGAGATACGAAAGGGAGGTGACGACGACCCGTGAGATTATGGTTCTATTTGAGATCAAGGTGCCAGTCATAATCTTGAGATGTGTTGGTTAAGGCGTAGCGACATACATGGTATGTCTTGAGGCATAAGTAGGACGTGTATGAGGCATGTGATGAATGGTTAATTCGAGTCTCGAGGGAACCGACGTCGTGATATTTTTTTTTTTTTTGAACAACCGACATACATGGCGACACACCTAGTATGTCTTGAGTTGACCGTGTGGACAGTATACAGGACTGGCCCCACGATGCGAATGTCAGGATGACCACCAAACAAGTCCTAACCATGATAGAGGGATGCGGGATACATTACGACATATGGGATATGTCTCCGGATGACGTAAACACTACGGTGAAGGCGCATGTGACATGTCACGATGCACTAGGTACACTCTCTAATGGTATAAACAAGACGATAAAGATGTGCACGGCGTATCCCACACAAAGTATAACACGACGAAGACGTAGGGAATACCTCAAGGTCTAAAGGTGCTCCACTTGACGGGTATGTGAGGCATGGTAAAGATGCGCGAGATTCATCACGACATACGGGGTATGTCTTTTGTTACACGGGATATGGCTCTGGACTAGTGTATCTGATATGGAAGATGCGTATGCGACCTATCGCGATGTACAACCTTGACAATACCCGAACGTATGTGATGCATGGTGGTGCATCGAGTATACGTGTTGACTGGTCCATAGCTGACGTGATGGAGACGCATGGGACACTTCACGATACGGAAGATGGGACGAGGTAAGGACGTATGGGATACGTCACGGCACAAATGGTATGCCTTTCGTCTAACGTATATAACATGGTGAACAAGCACCTAATATGCCCTGACCTATGGGGCATGCAACTCATGCCCCTTGCTTGGCGCAAGGAATGAGGCTAAGATGTACATGATGCGTTATGACACACATGGTACCCCTGCTGACCGATGTGTAATGACGTGGTAGAGGCACAAGGAATGGATCATAATATACGAGGCACAACAGGGAAAATACATGTGGTATACGTCATAGCATAACAGGTACGCCCCTTGATCGGTGTCTGAATGATTAATGGAAAATGCATGGGGGTGCGTTACGTCCTCAGGGGTACGACAAAGTAAAGATGTAAGGAATACGTCACCACATGACAGGTGGGACTTCTGACGGGTGGACGCGTGATGACACGACACTGCAAGGACATAGGGGATACGTCACGAGGGAACAGTACGCCTCTTGACAGGGTAAGGACATATTGGAGGTGCCGTGACATACGGGGTATGCCAAAACAAAAGCGTATGGGACATGCCATGACATAAGGGTTGTACCTTCCGACTAGTGCCTACGACACTGAAGAAACATACGAAGTACACTACCATGCATAAGGTATGCTAAGGCAAAGACGCATAGGATACGTCACGACATAATGGACATGCCTCCTAGCTAGCATACAAACGACACGGTGAAGACGCGCGAGACGTGCCAAGGACGCATAGGATGCATCCCAACACATAGGTACGACAAGGCAAAGACGTATGGGATACGTCACGACATAACTAGTATGCCTCCTGAATGACACGTGACGCCGGGGTCGACTCTTTCTCACTTTCCTAATAAACACGTCCTAAATCTACGAAACCTAGAATGGCTGCCCGCAATGCGGTTAGCATGCAACGCCCTATATGGTATGATTGCAATGATTCGTTAAGCATAGAATGCATCATAACTTAAATCTGACTCGACTGATATACAACAAGATATAAATCTATACAAACAAACTAGTTAGCGAAAATCGAACATAATGCGTAAGTAGATCGCAATAAGAGAAAGAAAACGTTAGATAACAATCACAATCATCACATCATCTCTCTTCCATCCTTATTTCTCCACACACTCGTTGGTCAAAGCCTCTTTCCTAGGATTTTGGTATGGGCTCACATCGTGGTCCGGAGGATGCGTGATGCCGTCGATTATTGCGGAAAAATAAATCATTCACCAAACAACACTATTCGTTTTAACGCATCAGCATTCAGTGACTAAGATATCGACCAAATCAGATTGTCCTTTCGAATAACTCGTCTTTTGTTATTTCGCGAGACGCATTAGTTCGGGTTTTGATTCCCTTTTGAGCGTATTTTGGATTTAGACGCGGTACGAGTTATTCTTCTGGTCCAATCGTTCGTTATTGTCAATGACTCATTCCCTTTTGTTCGCGCGGGTTCGTGTCTCGATTTTTGGATTACAACGGGATCTTTTGGATCTATCGAGAGACGTAACCACGCGTTTATTTAGTGATGGAATCACTTTTGGATTTTATTTTAGGGAACGGACTCATCGCGTAACGCGTTGGTTCTTAGCGTCGAGGATCCGTTTGCTCATTTTAGCTACGTGAAAAGATGGCGAGTCTTATTTTGAGCGCACGGTAACCTTTCGGCTGGCAACAATTCATTGTTCTTCCCAATCCACGGGATATATCATCTTAGTGTGGTTATAGAAAATCAACATTTCGTTGAATCGCATGCTTATTCGAAGCGAGGATATCACCGTTCTCTTTCCTTTAGGCACGAATTAAGCAAACACGTACATCGGGCCATATTTCTTGCAGTTTTGGTAACGGTCGAAATGATCGAGTCGTTAGTCAAAACCCGCAGTCTCGTCCATATGGCGCAATTATATGGTTTGGCTTGATTCGGCTTCGAGATTTTAAACGGGGTATACACTCGTTCGAGGCACGTATTCAACGGCATTGGTTTATTTTCTTTAACTACGCTCGGGATTGACATATATCGTAAATTCGGAATGATTTTGGTCGTTTAGTTCATTTTTCGCTTTTCTTTTCTTAGTCACTTCTGCGGACACGTCCATTTCTCTTAAGAACGACACGGGGCATAACGTAAAAGCTCGTCTTTTATTCGGAAGGGACGGGCTACTTGTGCGAAACTTTTCACGTTACGACAGGGTCGTTCGAAACAGAAATGTTCTTCGTTTTCGTTTCGTTATGATCTCGTTTTATCCCAATTTATTTAAAGAATGTGAATAACGGCTACTGTTAATATAGTCTTTTGAATCGAAGTATAACTATCCTCAACACCAAACCGATTCATACTAATACGTGCTTACGTCATAACGCATTTCCTGAACATGTGCCTTCGTCGGGACACAGAAAGGGACAAGGCGGGCCGCACATGTTCATTCATACGAGATGACTAAGTCGTCTTTAGTTTAAATCGTTTCGATGTTTTAGGGTAATTAGTATGTCGACTCAAGAGTATATATTAACGCATCATTTCATTTTCTTTACACACTTTAGGATTTAGACACGTATCATGGCGATTTGAAAACACGAACTGATTCATTTATCACGCCAAAAATAGTAACGGGTAATCCTATGGCAACTTCTAAGGCTACTATATGCTGACACGGCTGAGCGCGGGACCTCACAGGACCGCACAAATTCGCCCCTAACAAATGGATGGGGACCCTTTGGCGCCTTACTGTAAGGGGGAACTTACACTAGCCTCTTTCGAGCGACGAATGGACTCTCGCTAGAGGTTTCGCGGAAATTACCCAAAAGGTTTGCAATAATGCACATGAATGCATACGAAAAGAAATAATACGATCCGTCCCCGTTAAGGGCTTAATACACGCCTTCCGGAATCAAATTTCTCGCTTCCCCAGCAGAGTCGCCACTTGTTAGACGAGGTGCCGCGGCCTAATCTCCCGGGCGGACCGGGGGGTGGACACCTCATGGCGACGTAAGCGGTGATTGGCGCCGAAAGCAACCAATCGTGGAATCAAGCTGCTCGGCAGGACCGGAGCTCGGAGATATGGAAGAGTCGCCACCCACGAATGGGAAAATGAACACCGATCCCTTACGGGAGACCGGTGTGGGTTCGGGAAACTTAGGTACGAGCCGAGAAGGCTAGCTCCTTTCCGAAGAATGGCTACTAGGCACCCCGACATCGCCCGGTTATGAACCACCGGCCTCCTACTCAGCATGTTAGGCGATAACAGACTAATCGTATACTTCTTTAAGTTTAAAATTCATTTGAAACCTTTTCTTTCTCGTTTTGGAAACCGTTTTGAGCATATATTATGGAAAAGCCACTTTAGTAAAGAATCACCCATTTACATCAGTTTAATATTCATACAAAGAAAGGAGGAAGAAAGAAGAATTGATTTATTTACAACGTGATTTATGTTCCGTGTTACTTACTAATTCTATACTAATTCACTTCCCCAAAACGAGTTCATTTACATGGTTCATACCTTAATCACCGTTGGAACGATTTAAGTACGTTTCAAAACCCCGTTTGATGAATTCACCCGAATCGCCGTTGGAACGACTCAAGTGTTTGAAAACGTTAAGGTAAAAAAACTTTAATAAGAAAACATGGTTAAGTCATACAAGTCAATTTATTTTGTACAAATCATTTAAGAAAACAATGCAAAACTCCATTATTCACAAAGAGAACGATTTTAATTACAATGTTCGCTTAATCCGTCGTTGGAACGGAATAAGGTTTTAAAACGTGGTGTTTTGGGAAATGATTTGAAAATGTCAAGAAAACACTATTCATTTACATTAGGAACCTCTAAAAATCCTTTAGTTTAAATAATTAAATCGAAAACCCTTTTTGTGATTTATTTTCCCCTTTTTATTCAATGGACTCTTTACTCATTATAATTCCAACAATAAACATATTTAAACCAAAATTCACTCCCAAATAAAGCCCATTTGAAACATGGACCCCTAAATGGCCCAAAAGAATAAAGAAAATAATATAAGCATATATATATATACATTTTAATCCAAAAAAGAAACATGAAATAAAAGTTAATGAAGAGAGATTATATTATACATATATGAAAATACTAAATATAATACATTTATACCTTAAACATGTGAAAATAGTAAATAAAACCCTTAAATGAGAAAATACCATTTATCCCCAAAATAGTTTTATCTCAATAATAACTAATATTACCTAAATAGCCCAAAAATCACCTATGTTTATATATAGTTTAAATATCAAAATAATACCCATTTATCTACTAAGTATCTACTAATCAATTACTTTCAAAACACCCAAGTAAATAACATTCTAAAATAAAATCCAATATAACTCAAATAAATGAAAAAGGAAATATATATATACATATACTTATAATAGATCAAATTAATGAAAAATAATATATAGACATTCTAAATAACTATAGGTACCAAATATCCAAAAATAATTTGAAAATATTTATTACATAAATATACATATATGTACAAAGGATTGAAAGCTTAAAAGTTGAGAAAGAGGGACCAAAACAGCATTTTTTACATTTCAGCAGCTTTACCGACGGAAATTCCGTCGGTAAACAGCCTTTAGTGACAGAAAATGGAAAATTACAGCAGCACTCCAATTATTTTCAGATTTATTCAAAAGCTTTAAATTAAGTCTAATTCAATCGTTTTGGATTTTCGAACTACCAAAAATGGATCATAGTCAATAACGGAAGTTCCTAAAACGACGTTTTTATTTTAAAACGTTATTTGGAAATTCTTTAAATTACAACTTATAATTACAACGTCTTTAATACCCGAACTACCTTTTTATCGGATCACGGTTCGTATTGGGATATCAAAACGAGGTTTTTTATTTTAAAACAAAACCAAATTTTATTCAACACGAGACAAAAATTAAATAAATACGCTAAATTAAATAAAACGTGATAAAATAAATGAATAACTAAATAAATAAAAACTATAACATAAAAATAAATAGAAGAAGGAAATAAATTAAATAAAATAAAAGAGTCTAGTCCTCGGATAATACCTTAAATTCGGTATCTGACAGTCGAAGCCGATTGATTCCATGAGTCGTGATTTTCCGGTTTTTTTTGTGTTTTTTAGTAAAAATTTAACTTTGGGAAATTCGGAATTTTTGAGGAAAAAAAATATTTTTCTCAAAAAAATCCCTTTCTCTCTCTAAAAATGTCTAGAGTGAGAAAGGCTCCAAAAATCCCTCTCCCCCTTTGCATTGGGATCCGTGCCCCTTATATAGGGAAACGGGTCCCGGAAACTTTGGGCGACGCCCGAGAAAAATTGGGCGTCGCCCAAAGTCGTTGGGCAACCGCCCAAGGCTTGTTGGGCGGCCGCCCAACATCACGTTGGGCTACCGCCCAACATTGTTGGGCGGCCGCCCAACGATTGTTGGGCGGTCGCCCAACAGCGTTGGGCAAGCGCCCAACGCGCGGTTGGGCGTCTGCCCGACGCGGTTGGGCGCTCGCGCCCCCCTATCTTTGGGCTTCCGCCCAACGCGATTGGGCAGTCGCTCAACGGCCGCCGGGGCGCGCCTCGCGCCGTCGGGCGTGCACGCCCCGCAGCCGTCGAACTCGCGTTCCGCGTCGTCGGGCGTTCAAGCGTCGTGACCGCCGAACGCGTGTTCCGCGCTGCCGGTTGCACACGTCCCGTGCCGCCAAGCTCGTGCCTTGCTCGGACACCGAGCGCGTACTATTCATGGTTGGGTGCGTGCGTCCGACAGACGTCGAGCGCGTGCTTTGCATCGTCGAGCGTGCGATCGACTGTCGTTGAATGCGCGTCGATCGCCGCTAAGCACTCGCACCGTGCCGTTAAGCATTCGCGAGCTATCCGATCGACAACAGCGACCGACTGTAACTTATTTATTTTATTATTTTTGAAACTTTCGGAATCAATCGCTTCAACCGTCTTGTTTTCAGGTTTTCGTCACAGGTCCTCCGACTCGGTGTCTACAACGGGAATCTCGCCAGGTGTCCAGTGTGAGGCGCTAACCCCGGTAATGCCCCGATCGCCCAAGTACCAGGCCCGCACGCAGGGGTCTGTGAGTACGCACCGTTGCCCCTGGATGCGGGTAACATACATGTAGTTAGGACCAAAGTCGAGGTCATCCCATCCGAATCGAATCTGAAAACAAAAAAGAAAAGTCAAGTCTGATCAAACGAAAATCTAGCGTAGTTAGAAGATGTTCACCTGCCCCAAAGTCCGCGAGTCGATCCACGCTAGGAATCGCGCCACTGTCCGCCTCTCCTCGGCGCCTAGATCAAACTCACTCCACCGAGCCATAAGTGGAGGCCTAACCACCCGCGGTCTGCGCCGACGCTCGCATGGAAGGATCAGCCTCTCATAGGCCCAAACCTGCTCGCAGAAACAAAGGTTACTAACAGAAATCGCGAAAAGAATAAAGAAACAAGTTAAGGATGAAAGACATACCATGAGAGCAAAGGTGTAACAACCGAAGTCCTTGTGCTTCCGGCAAGTCAGATCCAAAAACTTATACAGAAAAGCCAAGTCGGCTCCTGCCCAATCATAAGACGACGCTGCGTCCAAATCACGAAAGGCCTGGATAAGACCCGCGTGTATCGTCCCGCTCTTGGTGCGGAAGATCGTCTCGCCCAAGGCGTATAGAAGAAAGCTGCGAACAGCCAGATCAGTGTCGTCTAGCCCGCAGGAGTCCCTGCGACTCAATAGTCCGGAGGTGGTAATAAACTTCGCCGGGGTGGACTTGACCCCCGTGTAGACTCCAGGTCCAATCAGAGCAGCTAACTCGTCGCAGTTGACCCGGGGACGCACCATGTCGAAGAAGAGGGGAACCGGGATACCACTCCCCCGCAATCCGGTCAGCAGGGAGAAGTCACGGGGCGAGATCGTCATCTCCCCAAACGAAAAGTGGAAGGTGTGGGTCGAGTCTACCCATCTCTCACATAAGGCGCGAAGGCCGAATCGATCACACACTCTGTTGGCGTGAGGCAACGCCAGGATAAAGGGCTCAAAGCCCAACTCTCGAACCAGGGCTTTAGCCGCCGGGCTCAACATGGCATACCAGACGTGGATCTCCTCAGTGGTCCCGGAAATACCAATGACCTGGAAGGAACAGAACGGGTAAGTTTAAATCTCGCTCCTAGGCTCGTGTCTAATAAAGGTTTGTTAACCTAGTTGTCCTTTCGGTCATGCTTAAGTCTAACCTAGAGACTCTTTGTCAATTAGGACCGTCATTTGGTGAAATTTTGTTCTTAGGGTCGTTTGTATAAGATTTGACTAGTTCATTATTTTTAGTGTTCCACTCTCCAGCGTGTGGGCAAAGAGATGGATCCAATTTTAGCATTTAATTTGGTCGTTTAGGCTTTTTCTACTATTCACATGCACTATTCACGTTTTACTATTCACGTGCACTATTCGCATTTTTACTATTCACGTTTTTACTATTCACGTTGTTACTATTCACGTTTTTACTATTCACGTTCACTATTCACGTTTTTACTGTTGACATGCATTGTTCGTATTTTTACTATTCACATGCATATAATTCATATTCTTTCAAAAGATAAATAAAACATTGCTTGCGTGCATAGAAATTCGCGTTTTCTAACTAAAGGTCTTCTAAACAGACTTAGAGGTTAGCATGCAAATCATGTTCAAAGTATGGCTACTAAAGCCTAGAAGTCTAGTCAAAGGATAACAGAGTAGAAGGGTACTTACCTGGTTAGCGTGGGTCCGGCTCAGATGTGAAGCAGGATCCTGAAAAGGGGCCACTGTAGTCAGGTTCTCAAAACCCGCGTCCATGCCCTTCGTACCATCATATTTATCCAAATCCATCACGAGAATGATCCAAATTAGAAGTTAGAGAGAGAGAGAAGAGAGAAAAGGTGTGGGGTTGAAATGAAACCCCACCACCTTATATAAGAAAAGGGAATGGCATTCCCGTAAATAGCGAAAAAGGTACGTTGTGACATAAAGGTAAAAAGTAAATAATTAATTACCAGGTGCACAAACCTCCGATCTGCAGTCCGTTTCAGCCTGCGTTTCTGCCAGGCGGTGAACGATAACATCAAGATATGACTCCAGATGACAGCCAAATTTTACAGAACAGTGGTGCCAGTCAAAATACAGACAACAGTCAACAGAAAAATAATTGTTAGTCTAAATCGTTCCAGACGAAAAGATAAGGACGCTCTTATCAAGCAACTCAAATACCCGAGACGATAGCTCCAGTAAAGATACCGACGACAGCGCTTTAGAATCCAGAATTGTTAGAGAGAACCTTTTGCTATTAAGCCATTTTACCCGCGGTCGTGGACCAGGGTTGCTTTTGAGCCATTTTACCCGCGGTCGTGGACCAGGGTTGCTTTTGAGCCATCTTACCCGCGGTCGTGGACCAGGGTTGCTTTTGAGCCATCTTACCCGCGGTCGTGGACCAGGGTTGCTTTTGAGCCATTTTACCCGCGGTCGTGGACCAGGGTTGCTTTTGATCCATTTTACCCGCGGTCGTGGACCAAGGTTGCTTTTGAGCCATTTTACCCACGGTCGTGGACCAGGGTTGCTTTTGAGCCATTTTTACCCGCGATCGATTTAGAGATCAGGGTTGCTTTTGAGCCGTTTTACCTACGGTCGATTTAGAGACCAAGGTTGCTATCGAGCCACTTTACCTGCAGTCGATTTAGAGACTAGGTTCCCCAGAAAGAGCGTCCGTCCGCGGCCGATTTAGAGGCAAGGACAGGACAGCCAAGGTAAAGATCGAAGACGAAGAAGGAACTTGCGACATGGAGATCAGGTATTTCTCCTCCCACTCTATATGTGTCTTTTACTTTAATATGTTTTACATTGCATGTGTTGTATTCTAGAAAAGTTTTTTCAAAAAGCACACACGTCACTGTCAAAATAGGAAAGTAGGGGCAACTGTAGACACCGAGTCGGAGGACCTGTGATGAAAACCTGTAACAAGACGGTCGAAGCGGTTGGTTCCGGAAGTTTTAAAACAAAAATATATAATAAAAAGGGGAAGAAGTTAGTGGGAGTCGCGGTTGTCGAGTGGACGGCTCGCGAGTGCTCAGCGACGTGGTGCGAACGCCTAGCGGCAGCCGACGCGCGTCCGACGACAGTTGGACGCGCGCCCGGCAGCACGGGGCGCACGCTTGACGTCCGCTGGGCGTGCGCGCCCGACGGCCGTTGGGTGAACGCCCAACGACGTGGGGCAAACGCCCAACGACGTGGGGCAAACGCCCAGCGTAGGCGGGGCGAGCGCCCAACGTCCGTTGGGCGGACGCCCGACGTCCGTTGGGCGGACGCCCGACGTCCGTTGGGCGGACGCCCGACGTCCGTTGGGCGGACGCCCGACGTCCGTTGGGCGGACGCCCGACGCCCGTTGGGCGCGCGCCCGACGCCCGTTGGGCGCGCGCCCAACGACAGTTGGGCGTGCGCCCAACGAGAGTTGGGCGTTCGCCCAACTAATGTTGGGCGTTCGCCCAACATAAGTTGGGCATTCGCCCAACTAAGGTTGGGCGTCCGCCCAACCTGCTTTGGGCGACGCCCAATTTTAATCGGGCGTCGCCCAAAGTCTCCGGGATCCGTGCCTATATAAGGCACGGATCCCCATGCATTTAAAAGAAGGGAGGAAATTTTTGGAGCTTTCTCACTCTAGACATTTTTAGAGAGAGAGAGTCATTTTTTTGGAGAAAATATTTTTTTTCCCAAAAAAATCCAAATTTTCCAAAGTTGAATATTTTATCGAAAACACAAAAAACACCGGAAAATCACGATTCGCGGAATCAACCGACTTCGACTGTCAGATACCGATCTTGAGGTATTATCCGAGGACTAGACTCGTTTTATTTTATTTAATTTATTTCCTTTATTTATTTATTTTTATGTTATAATTTTATTTATTTATCACGCTTTATTTAATTTTTCGTATTTATTTAATTTTCGCCTCGTGTTAAATAAACGTTCGGTTTTATTTTGAAATAAAAACCTCGTTTTAATATCCCAATACGAACCGTGATCCGATTCAAAGGTAGTTCGGGATTAAAATAAAATACATCGTTTAGGAACCTCCGTTATAGACTATGATCCATTTTTGGTAGTTCGGAGGTCCAAAACGATAGAATAGATCCAATCTAAAGTGTTTGAATAAATCTGGAAAGTTGTGGACTGTTTCTGTAATTCTCCTTTTTCTGTCACTAACAGCAGATTGGCGACGGGTTTTCCGTCGGTAATCTGCTGGAAACCGAAAATCACCCTTTTAAACCATTTTCTCAACTTTTTGGCATTTTAATCCTTTATATATATGTATAATTATACAACATGTTGGTAGAAATTATTTTTGAGGTATTTACTTAATAACTACCTATATACTTACTTATTTTGTATTTTTTATTATGATTTTCATTGATTTGGTTTTGGTATATATGTATATATATTCTTGGGTTATCAAATGATGGTTTAGCTATTATTTAGGGAAGAGTATTTTCTATGTACTTATTATATCAAACTTATTTTCTAGTTTTTATGGTTTTCATTGTTTTCACATAGTTATAAGTAGGATAAAAATGTACTCTATTTAATATTTTCACTATCATTTCTTATACCTATATATTTATTACTTATTATCCTCTTACTCATTTTTGTTATCATTATTTTTAGACAAAATGCATATATACATGTATATAACCTTTTGTTTTTCTTATTCTTTTGACATTTAGGTGTATGTGTTTTAAATTGGTTTTATTTGGTGAATTTTGAGATTTAATTCATTACTTGTTGTCATTTTTATCTGCATAAAGGATAATTGAGTGAAAGAGGGGAAAATAAACCACAAAAAAGAGAGTTTAATTTGTTTGTTTAAATTAAAGCTTTTCTCGATATTCCTAAAGTGTAAATAACGTTTTCTTATCATTTTTTTAACCATTTCCAAAATATCACGTGTTGAAACCTTAATCCGTTCCAACGACGGATTAGGCGAACCTTGTAATTAAAATCGTTTTCATTGTAAATAATAGAGTTTTAAATTGTTTTCTTAAATGGTTTGTACAAAATAAATGGACTTGTATGCCTAATCATGTTTTTGAAGTTAAAGTTTTTTTTATTCCACATTTTCAAGCACTCGAGTCGTTCCAACGGCGATTCGAGTCGATGTCATGTAAATTAACGGGGTTTTAAAACGTACCTAAATCGTTCCAACGGCGATTGAGGTACGAACCATGTAAATAAACTCGTTTTGGGGAATGAAATTAGCTTAGAGTTAGTGTATAATATAAAGTATAAATCACATTATGAATAAATCAATTCTTCCTTCTCCCCTTCTCTCTCCTATGTATTTTTAATTCATGTAAATTGGTGATTCTTTACTGAAGTGGCTTTCAATAATATATGCTCAAAACGGTTTTCAAAACGAGAAAGAAAAGGTTTCAAATGAATTTTAAACTTGAAGAAATATGCGATTAGTCCGTTATCGCCTAACACGCTGAGTAGGAGGCCGGTGGTTCATAACCGGGCGATGTGGGGGTGCCTAGTAGCCTTTCTCCGGAAAGGAGCTAGCCTTCTCGGCTCGTACCTAAGTTTCCCGAACCCTCACCGGTCTCCCGCAAGGGATCGGTGTTCATTTTCCCATTCGTGGGTGGCGACTCTTCCATACTCCGAGCTCCGATCCTGCCGAGAAGCTTGATTCCACGATTGGTTGCTTTCGGCGCCAATCACCGCTTACGTCGCCATGAGGTGTCCACCTCTCGGTCCGCCCGGGCGAGGCCGTTCGGCACCTTGTCTAACAGCTACTAATTTCCATTTAAGTATATCCATTTTCATTTTGTAAAGGCGCTCTTTGATATTCTTTAGACCCATCAAGATGAGACACAATGGCGGATGCATTTTGGTATGGGAAGCGATGGCAGATGTTTTCCATTCGACTCCTTTCGTCGTATCTCACTCGTATGACATGTCCTCTTATGATCCACGTGGCGTGATATAGAGCTGTAAACTCCTTCTCTTCTTTTATTATTACACATTTGCTCTAGGGATAATATTTGGATGTTATCAGAAGCCCCCACTAAAGGACCAAAAAGCCCTTTAGGGCTGTTCATCTACGAAGTGTGTTCTAGATATTTAATGGCATTATGTCAGGTGCAGTTTTCCTTGTCCCTCCTGTGTGTACACGTTATTAAATAATCTCGTTTTTCAAAGCATCACACTCCATTTCTTTTAAAAGTTCATTTCATCCCTAGATGAACTTCTCTTGTCTTTTCACTTGCATTCTTTCTCTCAATGAGATTTTTGGCGATTTCTAGCGATTTCTCAGTGGAGTTCGTCCCCTTCATCTTCGAAGCTCTCTTTCAGTGATTTCTCCTCAAGATTTCTCATGTAAGTATTTTCTTTTAACTTTGGAGTTTAAATTCTTTTTTCCCGTGTTCATGGTTCTAGAGTTTTTGGCATGAGTCAAGACGATACTTGAGAGTTGTATGGAGAAGACTCTAAAGAGTGCACAGTTAGTGAGACGAATTCCTTCTGCCGCTATCGCCACTAATAAAGCTTCTAGAGAATGAGAGGAAACTAGTTCCTCGGCTTCTAGGGAAAAAGGGTGAAAACCCATAAGATGGAAACTATAGGGTCTACAATGTCTCAAGGGGCCATTGATGTCTTTGAAAGGTCTATAGCCTTGGTTAAAAGACCTTGTATGCATGGTTTCTGGACCACACACCGTCCGATATAGCCACATAACGGATGTTTAATAGTCTATGTTAGCCACGTTGACAGGGGATTTTATTATCCAGTCCCCGAGGTGATATGAGATATTTATTAATCTTTTGAAATTCTAGTGATCCAGCTTCATCCTAATGGATTGATGGATATCCTTTGTGATATCTATATGGCGAGTAACCTGGGGATACCTTTTGGGCCTCGGGTCTTCTACGCATTACATTCTATAACTCAGTGGAAGGAAGAGGATCACGTCACTTTTCAGAGGAAGACATGATATGGCCCTTTCCACTCAAAGGCATCTAACATCCATGACTGAGTAAGTGTGTATTTTTTTCATCAAGGAAGTGGAAGGTGTACTTTTAAGATTCCCCGGATCATGGAACTAGAATCCGAAACCTAACCGACCTCTGTCTTATACGCCTAGTGCTGAGGAGGCGAAGGTCGTGAAGCTTCTTTGGTCGGTTGAGAAAGAATTATGGTCGTTTGGATAGGTCTTGGAATTTAATAAATCCGATGTGCCTTTGGTGGAGATGCGCAAAGGGACTGTGCACTATAATAATTATAACTTTTGTCTCGAAGGTAATTACTTTCAATTCAATTTCTAATGAGGTCTTTTTTATCCATTGGCAGGGAAGAGGTTATTACAGCTATCTATATGCAGAGCAAAATAAGGCTTTAAAGGCCAAGAATGAAGGAAAATCAACAAGCCTAGGACACGACGCAATTATAAAATTTTATCTATTTCCCTTTTCCCAAAATCCGTTAATTGTTATTTCACATAAAGAGGGATTAAACATATGTAGCTTTGTTCACAAACTATCTACCATTGCAAACGAAGTGCCGACAATGATATCACCGTTAATCACAAGCACAAACAAAAATCAAAACTAAAACGTTAGTAATCAACCAATTAAAGCAACCAAGTGTAGATTGCCTCTAATAGTATCCACACGAACTAAGAAACGAATGGAATGAGAAAAGTAATTTTATCGAATGAGAGGCGGGAAGAATTTTTCTTCTCTAAGAATGGGCTAGTCGAAATATGCATCATAGGGGTGTATTTATAGTGTTTGATTTTCCTAACCCTTGATCCCATTAGGTTTAATTAATTAGACTTTTAATTCCCTTAGTTTTTCTAATAAATAAAGCATTTATTAATATAACTTATACCTAATAAATATAACTCTAATCTCATTAAAGCACTAAATTAAGTTAGGATAACTATTTAGAAATATAATCACATTATACTAACTAAGTAACATTATTCGTTAACTGATTTAACCATAAATATAATCTAATTATAACTATATAAATAAATCAATTAATCCTACTTAATAATTTCCCTATACATTTCGGCCCATACATGTCCTCCCTCTCAAAATCACCATTTAAGCTGTATATTTTTATTTAAATTACTTTCACCAAACCTATTTAAACTAAACATATAATGAAATGAGTGTGCAGACTGTTTTATAAGAATCATCATATTCCCCAAGAGCGATAAGAAGTCAGGTTGATTCTGACGGTTACCTTTCCGTATTAGTTCTAGTATAATTCAATCCTTCATCAGCTATATCTTTAGATAAAACTTGTAACTATGGAATACTAGTCAAAAACCCGTGCGATGCACGTGATATGAAACTTTTATATAATTTAGATAAACAAATAAATTAATATATTTATTTTTAAGTAATTTTATATCATGCTATGCTATGCTATGAATTTTTTTTATGTTATGTATATTTGAAATTAATATATATTTTTTATTGATAATTCAAATTAAATTAAATTAATTTTGAAAATAATTGATTAATTTTTTTATATACTTTTAATTAAAGGTGAATGATTTATTTATTTATACAAAATGCAATGATTTGTACATTTTAGTAATTTTAATACATTTTCATATTTTTTTATAACTGGAATTCTGTGAAACAATAATAAAATAAGAGATTAATTATGAAATATATTAGAATATAATAAAAAAAACAAAAATTGAATTAAACTATAATTAAAATTAAATATTATATTTACGATACAAAAGAATTACAATATATGTTAAACAAAAATTGAATTAAACTACAATTAAAATTAAATATTAAATCTACGATACAAAATAATTACAACCTATGTTAAAATGGAAGCAACATCAATATATTATGTTATAAACTATTACAACCAATACTTTCTAATATTGCATATGAAGAAACTTTATTAATTCAATATGTTACATATAAAAAAATAAATTCATAACAATTAGTCACAAATTTATCTTGGTGATAATCATTTTGCTTGATGGAAGATCACCAAGTATTCGAATTCAATTATTCATTCTGCCACAATAACCCAATATATCTAATTGATTCAGCTTAAGGTGATGATTTATCATATTTTCATCTTGTAATATCTCATTAAGATATTCAATCAATTTGTTCTTCATTCTTTCACTATATAGAATATCAGTCACGCTTGCAGATATCACTTATTTGACTTTATTAACATTTTCTAATAATTATATATTCTTGAAGGGTGTTGTTAAACCCAGCCCCAAATTCCCACCCCTAGCCCCGTGAAAGGACGAAAATACCCTTTCATGGGTTTTGGGGAGGAAAAAGCTATTTTTTTTGCTCTCCCGACACGCGGGCATGTGCCTATCACGCCTCACCTTGTGGTCGGGCGTGATAGCCCCACGCCTCACCGTGTGGTCGGACGTGATCGCTACACGCCCGACCACACGGTGAGACATGGGGCTATCACGCCCGACCACAAGGTGAGGCGTGATAGGCACACGCCCGCGTGTCGGGAGAGCAAAAAAAATAGCTAGTCCGCTATTGAATTAAATCCGTAAATACCTGTTACGTAAAAAAAAATAGTCCGCTGTTGAATTAAACCCGTAAAAAAATTAGTCCGCTATTGAATTAAATTCGTAAATACCTGTTACGTAAAAAAAATTAGCCCGCTGTTGAATTAAACCCGTAAAAAAATTAGTCCGCTATTGAATTTAACCCGTAAATACCTGAATTAACAAAATAAAAATTTAACTAAAATTAACAAAATAAAGATTTAGTTAAACTAAATTAAACAAAATAAAATTTACAACAACTAAAATTTATGACATAAAAATTTAGTTAAACTAAATTAAACAAACTAAAAATTACAAAAAATTAATTAAATTAATTAAAACCCCTCGGGCGTATGAACATCACGCCCGAACCATAGGTCGGGCGTATGAACATCACGCCCGACCTATGGTGCGGGTGTATGAACATCACGCCCGAACCATAGGTCGGGCGTGATAGCCTCACGCCCGAACCACAGGTCGGGCGTGATATTCATACGCCGGAACCGTAGGTCGGGCGTGATGTTCATACGCCCGACTGCGATTCCGGCGTTTTTAAAAAATCACCCATAGATTCAATTTTTAAGCTTAAATCAAAAAACAAAAACGGTAAATCTTATTATTTTCGCTTTCCCTTTACGGTTGTTGTTACACTCCATGTTTTGGTTCACAAATTAGTCCGGATTTGATCAAAGAGTGTGTAGGGTATTTGAGAGGTTTTGTGTTTTTTCAAATTTTGGGTAAAGGGTAGTTTAGTCTTTTCATGGGGCTAGGGGTGGGAATTCATGGTTGGGTTTAGTAATCCACATTCTTGAATTTTGTAAGCAAGAAAAACAAATAAAAGAATAGAAAACAAAAATGAAGGGACAAAAAAGATAATTAGGAGAGAACTATCTTTCTCTCGTTTTTTTTCGAAAATAAGAGAGAATGTCAAGATATAAGCATATAAAGAGGAGAGTAGAAATATTTTTTACTCATTAATTAAATTTTTTATTTTTTCTTAATGAAGTATTAAGTCCATAAATTAATTTTAGTTAAATAGAATTAAATTGCAATTGTAACTACTTAATACAAAAAAAATGTTTTATAATTAATATGTGAAATTAATTCTATCAATTAGAATCATTATGCTCAACATTTGAGAATTCGAAGAAATTCAAATAATAATATTTTTTAATTAATATTTTCCAACAACTTGTCCTATGATCATGTTTCATTTTCATGTGTTAAAAACTCTTGAAATACTAACAATTTTGTACAAACCATAATATAATAGTTAAAAAACATATAACCCAATGTTGCAAAAACAATTATCTCAATATCTTATAATTAATATATATTTTTAGGATTTTGAGCATCAAAATTTATTTTTATTTACCTTCGTATCTAGCATAATCCAAATTCTTCAAGAATAAACATCTTATCAAGTATTAGACGCTTACAATCTCTTTGTCTATAGAACTGAGAAAAAATAACTTCTTGATAATAATAATAATAATAATATAACATAATTTATAATTGAAATAAACTTCATTGTAAGTATAATATTTCAATACCTCTTTAATATTTTATTCAATATGGCTCCAATTTCAATGAACAACTATGGTGTGAAACTTTATATCTTTTTTTTGAAAGAATGCATAAAAATAAAAATACAATCCATATCAGTTATATAAACTCAAAACAAAAAAAATGAGTGGATTTCACTAGGTTTCGAATTAAAAAAATTAATCTAACTTCAATTAAAGCTAAAAATTCTCCATAAAAAAATTAAAGCTAAAAATTGAGTTCATATAAAGCCGAAAATCTAAGTTTTAGTTAGAGTTAATAATCGAAACGATAACAATTAGCAACATGTACTAAAAAAGAATGCAAATATATAAAATCTTTATTTTAGTCATTTTGAAAGAAAAAAGACAAATAAAAAGGAAAACATGGATAAGATAGCGAGAGGTATGGAACCTGAGTAACGGTAGAAATGGGAATTTCATCTCTTAAAGATGAAACTATAACAACTATTGATTAATAAAAATAAAACAACAACACAATTGATAACAAAAATAACTACAATATATGAAAAAAAAAATCGAATAATTACCTTGAGAAACATAAGAATTTCTTATAATTTTTGACACTTTTGTGTTTTCCTATTTTAGTTGTTCGTGCATCTTCTATTTCTATCGAATTTCTTCAATTGGAGATATCAGTTTGAAAAAAAAGACCAATAAAAAAGAAAACATGGATAAGGTAGCGAGAGGTATGGAACCGGGGTAACGACAGAAATGTATCTGAAAGATGAAACTATAACAACTATTGTTTAATAAAAATAAAACAACACGGTTGAGAATAAAATAACTATAATATATGAAAAAAATCGAATAATTACTTTCAGAAATATGATAGTATCTATCATGGCCAATGAATATGACAGTATAGAACCTGGATAACGGCAGAAATAGATCTGAAAGATGAAATTATAACAACTATTGTTTAATAAAAATAAAACAACAACACAATTGAGAACAAAATAACTACAATATATGAAAAAATCGAATAATTGCCCTCAGAAATATGATATTATCTATCATGGCTAATGAATATGATGGTGGAATACTATCTATCATGCTTTATATAGAAGTTTATTTGTGACTTTTGAATTTCTTTTGCTTTGTGTTTTTTCATCTTCTTGTAACTCTTACTATCTTTTATTATTTTAATTAATGGGCTAGTAATTGTTTAATATATTATAAATATAAATTTGTTATTTTTATATTATAAATATAAATTCGTTATTTTTAATTAATTAAATCTTTTTAATTTTGATTTTTTACTACGATGACAACTCATAAAAAATGCATCTAAAACACTTCTCTTCATTTCTCTCTACTTCCGCTATTATATATAGTATAGATGTCAAGTTACATATAGCAAGACGTCTGTTTTACTTGTCTAGGTAGAATTAACTCTGAATAGATAGGCTAATTGAAATCTCTATTTCTACTCTTAACCTTATCACCTTGCAAGGATTTCCAGTTAATTCTCCACAAGAGGCCATGGATATATCTCACATTTATCAAGAGTAACGAATACTCAATCTAACATTAACTATCTTGCAATTACTTTAGGTGATACCCAACCCTGCTCTCACACACCCAAGGGCTCCCCCTGCAGTGGCTCGTGCTTGCACAGAATCAAAGCATCACACTCCATAATCCAGAATCACTAACTAATGTTTATTCGAGTTTGAGGATTACTTATACCTACTAATACCATTTGAGACGAAACATGTGTGACATTAGATAAATTCATACATCCTGTTATCTCAAGTCAGGTCCCCAATCCTAATGAACTCCTTCATCGGATCCACGTAATTACCTAGATATCTCCATATCTAAAGCTTGTGAGATAAGCTCTCAGTTCACAATAGAAGACATTATTACATGCAAGTCTCAACAGTATTACGTTAATCCTATAAACACATTACTTAACTTGAGGTTGTTTTAAGTTTATTAGTTTATTATAAAGTTCAGTCTCACTTCATGCTTGTATGAACACTTTATGACCACTTAAATAAACTTTGGGATTTCTTTTATTTAACTTGATTACTTCTGATAAAAGATGAATGCCTTTATATAGTTGGGTAATTAATTTATTAGTCTCTATATTTTGATAAAACACATTGTTTAGTCCCTGTATTTTCAAAAACACATGCTAAAGTCCCTAACGTTTTTCTCGGTGAACTGTTTAGTCCCTAACGTTTTTCTCGGTGAACTGTTTAGCCCCTGTCATTAGACTCTCATGAAGATTCTGTTAGTCAATTTGGATTTGTGTTCTTCTTTTCCTTTATTTTCCTTTCCTTTAAACTCTAATGCATCTGAAATCAACTTTGAGTGTTCTTTTTCTTGATTTTCTTCTTAATCGTTCAAATTCGTAAGCATTGGGTCTGTTCTTTTTCTTGTTCTCCATACAAATAGCTTTTTCTTCTAAATTGAATTTCCTCTTCTGAAGTTTGAAGGTAAATAGTAAAGGGTAATTTAGTGATTTCCGAAGTCATAAACGGTAACAAATCTAACAAACGGACGGAAGGACTAAACAGTTCACTGAGAAAAAGGTTAGGGACCTTACCATGTGTTTTTGAAAATACAAGGACTAAATAGTGTGTTTTGTCAAAATATAGGGACTAATAAATTAATTACCCTATATAATCTAACATACTATATCTTATAAAACTAACGATAATGAACGATTCATTTACAATTGGTTTATATCCTACAACAATTATCTATAGGACACTAAACCCCAACATCTCCCACTTGGACTTAAGCCAATTGTTTCTAAAACTATTCCCATAATCATTTGCATGATGATCATGAAGCTTTTGGGGGTAAGGCCCTTTTTAAATGGATCTACAATATTGTCCCTTAATGGGCACTCTTTTAATTCTCACATCTACTCTAGTTGTTATCTCTCGGAAGAGACACTAACATCTAAGGTAGTGTTTGGACGTATTATGAGATTGTGTGTCCTTAGCTTGTGCAACAACTCTATTGTTAATCCCATTAATAATGTTTGGTACCACGCCTAGTTCATTAATGAACTTCCATTCCAAACTTCCTTTTAGCTGCTTCCGAAGCTGCTATATACTCATATTTGATCTTGCTTGGCTACGGTTTCCTGCTCGGAACTATTCCAGCTAACTGTACCTCTTTCAGAATAAACTTGGTATTCTGTGAAATCATCTTTATCTGTTTGATGACTTGTATCTGAAAGTTCCGACTTAATAGGCACTCTTTTATCTGTTATTAACCACATTGTATCTGTTTGATGACTTGTATCTGAAAGTTCCGAGCTTCGAACAACATGAGCGACTCATCCAATTGTTCTAGGCTAGTTTAAGTCGTTAACCTTATATTCGTGAAAACATTTATTTTAATAATTCAGGTGTTATCCATTGAGCCCCAAGCTTGAGCGACTCAATAACCCAAAGACCCCCAGATAAGCCCACTGAATTATAATATTAGGGAGGCAACCGATTTTTATAACTTATTTATTGACTTAACTTTTGTTTAGTGAGAGATTTATTTTAAGTCTCATAATCTAACATAGTCTTGATTTGCTTTATCATACATCAGATCATACATTCAACATTGGCGGTTATGGACCTATTATCTAAATTATTCTGTTGAGCCAGAAACGGAATAAAAGGTCAACCCTAGGGTAAATACTAACTATTACATATTTATCCTTTAGGTCTTCCGTCTTTTCCTTAGCGTCTTGAATTTACAACAATATTAATTTCTATACTACTTAGAATACTTCAACTAATTTGAAGGGAATTTTATGTGAGAAGAGAAATGCCATAGAGAGTAAATAAGGCAGGACACACAGACCCTATTTTTCAAAATACCAAAACATTAAATAGCAATTATAGAGGAGTTTAATAATGTCAATAGAGCTAATCATGCCAAAACTCAATTAAATAAATTTAATTGGTTGATTACATAAAACTGTTTTATGTAAGTTATAGTTAATGAAATTAACCGTTGTTCACAAAAAAAAAATGAAATTAACCATTTAATTAATTTACAATCAATTTAAACCTTTTAATTAATTTTAGTATCAATAACCATTTAATTAATTTGGTATCCTTTACATTTTATTCTAATTAAAATATATCAAATATAACTTAACTAGATACTTAAATAGAACTATACAAAATATTACTTATTTGTGTTCAGTTATTTTACCAAAATTGTTTAACGTGCTTAATTAACATATCACATATAATTAATTAAACACAAAATAACTTTGGAAAATCAATTCAAAAACAAAAAACCTTTAAGACGAGATATTATGAATTATTGTATTTAATTATTTTATCAAAACTGTTTAACATGTTTAAATAGTATATCAAATATATTTAATTAAACATAAAACAGTTTGCAAAATCAAATTAAAACACACAAAGTAAAGCTTACTTTGTAAAAAACAAAATAAGCATAGCCTTTACCATTCATTTATTAATTATAATAATTATAATTCAAACATCAATAAACTAGTATGGATTGTTTCGTTGTTTCAAAATTTTAATTTTGTATCAATAAAATAGTTTGCCTAATTAACTATATCAACTATCCTTAATTAGACAACTCAATACAATCTATACAATTTAAAATAGACAACGATAAAAAACACGTGGATCAATTAATTATATATATGTTAATTTTAATTTTCACAAAACCAAAATATTTAGGAAATCAGAAATTCAAATACATGATGTGGAAGAAATATATATATAATTATTTAAATTAACAACTTTTATTTTAACTTATATTTATAATTTTATAAACTAATTTATATATACGTTTTTTCAAATATATATCCCTGACTAATAGATTCTAGGGATAAGTATAAAAAAAATGTCCGTGGTATACAGGTTTTGCGAACTCGAATCTATGGTATTTTTTGTTTTTGCAAACAGATGTCTGTGCTAAACGCCGTTAGCAAACAGAGGCAAAATTGACTAACAGTGTTAAAATTCAAAGAGAAAAGAGTTAATTTGGTCCTTATATTTATTTATTTTATAAATTAACCCTCCTAATTATTTAATTATCACAAATAAACCCCAAAATGAAAAATAAAAATAAAAAATATCATCTTCTCCATTCTTTTTTAATTTTTTATTTTCATTTCTTCTTCTTCTTGACTAAGATTGAGAGTCTTCTCCAGTCCACACATCACTGTACGAGCTTTTAAATATGGAGATGGTGAAAACCCACCCAATGGAGGTGGGAAAAAGGCCAACAAAACTTCGATCAGGTAACATTAAAAAATACGTTTCAATTTTTTTTCTTCCTGTTTTTCAATATTTGAATTGGATAAGATCATGAGTTCTTCGCCATTCTTAATTTTAGGAAGAATTTGTGGAATTGAAATTAGTTAAACTGATCAAACTCTTTCTTCTTCCCACCATTTCTCTGTACAGATAACTTCATTTTCCGAGCATGCCTCCGTTATATTGCCAATCCACCTCCGTTTCACTCCTTCCTTCTCCGTTCTTCAAGCCGACTTTCTCCTCCTCCTCTTTCACTCCGAAATCTCGCTTTCTCTCCATTAAATCCTCCTTAGACAATGAAACACTAAAAAAACCCAATTCAAATACTAATAAACCTAGTTCCTGGGTCAGCCCAGATTGGCTCACTTCACTTACTAAAACCCTCACATTAGGCCAAAACGACGACTCCGGCATTCCTATTGCCAGTGCTAAGCTTGACGATGTGTCGGAACTTCTCGGCGGTGCTTTGTTTCTTCCTCTATTCAAATGGATGAATGAGTATGGTCCTGTTTACAGGCTTGCTGCTGGGCCGAGAAATTTCGTTGTGGTTAGTGACCTTGCAATTGCTAAGCATGTGCTCAGGAATTACGGGAAGTATGCTAAGGGTCTCGTCGCTGAGGTTTCAGAGTTTCTGTTCGGGTCGGGTTTCGCCATTGCTGAGGGACCTCTTTGGACGGTAAGAGAGAGAAGAGAGAGAAAGAAGAATGAAAATAAAAAATAAAAAAAGATGGGGAAGATGGTATTTTTTATTTTTATTTTTGATTTTGGGGTTTATTTGTGATAATTAGATAATTAGGGGGGTTAATTTATAAAATAAATAAATATAAGGACCAAATTAACTCTTTTCTCTTTGAATTTTAACACCGTTAGTCAATTTTACCTCTGTTTGCTAACGGCGTTTAACACAGACCTCTGTTTGCAAAAAAAAAAAAAACCACAGGTTCGAGTTCACAAAATGTGTATACCACAGACATTTTTTTTGTACTTATCCCTAGATTCTAACCGTTTGGCGTAAATCGTTTAATAAAATCAAAATTTCAAAGATTAATCTAATTAACTCTTTTAACGATTCAAACAGTTAACCCAATAATCCACAAACACGTATATCACATATACAAAACAACATTTTATTTATCGTTTAATCCTACAAATCCCATTTGTTAACTAACCGAATCATAAAGCCTATTAATCTCATCTTTATCGTTTAATATTTTCGTATACGAAATAACGGATTTAACGCTCGCTCTGATACCACTGAAGGAAAAGAGACAAGCCTAGGCACAACAGAATTATAAAATTTTATATATTTCCCTTTTCCTAAGATCCATTAATCGTTATTTTATATAAATAGGGATTAAACATATGTACCTTTATTGACGAACTATCTACCATTGCAAATGAAGTGCCCACGAGGATATCACCGTCCATCACAAGCACAAACAAAAACCAAAACTAAAATGTTACTCATCAACTAATTAAAACAACCAAGTGTAGATTGCCTCTAACGGTATCCACACGAACTAAGAAACGAATGGAATGAGAAAAATAATTTATCGAATGAGAGACGGAAGAATGTTTCTTCTCTGAGAATGGGCTAGCCGAAATATGCATCATAGAGGTGTATTTATAGTGTTTGATTTTCCTAATCCCTAGTCAAATTAGGTTTAATTAATTAGACTTTTAATTCCATTAGTTTTTCTAATAAATAAAGCATTTAGTAATATAACTTATATCTAATAAATATAATTAATAAATATAACTCTAATCTCATTAAAGCACTTAATTAAGTTAGGATAATTATTTAGAAATATAATTACATTATACTAACCAATTAACATTACCCTTTAATTGATTTAACCATAAATATAATCTAGGGATAAGGTATCAAAATAGGCCTAAGGTTTTTGGGGAAATACCAATTTAGGCTCAACGTTCAAAATAGCACCAATATAAGCTTAACGTTTACAACATAGCATCAATTTAGAAATTACTAACAAAATGTGACACATTATCCATTAAGTCTGCTAACTCAGCGCCACGTTACATAAGGTACCAAAATAGGCTTAAGGTTTGTAGAAAGTATCAATTTAGGCATCACGTACAAAATAACACCAATATAGGCTTAACGTTTACAAAATAATACGAATTTGAGCTTAACATTTACAAAATATATCAAATTTAAGCTAAATGTCACAATTAATCATATTATGTTCTTTCCCTATTAACTTGATATGTTATCTTTTTATTTAGTTCTATATTCTTATTTATTATAATACAATTAATTAGTGTTCTTGCCTATTAAGACCTTATATTTGTTTTTCATCAATGTCTTCATGTCGTGTTCGAAATATTGTGGATATTCAATTACTCAGTCTTGATCACATGCACCTTAATGAGCATGTACTATTTGCTCATTCACCATTAGATCTAGTCTTATTAGAATCCTAAGATGGAGATTCAAAGCATCCTGAGGCTTAGATTTAATAAGCCTATATCTAACGGTGAATGAGCAAATTCACTTGCTCATTAAGGTGCATGTGAAAATTCCTGTTCAATTACTTTTAGTTTGTATATATTACATGAGCCATGAAATTTAGGAGTCATGTAGCCATTGATGAAAAACAAATATAAGGTCTTAATGGGCAATGATACTAATTAATTGTATTATAATAAATAAAAAGATAACATATAAATTTAATAGGAAAATAATATAATATGATTAATTGTGACATTTAGCTTAAATTGGATATATTTTGTAACGTTAATCTTAAATTTGTATTATTTTGTAAACTTAAGCCTATATTGGTGTTATTTTGTACGTAAGGCCTAAATTGATGCTTTCTACAAACCTTAGGCCTATTTTGGTACCTTATGTGACGTGGCGCTAAGTTTGCAGGCATAGCGGATGACGTGTCACGTTCTGTTAGTAATTCCTAAATTGATGCTATGTTGTAAACGTTAAGCCTAAATTGATGTTATGTTGTAAATGTTAAGCCTATATTGGTGCTATTTTGAACGTTGAGCCTAAATTGGTACTTTTTCAAAAACCTTAGGCCTATTTTGATACCTTATCCCTATAATCTAATTATAACTATCTAAATAAATCAATTAATCCAACTTAATAATTCCCCTATATATTTCGGCCTATACATGTCCTCCCTCTCAAAATTACCATTTCGTCATTCGATCTTAATTCTATATGTGACTCATTAGGTTCTTACTGCAACTAGCCGTATCTGTTTATTTAAATTACTTTCACCAAACCTATTTAAACTAAACATATAACGAAACGAGTGCACAGACTATTTATCAGAATCATCACATTCCCCTAGAGCAATAAGAAGTTAAGTTGATTCTGACGGTTACCTTTCCGTATTAGGTCCAGTATAATTCGATAATTCATAAGCTATATCCTTAGACAAAACTTGTATCTATGGAATATGTGAAGTTACATACAGCGAGACGCTTGTTTTACTTGTCTAGGTAGAATTAACTCTAATTAGATAGGTTAAGTGAAATCTCCATTTCTACTCTTGATCCTATCACCTTGAAAGGATTTCCAATTAATTCCCCACAAAAGGCCATGGATATATCTCATATTTATCATGAGTGATGAATGCTCAATCTAACATTAACTATCCTGCAAATACTTTATGTGATACCCAACCCTGCTCTCACACACCCCTGACTCCCCCTATAGTGGATCGTGCTCGCACAGAATCAAAGCATCACACTCCATCATCTAGAATCACTAATTAATGTTTATTTGAGTCTGAGGATTATTTATACCTACTAATACCATTTGAGATGAAACATGTGTCTTAAGATAAATTCATCCATCCTGTTATCTCAAGCCGGGTCCCCAATCTTAATGAACTCCTTCACCGGATCCACGTAATTACCTAGACATCTCCATATCTAAAGCTTGTGAGATCATCTCTCTGTTCACAACAGAAGACACTCTTACATGCAAGTCTTAACTGTATAATGTTAATCTCATAAACATATTACTTGACTTGGGGGTTGTTTTAAGTTTATTAGTTTATTATAAAGTCCAGTCTCACTTCATGCTTGTATGGACACTTTATGATCACTTAAAATAAACTTTGGGATTTTTTTATATTTAATTTGATTAGTTCTGATAAAAGATGAATACCTTTATATAGTTTAACATACTATATCTTATAAAATGAACGGTTCATTTGCAGGTGGTTTATATCCTACAACAATTGTCTATAGGACACTAAACCCCAACAAATAAAGCCCAAGATAAGCAAAAGGGAAAACGAACTACAACTTCGGTGGATGGAGCGGCTCTCACCAAGAGACCTAGACCTGGTACTTTGTCTATAGGTGGCCAGGTATCTGATGGACCTGTTCCTTCTATCCGGAGTTGTAGTCCACTTGGCAGATCTAAGGTGCTTCTACACCCTCAACGCTTTTATATCCTTACACCCATATCTGCTATGCCGGTAATATACATGTTCCCTTTTATTTTTACTCCTTCTTAGGATATGTATCTTTTATGATTACATTTCATTTAATAGTTGGTCAAGCCATCTCTAGGCGAGTATTGACATGCGACGTATGGCAACAATTTAGCATTGGGCAATAATAGGGTTGTATAGGACATTGATGAGGCCATCCACCAAATCCCTATGGTGGCGGATAATAGGGTCAAGTATACCCTTATGAGTCACACTGCAAACACCATACGAAAGGCTTTAGCGGTATCTTTCTTTTCTAACTTTCTTTCTTGTTCTTTTCAGTTATGTATGTTCCCTTTTTATATAACTTTGTTTCTCTCATATTCTTTTAATCATATTTCAATAATGAAAACGCTTTGGCTGAGGGCGTGGCTATTAAAGAGCGTAGTCGTAAGTTGGAGGGAGATCTTACAAAGGAGAGGGTGAGCAATAATGTCGCCACTGCTCTCATGCAGACTCAAGAAAATAAGATCAATGAGCTGAAGGCCAAATTGGCAGATTCTGAGAGAATGGTGGACGAGGAGAAAAAAGGGTGAAAGGCGGATAATAAAGAGCTTAAGCATATTTGTGACATCCTTTGGTTTGACTGAGACTTCATGCGGCGTATAGGAGAGACCATCCTGGTTTGATCCTTCTGATATGGAAGTTGAAGTTCATTCTATGGAGGAGGCTTGTCATTATTCCTCTTTGGAAGATGCCTTAAGAGTTATCCACAAAGAGATCGTTGGTACATAAATGTCGGCATCTGAAGATGCTTTGATTGAAGATTCTTTGGTGGATGAGGAAGGGAACCCATTGCCGATGATAATGCTACCACCTCTAGAGATATATCTTCCCCTCATGCTTCAATAGATTAGGTCATTCGTCGTTTGGCGGATGCGGATCCATCTCCTCCTCATGTTGAATATGAGTTTTTGTGAATATTTGTATATTTCTTTGTAAACAATTTTACTTGTATGATGAAAGTTTGAAGTTTAATTTTTATTCTGCCGAATGTGCTTTGCTTTGGAAAGCTTTATTTCTTTACAGTGGGATATGTGTATAGATGGTCAGCCTTATATCCTTACTATATTTTCATACATAAAGTATGATACAAAGTTTTTTTCCTTTCTATTTGCATTCGCCCCTGAAGGCTTTGATTTTACTTCCTATCTTTGAGGAGGAAATTCATTTGCCACTAAAGGCTTTGATTTTTCTTCCTATATTTGAGGAAGAAATTCATTTGCCACTGAAGGCTTTAATTTTTCTTCCTATCTTTGAGAAGGAAATCTATGCTTTCTTAGAAGCATTTCTTTTTGGTGGATCCGCGCTTGTGTTTGTATTTCTTTTACACTTCTTTCCCTCTTTGAAGAGTTAAAAATATTGATATTTTTGATAAATGATGCATTCAATCATAGTAAAAATGAAGGAACATAAGAAGATTTTTATTTGATATAATCATATGGATACATTTGGAGATTCGCCTTTTGAGCCTCGTTAAAACCTTAGTAGGAAAACCCTAATGGGAAAAATCTTAACTAAGGAAAAAGAGTACTCAAGGCTTTACATTCTAATTCTGGTAGTACTTTAGGAGGTTTTGAATGTTCCAGATACGAAATACTTCGTTACCCTCTAGGTCAGCTAGTTTAAAGGTGGCATGTCCTATCTTGAGGCCGATATGATAAGGACCCATCCATGTTGCTCCTAATTTCTCTTTTCCTTATATTGACTGTGTTTTATAAGCTTTTCGTAGTACTAGGTCTCCTTTATCTATATCAATTTACTTGGCATGCTTGTCATGATACGCGACAATTCGTTGTTTGTATACTGCCATGCGAAGGTAGGCTCTGTCTCGCTTTTCTTATAAGTTGTCTAGTCCTTTCATTTCATTATGTCCTTCGCAGTAGTATAGGATTCGCTCACTGGGAGATTCGATTTCTACTGGGACGACAACTTCAACTCTATAAATAACTTCATAAATAAGGGCAAATGGAGTTTCTCCTGTTGCGGTTCTTGGGAGGTCTAATAAGCCCATAAGATATTGACCACTTTGTTTTCCCAATTCTTCTTTTGATCTCCCAGCCTCTTTTTCATTCCTTTGACAATGGTTCGATTGGTGACCTCTATCATTCCATTGGATTAGGGGTAATAGATTGATGTAAATATGTTTTGATGCCTGATTCTACATAAAAGCCTTTAAACTCAGCAAAGCATACAAAATGGAAGGCACAGCAAAAAGATCATAAGTGGTCTGGAGCACAGCAAAGCATACAAATCCATAAGTGAAGAAGCTGAACCAAAGAAGACCTCCAAATGGAAGGTCTCTGAAAAGACCAAGCCTTTAAAAATCAAGCTTAAGAAAGCCAAGACTGCTCAAAGTTAGCTTCCTACCTCTGCTATTGCACCTGCAATGGCCAAGATTATTACTCAGAAGGGCTCTGCTATTCGTGAGCTGACAGAAGAGAAAAAGGAATACAATAGAGTGGAGAATCCGCGTCTAGCAGGATTTCCTAATGACAAGAAGAGGTTCCTGGCCTCTCAGATGGCAAAAGGCAAAGCTTATAAAGATAAGGAACCAGAGACCAACGTCTTTGAAGAAGAAGATAACACCATCCAAAAGGCGCTACAATTAAGTAAAGCTGGTCTCCAGGACAGCTATCTCGGAAGTGGCTCTAGAAAGTAGCCTACAAAGCTGCCTACTCCATCACTTAAATCTATTCTACCACCTCCAAAGCCACAAACCACTAACCCTAAAGCTATGAGATTCAAGAATGTTTCTAGTCGAAAGCCTCTGAAAGAATTCATTAAGGAAGTTGAAACCAACTCCAAACTGGCCAACATCCCTAAGGTAAATAAAGAAACTCTACTTCGCTATGTTTCACATGGAACCTATTATTCCAACACCTCTATCACTTATATATCCATAGGAAAATCAAGCCTCTGATCTCCAAGAGAAAGATCAAGCCTCTCCGTTATTTCAAGCAGACAATTAATTCTCGGAACTCTCCCCTGATCATACTGATAATGAGAATGAGACTGCTGATCAAAGTGAGAAACCAAAATCTGCCAATGCTCAGACCCCTTAGAACCCAGATGAGCCCATCATCGAGGATGACTCCTCCACTGACTCTGAACTCAACACTCCTCCACCCACCAAACGAACAAAATTCGTTGATCTCTCCACTCCCACTCACTCACCAACACTCAATCCATCTCCTAAAGCACCAACTCCCACTAGAGGTACTAAATCCTCTAATTCACCAGTCATGTCTCCTGCTCTTAACGCACAAACAACAAACACTGTATTGTCATCTTTGATAATCCAATGAATTCAGAAGGTGATGCTCTTCTGGCTGGCTTCAAAACCTCCCTCTCGACCAACACCTCTTTAAATGCAACTGTCACGCAGCTGCCCCAAGTAATTGCTGAACTCGGAGCCGCTGGTGCTCTATTCACTTCTCAGATCTAGAATGCCTCTACTTCAAATACTCAAAACATATCTCCATCTGAAGTAGTAGAGACTCTGGCTGATGCAACTGCTCACTTAACTGAGATGGCCAAGGCTTTTAAGGTTCTTCAACCTCAAACTCCTTTGACTAATGAACAAACCATCAGCTCCACCACCATCAACCTAAATGAGCTGGCTAGTGTCAAGAGTCTGGTCTATACAGTGGCAGCCTTAACGTCTAAATAGGGAATTCACACCTATGCAGAACTAATGGGATCTATCCAGTTAACTATGCTTCAATATATGTCTCTGTTTGAAACCATGATCAAAAGCATTCCGTCTGGTTCTGATACGACCAAAGTGGTCTCTGCCCAGCTTTCCTCTGAATTCAATAAGATGACCTCTGAACTCCGAGGTTTATCGACTGATCAGATCACTGAAGCAATTCGTCTTTTAAATATCAACCGAGCTATCGTAGAAACATTGGATAAGAAGGTCACAACTTTCTATTCCCAGAACCAGGCCATATCTCAGAGCCTCACCACCATAGCCAATCAACACAAGGCCTTGGATATAGCCATTCTGAATATCCATAAAAAATACACCCACGCTCTGGCTGATTGTTCCATATGGAATTCTAAAGCTTTACCGCTGCTACTGAGTGAGGCTGTTCGGAGAAAAGAATTCTGCCTAGATGTCGTCATTATGGCTACAAAAATCTTCAACTCGGTCAAAAGTAAAGCTATGACCGCCTCCGGAGTCACACAAGGCAACTCCTGTCCAGAACTCCCTCCGGACCTCTTGCACTTGAAGTTGCAAAAATGGTGGAGAAAGAGAAAGAACTTCAAGACAAGAGTCTTGAGCCTCTTCCTCAGCATGTTGCTCAGAATGCCCCAAATTCCCAGAAGCCGCCTCAGCATCCTAAGCCTACTCTTCCCAAGGGAAATCTCAGCATTAATATTACTAAGTAAGGCTAGGATAGGAAGCAATAGGAGGTTCTATGTTTTTGATAAGCTATTCAGCTTAATATGTAACTTTTTGTTTTGGCTCTTCTGATTAATATAGACATATTGCTTCTGAATTCTAAACTTGTTTGAGAAATATCATATCTTTCTGCTTGTTTTATGTTCCAATGCATGAAAAATGTACGTCATCTTTGACCTCTGATATTTTCTAAATATTATTAAAAGTCTGGATATCATTAACTTTTTAAGGCTATTTTATCTATGCCCAACGTTTAGCAAAAGTTCAGATGCCTCTGATCAAATTCAGAAGTGTAACCCTTATGGGGGAGCAGTCAAAAGCAAGGGTAAGTGCAACAATTTTGGAGGAGCAAGTATTCTACAGTTCCTTCTTTGAAATTTTTATCACCTTCAAAAGGGGGGAGATTGTTGAAACACAATTTTCCAAGAGTTTTTTATTCTGACAAAAATAAGTTAAATCAGAAACCCAAAATTAAATTAATGATAAAATCTTAAGTTTAAATTCAAATGTTATCCATTAACATGTTTGTTAAGTGTTTCTCAATAAGTTTAAGTACAATCAAAAGAAATGGGCTTGAAGGGAGCCCAAATGATATTATATAGAGGCCCTATTTAATTTAGAAGCCCATGCACAATGGATGGACCGTTGGCACCGTTTATTCCCAATGCTTGATATGAAGTACACTGCTACAGAAGACATATCCCCTCAACGTACCTCTGTCACAAACATAGTCTAAAAGGTTGCAGAAAACCACGGCTCAAGATAGAAGGGCCCTCTAAACGTACAACAGAACTTTTCGCTTAAAGGACAAAAAGATGTCAAAAGTTGATGCGATAGGCTCCGTTTACTCAGAACGGCTATTTCAAAATTCAAACGGATCTCTTGTCACTCCATCCTATAAATACCATGCCATAAGCTCCATTTGAAGTTGACGAAAATATACAAGCTATCAAGAGAGATCAAATCTTCAAAAGAGCTAGAGAAATATTCAAACACACAAGTCATTATTCACATACGTGTTCGTCCAAAATATTATTTAGATTCTCATTGCGTTCTTTACAAAGAACTTCTTTTTTTCATAATATATTTTTCCAGAAGCTCTGTTGTTTGTTTCGGTCGTAGGCAAGCAATAAAAAGACAGCTGCAAGATTTACAGAGGCTATATCTATTTGCATAAAGGTTTGTGTTCTACCCGTGAAAGAGTGCTTTCGTGCATTAAAGCTCAGAAGAATGTATTATGGAGACTGGACGTACGCTAGAGGCTGAACTAGTATAAATCTGCTGAGTAACAATTTCCTAAACTTTAACTCATTGCTTCTGATTATTTATGCTCAATATCTGATCTCTTGTAACTGTATAACTGCCTTTGTTGAATTGCTATCCATTAAACATCAAATATTTTGAATAGAAGCTCTGTCCAACCAAGAGGAAAACCTAAAGACAATAACTAAGATCAAATCCGCTCTCCTAAACAGATCCCTCTGCTTAGTTGAACTAGTGTCTGATATTATTTATTTTTTGCCTATGTGCTTAACGAAAGATGTACACGCCAAGTGAGCAATAATTTTAAAATTACCTAATAGTTCCATTCACCCCCCCCCTTTGGAACTACTATTAGCTCACAAGGGACCAACAATACGTTCATTACAATTAACTTAAACAAATTAATTTAATCAAAACCTATAACAGAATGAGTGTGCATACTGTTTTATCAAAATCGTCACATTATCTTAGAGCCATAAGAAGTCAAGTTGATTCTGATATTTTACCTTTCCGTATTAGATGCAGTAAATCTGATCCTTTATCAACTATATCCTTAAACGAATCATAACTATGGAAATTGTCAAGTCACATATACAGAGATGTTTGTTTTACTTGTCTAGGTAGAATTGACTCTAAATAGATAAGTTAAGTGAAATCTCCATTTCATCTCTTAACCTTATCACCTTGCAAGGATTTCAAGTCAATTATCCACAAGAGGCCATGGATATATTTTGCATCTATCAGGAGTGATGAATGCTCAATCTATAATTAACTATTCTGTAATTACTTCATGTGATATGCAATATTTGCCCGAGGCACACCCCATATGTATGAAGTGTTGGGTCATGCTAGATAATAGAGTCAAATCATCACACTACGTAATCTAGAATCACTATTAATGATTGTTTGAGTCTAATGATTAGTTATAACTATTAATACATTTGAGATAAGGCATATGAGACTAGATAGATTTATCCATCATGTTATCTCAAGTCAGGTCCCAATCCTAATGAACTCTTTCATTGGATCCACGTAAATGTCTAGATATCCACATATCTAAAGCTTGTGAGATGAGCTTTCTATTCATGAACAGAAGACATTGTTACATGCAAGTCTCTATCGTATTATGTTAATCCCAGAAAATAATACTTGACTAGGGTTTATTTAAGTTTATCAATTAATTAGAATCATAAAGCATAGTCTCATTTCATTCTTGTATAAACACTTTATAAATTCCTGTTATAAACTAGGGATTACTTCTATCTAATTGTTTAGTTGTGATAAAAGATAATATGCTTTTATATAGTTAAACTTACTATAGCAAACAAATCCAATAACGTAATAATTGAACAATTCATTTATTAATAAATTATGTCCTAAAACAATTGTATATAGGACAGTAAACTAACAAGTCTGATGTCTCAAAAGCATCGACGACGTGCCCAAAGTCATGCAACCCTAACTATTATTGTTTTGTAGGTTTAATAGATGTATATATATCCAGGATTCTTCCCATGTTGTACATCCTAGTTTGGTATTTTGTATACCACATTTATCCCATTTGATGTAAATATGAAATTGATGTTTCTATTCTCATTCATACTAATCAAATTAAATCAAGTGTAAAAAGTTTAAGACAATTCAACATTAGAGATGAGTAAGTGAGTGTCCCGAACCTATCTCTAAAGGATGTAGTAGTCTGAGCGCTCACTATAATAAATTTCCCCATCAAGTATCATTTAACGGTCAGCTGTTTAATTTCACATTTTACCATAGCTACTGCCGAAACACGTCAGTCCCGCTCATGGTGCGATAACACTTCTTTTTCACTATTGGGAAAATAGATAGAGCAACATTGAAAAACTAATGTATAACTTAAACTTCAATACTTAAATTATTTCTTCGTGTTTCACTACACTTGCACATGATCTCGCGGTCCTTTTACATCCGACCAACACACTTTGTATTCCCCGAACGCTTATTAAGCCTCGGGGTATAATAGTGCGATCATCATCCATAGCCCCGTACCGATGGTATATCTTGCTATGAGGTACCTTGATGTTAACTGATGCGCGTTTTACGTATACGTGCATATGAAAGCAAGTGTACCTTAGTCATGTATCAAATAATAAAGTGCATGTAGAGTATCGTTCCCACGAGGATGGTAATTATAGGCATTAATCTTTTTGCTTACTATCTATTATTTAAACAATCAAAAGGTAGAGTTTGTTGGACAACCAAGTTAAGACTTAAATAAAATAGTGAGATGAAAATTGTACAAAATTAGACGAGAGAATACTTATAATGAAAGAAACTAAGGCTTCTAGCTTCACTTAACCTCTTTGCTTGGTAATAACACTTAACCCCTTTTAAGTTGTTTTATCATTTTTAAGATGACGATTTTTCCTATTAACTAATAGATCTCGAGATTGGTTCTAAACTCTCGACTAATTACTTTCCCTTGGTCCGGCTCAAGTAATAAATCTAAGATTTGTAATAAGATTCATGAAAAACCTTGGAAAACCAATAAGCCACACTATGGTCATTAGGTCCAACTTATGAATTTCGATTAATCAATTTAATCATGATCAATATAAACGATTAATTATATTCAAGTAGAGAGTTGGCCCATCTCCTACAAGCATTAAGAATCATAAGTTAGTTCTTAAAAAGGATAAAGATAACTTAAATAGGTTAAACATAATTACCACATAATTAAGGTTAAGATCCGCTTTTAGCCTTAGTTAAGAGGGTTTTAGCCCATTATTAGATTAAAACACACCTTAAAAAGATAGATAATAGAGTTCATATTAATAAAAGAGATTAAAGTTTAGAAGAAACCGTGATGACGATTGCCAAACGAACTTCTTCGATAACTTGAAACTTACTTTTATTAGATGAACTTTTGCATAAACAACCCTTTAACAAAAATAACAACAACACAAACAACTGATTTTTAAGGAGAAAAATCAGCAAAATAACATTATAGAGGGAGGAATTAAGCCTAATCTTGGCGTGTCTTCAAATGGCACCCAATGTCTCCTTTTATAGTAAAATGGCACACATAATTCCAAAGACCAAGTCTCCTTATGGCTTTCCACTCCCGAATATTCTGAATTTTGCATTTAAAAGAGGATGGTGGAAGACTTTGACCATTAAGGAGTTGAAATGTGTAAGGGTGGGAAAGGAATCATAGGCTTCAACATGTTCATCAACTTTGGATAATTTTCTGGGCTTGATACACTTCGAATTTGGAGAAGTTATTATTAGTCTCTTTCTCTTAGCTTTCCAACGCATTTTGCATCGCCTCAATCCGAGTCCGTATGCAGGAGATACGTTGAAAATACGAAAATGTGTCAAATTTGTCCTAGTGTGAACAATTGGACTTTTATCTTACAGCACACATCCGCGACGAAGTGTATGCTGATGTCACTAAAACTCCTTTTTATGGTCCCTTTTACTCCCGAGTTGTCGCCTTAAGTCCCGACTTGGTTATTTGTACCGAAAACCTTGCGAAAGTGCCTAAAAACACACAAAGTGGCTTAGATACATAAAATGAAGAAAATATACAAAAACCATTATTAAAATTTATTAAAATGGTACAAAATAACTAGTAATTAAATACTAAAAATGCTATAAATTACGACGATAACAACACCCCCAAACTTAAGCTTTGCTTGTCCTCAAGCAAAGAAAAGATGAAAACAAAATTCATCGTCGAATAAGTTAACGTAAAGACATGAATTATTTTAATAAAAAATGAGCAAAAATTCTATATTCAAATCTCGGACTATTTCTTTAGATAAAATGATTTATTGTTGCACCCTTATATTCCAAATGGACATTTTTCATTGTGTTGAATAAAATTGAACCAATTTAAACACCTCGCATGGAAGTCACTCTTACACTCACTTTAGGGCATTGAATTTTTCACTCAAATCCGATAAAAACACTAACTATTAAAAATTTGCATGGTCATCCAAATCTTTACCAAACATGACCGACTATGAACACGATCAAAAGGACTTTAACGGGTTGTAACGTTGGTTGAAGGTAAAGGTATGGAGAAGGGGAGATTTTGTGGGTAAATAAATTCACGTATAATTATTTGATAGATTCACAAAAGAGATTTTGTCTTTTGGCAATTCAGAATTTTTGTAATGGAAATCTCTATTTTACTTTTATTTATATATATATGATACCATATATTTTTATTTTTATTTTTATTATTTTTTTGACTTTTTATATATATATATATATATATATATATATAAAAATATCAATATGAATTTTATTTATATGTATATATATATATAAAAAGTATGAAATATACAAAAATAAAGAGATATAACCGCTATATATCGGTATAAGTATTCATCTGAATTTTGTATCCACTGTGAATCATCATCTCTTGCAATTAACAAGTATATTGGTTACTAATTACCGTAAATTTGGGGGAACAAAAATGGTATTTATGAAGGGAATGCGGCTTATAATGTGGTGAAATGAATGGAATGTCTAGGCTCGAAAGGGTGAACGACGGAGGATGTGTTTAAGGTGGGCTACTATTTCGATTTTGAAATGTGGGGGTAAAACAAGGAAGGCCTTAATCATGTCGTGTTTTGAGCTAGATGCGTGAGGTTTTAACCGGTATTTGATGCAAATTCTCAAGTTTCGTGTAATTATGGAACACTCGTGAGAGAAAAATGAAGCAATAGTGAATGCTTTTTAAATTAGGCTCAAAAACTCACTTTGGAAATGGTAATATGTGCCAATTAACTCAATTTTATTCCTCAATATGTAAATGTCGATTTGTTAAATACTGAGTGTATAAAAAAAACAATTTACGTGTTCGAAATAGTCCAAAATTCGTTTATAAAATTTAAGATTTTCAAATAAAATTTCATCCTATCAAAATTTAACATTTATTCTAGACGAAATTTTGTTTGATTAAAGCAAAACTTTAGAATGGGGTTTTTATTCAAAATTATTTAACAAAAACATTTATTTAAACGCTAAATAAAGATAGTAAAAATAAAGAGAAAAATAAAGGTAGTAAAAATAAGGTGCAAAATAAAGTGCAAAATACCATAAAATTAAAATTAAACGTACGAAAATAACAATTACTGAAAATAAAGATAATGTTATATCCTTTACTCCCATCCCCCATTAGTGTAGCGTTTAGTCCCAAAATGTGAAATAACACTAAAGCAAAAAGTAAAGGATAGAAGAACTCCCTGTCTAAGGCATTTGCCAGTCGTTCTGACTGGCATAATGGGCCATGAACTGGGCCATCTGTTGGAGTATGGGATCCTGCTGTAGCTGATGTGCCTCCTGCTACTGTTGATACGTCTCGGTGCACTGTAAAGTTGCCTGATTCTCCCTCCCTAGTAGCTCGAGAGCCTCAAGCCTCTCATGAATGGAACGTGGGTCAACTGTCGGTGCACCATTAGGATCAACTGACTCCTCATCCCCCGCACCCTCCATCTCGTTTTCCTCAATGTGATCATCCTCAGTTGGGTCCACGGGCCAAAACTCAAAACTTTCCGTCATGTAATGTGATCTTTTCATATATGATTTATCAAAACATTTTGGTGCTTTTGGAATGGTGTCAATTAGACGATCCGTATACCCGAAATGGTTGGCGATTTTAGTAATAATATGACCAAAAGCTAAAGTTCGCCTAGAGGTGCCTATGATGTATTGCATTGTATTGAAAATGAAGTGGGGTAAGTTAGGTCGGGTTCGGGTGGATAAACAGTGGAGTAAAATAAGTTCCCTATTGTTAACTTTATCTGAATATTTCTTACCCGAAATGTTATGACATATGAATTTGTGCATCAATCTCAGATTTTGATCAACAATTTGCTTGTTTAGCAATTTGTTAGAATCATATAAAGCATTGTATGTGATTGAGGCCCAAATCGACTCAAATGTAACCCTTTCGGGGAGCAATTCTAAACCTCCCTCGGGCATGTTAAACAATGTGCAAAACAGCCCTTCAGTCACTTCCCTTTCTTCCCCCAACAATCTAAACATTATTTTGGTTTTATCTTGTTCATCCGTACCCATCCTAAAGCTAACAAAAAAATTCTGTAATCAGTGACGGGTAACTAGAAAATGTTTCAATGAAAAATCATTCCATCCTAACCATTCTATGAACTTATAAATAGCACCAGAGTTTCCCAATTTATTCAACACAGCAAAATCAAAATAATGAATATGAGCAAAAGACATGGCACGTAATCGTTCATACCGGTCACCTTCCCGAGGAGATTTGAGGAGGAACAGACACTGGTACTGTTAGGATAGACGGCTCCATGGTTGAGCAATTGGGGCATTTATCCCAGCTCGTGTTCGTGACGTGCTAATCGTCGGGTTGCTCTTCCTTCCCCTTTTGGAAGCCATTGCAATGTTTAATTGAAGGAAATTTGAGTGGATTTGGTGTTTTGGAGAAAAAAGGAGAACTAGGTTATGATTTGGGGGTTTTTGGAATTAATGGGTTTTTGGGGATTATGATGGCATGGAATGGTGTAATGGATGTGTTTATATGAGATTATGGCAGAAAATTGAGGATTAGGAGTGAATTGGGTGTGTATGGAGAAAAATGGAGAAACTAGGTTTTGATTTTGGGGGTTTTGAAATTATAGGGTTTTTGGAGGAATTGAGGGTATAGAACCAATTAGTCAAGGAGGAGGAATGGATTGAAGGCTGTTTTGGTGTGGTTTAATGTAGGAATCGGTGAAGGAAGCTTGTGGAGAGCTCAACAATGGCGGAACCTACAAGGAAGGAAGATGAAGAACTATTAGTAATATGGGGATAAAAGAAACAGGCGAAGCAACTTAACCAGCTTTCGTTGGTTAAGTGACCACCTCGACGAGGTCGGGATGCACCTCGACTAGGTTGTGATGCACCTCATCGAGGTGCTGCATTAGCGAAACTAAATGTTTCGCTAATGCACCTCACTTCGACGAGGTGATAATTCACCTCATCGAAGTGAGGAGTTCCAGAGACTTTTAAAGTCTCTGAAACTTCACACTTCATCGAGGTGATAATTCACCGCATCGAAGTGAAGAGTTCCAGAGACTTACAAAGTTTCTGGAACCTTACACTTCGACGAGGTGTACCTATAGCCTCAATTTTTTTTATTATTGTCTTTTTTTTCATATATATTAAAATATGAAAATAAAACGAAAATAAAATTGAAATAAATATATATTATATAAGAAAAATAAGAGTAGAAGTAAAAATGGAAATAAAGAGGTTAGAAATATCGGGTTGCCTCCCAATAAGCAATAAGTTTAATGTCGATCAGCTCGATGTTATTGAGGGGCTAATTGCTCGTGGTCGGGGCATTGAGGTATACGAGGGAATCGTTCATGCTCTTGTCTCCGGCCTCGTATAGTTTCACTCGTCGTCCGTTCACTTTGAATGGTGCCACACCTTCTCGTTGAACCGCGACCACTCCCGAAGGGAATGTTTCGGTTACTTCATACGGCCCGTGCCATCTCGATTTTAGCTTACTGGGAAAAAGTTGTAACCGAGAGTTATATAGAAGAACTTTATCCCCCGGTTTGAATGTTCGTGGAATGATGTGCTTGTCATGCCAACGTTTTGTCCATTCTTTATATAATTTCGCATTTTCGTATGACGAAAGGAGGAATTCATCGAGTTCATTAAGCTATCAAACGTTTTGCTCCTGTAGAACACATATCAAAATTTAAAAATTCTAGAGCCCAAAACGACTTGTGTTCTAGCTCTACGGGTAGATGGCATGCTTTTTCGAAAACTAGACGATACGGTGAGACACCTATAGGGGTTTTAAAAGCCTTCCTATAGGCCCATAAAGCATCGTCTAACTTAATCGACCAATCCTTTCGGGATGAATTTACCGTTTTTTCCAAAATGCTCTTTAATTCCCGGTTTGATATTTCAACTTGACCACCTGTTTGGGGATGATACGGGGTGGCTAGCCGATGGGTGACTTTGTATTTCGCCAACAATTGGTCAAATTGCTTGTTGCAAAAGTGCGTGCCACCATCACTAGTGATCGCTCGGGGTGTTCCGAATCCAGTGAAAATGTTTTTCTTTAGGAACTTCGTAACCACCCGAGCATCATTAGTAGGTGAAGCAATCGCCTCTACCCATTTTGATACGTAATCAATTGCAACAAGCACAAACTGGTTACCAAATGAATTCGGAAAAGGACCCATAAAATCAATGCCCCAACATCAAAAATTTCCAAACCAATATACTCGATAGGGGCATTTCGTGTCTACATGATATGTTACTCGTTTGTTGACACTTATCGTAAGATTTTACAAACTAATATGCATCTTTAAAGATCGTAAGCCAATAAAACCCACACTATAAGACTTTGGCAGCCGTATGGTTTGGACCGTGGTGGTCACCGGGTTCATGTGGGTGACAAAACTCAAGTATAGATCTTACCTCTTCTTTTGGGATACACCTACGAGTCACATTGTCTCCATAAACCTTAAAAAGGAAAGGCTCAACCCATAGATAGTGTTTTGCATCGGCAAAAAGATTACATCTTTGTTGGTATGTGAGCCCGTGAGGAAGTATATTACCTGCTTGAAAGTTTGCGAAATCGGCGAACCATGGTAATATTGATACGCTAAACAATGATTCATCTGGAAAGAACTCCTTGATCTCTCTTTGCACGTCGGTTTTGTGTGGTTCAAACTCCAATAGTGAAAGGTGATCAACAACCATATTAGCTACCCCTTTCGTGTCTTGTATCTCCAAATCAAATTCCTGGAGTAGGAGAACCCATCTGATCAATCTCGGTTTTGTATCCTGTTTAGTAAGAGATATTTTAGTGCGGAATGATCAGTGTAAACTATAACTTTAGAAAGCACAAGATAAAAACGGAATTTATCAAAAGCGAAAACAATTGCTAGTAACTCCTTTTCGGTTGTTGTATAATTTTGTTGTGCTTCATTCAACGTCCTACTAGCAAAGTATATCAGTTGAATTCTTATCTTTCCATTGTCCCAAACATGCTCCAACTGTCAAATCACTAGCATCACACATTAGTTCAAAAGGTAAACTCTAATCGGGACTAATCATTATTGACTTTTCTTTCAATAGTTTAAAAGCGGATAAACATTCCTTAGAAAAGTTAAACTCAACATCTTTCATCAACAGTTAGGTCAATGGCTTTGAAATTTTCGAGAAATCTTTTATGAAACGCCTATAGAATCCTACATGCCCTAGAAAGCTTCGGATAGCCTTAACAGAATTAGGCAGTGGCAATTTTGCAATTACATCCACCTTTGCCGGATCTACTTCTATGCCTTGACATGATACTTTATGGCCTAGCACAATTGATTCATTAACCATAAAAACATTTTTCCAAATTTAGAACCAAATTAGTATCTTCACATCTTTTAAGCACTAGTTGTAAATTATGCAAGCAACTATCAAATGTTTTTCCAAACACGGAATAATCGTCCATGAAAACCTCCATGAAGTTTTCAATCATGTCATCAAAAATTTCCATCATGCACCTTTGAAAGGTAGCCGGGGCATTACATAATCCGAAAGGCATTCTACGATAGGCAAAAGTTCCATATGGGCATGTAAAATTTGTTTTCTCTTGGTCGCTTGGAGCAACCGGGATTTTCATGTATCCAGAATAGCCATCTAAATTACACATATAAGCATGTCCCGACAATCTTTCAAGCATTTGATCGATGAAAGGTAAATGAAAATGGTCTTTCCGGGTGGCATCATTCAATTTTCGGTAATCAATACACATGCGCCACCCGGTTACCTTTCTTACCGGAATTAATTCATTTTTTTCATTAGCTTGAACAGTTACACCTCCCTTTTTAGGTACAACTTGTACCGGACTTACCCAACTGCTATCCGAGATTGGATAGATGATACCTGCATCAAGGAGTTTTAGAATTTCAGTTTTCACCACTTCCTTCAGGCTTGGGTTTAGGCGTCTTTGAGGTTGGGCCATTGGTTTAACTTGTTCCTCCATGAAAATTTTGTGTGTGCAAATAGAAGGGCTTATTCCTTTGATGTCCGCCAAAGTCCATCCGAAAGCTTTCTTGTGATATTTAAGCACATTGATTAAAGTTTCTTCCATTTCACCTGTCAAAGAAGAAGAAATTACAACATGTAATTTTGAGTTTTCACTTAAAAATGCATATTTCAAATGAGATGGTAAGGGTTTAAGGTCTAATTCGGGTGGCTCTTCCAATGATGATTTGGGTCACGGTTTGTCCTCTCGAACGAGTTTCTCATACTGATCACGGATCCACATGCAATCATCGGGGTCATGATTCAAGTTGGCAATCTTGATCTATCACGACCTCCTCTTGATTCAACCCGAGACCATTTAACACTACTTTTTCCAATGGGTCTTCAAACATGTTATTCTGAAAAACATCCTTAACAACTTCGTCTGTTATATCAAGAAAGTTACAATGGTTAATATTGTCAGAATGATATTTTAAAGAATTAAAAACATTAAAAATCACTTCCTCATCTTGTAACTGGAGAATTAATTTCCCTTGTTGCACATCTATAAGGGTTCTCCCGGTTGCTAGAAAATGACGACCCAAAATTATCAGGACTCGATCATCCTCCTCCATATCAAGAATAATAAAATCAGCCGGAAAGATGAATTTATCCACTTTAACCAACACGCCTTCTATAAACACTTTGGGGTATGCTAGAGAACTGTCGGCTAATTGTAAGGAAACCTTAGTGGGATTCGGCTCTCCTAAACCCAATTTTTGAAAGATACTTAATGGCATGAGATTTATGCTTGCTCCAAGATCACATAGAGCTCTTTCGAAACACATGCCACTGATAGTACACGGGATAGAGAAACTTCCCGGGTCCTTTAATTTGGGTGGTAATTTATTGAGTAGGATAGCCGAACATCCTTCCTTTAATTTCACTGTTTCATTATCCTCCAATTTTCTCTTTTTGGAAAGTATATCTTTTAAAAATTTAGCATACATGGGCATATTTTTCAAAGCTTCCACGAACAGAATATTTATGTGTAATTTCTTGAAAATGTCGAAAAATTTGGAGAATTGCTTTTCTTGTTTCTCCTTGTTCAACCTTTGGGGAAATGGAATTTTTGTTTTGTAAGGTTGAACAAGTGGATCCGCAAAAAGCTTAGGAGGAGATGAATCTTGAGGTTGAGAAGTACGTACCTTATTTGTGGTATCTTTTACCTGTTTGCTCGGAGCCGATTGTAACTCTTTGTTGTTTCTCAATGTGATGGCTTTCACATGCTCCCTTGGGTTTGTTTTCGTATTGCTTGGAAGGGATCCCATAGGACGTTCAGACATGGCTTTTGCTAATTGGCTTATGCTCATTTCAAGCCCTTTTGTAAACGTCTCTTGATTTCTCTTCCACTCCTCCATACCTGCAAGACGAGATTCCATTTTTGCAAGAATTGTTATAATAGCCGAATCTTCATCACCATTATTTCTCTTTTCATTAGGATTAAATCCGGGTGGAGGTCTTTTCGGATTTTGCACATTTTGATTATTAGTCCATGCGAAATTAGGGTGATTTCTCCAACCATTATTGTATGTGTTGGAATAAGGACTAGATTGCTTAAAATTTCCCACAAAGTTTTCACTAGCGGTATCCCCAAGGAATGGGTTTGCCGCTTGACAATCCTCACTCTTATGTCCACTTAAACCACATAAATCACACAAATTATTTTGGTTCAAATTAGCCATGAATAGATCCATTTTTTTTATTTAACTCATAAATGCCGGATCTTGATGACGAATCAACCAAATATGTTCATGCTCTTGTTTCGAGGTTTTTCTCCGCTTGCCAATGAGAGCACCTTTCCGCCAATTCTTGGATTAAATCATAAGCCTCCGTTCGGGTCTTCTTAAGGATGTTTCCACCTGCGGCGGAATCAATTGTGGCACAGTTAGCGGAAGATAAACCATTATATAAAATACTAACATGTTGCCACTTCTCAAATCCATGGTGTGGGCATTTCTTCAATAGTCGACGAAATCGCTCTCATGAATCATATAGTGTCTCTTTCTCAGTTTGGCGAAAAGAACTTACTCATTTTTTTACATCACCGTTTTAGATGGAGGGAAGTACTTAGCTAAGAATTTCTTAACTAACTCATCCCATGTCCTAATGGATCCGGCCTCAAGGGAATCCAACCAGTCAGCTGCATCATCCCTTAAAGAAAAAGAAAACAATTTTAGTTTAATAGCTTCTTGTGGTACCCTATTTTGCTTAAGCATAGAACAATGTTTAACAAATTTATTTAAATAGGAGTTTGGATCTTCTCTCGGATCTCCGCCAAATTGACTGGAGTTTTGTATAAGTTGGATCATTGCCGGCTTGACCTCGAAGTTGTTTGCTCCAATGGTAGGTTCCATGATACTTGAATTCATGTCCAAACGGTTTGGAGTGAGTAGATCCATGATGGAACATTCCTCTTGCGCCATGTTTGCTCTTTGATTAGCCAAGTTCATGTGGAAAGTACGCTCAATTTCAGGATCAAGCAATAATAAAGGCCAACTTATACTTCTTGTGTTCATAAAACAAAAAAAATAAAATGTCTAAATTAATAGAAGTTCGACTAGATTAATATTATAATTCTATTATCCCCGACAATGGCGCCAAAAACTTGATGCGCATGTTACGTATACGTGCATGTGAAGGCAAGTGCACCTTAGTCGTGTATCAAGTAATAAAGTGTAAGTAGAGTATCGTTCCCACGAGGATGGTGATTATAAGTATTAATCTTTTTGCTTACTATCTATTATTTAAACAATCAAAATGTAGAGTTTGTTGGACAACCAAGTTAAGACTTAATTAAAAAGTGAGATGAAAATTGTACAAAATTAGATGAGAGAATACTTATAATGAAAGAAACTAAGGCTTCTAGCTTCACTTAACCTCTTTACTTGGTAATAACACTTAACCCCTTTTAAGTTGTTTTATCCTTTTTAAGATGACGATTTTTCTTATTAACTAATAGTTCTCGAGATTGATTCTAAACTCTCGACTAATTACTTTCTCTTGGTCATGTTCAAGTAATTAATCAAGAAAAGCATTAAGTTTTCTTAGTTCCAAACTTCGATTTATTACTTTCCCTTGGTCCGGCCCAAGTAATAAATCTAAGATTTGTAATAAGATTCTTGAAAAACCTTGGAAAACCAATAAGCCACACTAAATGGTCATTAGGTCCAACTTATGAATTTCGAATAATCAATTTAATCACGGTCAATATAAATGATTAATTATATTCAAGTAGAGAGTTGGCCCATCTCCTACAAGCATTAAGAATCATAAGTTAGTTCTTAAAAAAGATAAAGATAACTTAAATAGGTTAAACGTAATTATCATATAATTAAGGTTAAGATCCTCTTTTAGCGTTGGTTAAAGGGGTTTTAGCCCATGATTAGATTAAAACACACCTTAAAAAGATAGATAATAGAGTTCATATTAATAAAAGAGATTAAAGTTTTGAAGAAACCGTGATGACGATTGTCGAACGAACTTCTTCGGTAACTTGAAACTTACTTTTATTAGATGAACTTTTGCACAAACAACAATAACAACAACACAAACAACTGATTTTTAAAGAGAAAAATCAGAAAAATAACATTATAGAGGGAGGAATTAAGCCTAAGCTTGGTGTGTCTACAAATGGCACCCAATGTCTCCTTTTATAGTAAAATGGCACACATAATTCCAAAGACCAAGTCTCCTTATGGCCTTGCACTCCCTAATCTTCTGAATTTTGCATTTAAGCAAGGATAGTGGAAGACTTTGACAATTTAGGAGTTGAAATGTGTAAAGGTGGGAAAGGAATCATAGGCTTCAACATGTTCATCAACTTTGGATAATTTTCTAGGCTTGATACACTTCGAATTTGGAGAAGTTATTATTAGTCACTTGTTCATCTTTCTCTTAGCTTTCCAACGCATTTTGAATCGCCTCAATCTGAGTCCGTATGAGGGAGATACGTTGAAAATACGAAAATGTGTCAAATCTGTCCTAGTGTGAACAATTGGACTTTTATCTTACAGCACACATCCGCGACGAAGTGTATGCCGATGTCACTGAAACTCCTTTTTTCTGGTCCCTTTTACTCCCGAGTTGTCACCTTAAGTCCCGACTTGGTTATTTGTGCCGAAAACCTTACGAAAGTGCCGAAAAAAAAAACACAAAGTGGCTTAGATACATAAAATGAAGAAAATATACAAAACCATTATTAAAATTTATTCAAATGGTACAACATAACTAGTAATTAAATACTTAAAATGCTATAAATTACGACGATAACATTAACCCTATCCGCATCCATGATGCATAATTAAGAAAGCCATAGTAATATTCCTTTAGGATACTAGATTATTGCATTTTTACTAAAGAGTGAATCTGTTATCGCACGTTGATGGAGGATTAACCAAAATACCTAGGAGAGATTTCAATGTTGACCAATCATAGAGAAATAAGGTTAGAAAGGAGCGTTTGTGCATAACACATGCTAACACTAATATATTGAGTGTTGTTTTGTGTTCTTTTGCCATTTCATTTAGTCTTTTGAACATATATCTACATCAATATGTCTTGTCCTTAGGCAAGTCAAAATACCTCGAACCTACGTTCGTGTACTGCCCTACACGTGCATCAATATCCTTTATCCTTAGGCGTATCAAAATATGCTAAACCTCTGTCCGTGTACCACTATACACATGCATCGATATCTCTTAGGCATATCAAAATATGTCAAACCTCTGTCTGTGTACCACCATACACGTGGATCAATATCTCTTAGGAATACCAAAATATGTCGAACCTATGTCCGTATACAATGGTATACATATGTATTCTTTCATCCATTTAGACTGAATCTCTGTTGATATACCACTATATACATATGTATTCTTTCATTTGTTTAGGCGTATCAAACTATGATGAACTTTTGTATGTATACCACGATATATACATGTATTCTTTCACCCATTTAGACGTATCAAAATACATTGAACCTCTCTATGTATACTACCGTATACGTATGTATCCTTTCATTTGTTTAGCCGTATCAAAATACATCGAACCTCTATCTATATGCCACTGTATATGTATACACGTGTTTCATTTGCTTAGGCATATCAAAATATACCGAACCTCTATCTGTATACCATTGTATACGTATGTCATTCCTTTTTTACAAGTATCAAAATACATTGAGTCTACATTTGTGTACCATCGTATATATATGTACTCCCGTACACATATCAAAGTACATCGAATCTCCATTCGTATACCACTGTGTATGTATATCAAACTACTTGTTTACATGTATCAAAGTACATTGAGCCTCCATTCATGTACCACTATATACGTGTGTGCCCCGTTACACGTATGAAAGTACGTCGAACCTCCGATTGTATACCACCGTATGCATAAGTTAAATTACTCCTCTACACATATCAAAGTACATTGATAGGGGTCGAAACCCCCTATCTTTAGGTACAGTTTTTAGGATAGCGTTGATAAGTTTTTGTTTAATAAGTGAGTGTTTCTCGCACTTTTATAAATGTGTACGTGTTATTTAGTTTTAGCACATATTTTATTTACTTTTGTAGTTTCTAGCCGTTTTTTATTATTTTCAGGCAAAATATTGCCAAAATAGCACACACGTGAACTTCACCCTATTTATTTCGGCTAGTTGATCCACTAAAGGTCACACCAAAAGGAGTTTTTACTCAAACCTAACAACTGGTGGGTCAATTTAGCCTTTGGATGAATGTTTTTTGAAGTTTATGGGCATGTGCAGGTTGAACATGATCAAATTTGGGTTGAAATCGCGCCTCGGGGACCCCCGGGAGTCGCTCGATGAACTGGGCATCACCAACCCATCGAACTGGCCTCTGCAAGCCAGCTTGGTGAGATGGCTCGCCTAGCTCAATGAGCTGGCCTGTGGGAATAAGCATTTTAGCTGATTCCCGGCCCCACGTCTTCTCGTTTTCGCCCCCGCTCTTCCACCTGCATTGGGAAACAAGTTAGACTAGGTTTAGGGGACAAAACTACAACTATAAATATAACATTGTATCATTGTATCATTGAAGAACACCAACCTCCGTGCTCCAAGAGGATTATTCAAGGCTTCCATCCTTCAAGTCCTAGGAAGATGTCTGCACTGGTCGACGGGTTCCCTGAAGGGGATTTCTTTCTCTTTTATATCTGTTTGCCTCTGATCCATTCTATGAATCCTAGGCTAATTGTATCCCCGTGACAAACAATTCTTCATCTTTAATGTTAATCTAAGTTTTATTTTATTCAATTGATTATTATTGCTTTTCTGTTTATACTTTGCCTTTCTAGGTTAACTCATTCATATATCCAAATATCGTCTAGGCACATATTGCGAGTTGAATCTGACCAAGTCAGAGCCTATAAGGTTGACAACCTTATGGAAGTTTAAACCCAAATTTCTGAGCCTCAGAGCTAGTTTCGGCCTTACGAAGGAATCACGCGCTAGGAAACATAGAAGGATAAGTAGGGTTAATCGCCTTAGGCATAAGTGACTCGGATTAGGTTAAGAATTGAATGTTAAAATAGGTTTGGAATTGATATTATCGTATCACCCCATCTCATTCCAGGTTAATTTACCTTGCTAAAGATAATTTAGGAGTAGATTTAACTTAATTAGGAGTAGTTTAACTTAAAAACCATCAAACTCAACCCCCCCCCCCATAGCCTAAATAACATTAGAATCCTAGTAGTTTGGTACTTGCGGTATAAATCATGTGGATTCGATACCTGGACTTGTCAAGATTTATTACTTGATAACGACAGGGTACACTTATCCCTTAGTGAGCTTCCGAGCGACCGCTCGAAGGCGCATCATACATCGAACCTCCATCCATATACCACTATATGCGTACGTCAAATTACTTGTTTACATATATCAAAGTACGTTGAATGTCCATCTGTGTACCACTATATTGTACGTCAAATTACTTGTTTACAAGTATCAAAGTTCATCGAATCTCCATTCCTATACCACTGTATACGTATATTAAACTACTTATTTACACTTACCAAAACACATCGAGCCTTCATCTATGTACCACTACACACGTATGTACTCCCTTTACACGTATCAAAATACATTGATCCTACATCCATATACCACTGTATATATATATATGTACCCCTTTTACATGTATCAAATTACATTGAACATCCGTCTGTATAGCACCGTATACGTATGTACCCCGTTTACATGTATCATAATATGTCGAGCCTACATCCGTGTACCACCTTATACGTATGTACCCCCCCCCTTTACACGTATTAAAATACACTGAACATCCATCCACATGCTACCATATACATACGTCATTCTTTCACCGGATGTATCAAACATGTTGAGCCTTCATCCATGTACCACTATACACATATCTACCCCATTGACGCGTATCAAAGTATGTTGAACCTCTGTCCATATACTACCATATAGGCACGTAATCCTCTCATCAATGCGTACGGAAATGCTCAAGTCTACATCCGTGTACCACTATACTATACACGTGTCTACCTTCTTCACACGTATCACAATATATTCAACCTCCGTTTATGCACCACTTTGTACGAATATTTATCAAATCTCTATCATTAGAACCCTCTCCATCTGCGGTCATACCCAAACCATGTCCAATGCATTCATCCATTCATTCATTATCCTTGTTAACAACTATTGGTGTGCCCTAGTTCTTAGGCATTGGTTCATATGTATTGTATTATGCTTTTGACTATTCTTGCATAGATACACTATTTGTGTTACATTAATAAAGGTATTAATCTAGTTCATTTATATTTTATGCTATAATATGAATAGAGAACCCATTGATTGATAATCGTAAAACCATATCCCAAGTCTATTCTATCATGGGAATGATTAGGACCACAGACTTTTATATTCGATGACTGTATGGTAGTAATTGATACTAGCCATAGCACTTGATAAGTCAATTGTGAATATGAGTACATGTTCTATACATGTGACTGGATCGATCTGCCCGAGAAAACTACATGGTGGTTGTGTCATAAGTTTTCTTAAGTAGGTCTCTAACGGTCTTCAGACCAGATTTCATTATAATATCAATGTGGAATCCGGTTAACTTTGACATATGCCAAATAGGTCTGTAACAGGATTCCAAATACAGGTGAATGGGTGAACATATTGGTATTGATAGTGAAATGATGTAATTACCACTTATGTAACTGTGAGATGATATCACATGCCACTTCATAAGTGAGGTTGATAAGTGTGTGGCCACACCCAGATAAGTAGTTTACTTATCTGATTCATTAATATACTTAAGATCATGCATCTAGTTTATAATGTCGATATCAAATGATAAAACACGTTAAGAGATAACTACAGAGTCTCTGCATCTTTAGATTGCTAAAACTTTATCTTGGTTAGGGGCAGTAATGGTTTGCTAGAACCCACTTACTATCTACAGGCCGTGAGCCCACTGCTAGCTAAGGAAGTCCCATAGGATCGTGCACATTGAACATCTGAGTCAGAACTTATAGAACGATACACTGGAGAGATGAGATTAATTTAGCGGTTGACAGTAAAATGTCAAGGTAATTAATTGGTGGTTAATTAATTGATACTTTGTATCAATGTAATTGAGCCAAACTACCTAGACCAAAGCGAAAGGAAGTATCTTTCAAAGCAAGGCTAGGTGAGTTCTCATCAAAGGTAAGATAATTAGCAGTGGATAATCGTAAGGAATAGAAATAATGCATGACGACCTTAACATCAAGTGATCTCTCACAAAGAGCAACTCTCATACCTACGAAACTAGACAATGTTGAGTTGTTCCCTCTAAGAGCTGGGAAATAGGAGAAAAGCCATAATTGTAGGAGGCAAACACCGCCACTCAGTTTAGTAAATGGCTCACTAATCACTGACTACCAAGCACAAAGGTGGCTCCAGTAGCTAAAAACTTAGCCATAGGAAGAGTATCCAAAGTAGGCACTCCACCCCCAGGGGAAAGTACATATTTGTTCAGCAGAACCCACAAAAAGCAATGTGTTCATCCTAAATTGGAACTTGATCTGCTCTAAGGGAAGCATAGTGAGCAATCATCTTGTAGTAGTTGTATGGGGTAACATTTCACCTAAAGGACAAATGATGTCAAAAGCTAATTTGATAGGCTCCATTTAATCAGAGTGGCTATTTCAAATTCAAATGGATCTCTTGCCAGCCCCACCTATAAATACCATGCTAGATGCTCCATTTGAAGTTGATGAAATTTACAAGCTTTCAAGCGAGATCAAAATCTTCAAAAGAGCTAGAGCAATATTCAAATACACAAGTCATTGTTTATATTTGTGTTCGTCCAAAAATGTTATTTAGATCTTCATTGTGTTCTTTAAAAGAACTTCTTTTGTTTGTAATAGTATTTCAGAAGCTCTGTTGTTTGTTTCGGTCATAAGCAAGCAATAGAAGTATAGATAGTTGAGAGATTATAGAGGAAGGTACTTTATAGAGGCTCTATCTATTTGTATAAAGGTTTGTGCTCTAATCATGAAAGAGTGTTTTAGTGGATTAAAGCCCAAAAGAAGGTATTCTGAGGACTGGACGTAGGCTAGAGGTCAAACCACTATAAATCTGCTGAGTAACTTTTTTTCTAACCTCTAAGCTATTGCTTTTCATTATTTATGCTCTATATCTGATCTCTTATAATTGCAAAATTGCCTCTGTTGTTTTATCGTTCATTAAAGCATCGTATATCTTAAACATAAGCTCTGTCCAACTAAGATGGTAAACGAAAAGAAAATAATTAAGATCAGAACTGCTCTCTTAAACAGTCTCCTTTATTTATTGTGGACTAGCCTTTGATATTAATTATCTTGCCTCTGTGCTTAATAAATTTGTGCACGCCAAGTGAGAACATTATAAAACGTTAAAATTACCTAATAGTTCCATTCACCCCCCATTTGGAACTAATATTACCTCACAAGGGACCAACACTTTTTGGTTCGAATTATCAACCAACCTAAAAATGACATTTCCAATGTAGCCCCATTAAACTATATTTCTAGAATAAGTTAAGGGTCTGTAAGGATAAGGAATGTCGAGAAATCATGATTTCACAATGTAGATCTCACAATAGGCATACGAACTAAATCCTCTCAACTGACACTGTTTGAATACTAGCATTTTCTTTCCTGAACTGCTCAAGTACAAAGCTCTCACTCACTCCTGAAGACATCATATTGACTGTTTTTAGAGCTTAATTGATTTATTGGGAGCTTAATTGGTGAATAGGATGGAATGATCATGAAATAAATTGACTAAAGATGTGAAATATACAGTTTCCAGGGCCTGCTCGTCGAGCTACATCACTGCTCGGCGAGCTACATCGCTGTCGTACTAAAATATAAAGGTTTTTGACCCCTATCAATGGTCGATACCACAATAGAGATATAAGGTGCATGTAAGTCAATAGGACCTCCTCTGGAAGGTGGAACAACGTTGTAAGCACGACCACTCCTAGGCACATGGTTTACCCTGCAGGAACCCTTCTCACCTTCTTCATCTGAGGAGATATAGGTGAGGTCGATCGGGCATACGAACTGAATCCTCTCAACTGCCACGGTTTCAATACTAGCATTTTCTTTCCTGAACTGTTCAAGTACAAAGCTCTCACTCACTCTTGAAGACATCATATTCACTAATTTTCCGAAGTTATAAAGCAGGTTCAGCGATCTCATAGGAAGGGTACCAAGAGGATTGTCTTGATTCACTATAAATAAGCGAGAATGAAAAGACAATTGAGGAACTTATGCTTGAGTATGCTTCTTCAAAAGAAAATCAACATGATAGTTGCTACACAAGAATCCAAAGTTCTTTCATCGAAAGAGGTCTACTAGTTGATTTGACTGAAGATGAATCAAAGAGAGAGATTAATCTAGATGAACGAATTGAAGCATTATTCGTGGAATCTGCATGATGAGTTCCTAAATATACTTCAACACCTAATCTTTGTGGATAATAAGGACAATCGTGTCCAAATTGAGGAGTTAGAAACTTTATCTCAAAGCAAGGAAGTAGTCAAGCTGGAGCTTCACAAATCCATAATTAAAGAATTCGAGATGGACCATTCTGATACATTTTATGTGGTTTATGATGAGTCAACGAGGGAGAAATCATGAATTCTTCACAAACTTCTTAAATTTCGATTTGTGGATCTGAATTGCTTGGAATTATATGAAGGATCCATTGTCCATTCATGAGATTTTCATCAAAGAGTTTGGATTCCTCATTAGTCAAGCTAAACGACAATAATCTTTGTGCTTATTAGGAGGGAACCTAATTCTTTTTATTTTTTTAGATTTTTTACTTCTGCTTTACTTTTTCTTTTCTAATTTTTGTTTGTTTTCGTTTTTTAGAGCTTAATTGATTATTGGGAGCTTAATTAGTGAAGGGGATGGAATGATCATGAAATAAATTCATTAAAGATGTGAAAAATGCAGTTTCCAGGGCCTGCTTGTCGAGTTAATCGTTGTCGTACTAAAATATAGGGGTTTTTGACCCCTATCAATGCCCGATACCGGAATATAGATATCAGGTGCATCTAAGTCAATAGGACCTCCTCTGGGAGGTGGAACAACATTGTAAGCATGACCACTCCTAGTCCAATGGTTACCCTGCATGAACCATTCTTACCCTTTTCATCTGAGGAGATATATCTAAGGTCGATCGGGCATATGAACTGAATCCTCTCAACTGACACGGTTTGGATACTAGCATTTTCTTTCTTGAACTGCTCAAGTACAAAGCTCTCACTCACACCTGAAACAATCATATAGACTGATTTTTCGAAGTCATGAAGCAGGTTCAGGGATCTCGTGGGAAGGATACCAAAGGGATTGTCTTGATTCACCATAAATAAGAAAGAATGAAAAGACTATTGAGGAACTTATGCTTGAGTATGCTTCTTAAAAAGAATATCAACATGATAGTTGCTACACTAGAATCCAAAGTTCTTGCATCGAAAGAGGTCTAGTAGTTCATTTGACTGCGAATGAATCAAAGAGAGAGATTAATCTAGATGAATAAATTGAAGCATTTTTCGTGGAATCAACAGGATGAGTTCCTAAATACACTTCAACACCAATCTTTGTGGAGAATAAGGACAATCGTTTCCAAATCGAGGATTTGGAAATTTTATCGCAAAGCAAGGCGGTAGTCAAGCTGGAGCTTCACAAATCCATTATTTAAAGAATTTGAGATGGACCATTCTGATATATTTTATGTGGTTTATTATGAGTCAAAGAGGGAGAAATCATGAATTCTCCACAAACTTCTTAAATTTCGATGTGTGGATCTTAATTGCTTGGAATTATATGAAGGATCCATTGTCCATTCAAGACATTTTCATCAAAGAGTTTGGATTGCTCATAAGATTTTATTCATATACATAAAAGGAAAGTCGTTAGTCAAGCTAAACGACAATAATCTTTGTGCTTATTTGGAGGGAACCCAATTCTTTGATTTTTACATTTTAATACTTCTCCTTTACTTTTTATTGCAAATTTTGATTTGTTTTTGTGTTTTTAGAGCTTAATTGATTTATTGGGAGCTTAATTGGTGAAGGGGATGGAATGATCATGAAATTAATTGATTAAAGATGTGAAAATGCAGTTTCCAGGGCCTGCTCATCGAACTACATCACAGCTCAGGGAGCTACATCGATGTCGTAGTAAAATATAGGGGTTTTTTACCCCTATCAATGGCCGATACGACAATACAGATACTAAGTGCATGTAAGTCAATAGGACCTCCTTTGGGAGCTGGAACATTGTTGTAAGCACGACCACTCCTAGTCACATGGTTTACCCTACACGAACCATTCTCACCTTCTTCATCTGAGGAGATATAGCTGAGGTTGATCGGGCATATGAACTGAATCATCCCAACTGACACAGTTTGAATGCTAGCATTTTCTTTCATGAACTGTTCAAGTACAAAGCTCTCACTCACTCCTAAAGACATCATATTGACTGATTTTCCGAAGTCATGAAGCATGTTCAGAGATCTCGTAGGAAGGGCACCAAAGGGATTGTCTTGATTCACCATAAATAAGCAAGAGTGAAAAGACTATTGAGGAACTTATGCTTGAGTATGCTTCTTCAAAAAAATCAACATGATATTTGCTACACTAGAATCTGAAGTTCTTGCATCGAAAGAGGTGTACGAGTTGATTTGACTGCAGATGAGTCGAAGAAAGAGATTCACCCAGATGAACAAATTGAAGCATTTTCATGGAATCTGCATCACGAGTTCCTAAATACACTTCAACAACAATCTTTGTGGGGAATAAGGACAATCGTGTCCAAATCGAGGAGTTAAAAACTTTATCTCAAAGCAAAAAAGTAGTCAAGCTAGAGCTTCACGAATCTATAATTAAAGAATTTGAGATGGACCATTCTGATACATTTTATGTGGTTTATGATGAGTCAAAGACGGAGAAGTCATGAATTCTTCACAAACTTCTTAAATTTTTATTTGTGGATGGTAATTGCTTGGAATTATGTGAAGGATCCAACCTCCATTCATGACATTTTCATCAAATAGTTTGGATTCCTTGTAAGACTTCATTCATATACATAAAAGGAAAGTCGTTTGTCGAGCTAAACAACAATAATCTTTAGTTCTTATTGGGAGGTAACCCAATTCTTTTTTATTTTTTTTAGATTGTATACTTCCCTTTACTTTTTATTGCTAAGTTTTGTTTGTTTTGTGTTTTTAGAGCTTAATTGATTTATTGGGAGCTTAAATGGGAAGGGGATGGAACGATTATGAAATAAATGAATTAAAGATGTAAAAAATGCAGTTTCAAGAGCCTGATCGTCGAGCTACATCAATGCTCGGCGAGCTAGATTGATGACGTACTTAAATATAGGGGTTATTGACCCGTATCAATGGCCAATACCGGAATAGAGATATCAGGTGCATGTAAGTCAATTGGACCTCCTCTCGGAGGTGGAACAACGTTGTACGCACGACCACTCCTAGTCACATGGTTTACCCTGCATGAACCATTCTCACACTCTTCATTTGAGGAGATATAGCTGAGGTCGACGGGCATACGAACTGAATCCTCTCAACTGACACGGTTTGAATACTAGCATTTTCTTTCTTGAACTACTCAAGTACAAAGCTCTCACTCACTCTTGAAGACATCATATTGACTGATTTTCCGAATTCAAGAAGCAGGTTCAGATATCTCGTAGGAAGGGTACCAAGGGGATTTTCTTGATTCACCATAAATAAACAAGAATGAAAAGATTATTGAGGAACTTATGCTTGAGTGTGCTTCTTAAAAAGAATACCAACATGATAGTTGCTACACTAGAATCCAAAGTTCTTGCATCGAAAGAGGTCTACTAGTTGATTTGACTGCAGATGAATCACAAAGAGAGATTAATCTAGATGACAAATTGAAGCATTTTTCTTGGAATCTGCATGACGAGTTCCAAAATACACTTCAACACCAAATATTTGTGGAGAATAAGGACAATCGTGTCCAAATCGAGGAGTTAAAAACTTTATCTCAAAGCAACGAAGTAGTCAAGCTAGAGCTTCACAAATCCATAATTAAAGAATTCGAGATGGAGCATTCTAATACATTTTATGTGGTTTATAATGAGTCAAAGAAGGAGAAATAATGAATTATTCACAAACTTCCTAAATTTTTATTTGTGGATGTTAACTGCTAGGAATTATATGAAAGATCCATTCTCTATTCATGACATTTTCATCAAATAGTTTGGATTCGTCGAAAGACTTCATTCATATACATAAAAGGAAAGTCGTTAGTCATGCTAAACGACAATAATCTTAGTGCTTATTGGGAGGCAACCAAATTCTTTTTTATTTTTTTTAGATTTAATACTTCTCCTTTACTTTTTATAGCAAATTTTTGTTTGTTTTTGTGTTTTTAGAGCTTAATTGATTTATTGGGAGATTAATTGGTGAAAGGGATGGAACGATCATGAAATAAATTGATTAAAGATGTGAAAAATGCAATTTCCAAGGCCTGTTTGTTGAGCTACATCGCTGTCGTACAAAAATATTGGGGTTATTGACTCCTATCAATGGCCGATACCGGAATAAAGATATTAGGTGCATGTAAGTGAATAGGACCTCCCCTGGGAGGTGGAACAACATTGTAAGCACGACCACTCTTAGTCACATGGTTTACCTTGCAGGAACCATTCTCACCCGCTTCAACTAACGAGATATAGCTGAGGTCGATCGGGCATACAAACTGAATCCTCTCAAATGACAAAGTTTGAATACTAGCATTTTCTTTCTTGAATCGCTCAAGTATAAAGCTCTCGCTCACTACTGAAGACATAATATTGACTGATTTTCCGAAGTCATGAAGCAGGTTCAGAGATCTCGTAGGAAGGGTACCAAGGGGATTATCTTGATTCACCATAAATAAGCAAGAATGAAAAGACTATTGAGGAACTTATGCTTGAGTGTGCTTCTTAAAAAGAATACCAACATGATAGTTGCTACACTAGAATCCAAAGTTCTTGCATCGAAATAGGTCTACTAGTTGATTTGACTGCAGATGAATCATAGAGAGAGATTAATCTAGATGACAAATTGAAGCATTTTTCTTGGAATCTGCATGACGAGTTCCTAAATACACTTCAACACCAATCTTTATGGAGAATAAGGACAATCGTTTCCAAATCGAGGATTTGGAAACTTTATCTCAAAGCAAGGCGGTAGTCAAGCTGGAGCTTCACGAATCCATTATTTAAGAATTTGAGATGGACCATTCTCATACATTTTATGTGGTTTATTATGAGTCAAAGAGGGAGAAGTCATGAATTCTTCACAAACTTCTTAAATTTTTATTTGTGGATGTTAATTGCTTGGAATTATATGAAGGATCCAATTTCCATTCATGACATTTTCATCAAATAGTTTGGATTCCTCATAAGACTTCATTCATATACATAAAAGGAAAGTGGTTAGTCGAGCTAAACGATAATAATCTTAGTGCTTATTGGGAGGTAACCCAATTCTTTTTTATTTTTTTTTTAGATTGTATACTTCCTTTACTTTTTATTGCTAAGTTTTGTTTGTTTTGTGTTTTTAGAGCTTAATTGATTTATTGGGAGCTTAATTGGGAAGGGGATGGAATGATCATGAAATAAATGAATTAAAGATGTGAAAAATGCAGTTTCCAGGGCCTGATCGTCGAGCTACATCAATGCTCGGCGAGCTAGATTGATGACGTACTAAAATATAGGGGTTATTGATCCGTATCATTTGAGGAGATATAGCTGAGGTCGATCGGGAATACGAACTGAATCCTCTCAACTGACACGGTTTGAATACTAGCATTTTCTTTCTTGAACTACTCAAGTACAAAGCTCTCGCTCACTCTTGAAGACATCATATTGATATATCTCGTAGGAAGGGTACCAAGGGGATTTTCTTGATTCACCATAAATAAACAATAATGAAAAGATTATTGAGGAACTTATGCTTGAGTGTGCTTCTTAAAAAGAATACCAACATGATAGTTGCTACACTAGAATCCAAAGTTCTTGCATCGAAAGAGGTCTACTAGTTGATTTGACTGTAGATGAATCACACAGAGAGAATAATCTAGATGACAAATTGAAGCATTTTTCTTGGAATCTGCATGACGAGTTCCTAAATACACTTCAACACCAAATATTTGTGGAGAATAAGGACAATCGTGTCCAAATCGAGGAGTTAAAAACTTTATCTCAAAGCAATGAAGTAGTCAAGCTGGAGCTTCACAAATCCATAATTAAAGAATTCAAGATGGAGCCTTCTAATACATTTTATGTGGTTTATAATGATTCAAAGAGGGAGAAATAATGAATTCTTCACAAACTTCCTAAATTTTTATTTGTGGATGTTAATTGCTAGGAATTATATGAAAGATCCTGATTCGGAAGATCAACTGGGGGCCCAACTGGCGGATTAGGCCCAGCAGGGCCCAAATGAACTCACTATAAATAAGGAGGAGACAACCAAGACATGGGATCGGGTAACATACTTCCTAACTTGTTCTTTCAACAAATATATAATTCTCCAGAGCGACTAACTGTCTTGATCGTCGGAGTATACGCAGGGACCGCTCCCCGCACAGAGACGATCATCGGAGAGCACAAGAACCTTGCCCGAAGAGAGCCGGATCACTGTTCCACGTATCCTGATTATTTGGTGCGGTGATCGTGGACTACAAGTGACCTCGGAGCATCCAGCAAAATGCAAACCCCAACTGAGTCTGTTCCGACGCAAGCGCTGGAAGTGGGAGCAACTAGCTCCATGACTAACATCGAGCGTTCCGCACCGACCATTCCAATTTCCCCTAGAAACCTGGGACCACTGATGGAGGAGGTGAGCCCTGAAGAAGAAGAAACTTACAATACCACACAGCTCCTCAGTGCGATACAAGGTTTTCAGACCACTCAGGCTATTCATACGGCGGCTCAGATGAAGATCATAGAACAACAGAGAAGCTTGGAGGAGGAGAATGCCAAAATCTGGCAATACCTCAAAGAAGCAGCGGAAATACAAAGAGAAGGCACGCTTCCGGGGGAGCCCTCAGGACCTGGAGTCCCCGCAGGGAGAGGCGTCGGTGCTGCCACGACCGGAGAGAGTGGTGCGTGACGCGACGAGATAGCGGCCGCAAGTAACGAAGACATGTTGGAACTGAAGATCCAGTATTTTCTAGACAAGAGGGCCCTCAGGGGCGTCATGGGAGGAAGCATCACCTCCAGTAAAACACCGCTAGTACAAAGGATCATCGAGACAAGGTTCCCACGAGCAGTCCAGAAGCCACAAGTCTCCGTTAGGATCACTAACTAGTCGGTCCAGCTATCTCAGTTTGACATACGCTTTGAACCTCGCATAACGATCAAAGCTCAAGTGCTGTTCGATTTCATTATGGAGTTTATCGGGTCATCAACCAGCAGCCCCACGCCGACAAAAGCTTACAACGGCGACATATGGACCATGAGTGTGGACAGATCCTACGGCCCAGGAACGAACTGAATCCTCTCAAAGAGAGAGATTAATCTAGATGACAAATTGAAGCATTTTTCGTGGAATCTGCATGACGAGTTCCTAAATTGCTTCAACACCAAATATTTGTGGAGAATAAGGACAATCGTGTCCAAATGGAGGAGTTAAATACTTTATCTCAAAGCAAGGAAGTAGTCAAACTGGAGCTTCACAAATCCATAAGTAAAGAATTCGAAATGGATCATTCTAAAACATTTTATGTGGTTTATAATGAGTCAAAGCGGAAGAAATAATGAATTCTTCACAAACTTCCTAAATTTTTATTTGTGGATGTTAATTGCTTGGAATTATATGAAAGATCCATTCTCTATTCATGACATTATCATCAAATAGTTTGGATTCCTCGAAAGACTTCATTTATATACATAAAAGGAAAGTCGTTAGTCAAGCTAAACGACTATAATCTTAGTGCTTATTGGGAGGCAACCAAATTCTTTTTTATTTTTTTAGATTTAATACTTCTCCTTTACTTTTTATAGCAAATTTTTGTTTGTTTTTGTGTTTTTAGAGCTTAATTGATTTATTGGGAGATTAATTGGTGAAGGGGATGGAACGATCATGAAATAAATTGATTAAAGATGTGAAAAATGCAATTTCCAAGGCCTGCTTGTCGAGCTACATCGTTGTCGTACAAAAATATAGGGGTTATTGACTCCTATCAATGGCCGATACCGGAATAGAGATATCAGGTGCATGTAAGTCAATAGGACCTCCTCTGGGAGGTGGAACAACATTGTAAGCATGAGCACTCCTAGTCACATGGTTTACCTTGGAGGAACCATTCTCACCCTCTTCAACTGAGGACATATAGCTGAGGTCGATCGGGCATATAAAATGAATCCTCTCAACTATGTAAGTTTGACTACTAGCATTTTCTTTCCTGAATCGCTCAAGTACAATGCTCTCACTCACTCGAGAAGACATAATATTGACTGATTTTCCGAAGTCATGAAGCAGGTTCAGAGATCTCGTAGGAAGGGTACCAAGGGGATTGTCTTGATTCACCATAAATAAGCAAGAATGAAAAGACTATTGAGGAACTTATGCTTGAGTATGCTTCTTAAAAAGAATATCAACATGATAGTTGCTACACTAGATTCCAAAGTTCTTGCAGCGAAAGAGGTCTACTAGTTGATTTGACTGCATATGAATCAAAGAGAGAGATTAATCTAGATGAACAATTGTGTCCGAATCGAGGAGTTAGAAAATTTATCTCAATGCAAGGAAGTAGTGAAGCTGGAACTTCACGAATCCATAATTAAAGAATTTGAGATGGACCATTCTAATACATTTTATGTGGTTTATGATGAGTTAAAGAGGGAGAAATCATGAATTCTTCACAAACTTCTTAAATTTCTATTTGTGGATGTTAATTGCTTGGACTTATATGAAGAATCCATTGTCCATTCATGATATTTTGATCAAAGAGTTTGGATTCCTCATAAGATTTCATTCATATACATAAAAGGAAAGTCGTTAGTCAAGCTAAACAACAATAATCTTAGTGCTTATTGGGAGGCAACCCAATTCTTTTTTAATTTTTTTAGATTTAATAATTCTCCTTTACTTTTTATTGCTAATTTTTGTGTTTTTAGAGCTTAATTGATTTATTGGGAGCTTAATTGGTGAATGGGATGGAATGATCATGAAATAAATTGAATAAAGATGTGTAACATGCAGTTTCCAGGGCCTACTCGTCGAGCTACATCACTGCTCGGCGAGCTACATCGTTGTCGTACTAAAATATAGGGATTTTTGACCCCTATCAATGGTCGATACCGCAATAGCGAAATTGGGTGCATGTAGGTCAATAGGACCTCCTCTGGGAGCAACTAGCTCCATGACTAACATCGAGCGTTCCGCACCGACCATTCCAATTTCCCCTAGAAACCTGGGACCACTGATGGAGGAGGTGAGCCCTGAAGAAGAAGAAACTTACAATACCACACAGCTCCTCAGTGCGATACAAGGTTTTCAGACCACTCAGGCTATTCATACGGCGGCTCAGATGAAGATCATAGAACAACAGAGAAGCTTGGAGGAGGAGAATGCCAAAATCTGGCAATACCTCAAAGAAGCAGCGGAAATACAAAGAGAAGGCACGCTTCCGGGGGAGCCCTCAGGACCTGGAGTCCCCGCAGGGAGAGGCGTCGGTGCTGCCACGGCCGGAGAGAGTGGTGTGCGACGCGACGAGACAACGGCCGCAAGTAACGAAGACATTTTGGAACTGAAGATCCAACATTTTCTAGACAAGAGGGCCCTCGGGGGCGTCATGGGAGGAAGCATCACCTCCAGTAAAACACCGTTAGTACAAAGGATCATCGAGACAAGGTTCCCACGAGCAGTCCAGAAGCCAGAAGTCTCCGGTAGGATCGCCAACTGGTCGGTCCAGCTATCTCAGTTTGACATACGTTTTGAACCTCGCACATCGATCAAAGCTCAAGTGCTGTCCGATTTCATTGTGGAGTTTACTGGGTCATCAACCAGTAGCTCCATGCCGATAAAAGGTTACAACGGCGTCATATGGACCATGAGTGTGGACAGATCCTGCGGCCCAGGACGGGCAGGCGCAGGCATTGCCATTCAAGGACCTAATAATCTCCGAATACGTTATGCCATCCGTCTCGACTTCCCGACCACGAACAATCAAGCAGAGTATGAGGACTTGGTCGCAGCTCTTTGGTTATCCAAAACAATTGTAAACGGACATCTGATGGTATATTCAAACTCTAAGCTCATCGTTAGCCACGTCAGCGGCACTTACAAGGCGAAGGACCCGACGATGTGTCAATACTTGGCCCTCGCCAAATCCTTGCTGAAGGATCTCGAAGACAAAGGAGTAACCTTTGACCTTATGCTTGTCCCACGAGAAGAGAACGAAGAAGCGGATGCCATTGCCGCTCTCGCAGCGGGCATGCAGTCCAGTGATCCGCATACCCTCATCGAGACTACTGTTGCCCCAGCCATTCACACAGAGTGCTCGCTAAAGATCGACAAACCGTCCATTCGGGTAACTTCTCCGGGCACCTTAGCGACGCGAGCCATCACCAGCGCAAGGTCAGACGTCGTCATATCGGAGTGCACCGATAAGCCCATAACGTATTCCCGGAACTTAGCAATCTTGACGTCCTTTTTTTTCATCATCTCCGGGTGATCGCCTACCCGATCCATCATCCCCGCTCTAAGCTCGGTCCCGCCGTCAGTACACGCTGACTTAGAGCCGTCGTTTGCTCCAACAGTATCATCACCAGGATGTATTTTTTCGCCTTCCATCCTAGCAACGGACTTACCCTTCTCTTTCTTACGTTTTCGGGTAAGGGGTCCCTGAATCTGATTCTCGACCGTTTCCTCTTCGGTAGCCATTACCTCCGCAGTTTCCTTTGCCTCATTCTCTAACACAGGCATCCCTTGCGGTATGTGACCAGTAGCGTCAATATCCTCGTGTGTCGCAAGCACGCCCCCCATGCTCTGAACCACTTAGTTCGCAACTTCAAGCAAAGAAAAGGAGGCCAGGGATCCGGATGCACCAGCAAATGCTTCCTCCGCAGTTACAAGGCCAACACCAAACTCATTCGGATCGAAATCCATACTAACGCGAGGATCACCTGTACCTGCATCAGTAACACCATGATCAATACATTTCAAGCAAACACATGTAAAACTGCAAAATAAAGCTCACAACCCGGACCCCTCACCTATGATGGCAACGTTTAGAGTTATCGCCTCCAACTCCACTAGTTCTCCGGCTGAAAAGTTATACCCGCATTTCCACTTCTCAAAATCCGCCTGACCAGCCAGATAACTGGGCCATTCGCCACTGTTTCCAGATGTAATATCCAGCGGCAAGGAAATGACCAACGAGCTTGTCCACATCCTTCTTACGTTCTTTGTCCGTCGGCAACCCCTTTAAATACTTTATGAGATGCTCCTCCGATGGCAACATTGGTCGCGTTTTTAGCACCTACCGGAATCCATGGGATCCTCATTCCATGTCACGCGAATCTTATCCTTCAGCCCGCCAAGTACCTTAAACTTTTGATGCGAGAAGGTCACATGTTGGGAGCGGGGTCCCTTATTCGGCCGAAAGAATTCACGAAACACCAGCCCGGTAGCTCGATATCCAGCCGACCGGCATAACGAGTAAAACGCCACCATCATCCTTCACCCGTTTGGATGAATCTGACTAGGACACAAGTCATACTCTTTTAATACCTCCACGAAGAAGGGAAGAAGAGGCAGCCGCATCCCTGACTCCAACTGCTCCTCGTATACTACCAGCTCGTTTGCCCCACCCGCATGATGAGCACGATCATCTTCGTCCAATGCAACCAACTCATACGGCTGCCCTAGTCGGTACACTGCAAAAATGGCGGCTAAGTCCGCGGACACAATGATGCTATAGGCTTCGTCCACCGAAAAGGATCCGGCCTCTTCGGGCGGTGCCTCCCCTCAAAGCGTTTCCCGTCCACACTTTTCACACCTGGCGACCGCGTCCACACCCTTTCACGCATTTCTTCGTAAATCAAAGCTAAAGGTTGCTCTTTGGTAATCACTCCCTCCGGTACAACCACAGTTACTTCAAGGACACCAGCGGTGGCTCCTCTTGACGACCGCTTAACACTGGGTGGCGCGCGCACCACGACGGTTTTCCTTTTCTTTCCAACAGCGACACCGCCCTCCTCCTCCGTCCCCACTCGCCTTTTTCATTTTACAGATCGCATTCGAGAGGCGTCACGAAGCGTGAAGTCGTCCGATGTCACTGGCGACAGTCGTTTTAGGGCTCCCCGTGAAGAACCCTCTGACATACTATCCTCCCAAGATAAACAAATGAAATAGTGAAACAGAAAAAATGAGGAAGAGGCAAGACTGACCTCAAACGGAATCTAGACAATAAGGAGAAACCACCCTCAGATGAGCGCCACGAACAGACAAGCCCGGCGTTTGGTAATTTCTGACAGAGAGCGGAGCACAGATTACAATGACGGCAAAGGAAGCAAGGAGTCCAAGGAACGAAGTAGGCGAACAAAACACACCAGATGCGACTTTGTAAAGAAAGGATAGAACCTTTTTTCCCCTATTTATATCTCAAACGGAGGCACCGGGAGCACGATTTCCAACGACACTTTACGGCGCGTGCAGAAACATTAATGAAGGGGCAATTAATTTTCGCGTCAAAAACTAGGAGCGCATGCGGCAATTGGAAGGGCCACCCCAACCCCCGATGTTCTCCTTTCTAGTCTACCAACGCGGGTAGCGTTTTCTCAGTTTCCCCCTGCTCACTAGACGGTGAAAATGCTATGAACTCCCCGACAACACCTCGCATGCAATACTCGGTACCCCTGACCGAAGGGGGGGGGGGGACTACCTGATTCGGAAGATCACCTGGGGGCCCAACTGGCCCATTAGGCCCAGCAGGGCCCAAATGAACTCACTATAAATAAGGAGGACACAACCAAGACATGGGATCGGGTAACATACTTCCTAACTCGTTCTTTCAACAAATATATAATTCGCTAGAGCGACTAATTGTCTTGATCGTCGGAGTATACGCAGGGACCGCTCCCCGCACAAAGACGATCATCGGAGAGCACAAGAACCTTGCCCGAAGAGAGCTGGATCACTGTTCCACGTATCCTGATTAGATCCATTCTCTATTCATGACATTTTCATGAAATAGTTTGGATTCCTCGAAAGACTTCATTCATATACATAAAAGGAAATTCGTTAGTTAAGCTAAACGACAATAATCTTAGTGCTTATTGGGAGGAAACCAAATTCTTTTTTATTTTTTTTAGATTTAATACTTCTCCTTTACTTTTTATAGCAAATTTTTGTTTGTTTTTGTGTTTTTAGAGCTTAATTGATTTATTGGGAGATTAATTGGTGAAGGGGATGGAACGATCACGAAATAAATTGATTAAAGATGTGAAAAATGCAATTTCCAAGGCCTACTTGTTGAGCTACATCGCTGTCGTACAAAAATATAGGGGTTATTGACTCCTATCAATGGCCGATACCAGAATATAGATATTAGGTGCACGTAAGTCAATAGGACCTCCTCTGGGAGGTGGAACAACATTGTAAGCACGACCACTCTTAGTCACATGCTTTACCTTGCAGGAACCATTCTCACCCGCTTCAACTGAGGAGATATAGCTGAGGTCAATCGGGCATACAAACTGAATCCTCTCAAATGACAAAGTTGGAATACTAGCATTTTTTGTCCTGAATCGCTCAAGTACAAAGCTCTCACTCACTACTGAAGACATAATATTGACTGATTTTCCGAAGATATGAAGCAGGTTCAGAGATCTCGTAGGAAGGGTACCAAGGGGATTGTCTTGATTCACCATAAATAAGCAAGAATGAAAAGACTATTGAGGAACTTATGCTTGAGTATGCTTCTTAAAAAGAATATCAAAATGATAGTTGCTACACTAGAATCCAAAGTTCTTGCATCGAAAGAGGTCTAGTAGTTGATTTGACTACGGGTGAATCAAAGAGAGAGATTAATATAGATGAACAAGTTGAAGCATTTTTCGTGGAATCGGCAGGATGAGTTCCTAAATACACTTCAACACCAAGCTTTGTGGAGAATAAGGACAATCGTTTCCAAATCGAGGATTTGGAAACTTTATCTCAAAGCAAGGCGGTAGTCAAACTGGAGCTTCATGAATCCATTATTTAAAGAATTTGAGATGGACCATTCAGATATATTTTATGTGGTTTATTATGAGTGAAAGAGGGAGAAATCATGAATTCTTCACAAACTTCTTAAATTTCGATGTGTGGATCTTAATTGCTTGGAATTATATGAAGGATCCATTGTCCATTCATGACATTTTCATCAAAGTGTTTGGATCCTTATAAGATTTCATTCATATACATAAAGGGAAAGTCATTAGTCAAGCTAAACGACAATATTCTTTGTGCTTATTGGGAGGGAACCCAATTCTTTTTTTTACATTTAATACTTCTCCTTTACTTTTTATTGCAATTTTTTGTTTGTTTTTGTGTTTTTAGAGCTTAATTGATTTATTGGGAGCTTAATTGGTGAAGGGGATGGAATGATCATGAAATTAATTGATTAAAGATGTGAAAATGCAGTTTCCAGGGCCTACTCATCGAGCTACATCACAGCTCAGTGAGCTACATCGATGTCATAGTAAAATATAGGGTTTTTTTACCCCTATCAATGGCCAATACGGGAATACATATATTAGGTGCATGTAAGTCAATAGGACCTCCTCTAGGAGTTGGATCATCGTTGTAAGCATGACCATTCCTAGTCACATAGTTTACCCTGCAGGAACCATTCTCACCTTCTTCATCTGAGGAGATATAGCTGAGGTTGATCAGGCATATAAACTGAATCATCCCAACTGACACAGTTTGAATACTAGCATTTTCTTTAATGAACTGTTCAAGTACAAAGCTCTCACTCACTCTTAAAGACATCATATTGACTGATTTTCCGAAGTCATGAAGCAGGTTCAGAGATCTCGTAGGAAGGGTATCAAAGGGATTGTCTTGCTTCACCATAAATAAGCAAGAATGAAAAGACTATTGAGGAACTTATGCTTGCGTATGCTTCTTCCAAAAAAAATCAACATGATATTTGCTACACTAGAATCTGAAGTTCTTGCATCGAAAGAGGTCTATGAGTTGATTTGATTGTAGATGAATCAAAGAGAGAGATTAACCCTGATGAACAAATTGAAGCATTTTTCGTGGAATCTGCATGACGAGTTCCTAAATACACTTCAAAAACAATCTTTGTGGAGAATAAGGACAATCGTGTTCAAATCGAGGAGTTATAAACTTTATCTCAAAGCAAGGAAGTAGTCAAGCTAGAGCTTCACGAATCTATAATTAAAGAATTTGTGATGGACCATTCTGATACATTTTATATGGTTTATAATGAGTCAAAGAGAGAGAAGTCATGAATTCTTCACAAACTTCTTAAATTTTTATTAGCGGATGTTAATTGCTTGGAATTATATGAAGGATCCATTTTCCATTCATGACATTTTATTCAAAGAGTTTGGATTCCTCGTAAGACTTCCTTCATATACATAAAAGGAAAGTCGTTAGTCGAGCTAAACGACAATAATCTTAGCGCTTATTGGGAGGTAACCCAATTCTTTCTAATTTTTTTTAGATTGTATACTTCCCTTTACTTTTTATTGCTAAGTTTTGTTTGTTTTGTGTTTTTAGAGCTTAATTGATTTATTGGTTGCTTAATTGGGAAGGGGATGGAACGATCATGAAATAAATGAATTAAAGATGTGAAAAATGCAGTTTCCAGGGCCTGATCGTCGAGCTACATGAATGCTCGGCGAGCTAGATTGATGACGTACTAAAATATAGGGGTTATTGACCCGTATTAATGGCCAATACCGGAATAGAGATATCAGGTGCATGTAAGTCAATAGGACCTCCTCTTGGAGGTGGAACAACGTTGTACGCACGACCACTCCTAGTCACATGGTTTACCCTGCATGAACCATTCTCACACTCTTCATTTGAGGAGATTTAGCTGAGGTCGATCGGGCATATGAACTGAATCCTCTCAACTGACACGGTTTGAATACTAGCATTTTCTTTCTTGAACTACTCAAGTACAAAGCTCTCACTCACTCTTGAAGACATCATATTGACCGATTTTTCGAATTCAAGAAGCAGGTTTAGATATCTCGTAGGAAGGGTACCAAGGGGATTTTCTTGATTCACCATAAATAAAGAAGAATGAAAAGATTATTGAGGAACTTATGCTTGAGTGTGCTTCTTAAAAAGAATACCAACATGATAGTTGCTACACTAGAATCCAAAGTTCTTGCATCGAAATAGGTCTACTAGTTGATTTGACTGCAGATGAATCATAGAGAGAGATTAATCTAGATGACAAATTGAAGAATGTTTCTTGGAATCTGCATGACGAGTTCCTAAATACACTTCAACACCAATCTTTGTGGAGAATAAGGACAATCATTTCCAAATCGAGGATTTGGAAACTTTATCTCAAAGCAAGGCGGTAGTCAAGCTGGAGCTTCACGAATCCATTATTTAAAGAATTTGAGATGGACCATTCTGATACATTTTATGTGGTTTATTATGAGTCAAAAGAGGGAGAAGTCATGAATTCTTCACAAACTTCTTAAATTTTTATTTGTGGATGTTAATTGCTTGGAATTATATGAAGGATCCAATTTCCATTCATGACATTTTCATCAAATAGTTTGGATTCCTCGTAAGACTTCATTCATATACATAAAAGGAAAGTCGTTAGTCGAGCTAAACGACAATAATCTTAGTGCTTATTGGGAGGTAACCCTATTCTTTTTTATTTTTTTTAGATTGTATACTTCCCTTTACTTTTTATTGCTAAGTTTTGTTTGTTTTGTGTTTTTAGACCTTAATTGATTTATTGGGAGCTTAATTGGGAAGGGGATGGAACGATCATGAAATAAATGAATTAAAGATGTGAAAAATGCAGTTTCCAGGGCCTGATCGTCGAGCTACATCAATGCTCGGCGAGCTAGATTGATGACGTCCTAAAATATAGGGGTTATTGACCCGTATCAATGGCCAATACCGGAATATGGATATCAGGTGCATGTAAGTCAATAGGACCTCCTCTCGGAGGTGGAACAACGTTGTACGCACGACCACTCTTAGTCACATGGTTTACCTTGCAGGAACCATTCTCACCCGCTTCAACTGAGGAGATATAGTTGAGGTCGATCGGGCATACAAACTGAATCCTCTCAACTGACACGGTTTGAATACTAGCATTTCTTTCTTGAACTACTCAAGTACAAAGCTCTCACTCACTCTTGAAGACATCATAGGTTCAGATATCTCGTAGGAAGGGTACCAAGGGGATTTTCTTGATTCACCATAAATAAACAAGAATGAAAAGATTATTGAGGAACTTATGCTTCAGTGTGCTTCTTAAAAAGAATACCAACATGATAGTTGCTACACTAGAATCCAAAGTTCTTGCATAGAAAGAGGTCTACTAGTTGATTTGACTGCAGATGAATCACAGAGAGAGAATAATCTAGATGACAAATTGAAGCATTTTTCTTGGAATCTGCATGACGAGTTCCTAAATACACTTCAACACCAAATATTTGTGGAGAATAAGGACAATCGTGTCCAAATCGAGGAGTTAAAAACTTTATCTCAAAACAACGAAGTAGTCAAGCTGGAGCTTCACAAATCCATAATTAAAGAATTCGAGATGGAGCATTCTAATACATTTTATGTGGTTTATAATGATTCAAAGAGAGAGAAATAATGAATTCTTCACAAACTTCCTAAATTTTTATTTGTGGATGTTAATTGCTAGGAATTATATGAAAGATCCATTCTCTATTCATGACATTTTCATGAAATAGTTTGGATTCCTCGAACGACTTCATTCATATACATAAAAGGAAATTCATTAGTTAAGCTAAACGACAATAATCTTAGTGCTTATTGGGAGGAAACCAAATTCATTTTTATTTTTTTAGATTTAATACTTCTCCTTTACTTTTTATAGCAAATTTTTGTTTGTTTTTGTGTTTTTAGAGCTTAATTGATTTATTGGGAGATTAATTGGTGAAGGGGATGGAACGATCATGAAATAAATTGATTAAAGATGTGAAAAATGCAATTTCCAAGGCATGCTTGTTGAGCTACATCGCTGTCGTACAAAAATATAGGGGTTATTGACTCCTATCAATGGCCGATACCAGAATAGAGATATTAGGTGCACGTAAGTCAATAGGACCTCCTCTGGGAGCTGGAACAACAATGTAAGCACGACCACTTTTAGTCACATGCTTTACCTTGCAGGAACCATTCTCACCCGCTTCAACTGAGGAGATATAGTTGAGGTCATTCGGGCATACAAACTGAATCCTCTCAAATGACAAAGTTTGAATACTAGCATTTTCTTTCCTGAATCGCTCAAGTACAAAGCTCTCACTCACTACTGAAGATATAATATTGACTGATTTTCTGAAGTCATGAAGCAGGTTCAGAGATCTCGTAGGAAGGGTACCAAGGGGATTGTCTTGATTCACCATAAATAAGCAAGAATGAAAAGACTATTGAGGAACTTATGCTTGAGTATGCTTCTTAAAAAGAATATCAACATGATAGTTGCTACACTAGAATCCAAAGTTCTTGCATCGAAAGAGGTCTAGTAGTTGATTTGACTACGGGTGAATCAAAGAGAGAGATTAATCTAGATGAACAAGTTGAAGCATTTTTCGTGGAATCAGCAGGATGAGTTCCTAAATACACTTCAACACCAAGCTTTGTGGAGAATAAGGACAATCGTTTCCAAATCGAGGATTTGGAAACTTTATCTCAAAGCAAGGCGGTAGTCAAGCTGGAGCTTCACGAATCCATTATTTAAAGAATTTGAGATGGACCATTCAGATATATTTTATGTGGTTTATTATGAGTGAAAGAGGGAGAAATCATGAATTCTTCACAAACTTCTTAAATTTCGATGTGTGGATCTTAATTGCTTGGAATTATATGAAGGATCCATTGTCCATTCATGACATTTTCATCAAAGTGTTTGGATTCCTTATAAGATTTCATTCATATACATAAAGGGAAAGTCGTTAGTCAAGCTAAACGACAATAATCTTTGTGCTTATTGGGAGGGAACCCAATTCTTTTTTTTACATTTAATACTTCTCCTTTACTTTTTATTGCAATTTTTTGTTTGTTTTTGTGTTTTTAGAGCTTAATTGATTTATTGGGAGCTTAATTGGTGAAGGGGATGGAATGATCATGAAATTAATTGATTAAATATGTGAAAATGCAGTTTCCAGGGCCTACTCATCGAGCTACATCACAGCTCAGTGAGCTACATCGATGTCGTAGTAAAATATAGGGGTTTTTTTACCCCTATCAATGGCCAATATGGGAATACATATATTAGGTGCATGTAAGTCAATAGGACCTCCTCTGGGAGGTGGAACATCGTTGTAAGTATGACCACTCCTAGTCACATAGTTTACCCTGCAGGAACCATTCTCACCTTCTTCATCTGAGGAGATATAGCTGAGGTTGATCGGGCATATAAACTGAATCATCCCAACTGACACAGTTTGAATACTAGCATTTTCTTTCATGAACTGTTCAAGTACAAAGCTCTCACTCACTCTTAAAGACATCATATTGACTGATTTTCCGAAGTCATGAAGCAGGTTCAGAGATCTCGTAGGAAGGGTATCAAAGGGATTGTCTTGATTCACCATAAATAAGCAAGAATGAAAAGACTATTGAGGAACTTATGCTTGAGTATGCTTCTTCCAAAAAAAATCAAAATGATATTTGCTACACTAGAATCCAAAGTTCTTGCATCGAAAGAGGTCTATGAGTTGATTTGACTGTAGATGAATCAAAGAGAGAGATTAACCCTGATGAACAAATTGAAGCATTTTTCGTGGAATCTGTATGACGAGTTCCTAAATACACTTCAAAAACAATCTTTGTGGAGAATAAGGACAATCATGTCCAAATCGAGGAGTTATAAACTTTATCTCAAAGCAAGGAAGTAGTCAAGCTATAGCTTCACGAATCTATAATTAAAGAATTTGTGATGGACCATTCTGATAAATTTTATGTGGTTTATAATGAGTCAAAGAGAGAGAAGTCATGAATTCTTCACAAACTTCTTAAATTTTTATTAGTGGATGTTAATTGCTTGGAATTATATGAAGGATCCATTTTCCATTCATGACATTTTATTCAAAGAGTTTGGATTCCTCGTAAGACTTCATTCATATACATAAAAGGAAAGTCGTTAGTCGAGCAAAACGACAATAATCTTAGCGCTTATTGGGAGGTAAACCAATTCTTTTTTATTTTTTTTAGATTGTATACTTCCCTTTACTTTTTATTGCTAAGTTTTGTTTGTTTTGTGTTTTTAGAGCTTAATTGATTTATTAGGAGCTTAATTGGGAAGGGGATGGAACGCTCATGAAATAAATGAATTAAAGATGTGAAAAATGCAGTTTCCAGGGCCTGATCATCGAGCTACATGAATGCTCGACGAGCTAGATTGATGACGTCCTAAAATATAGGGGTTATTGACCCGTATCAATGGCCAATACCGGAATAGGGATATCAGGTGCATGTAAGTCAATAGGACCTCCTCTCGGAGGTGGAACAACGTTGTACGCACGACCACTCTTAGTCACATGGTTTACCTTGCAGGAACCATTCTCACCCGCTTCAACTAAGGAGATATAGTTGAGGTCGATCGGGCATACAAACTGAATCCTCTCAAATGACAAAGTTTGAATGCTAGCATTTTCTTTCTTGAATCGGTTAAGTACAAAGCTCTCACTCACTACTGAAGACATAATATTGACTGATTTTCCGAAGTCATGAAGCATGTTCAGAGATCTCGTATGAAGGGTACCAAGGGGATTGTCTTGATTCACCATAAATAAGCAAAAATGAAAAGACTATTGAGGAACTTATGCTTGAGTATGCTTCTTAAAAAGAATATCAACATGATAGTTGCTACACTAGAATCCAAAGTTCTTGCATCGAAAGAGGTCTAGTAGTTGATTTGACTGCGGATGAATCAAATAGAGAGATTAATCTAGATGAACAAATTGAAGCATTTTTCGTGGAATCAGAAGGATGAGTTCCTAAATACACTTCAACACCAAGCTTTGTGGAGAATAAGGACAGTCGTTTCCAAATCGAGTATTTGGAAACTTTATCTCAAAGCAAGGCGGTAGTCAAGCTGGAGCTTCACGAATCCATTATTTAAAGAATTTGAGATGGACCATTCTGATATATTTTATGTGGTTTATTATGAGTCAAAGAGGGAGAAATCATGAATTCTTCACTAACTTCTTAAATTTCGATGTGTGGATCTTAATTGCTTGGAATTATATGAAGGATCCATTGTCCATTCATGACATTTTCATCAAAGTGTTTGGATTCCTTATAAGATTTCATTCATATACATAAAGGGAAAGTTGTTAGTCAAGCTAAACGACAATAATCTTTATGCTTATTGGGAGGGAACCCTGCAGGAACCATTCTCACCTTCTTCATCTGAGGAGATATAGCTGAGGTTGATCGGGCATATAAACTGAATCATCCCAACTGACACAGTTTGAATACTAGCATTTTCTTTCATGAACTATTCAAGTACAAAGCTCTCACTCACTCTTAAAGACATCATATTGACTGATTTTCCGAAGTCATGAAGCAGGTTCACAGATCTCGTAGGAAGGGTATCAAAGGGATTGTCTTGATTAACCATAAATAAGCAAGAACGAAAAGACTATTAAGCAACTTATGCTTGAGTATGCTTCTTCCAAAAAAATCAACATGATATTTGCTACACTAGAATCCGAAGTTCTTGCATTGAAAGAGGTCTATGAGTTGATTTGACTGTAGATGAATCAAAGAGAGAGATTAACCCAGATGAACAAATTGAAGCATTTTTCGTGGAATCTGCATGACGAGTTCCTAAATACACTTCAAAAACAATCTTTGTGGAGAATAAGGACAGTCGTGTCCAAATCGAGGAGCTAGAAACTTTATCTCAAAGCAAGGAAATAGTCAAGCTAGAGCTTCACGAATCTATAATTAAAGAATTTGTGATGGACCATTCTGATACATTTTATGTGGTTTATTATGAGTCAAAGAGAGAGAAGTCATGAATTCTTCACAAACTTCTTAAATTTTTATTAGTGGATGTTCATTGCTTGGAATTATATGAAGGATCCATTTTCCATTCATGACATTTTATTAAAGGAGTTTGGATTCCTCGTAAGACTTCATTCATTTACATAAAAGGAAAGTCGTTAGTCGAGCTAAACGACAATAATCTTAGTGCTTATTGGGAGGTAACCCAATCCTTTTTTATTTTTTTTAGATTGTATACTTCCCTTTACTTTTTATTGCTAAGTTGTGTTTGTTTTTTTGTTTTTAGAGCTTAATTAATTTATTGGGAGCTAAATTTGGAAGGGGAAGGAACGATCATGAAATAAATGGATTAAAGATGTGAAAAATGCAGTTTCCAAGGCCTGCTCGTCGAGCTACATCAATGCTCGGCGAGCTACATTGCTGTCGTACTAAAATATAGGGGTTATTGACCCGTATCAATGGCCAATATCGGAATAGAGAATTAGGTGCATGTATGTCAATAGGACCTCCTCTGGGAGGTGGAACAACGTTGTAAGCACGACCACTCCTAGTCACATGGTTTACCCTGTATGAACCATTCTCACACTCTTCATTTGAGGAGATATAGCTGAGGTCGATCGGGCATACGAACTGAATCCTCTCAACTAAGACGGTTTGAATACTAGCATTTTATTTCTTGAACTACTCAAGTACAAAGCTCTCACTCACTCTTGAAGACATCATATTGACCGATTTTTCTAATTCAAGAAGATGGTTCAGATATCTCGTAGGAATGGTACCAAGGGGATTGTCTTGATTCACCATAAATAAACAAGAATGAAAAGACTATTGAGGAACTTATGCTTGAGTATGCTTCTTAAAAAGAATATCAACGTGATAGTTGCTACACTAGAATCCAAAGTTCTTGCATCGAAAGAGGTCTAGTAGTTGATTTGACTACGGGTGAATCAAAGAGAGAGATTAATCTAGATGAACAAGTTGAAGCATTTTTCGTGGAATCAGCACGATGAGTTCCTAAATACACTTCAACACCAAGCTTTGTGGAGAATAAGGACAATCGTTTCCAAATCGAGGATTTGGAAACTTTATCTCAAAGCAAGGCGGTGGTCAAGCTGGAGCTTCATCAATCCATTATTTAAAGAATTTGAGATGGACCATTCAGATATATTTTATGTGGTTTATTATGAGTGAAAGAGGGAGAAATCATCAATTCTTCACAAAGTTCTTAAATTTCGATGTGTGGATCTTAATTGCTTGGAATTATATGAAGGATCCATTGTCCATTCATGACATTTTCATCAAAGGGTTTGGATTCCTTATAAGATTTCATTCATATACATAAAGGGAAAGTCATTAGTCAAGCTAAACGACAATAATCTTTGTGCTTATTGGGAGGGAACCCAATTCTTTTTTTTACATTTAATACTTCTCCTTAACTTTTTATTGCAATTTTTTGTTTGTTTTTGTGTTTTTAGAGCTTAATTGATTTATTGGGAGCTTAATTGGTGAAGGGTATGGAATGATCATGAAATTAATTGATTAAAGATGTGAAAATGCTGTTTCCAGGGCCTACTCATCGAGCTACATCACAGCTCAGTGAGCTACATCGATGTCATAGTAAAATATAGGGGTTTTTTACCCCTATCAATGGCCAATACGGGAATACATATATTAGGTGCATGTAAGTCAATAGGACCTCCTCTGGGAGGTGGAACATCGTTGTAAGCATGATCACTCCTAGTCACATAGTTTTCCCTGCAGGAACCATTCTCACCTTCTTCATCTGAGGAGATATAGCTGAGGTCGATCGGGCATACGAACTGAATCCTCTCAAAGAGAGAGATTAATCTAGATGACAAATTGAAGCATTTTTCGTGGAATCTGCATGATGAGTTCCTAAATTGCTTCAACACTAAATATTTGTGGAGAATAAGGACAATCGTGTCCAAATGGAGGAGTTAAATACTTTATCTCAAAGCAAGGAAGTAGTCAAGTTGGAGCTTCACAAATCCATAAGTAAAGAATTCGAGATGGATCATTCTAATACATTTTATGTTGTTTATAATGAGTCAAAGAGGGAGAAATAATGAATTCTTCACAAACTTCCTAAATTTTTATTTGTGGATGTTAATTGCTTGGAATTATATGAAAGATCCATTGTCTATTCATGACATTATCATCAAATAGTTTGGATTCATCGAAAGACTTCATTTATATACATAAAAGGAAAGTCGTTAGTCAAGCTAAACGACTATAATCTTAGTGCTTATTGGGAGGCAACCAAATTCTTTTTTATTTTTTTGGATTTAATACTTCTCCTTTACTTTTTATAGCAAATTTTTGTTTGTTTTTGTGTTTTTAGAGCTTAATTGATATATTGGAAGATTAATTGGTGAAGGGGATGGAACGATCATGAAATAAATTGAGTATGCTTCTTAAAAAGAATATCAACATGATAGTTGCTACACTAGATTCCAAAGTTCTTGCAGCGAAAGAGGTCTACTAGTTGATTTAACTACATATGAATCAAAGAGAGAGATTAATCTAGATGAACAATTGTGTCCGAATCGAGGAGTTAGAAAATTTATCTCAAAGCAAGGAAGTAGTGAAGCTGGAACTTCACGAATCCATAATTAAAGAATTTGAGATGGACCATTCCAATACATTTTATGTGGTTTATGATGAGTTAAAGAGGGAGAAATCATGAATTCTTCAAAAACTTCTTAAATTTCTATTTGTGGATGTTAATTGCTTGGACTTATATGAAGAATCCATTGTCCATTCATGATATTTTGATCAAAGAGTTTGGATTCCTCATAAGATTTCATTCATATACATAAAAGGAAAGTCGTTAGTCAAGCTAAACAACAATAATCTTAGTGCTTATTGGGAGGCAACCCAATTCTTTTTTAATTTTTTTAGATTTAATACTTCTCCTTTACTTTTTATTGCTAATTTTTGTGTTTTTAGAGCTTAATTGATTTATTGGGAGCTTAATTGGTGAATGGGATAGAATGATCATGAAATAAATTAAATAAAGATGTGAAACATGCAGTTTCTAGGGCCTGCTCGTCGAGCTACATCACTGCTCGACGAGCTACATCATTGTCGTACTAAAATATAGGGTTTTTGACCCCTATAAATGGTCGATACCGCAATAGCGAAATTGGGTGCATGTAGGTCAATAGGACCTCCTCTGGGAGGTGGAACAACGTTGTAAGCACGACCACTCCTAGGCACATGGTTTACCCTGCAGGAACCCTTCTCACCTTCTTCATCTGAGGAGATATAGGTGAGGTCGATCGGGCATACGAACTGAATCCTCTCAACTGCCATGGTTTCAATATTAGCATTTTCTTTCCTGAACTGTTCAAGTACAAAGCTCTCACTCGAAGTTATGAAGCAGGTTCAGCAATCTCATAAGAAGGGTACCAAGAGGATTGTCTTGATTCACCATAAATAAGCGAGAATGAAAAGACAATTATGGAACTTATGCTTGAGTATGCTTCTTCAAACGAAATCAACATGATAGTTGCTACACTAGAATCCAAAGTTCTTGCATCGAAAGAGGTCTACTAGTTGATTTGACTGCAGATGAATCAAAGAGAGAGATTAATCTAGATGAACAAATTAAAGCATTATTCGTGGAATCTGCATGGTGAGTTCCTAAATATACTTCAACACCCAATCTTTGTGGAGAATAAGGACAATCGTGTCCAAATCGAGGATTTATAAACTGTATCTCAACGCAAGGAAGTAGTCAAGCTGGAGCTTCAAAAATCCATAATTAAAGAATTCGAGATGGACCATTCTGATACATTTTATGTGGTTTAGGATGACTCAAAGAGGGAGAAATCATGAAATCTTCACAAACTTCTTAAATTTCGATTTGTGGATCTTAATTGCTTGGAATTATATGAAGGATTCATTGTCCATTCATGAGATTTTCATCAAAGAGTTTGGATTCCTCATAAGATTTCATTCATATACATAAAAGGAAATTGTTAGTTAAGCTAAACGACAATAATCTTTGTGCTTATTGGGAGGGAACCCAATTCTTTTTATTTTTTTAATTTGAATACTTCTGCTTTGCTTTATATTTCTAATTTTTGTTTGTTTTTGTGTTTTTAGAGTTTAATTGATTTGTTGGGAGCTTAATTGGTGAAGGGGATGGAATGATCGTGAAATAAATTGATTAAAGATGTGAAAAATGCAGTTTCAGGGCCTGCTCGTCGAGCTACATCAATGCTCAGCGAGCTACATTGCTGACGTACTAAAATATAGGGGTTATTGACTCGTATCATTGTCCGATACCAGAATACAGATATTAGGTGCATGTAAGTCAATAGGACCTCCTCTGGGAGGTGGAACAACATTGTAAGCATGAGCACTCCTAGTCACATGGTTTACCCTGCATGAACCATTCTCACACTCTTCATTTGAGGAGATATAACTGAGGTCGATCGGGCATACGAGCTGAATCCTCTCAATTTACACGGTTTGAATACTAGCATTTTCTTTCTTGAACTACTCAAGTACAAAGCTCTCACTCACTCTTGAAGACATCATATTGACTGATTTTATGAAGTCAAGAACCAGGTTTAGAGATCTCGTAGGAAGGGTACCAAGGGGATTGTCTTGATTCACCATAAATAAACAAGAATGAAAAGACTATTGAGGAACTTATGCTTGAGTATGCTTCTTAAAAAGAATATCAACATGATAGTTGCCACACTAGAATCCAAATTTCTTGCATCGAAAGTGGTCTACTAGTTGCTTTTACTACAGATGAATCAAAGAGAGAGATTAATCTAGATGGACAAATTAAAGCATTTTTCGTGGAATCAGCATGACGAGTTCCTAAATACACTTCAACACCAATCTTTGTGGAGAATAAGGACAATCGTTTCCAAATCGAGGATTTGGAAACTTTATCTCAAAGCAAGGCGGTAGTCAAGCTGGAGCTTCACGAATCCATTATTTAAAGAATTCGAGATGGACCATTCTGATACATTTTATGTGGTTTATGATGAGTCAAAGAGGGAGAAATCATGACTTCTTCACAAACTTCTTAAATTTTTATTTGTGGATGTTAATTGCTTGGAATTATAAGAAAGATCCAATGTCTATTCATGACATTTTCATCAAAGAGTTTGGGTTTCTTGTAAGACTTCATTCATATACGTAAAAGGAGCATCGTTAGTCAAGCTAAATCATGACTTCTTCACAAACTTCTCCTTTACTTTTTTAGATTTAATACTTCTCCTTTACTTTTTATAGCTAATTTTTGTTTGTTTTTGTGTTTTTAGAGCTTAATTGATTTATTGAGAGATTAATTTGTGAAGGAGATGGAACGATCATGAAATAAATTGATTAAAGATGTGAAAAATGTAGTTTCCAGGGCCTTCTTGTCGAGCTACATCAATGCTCGGCGAGCTACATCGCTACCGTACAAAAAAAGACAGGGGTGATTGACCCCTATCAATGGCCGATACTGAAATAGAGATATTAGGTGCATGTAAGTCAATAGGACCACCTCTAGGAGGTGGAACAGGGTTGTAAGCGCAACCACTCCTACTCACATGGTTTACCCTGCAGGAACCATTCTCACCCGCTTCAACTGAGGAGATATAGTTGAGTTCTATCGGGCATACAAACTGAATCCTCTCAACTGACACAATTTGAATACTGGCATTTTCTTTCCTGAATCGTTCAAGTATAAAGCTCTCACTCACTCCTCAAGACATCATATTGACTGATTTTCTGAAGTCATGAAGCATGTTCAGAGATCTCGTAGGAAGTGTACCAAGGGGATTGTCTTGATTCACCATAAATAAACAAGAATGAAAAGACTATTGAGGAACTTATGCTTGAGTATGCTTCTTAAAAAGAATATCAACATGATAGTTGCTACACTAGAATCCAAAGTTCTTGCATCGAAAGATCTCTACTAGTTGATTTGACTGCATATGAATCAAAGAGAGAGATTAATCTAGATGAACAAATTGAAGCATTTTTTTGTGGAATCAGCATGACGAGTTCTTAAATACACTTGAACACCAATGTTTGTGGAGAATAAGGACAATCGCGTCCAAATCGAGGAGTTAGAAACTTTATCTCAAAGCAAGGAAGTAGTGAAGTTGGAGCTTCACGAATCCATAATTAAAGAATTTGAGATGGACCATTCTAATACATTTTATGTGGTTTACGATGAGTTAAAGAGGGAGAAATCATGAATTCTTCACAAACTTCTTAAATTTCTATTTATGGATGTTAGTTGCTTGGAATTATATGAAGGATCCATTGTCCATTCATGAGATTTTCATCAAAGAGTTTGGATTCCTCATACGATTTCATTCATATACATAAAAGGAAAGTCGTTAGTCAAGCTAAACGACAATAATCTTAGTGCTTATTGGTAGGCAACCCAATTCTTTTTTAATTTTTTTAGATTTAATACTTCTCCTTTACTTTTTATTGCTAATTTTTGTTTCTTTTTGTGTTTTTAGAGCTTAATTGATTTATTCGATGCTTAATTGGTGAAGCGGATGGAAGGATCATGAAATAAATTGATTAAAGATGTGAAAATAGAAGGATTTTCAGATGCAATTCATCTCACAGATGAGAATGATTTTAAATCCCAATCAGGATACCTGTTTATCTTGAATGGGGGCGCGGTCAGCTGGAAGAGTTCCAAGCAAGGAAGCGTGGCTTTCTCTATGACCGAGTCAGAGTATATCGCTGCTGCGGAAGCAGCAAAGGAAGCAGTTTGGATTAGAAAGTTCATTACTGAACTTGGTATGGTGCCTGACATTATAAATCCCATTACACTGTACTGTGATAACAATGGAGCCATTGCGCAAGCAAAGGAACCACGGTCTCATAATGCATCTAAGCATTACCTAAAGCGATACCACATTATAAGAGAAATTGTGGCAAGAGGAGATGTGAGAATAGAAAGAGTACCTACAGAGGACAACGTTGCAGATCCGTTGACAAAGCCCTTAACCCAGAAAGTACATGATCGTCATCTAACTTCTACTGGGATAAGTTATAGAAACAATTGGCTTTAGTCCAAGTGGGAGTATGTTGGGGTTTAGTGTCCTATAGACAATTGTTCTAGGATACAAACTTAATGTAAATGAAGTGTTCTTTATATCATTTGTTTTAATGAGATATATGTTTTATAACTATATAAAGGCAATCCCTTTTAAGCACTAAATAAAGTCTAAAAAAAGGAAATCCGTAAGTTTGTTTAAAGTGATTATAAAGTGTTCATACAAGCATGAAGTGAGACGAAACTTTGTAATAAACTAATAAACTTAAAACCACCCCAAGTCAAGTATTATGTTTAGGATTGACATATCACTATTGAGACTTGCATGTAACAATGTCTTCTGTCCGACAGAAAGCTGGTCTCACAAGCTTCATATATATAGATATCTGGACAGTTACATGGATCCGATGAAAAGTAGTTCATTAGGATTGGGGACCCGACTTGAGAAAACAGGATGGGTAGATTCATCCTTGTCACCTGTTCATCTCATTGGTATTAATAGGTATAAATAATCCTCAGACTCAAAGGAATGTTAATTGGTCATTCTGGATTGCTGAATGTGATGCTTTGATCCTGTTGTAACACGATCCTTAACAGAGATGACTCTGGGGTGTGAACAGCAGAGGTTGGGTATCACAGGAAGTGATTGCGGGATCATTATACATTGGATTGAGCATTTATCACTCCTGATAAATGGGAGATATGTCCATGGATCGCTTGTGGAAGTCTTGACTCTAAATCCTTGCAAGGTGATAGCTTAAGATTGAAATGAGATTTCTCTTAACCTATCTAATTGGAGTTGACTCGGCCAGAACAAGTAAAACGAACGTCTCGCTATATGTGACTTGACATTACCCATAGTCATAAGATTCAGTTCAAGGACGTAGTTGATAAAGGATCGAATTATACCATAACTAATACGGAAAGTTCAACGACAGAATCAACCTGTCTTCTTATAGCTCTAGGGGAATGATTACGGACTTGTTAATCACATACTTTGTACATCATTCCGTTATGCAAAGATTAAATATAATTCTTTGAAAATTAATTTAATAAGTTGCATACGGCTAGTAGCAATAAGAACCTAATGGGTCACACATAAGACTTGGAACCCAAAAGAGAGACAAATGCTAATTAATTTACGGAAGCCCAATTGAGCCCAATAAGGCCCAATTACTCAAGGGGGGCGATTTATGTATGTAGATACATAAATAATTAGTTTGATTTTATTAATCCTAATTAGATTAGGATTATGAATTAAATTAATTAAAGGATAAATAAGTTATGAGTTTTAATTAGATTATATTACTCATATTATTATCCAATAAGGTTATTGTTATTATCTTTTATATTTAGATATATTAATATATAATATTTAAGAATTCTATTCCGAATTGAATTCTTATTCAATAAACCTAATTCTATCTAACTAAGGATTAGATACAAGAAAGATTATAAATACCCCCTATGTAGATTTTCGAAATCCAGCCCTAGCATTCAAGAGAGAGAATTTCGAATTCCAACCCTTAGAAGAAGAGAGAGAATTTCGACCCCTAGCTCGAGGATGAGATTTTCCACCGCTTCCTTCCGTTCAATTGATTTTCATCCCTTTCTCTTTATCCTTGATCTTGTGTTGATTAATTAGAGACAATCTACTTTGGTTGTTAATAAACGGTTGATTCTAACTTGATCTTCTGTTGTTTTGTTTTGTGCTCGGGAACTCGAAGTAAGAGTTGTGGGCACTTCGTTTGCAACGGTAGATAGAACATCTAAAAGGTATTTCTTCTTATCCCTCTTTGTATGAAATAACGGTTAACGGATCTTGGGGTTAATGGAAATAGGTTAAAAATTTTATATTTCCGCAGCTATACGTCAGCCTATTTTCCTTCAGGGTACCAAGGGGATTGTCTTGACTCGCCATAAATAAGCAAGAATGAAAAGACTATTGAGGAACTTATGCTTGAGTATGCTTCTTCAAAAGAAATCAACATGATAGTTGCTACACTAGAATCCAAAGTTCTTGCATCGAAATAGGTTTATTGGTTGATTTGACTGCAGATGAATCAAAGAGAGAAATTAATCTAGATGAACAAATTAAAGCATTTTTCGTGGAATTAGCATGACGAGTTTCTAAATACACTTTAATACCAATCTTTGTGGAGAATAAGGACAATCGTGTCCAAATCAAGGAGTTAGAAACTTTATCTCAAAGCAAGGAAGTAGTCATGGTGGAGCTTCTCGAATCCATAATTAAAGAATTTGAGATGGACCATTCTGATACATTTTATGTGGTTTATGATGAGTCCAAGAGGGAGAAATCGTGAATTCTTCACAAACTTCTAAAATTTCTATTTGTGGATGTTAATTGCTTGGAATGATGGATCAATTGTCCATTCATGACATTTTTATCAAAGAGTTTGAATTCCTCATAAGACTTCATTCATATACATAAAAGGAAAGTCGTTAGTCAAGCTAAATGGCAATAATCTTAGTGCTTATTGGGAGGCAACCCAATCCTTTTTACTTTTTTTAGATTTAATACTTCTCCTTTACTTTTTATTGATAATTTTTGTTTGTTTTTGTGTTTTAGAGCTTAATTGATTTATTAGGAGCTTAATTTGTGAAGGGGATGGAACGATCATGAAATAAATTGGTTAAAGATGTGAAAAATGCATTTTCCAGGGCCTGCTCGTCGAGCTACATCACTGTTCGGTGAGCTACATCGTTGCCATACTAAAATATAGGGGGTTTTTACCCCTATCAATGGCCGATACCGGAATAGAGATATTACATTCATGTAAGTCAATAGGACCTCCTCTGGGAGGTGGAACGACGTTGTAAGCACGACCACTCCTAGTCACAGGGTTTACCTTGCAGAAACCATTCTCACCCTCTTCATCAGAGGAGATATAGTTGAAGTCGATCGGGCATACGAACTTAATCCTCTCAACTGATACGGTTTGAATACTAGCATTTTCTTTCCTGAACTACTCAAGTACAAAGCTCTCACTCCTGAAGACATCATATTGACTGATTTTCCGAAGTTATGAAGCATGTTCAGTGATCTCATAGGAAGGGTACCAACGGGATTTTCTTGATTCACCATAAATAAGCAAGAATGAAAAGACTATTGAGCAACTTATACTTGAGTATGCTACTTCAAAAGAAAATCAACATGATAGTTGCTACACTAGAATCCAAAGTTCTTGCATCGAAAGAGGTCTACTAGTTGATTTGACTGCAGATGAATCAAAGTGAGAGATTAATCTAGATGAACAAATAGAAGCATTTTTCATGGAATCAGCATGACGAGTTCCTAAATACACTTCAACATGATAAGCATTTTTAGTGCTTATTGGTAGGCAACCCGATTCTTTTATATTTTTTTTTAGATTTAATACTTCCCCTTTGCTTTTTATTGCTAATTTTTATTTGTTTTTGTGTTTTTAGAGCTTAATTGATTTATTCGGAGCTTAATTGGTGAAGGGGGTGGAAGGATCATGAAATAATTTGATTAAAGATGTGAAAAATGCAGTTTCCAAGGCCTGCTCGTCGAGCTACATCACTGCTCGGTGAGCTACATCGTTGCCATACTAAAATATAAGGGTTTTTTACCCCTATCAATGGCCAATATCGGAATAGACATATTACGTGCATGTAAGTCAATAGGACCTCCTCTAGGAGGTGGAACGGCGTTGTAAGCACGACCACTCCTAGTCATAGGGTTTACCCTACAGGAACCCTTCTCACCTTCTTCATCTGAGAAGATATAGGTGAGGTCGATCGTGCATACGAACTGAATCCTCTCAACTGCCACGGTTTCAATACTAACATTTTCTTTCCTAAACTGTTCAAGTACAAAGCTTTCTCTCACTCTTGAAGACATCATATTGACTGATTTTCCGAAGTCATGAAGCAGGTTCAGCGATCTCGTAGGAAGGGTATCAAGGGGATTGTCTTGATTCACTATAAATAAGCGAGAATGAAAAGAGAATTGAGGAACGTATGCTTGAGTATGCTTCTTCAAAAGAAAATCAATATGATAGTTGGTACACTAGAATCTAAAGTTCTTGCATCAAAAGAGGTCTACTAGTTGATTTGACTGCAGATGAATCAAAGAGAGAGATTAATCTAGATGAACAAATTGAAGCATTTTTCGTGGAATCAGCAGGATGAATTCCTAAATACACTTCAACAAGAATCTTTGCGGAGAATAAGGACAATCGTGTCCAAATCCAGGATTTGGAAACTTTATCTCAAAGCAAGGCAGTAGTCAAGCTGGAGTTTCATGAATCCATTATTAAAGAATTTGAGATGGACCATTCTGATATATTTTATGTGGTTTATGATGAGTCAAAGAGGGAGAAATCATGAATTGTTCACAAACTTCTTAAATTTCGATTTGTGGATGTTAATTGCTTGGAATTATATGAAGGATCCATTGTCCATTCATGACATTTTCATCAAAGAGTTTGGATTCCTCATAAGATTTCATTCATATACATAAAAGGAAAGTCGTTAGTCAAGCTAAACGACAATAATCTTTGTGGTTATTGGGATGAAACCAAATTCTCTTTATTTTCTTAGATTTAATACTTCTCCTTTACTTTTTATTGCTAATTTTTGTTTGTTTTTCTGTTTTTAGAGCTTAATTGATTTATTGGGAGCTTAATTGGTCAAGGGGATGGAATGATCATGAAATAAATTGATTAAAGATGTGAAAAATGCAGTTTACAGGGCCTGCTCGTCGAGTTACATCACTGCTCAGCGAGCTATATTGCTTCCGTACTAAAATATAGGGGTTTTTGACCCCTATCAATGGCCGATACCGGAATACAAATATTAGGTGCATGTAAGTCAATAGGACCTCCTCTGAGAGGTGGAACAGCGATGTAACCACGACCACTCCTAGTCACATGGTTTACCCTGCAGGAACCATTCTCACCTTCTTCATCTGAGGAGATATACTAGAAGTCGGTCGAGCATATGAACTGAATCCTCCCAACTGACACAGTTTGAATAGTAGCATTTTCTTTCATGAACTGTTCAAGTACAAAGCTCTCACTTACTCCTAAAGACATCATATTGACTGATTTTCCGAAGTCATGAAGCAGGTTCAAAGATCTCGTAGGAAGGGTACCGAAGGGATTGTCTTGATTCACCATAAAAAATCAACATGATAGTTTCTACACTAGGATCCGAAGTTCTTGCATCGAAAGAGGTCTACGAGTTGATTTGACTGCAGATGAATCAAGGAGAGAGATTAACTTAGGTGAAAAAATTGAAGCATTTTTGGTGCAATCTGCATGACGAGTTCCTAAATACACTTCAACACCAATCTTTGTTGAGAATAAGGACAATCATGTCTAAATCGAGGAGTTAGAAACTTTATCTCAAATTAAGGAAGTAGTCAAGCTGGAGCTTCACGAATCTATAATGAGTCAAAGAGGGAGAAATCATGAATTCTTCACAAATTTCTTAAATTTCGATCTGTGGATGTTAATTGCTTGGAATTATATGAAGGATCCATTGTCCATTCATGAAATTTTCATCAAAGAGTTTGGATTCCTCATAAGACTTCATTAATATACATAAAATGAAAGTTGTTAGTGAAGGTAAACGACAATAATCTTAGTGCTTATTGGCAGGCAATCCAATCCTTTTTACTTTTTTACATTTAATACTTCTCCTTTACTTTTTATTGATAATTTTTGTTTGTTTTTGTGTTTTATAGCTTAATTGATTTATTGGGAGCTTAATTGGTGAAGGGGATGGAACGATCATGAAATAAATTGATTAAAGATATGAAAAATGCAGTTTCCAGGGCCTGCTCGTCGAGCTACATCACTGCTCGGTGAGCTACATCGTTGCCATACTTAAATATAGGGGTTTTTGACCCCTATCAATGGTCGATACCGGAATAGAGATATTACATGCATGTAAGTCAGTAGGACCTCCTCTGGGAGGTGGAACGGCGTTGTAAGCATGACCACTCTTAGTCACAGGGTTTACCTTGCAGAAACCATTCTCACCCTCTTGATCAGAGGAGATATAGTTGAAGTCGATCGGGCAGACGAGCTTAATCCTCTCAACTGATACGGTTTGAATACTAGCATTTTCTTTCCTGAACTGCTCAAGTACAAAGCTCTCACTCCTGAAGACATCATATTGAATGATTTTCTGAAGTCATGAAGCAGGTTCAGTGATCTCATAGGAAACGAGATATTCTTGATTCACTATAAATAAGCAAGAATGAAAAGACTATTGAGCAACTTATACTTGAGTATGCCTCTTTAAAAGAAAATCAACATGATAGTAGCTACACTAGAATCCAAAGTTCTTGCATCGGAAAGAGGTCTACTAGTTGATTTGACTGCAGATGAATCAAAGTGAGAGATTAATCTAGATGAACAAATAGAAGCATTTTTCGTGGTATCAGCATGACGAGTTCCTAAATACACTTCAACACCAATCTTTGTTGAGAATAAGGACAATTGTGTCCTAATCGAGGAGTTAGATACTTTATCTCAAAGCAAGGAAGTAGTTAAGCTGGAGCTTCACGAATCCATAATTAATGAATTTGAGATGCGTCATTCTGATATATTTTATGTGGTTTATGATGAGTCAAATACGGAGAAATCATGAATTCTTCACAAACTTCTTAAATCTCTATTTTTGGATGTTAATTGTTTGGAATTATATGAAGGATCCATTGTCCATTCATGAAATTTTCATCAAAGAGTTTGGATTCCTCATAAGACTTCATTCATATATGTAAAAGGAGCATCGTTAGTCAAGCTAAATGACAATAATCTTAGTGCTTATTGGTAGGCAACCCAATTCTTTTTTATTTTTTTAGATTTAATACTTCGCCTTTGCTTTTTAATACTGTCAATCACGAGCACAAACAAAAACAAAAATAAAAATAAAACTAAAACGTTAGTAATCAACCAAAAAGTATAGATTGCCTCTAACGGTATCCACACGAACTAAGATACGAATGGTACGAGAGAGGTAATTTATCGAATGAGGGACGAGAATAATTATCTACTCTAGAATATGTGTTGGCCGCATTCCATAGAAGTGAGGGGTATTTATATAGCCTTTTGATTTTCCTAACCCTAATCTCATTAGGTTTAGTTAATTAAATTTCTAATCATATTAGGTTTTCTAATTAGATAATAAAAGGATTTATTAACATTATCTATAGCTATTATAAATATAATTAATAAATATAATTCTAATCCTATTAGAATACTTAATTAAATTAGGATAATAATTTAGATATATAATCATATTATACTATCTAATTAAAATTATCCTTTAATTAATCTAACCACAAATATAATCCAATTATAATTGTTTAAATAAATAAATTAATTCAACTTAATTTCTTCTTTATAATTTTCAGCCTATGCTAGTCCTCATTCTGAAAATTACCATTTCATCCTCCGGTCTTAATTATGTGTGTGACCCATTAGATACTTACCGCAGCTAGTCGTATATATTTATTTAAATTAATTTAACCAAACCAATTTAAACTAAACATATAACGGAATGAGTGCGCAGATTGTTATTGGCAGAATCGTCACATTCCCCTAGAGCGATATGAAGTCTAGTTGATTTTAACGTTTACCTTTCCGTATTATGTCCAGTATAATTTGATCCATCGTCGGCTATATCCTTCGATGAATCTGTAACTATAAAATATGTAAAGTTACATATAATGAGACGTCTGTTTTAATTGTCCAGGTAGAATTAACTCTGAATAGATAGATTAAGTGAAATCCTCATTTCTATTCTTAACCCTATCACCTTGCAAGGGTTTCAATTAATTCTTCCACAAGAGGTCCATGGATATATCTTCTATTTATCAGGAGTGATGAATGATCAATCTAACGTTAACTAACCCACAATTACTTTATGTGATACCCAACGCTTGCCCTCACACACCCTAGGGTCCCCCATTAGTGGATCGTGTTTGCATAGAGTCAAAGCATCACACTCCATAATCCAGAAGCACTAATTAATGTTTATTTGAGTCCGAGGATTACTTATACCTACTAATACCATTTGGGATGCAACATGTGACATTAGATAAATCCATTCATCCTGTTATCTCAAGTCAAGTACCCAATCCTAATGAAGTCCTTCACCGGATCCACGTAACTTCCTAGATATCTGATTATTTAAAGCTTGTGTGATCAACTCTCTGTTCATAACAGAAGATATTATTACATGCAAGTCTCAACAGTATTATGTTGCTCCCATAAACACATTACTTGACTTGGGATTGTTTAACTTTTATCAGTTTATTATAAAGTTTAGTCTCATTTAAATAAACTTCGGGATTTCTTTTATTTAACTTGATTAGTTCTGATAAAAGATACCTTTATATAGTTAAACATACTATATCTTATAAAATGAACAATTCATTTACAACTGGTTTATATCCTACAATAATTGATTATAGGACACCAAACTCCAACACCTTTTAGAGACTAGGTTCATTGACAATCACTTACTTTCTAATTGTTAAACATATGTAAGTGGTTTTTTTATAATGTCTACATCATTTTAAAGTCATATGCATTCTATATGCCAATACAATATGCAAATGTACTTATGAGATTTTCTAAGATATAAATTACTCTTTTAACAAGAGTTTTATTTAAACGGCTTTAGAACCTTTGACGAAAAAAATTCAAAACATAATTCAAAATGATTTGTGATCTTTTATTGAAAATGGTTCAATGATGTGATTAAAAACAATCTACTAAAGACAAGTTGGAAAATTTATTAAAACATTTTTCAAAAGTTTAATTGAAAAAAAATAAAAAATCTTTATCAAAGCTTTATTCGAAAACATTTTTACTAAAGCATTTTATTTCAAAACCAATAGGATAAAAACAATAAGATATATCTCAAAAGCTACACAAGTATATAAATAAGTAAGAGTAAGGAATTCAATGCCACTCAGTACATTACCCTTGAGCGTGCCTCTAGTACCTATTATGGATTTTGCATAGGGAGTCCTATCGAGTGCCTTAGATCTCCTGCAGATATAGTGGATCTATAACGTCTGACGCCTCATATAGACTTGAAATGCTTTTAGCTGGATTTTTTTGACTTTCTCTCTCTATAATATCTCAAAGTTTCTCTCTTTAACTCTTTCCTTTTTCTTCCTCTCACTTATCCTCACTTTCTCTCACTAAAAACCTAAGTAGAACTCCCTTGAGTCCAAAAAATGAGCTAACCTCTCTTCTTGGGAAGGATTCCTTTTATATGCACACTTCCCCCTTGGCCGACGAAAGCAAGCAAGTTGGCCACGGCTAGGACAAGTTGGCCGATAACCAATAATTAGCCTCGGCCAATCGACGATTGTCCTCCCCCCGAAAGATTGTTTTCGAGGGTGAAGTTACGGTTTGTTTTTTGTCCATATCTCATGACAAACTCAACGAAATGATTTTATGACTCTATGTTTCTACGAGCTTACAACTTTTGGGTTTTTAGGCATGCCAGACCTTTTGAGGCTCTATTTTTCAATAACTCTAGTGTTTCCATTGATCGTATGCACTTCAGAACTCAACCAGTGTTTTTTCCTTTATTAGATACTTTGCTTACATTATCGAGACCACAAATATGTACTCACGATTTTCCAATAGAAAACCAACATGGATGGAAATGTGTATACCTTTAAAGCATGGTTAGTTGCAAAAGTTTTCTCATGGTATTGACTATGATGATACATTTTCACTTGTAGTTATGCTAAAGTCTCTTAAGATTCTTATTGCTATTGTTGCATACTATGATTATGAAACATAACAAATGGATGTCAAAACAACATTTCTTAATGGAAACTTTCTTAAAGAAGTGTACATGACACAACTTGAAGGTTTTTCCCATCCTTAGAGTTCTACAAAGGTATGCGCAAGCTTCAAAGATCCATTTAGTAATTGAGTGCTCTATCTACTACGCTGATTTTTTCGATCTAGTAGATCATGTGGCGACTTTGTACATTTCAAATATACGATGTTTAATGGCACATCTTACCAAGCATCGATCTCATGTGCTGAGATCCCCCGTCAAAGTATCTTATGCTCACATTAAATATCAAGGTGTTAAAAAATGCCTGATATAGATTTTAGGGATTTTTATACTCCATGTGGATGTCATAATCTAAATTTAATGCTTTGTGACATGGAAAACTCTTGTGCAAAACTAAAAATTGTTGGGGATATATATGGAATTTATAATTTGTTTTCAAATTCAACAAAACGATGGAAACAAAAAAATGTAAAAGTTAATGTTAAACCACTACCAGTTACAAGATAGGAAAGTTATGTTAAAGTTGTTAAAGCGATTAGATTTCAACTTATTGAAATAAAAGAAACTTTTGCTTGAATTAGCTAAAACTGACAATGATAATGATATTCGGTGTTGGGCTAATGCTTTAATTCTTTCTGTTAAAAAATTTGAATTTACTTAATTAATAAACATTTACAATCTAATGATATGCTTATTGATGTTGTGATTGATGATGTGAAAGGATTGAGTGAGTTCTTTTAAGAAATATAGGAAACTGAATTTACTGATATCATAAAATTGTTATAAAAAAATTGCTCTTGAAATGGAAATTGATCATATTTTTCAAGAAAAATGTATAAAAAAAAAAAAGGGCGGCCCGGTCGCATTACGCGTCCCCGCTGAGCGAGGGTCCGGGGAGGGGTCCCACCACAAGGGTGTATTGGGGGCAAGCCTTCCCTTGCCAAATTAATTGGCAAGAGGCCGCTCCTAAGACTCGAACCCGTGACCTCAGGTCAAGAAAAATGTATAATTCGTAAAAAAATATTTTGACGAAAATGCTTTTTGAGAAGAGAGACAATCACCAGAAAAAATCTTTTATAATAAATTATTTTCATTATCTAGTAGATCAAGCAATTGGTTCATTAGAAAAAATATTTGATCAATTCACTACATATGAAAAGAATTTTGGATTTCTTTTTTCTTATAAAAAGTTAAATTCAATGAATGAATCTAATTTGAAAATACCATGTGATATTCTTGAACTTATTTTAAAATATAAAGATTTTTGTGATATCAAAATTCAAGATTTATTTTAAGTTGAAGAAAGAGTTAAAAAATTTACGAACTATTTTACCAAAAGAGAAAAAAAAATGTTATTGAGATATTGAGTTATTTGAGATAATTTGATGGTTTTCCAAATATATTTGTTGTTTATAAGGTTGACTATATCAATTACTCTTGCATCTACAAAATTAAAGTTATTTAAATCATATTTACAATCAACCATGTCACAAAAAAAATTAAATAGGACAACTTTATTATCTATTGAACATGGTTTGCTTGAAGATATTAATTATAATAGCTTATATAGTGATCTTACTTCAAAAAATTGCAAAACGAACTAATTAAATTCTAAAATATTGTATTTTTCATTTTATTAATAGAGAACTTTTTTAAAATTTTGTACAAAGCACTCGAAATTTCAAGACCGGCTCTAATAAGGAGAATGAGAAGATGGCGATGATTGTAAAATGTGAACTTTGAAACCCAAGCCTTTTGATTACTTCCAAGCGTGTCTTTGTTTATTTTTCAAAATTTTAAGCTCAAGTATTACACTAAGAGCATCTCTAGTGCAACCAAATTGGTTGTTACTTTCTACCAATTGGTTGTAACCAAGCATTAGAGAGGTTGTTAATAAATGTAGTTTGTTACTAAGTTTGGTTACAAACTTTCTCTCTCTAAGGGCCCACCTATAAAGCATAAAGAAGATTTTTTAGTGTCTAAATTTATAAATCAAACCTTATTCTTTTATTTTTATATTTTTTTTAGTTTCAAAATTTTTGAAGTAACAAATGCTCTTTAATGAGTTGTAACTTTTGGGTGTAAATTATCTCATGTGGCACCTCCAAGTTACAACCTCCCATTAGAGATGCTCTAACTAGAAATCACATTCTCATTCGGAATATATATGAATAAGAGGATGGGGATGATTCGGTCTTGATTTCGTCTTTTAACTCCCGCTTGGACAGGGATACTAACTAGAAACCACATTCTCATTCGGAATATATGAATGAAAGGATGGGGATGATTCAGTCTTGATTTCATCTTTTAACTTCCGCTTGGACAGGAATGCATTTCTGTACAAGTAGATTGGACCCTAGCCTGCACTAACAGTTTTGAAGAAATTCTACTTGATTTCAAAGTTCACAGTTTATAATATAGTTCTAAAGATGTCATTCAAACAAATCATTTTAATAAAAAAACAATTGATAAAAAAAATTCATATTATAATTATAAATATTTTGTTTGAAATAGAAAGAGTAAACTATCTTGGTCTTCAAAAACTGAACTCAACACATTGAGTAACCACTTTGCCAAGAAAAATATCATTAAACTTAATTTAGATACCAACAAAAAAAAAAAACATTAAAAAAATAATTGAAATCTCAATTTTTTTTTTCAGATTTAGGTATAGATTTAAAGCACAATTTTCAAGTTGTGTGTGTGTGTCTATATATCACATCAATTCCATGAGGGGGTCTAATGATTTTTTTCTTTTTTTTTTTTTTGGATAGCAAATGCAAATGCAAATGCAAATGCAAATGCAAATGCGGCCATCCTGAGAAAGAAAGCATAAGAGGGTCAAATGATGATCCTACAAGCAAACTTAACATAAACACATAATAATTGACTGAGCAATTTTTTAAGCTATATTTGGTAGGACGTGTCAAATTTATTGTACAATTTCTACGCATTTGATATTGCATGCCTAGCCTTATAAGCAATAGTCATACATCCATTCATTGAGCATTCTCAGCAAACTGATACATTGTGAAATACAGGAGAACTCATTGCAAGCAATTCCCAGATTAAGTGAGAAAAAAAAAGGTTCTTATGGAACATCAGATCAGTTATAGTGCAGGTGCATTTTATTCAGCAATTGAATGAAGAAACTCAAAGGAACTTTCTGTATGGTCTGCCTGCATCCTCATCTTGCATGTTCTGTCAGTTCATATAACCAAAATATCAACATAATTGATAAGTTGAACACATAATCAATCCCTTTTCAACTGCAGTACAATAATCAATCACACCCAAGTTTATACATCTCTAGGTACTGCCAAAAAGGTAAAACCATATGTTCTAGGAAGCAGCAACTCTCTCTAGCCATAGAAATCAAAACTCGACAATTTATCTTCAGATGCTAAAAGACTGCTTATTTAAGTTCCACCAAAGCCTTTTTAGCCAATTATTCAATCAAATGGTGTATGCAATTTTACTTGCATTAATCCAATCCAGTCATCTCAAGCAAAAGTCTTTTGGTTTCTAACTTATGTAATATAGGTCTTAAACAATTACAGAGGGACCAGCTCACCTTTGACAGTGGAAGATAAACCCACCTATAAACTTTAGTTATGAGCTCGAACCTTAGAATAATCTATTTTGCTTTCCACTTTGCATGTAGTTTCTCGCAAATGTTAGATCTGTTGATTTTCTAACCTTGTATTTTTTTTTCTTTGAGTGGCTAACCTTATATTATAATAAAAAAAACAAACAAGCTGAAGGTGTCAAATACTTCTTCAACCAGGAACCTCCATACATGACTCAGGATTTTGGAAAATGAATCCTTAGGGATGCACACATTGTTTCCAAATATTATGAAAAGCAATGTAATCCACCAAATAGTTTTATTCCAGACCACGTGCCATTATAACTTTGATGAATTGGTCTCCAGATTTGAACTAAACCTAATATAATACCTACACAAAACCTAATATAATACCTACACATTGATCTCAAATTTCTCTTTCATACCAACGTAACTCCTTTAAAACTGCTAGAATTGTGAATCAAGTGTTCATACTAGGAAAGGTATGTTTGTTATTTTAATTATTTTATATAGTTGCCAACATAGTTGTTAAAGGTGATCGCCTGAGGCGAGAGGCGACCCAGTAGTTCCTTCCCATGCCTTCTGCACTGGAAGGCGGCTGTTATGCAGAAGGCGACCGCCTGGCCGCCGCAGGCAAGAGGCTGTCGCCTTCTGCACTCCATGAGGTAAGTTACAGATTTTCTTTAAAAAAAAATAGAAACAAATATAAAAGGGATTTTTAGGTTAAGAATCAGAAATGTTCGATTGAAAGAAGAAGCATAATAGCCACAACAGCACCAATGGATCGAGACAGAAAACTCCTCTGCACCCAACAACACGGATCGACAGAAGGCCGGCAACCACCCACCACCGATTACAGGTACTTTCTGTTTTCCTTTCTTTTATTTTTCTTTCTATACTCTTCTCCTTTGTTTTATTTTTCTTTCTATACTCTTCTACTTTCTTCTATTCTTCTTTTCTTCATCTTCATCCTACTGTTATGCTGCCAAAATTTCTACTCTTTATTATGACTTATGCAAATGTTATGCTGCCCAAATTTTGTGATTTCTGTTATTATTACTATGTTATGAGTCCGCGAATAGGATCTCGTCACGGGTCTTCCCACAATGAAATCAGATGTGGTTCCTTTGTTGGTATTTTTACCCTTCTTTGAAGGACCTATTTTCTTAACGATCATTGGTGGATTTTTTTATTTAAGAGATCACCAGCTCTTCCTGATATTTTTTTATTTAAAATTCTGCATAAGTTTATTCAATGAAAAATCCCCTTTTATAGAGGTACAATGATTCCTGGTCACACAAGGTATCCTTCCCCAAATAGGATTCTACCAAAATAGGATTCTAACTGATAAATACTAAGGATATTCCTAAATAATAATAAAAACAAGTAAATCTGCCTAATTAATAAAAGACTCCTAAACAATAAAGACTCTTAAATAATAAAAATCCCTAAATAATATATAAAACCAACTATCATAACATACTAAGTTATGAAAGTTTATGTGAAGTTTATGAAAGTGTGTGAAAGTTTATGCTAATGCTACTGTTATACAAATTTATGAATGTGTGTGAAGTGAAAATGTGTGAAAGTGTTTGAAACTGTATGAAAGTTTCTGAAAATGTATGAAACAGTGGCTTACAAGTCTAATTTTCCAAATTTTGCAGGCTTTTGGACATGAGTATTAGTAATTCTAAACATAATTATTAGACTCGTACGAGTCGTGAGTCGACTCGTACGAGTCGTGAGTCGACTCGTACGAGTCGATACGATCCAGGAGGATTTTGAGTCGACTCTATGGTCTGACTCGAAATCTTCCTGAATCGGCCATGCATAGTTATTAAAGGCGCTAGGGGTCGCATGGTGCCCGGCGATGGCGGGCAGCATAGCGAGACAAGGCGCACTTCCAAAAACGAAAATTATAAGACTATAAAACTAATATAAAAATGCAATGAATACTAAATCATGACAATATTAAGCGTAACTAAGTTTTAAAATGCAAAATAAACCCCATGTTAGAAAACTAAAGTTGAATACTAAATCCTAAGTTCTACTCCAAAACTCTCCAAATTAATCACTTTGAATTTGAATTCCCTTGGCTGTGTTTCTGTTTGAATTCGCTTTCTGTGTTTTGTTCTACTAAATTTCTTCCTCTTATAATAAGATTTTGTGGTTGCCTCTTCTAATTAATTCAAATGTATAATCTCTCTCTTCCTTTTTAATATTCTTTTTTTCTCATTTTGGACCCTTCAAAACACTTGGCTATCACAAAAACCCATAAAACTGCCCCTCACTCACCAAGGCGCACCTTAGTGTGCCTTTGGCAACTGCCCTTGGCGCAAAATGGCGCACCAGGCGCGCTCCACAACGATTGCGCCACGCCATGGGGGTGTCATGGCGCTAAGGCCAGCGCCATGCGCCATAGGCGCGCCTTTAATAACTATGCGGCCAGGACTCGGCTGAATCGTTGGTGACTCGGCCGTATCGGCCGAGTCGGTCGAGTCATGGCACTGCTTGAAAAAAAAATTTAACTTCAGACAGGGGCGGATCCAGAGGGGGCGGGGAGGGTCGGCCGACCCTCTGGCTCCGCCGGACCGGAAAGCCCCATAGAAGGGAGCTTCACTAGGATCTGCCATGGCTGGAGCCTTCCAGCCATGGTTATGTCTTTGAAGAAAATGAATTCGCGAGGAAGAAGAGACTGTTTAGATTTCTTTTTTCTTGGCAATTGACCATTATATCCCTTAGTTTTATAATTTACTACTTTCTAATTTAAAGTTAACCAAGCAACATTGACATACAGTCAGTTCAAAAATTTAGAATAATTCTTTTTTCTGGCTTTTAAATTGACAAAATCTACAGATGAGGCTCTTCACTTCAGTGGTTATGAAATAATATATGAATGTACAGTTGTTTCACATAAGTTAGGAAAGGAAAGGAAAATGGATTTTGAAACATCCATTTAGTGGAATAAATGATATTAATGTTGTATGCTTATTAAGTGATGACTCATAGTCATTGATGGTGAGAAGAAATCCTACAGGCAGGCCCTTCTATGCCAGTAGAAGTTATGAAATTTTTCTGTACTGTACGTTAAACATAAAAGATAAAAGGAATAAATTTGAATTTGAATTTTATTAGGATTGAATTAAATTTGAATTTTAATTTAAATATTTAGATGATAACTTGATATAATTTCTATTTGGATATTAAAATTTCATTTTTAGACTCATATTTATGGTTAATATTTTATTTTTTTATAATATTTTAAAATTGATCCGTATCTTACGATTCGATTCACGAGTCACGAGTCGTATCTTGATTTAACAACTATGATTCTAATACATGGAAAGTGACAACAAGAACGGATCCTTTTGGGAAGCATAGTTGTTAAAGGCGTCCCTCGAGCAAGGCTCAAGGTCTTGAGCCTTGAACCTTAAAATTGAGGCACTGTAAAAAAGGCTCTTGCCTTGTGCGCTTGGAGCCTGGCAGTTTTACTTAGGATTTTTTTTTACAGTTTTTTTTTTTAATAACAGCTTTATAGTTAGGTACTTTAGGTTAAGAAGTTAAGTATACTTGTCTTTGTGAAGTATGAAGTTAATTTGGTGTTTTTTGCATTTATGATTTAGTATTATGTTTTTATGTGGTTTTGTTTTGTTTGTGTGGTCATAAGTGTTTTTTTATGCTTAACTAGTAAAAGAGTAAATATTTTTATTTTATTTTATGTGCCTCGTGTTTCTAAGGGCGCGCGCCTCGCCTTGGGCCTTCAGCCTAGGCTCCAGGACCCCTTGGCGCCTTAGTGCGCCTTTAACAACTATGGTTGGAAGCATAGTTGTGAAAGGGTCGCCTGAGGTGAGAGGCCGCCCAGGCGTTCCTTCCCCCGCCTTCTCAACTGGAAGGCGGGCGTTATGCATAAGGCGACCGCCTGGCCACCACAGGCGAGAGGCGGTTGGAGGCGAGAGGTGGTCGCCTTCTCCACTTCAGGCCGTAAGTTGCAGTTTTTCTTGAAAAAAAATTCGAAACAAGTATAAAAGGGGTTTTTAGGTTAAAAAATCAGAAACTTTCAATTGAAAGAAGAAGAAAAAAGCAAAATAGCCACACACAGCACCGATCAATCGAGACAGAAAACTCCTCTCCACCCAACAGCCCTGATAGACAGAAGGCCGGCAACCACCCACCACCGATTACAGGTACCGTCTGTTCTCCTTTCTTTTATTTTTCTTTCTATACTGTTCTCTCTTGTCTGTTCTCCTTTGTTTTATTTTTCTTTTCATACTCTTCTACTTTCTTCTATTTTTCTTTCTCCATCTTCATCCTACTGTTATGCTGCCCAAATTTCTACTCTTTATTATGACTTATGCAAATGTTATGCTGCCCAAATTTTGTGATTTCTGTTATTATTGCTAAGTTATGAAAGTTTATGTTAAGTTTATAAAAGTGTGTGAAGTGAAAGTGTGAAGTGAAAGTGTGAAATTTTATGCTAATGATACTATTATGCAAGTTTATGAATGTGTGTGAAGTGAAAATGTGTGAAAGTGCTTGAAACTGTAAGAAAGTTTGTGAAAATGTATGAATGTGTGTGAAGTGAAAATGTGTGAGTGTTTGAAACTGTATGAAAGTTTGTGAAAATGTATGAAACAGTGGCTTACAAGTGTAATTTTCCAAATTTTGCAGGCTTTTGGACATGAGTATTAGTAATTCTAATACATCAAAAGAGACAAATCCTTGTTGGAAGTATGCGCAAGAGGTCAAGCAAGGAATTCAAATGATTCAGAAGTTAAATTAGTCAATTTGAATTATGGTTTTATTTTTTGTGTTTTTCTAATTTGTTTGTCGCCTGACGTGCAAGAGGCGGTCGCCTCGCCTCGAGGCGGTATTTTACCCTTATCGCCTCGGCTCACCTTTCGTCTTTCACAACTATGGTTGGAAGTATGTGCAAGAGGTCAAGCAGCGAATTCAAATGATCTCAGAAGTTAAACTAGTCAATTTGAGTTATGGTTTTACTTTTTTGTGTTTTTCTAATTTGTTTGATCTCCTCGCCTTGAGGCGATATTTTGCCCTTATCGCCTCGGCTCGCCTTTCGACTTTCACAACTATGGTTGCCAACTTGCCACTAAACTTATTTAGCTGGAAATAAGAAAGGGAAGAAAAAATTAATATGTTATACATTCAAGTGAAAACCTATGAGAGGAGAAGCATAGTGAGGTGCAAAAATATCAGAACTGCCGCATTGTGTAGCACTTCAATTCTGAAGCTTGAAATAAGAAAGAATAAAATATGAGAAGTTGAATAAGAATGAGGTTTTGTTTTCTTCTACAGATATCAATAGGCAGTAGAATATGGTTATAGCCTCACAAAAGATTACAGAAACCAACGTTTCTTTTGCAATCAGTTTAAAGGATACGATCAAATTTCATCTCCCAAAAGTAAGGCCAAGCAATTGAGTTCACAAGAATACCTTTGGTCATCACAAACAAGACTGCCATTTTCAGTACAGTGTACAATATGTTAACACATATATCCCTATATGCTTACATAAGTTTTTATCAATCAAAATGAAATAGAGATACCATGATGAATCCTAGTGGAATAAAGATAAAAGAAAAGAAAAAAGGTGATAGGGGGCATCTGAGTGTACTATAGGTAAAGTAGAGAGAAGATGAATATAGAAGATAGATCTTTTTTTTAAAGCATCTTTAGAATGCTACATCCTGATGCATAAGCAAGGTAAGCATGTGAATAATTTCTGCTGCTAACGGTTCAACCTAGATGGAGCTTAAGGAGGCTCCAAAATCCGGGGAAAGACAAGAAGAAATGCCAGGTTGCCTCATGAGATGATGAGAATCAATGGGTAGGATGGAAGTCTTTCCAATCGATAGGTAGAATAAGAATAGGACCTATAGATTAAATATATTTTATCTCATTTATATAAGCAGTGGAAATAGAAGAGTTCATAGGAAACTAACCCTTTCAAGTCCCATCCCCTCTTACATTTTCCTTCCTACCAAACAGACTTCATAGGAAACTAACCCTTTCAAGTCCCATTCCCTCTTACATTTTCCTTCCTACCAAACAAATAGGGATGTACTTTGTCGAACTCCATTCCTTTCCCTCTATTTTTTGAGTTCAAATATTCTAAAATGGCAAGTTATAGGGGATATGGTAAAAAGACATGTATTTGACATTATAATAATCCAATTCCAATACAAGAAGATGATATCCATACTCCATGAATTTATTGGCAGGTGTTAAGGGTCACCTCACAGAACTTCTGTGAACAATAAAAATTTTCCCTAACACATTAGTATCATCTGTTTGATTTAAAGTATGACTTCACATATTTTATGCTTACGATTACCATACCTTGCTCAATCTAACTTTGTTTTAAGAATAATTCCCTGAGAACCTTGAACCAATCTAAAAATCATGAAATCGACAAAATATGCGAAAATGCATAGTAGAATTCAAGCCCACAAATGCTCCATTATTCTAATTTAAAACTCCAAATCAAGCTCGAAAACTCCTCTCCCCAAACATGGTAAAGGAAATCATAAAAACTCACATGCACTACGACCAAAGCTTCGGAAAGTAATTAACATGTAATACAATTAAAAGTGAATTGGGTCGAATCCCAACTAAAAACATTGATCTATTTAGGTTAACCTAAATTTGCAAGACGATAAGATAGAAGATTTGTATAAGTAGATTAAACAAAGAGAGAGGAATTTACGAATTCTTTGACGATGCCCTTGTAGACCAAGATGGGAACAGCGATGCCGAAAAGGCCAATGAGAGCAAAGTTGCGACGAGTCCAGCGGAAATTATGTTCCAGATTCTCTCGAGCAGATCCCCAGTCCTCAATGAACTTGTTCTTGTTTACCTCCATTCCTCCCCCCATTTTATTTCCTTTTCCTTTCCTTGAACTTGCCTTTATCGTCTTTACTTCTTACTATGATCTCGTCTCTCTTGTATTTTTCATCGGTTTTGGGTATTTTGACGGCTTTTCTTCGGACGCTGCGAATAAGTCTACTGTTTGGTTATTTGGATTATAATATTCGGAAATCCGTTACTTTCGTTCTTGCGCTACCCTAGGTGCAACCTACCTTTGATATACTCTATTTGCAACCAACACCCAATCAAAATTTGAGCTTTGATTTGATTTTTTTTTTATTATCTAAAACGTATAAATATCGAAACAGATGCTCGAAATGTAGTTTCTTTATCTTTTGAAAAGAAGGAGAATTGTATTAATCTAAGAAATCTGTCACATTACAAAGGAAATGAGGAGAATAAAAATCATTCTCCTCTAGTTGAAACACTAGCTACTGCTCTAGTAAGAGTATGAGCTATGAGATTAGATACTCGTCAAGCAAAACCTACAGAATACTTATTATTATTAAGATTTTAGAGTACAGAGTTGCAGTCTTGGATAACCAGAAAAAAGGGGAAAGAGCTCACGAAGTGTTAGTCAATGATTGTACTATCATATAGGAGTCGGACTCTACCTGTACGTTCTGCCATCCATGCACTTTAATCCAGAAGAGAGCCTCACGGAGTGATAAGGCCTCAGCCATTGACGCCTCAAATGAACCCAAGAGAACTCCATTTCTTACAGTCAGAATCACGTTCATCCCGTAGTACACAGCCATAAACCGTAATTCCAAGCTCATCAAACACAACAACACCAATATTCAGCTTAGTAAAACCAAGGGGCGGACGAGACCAGGATGTCGTGTGAAGGGGTTGTGCAGTCGTCAGAAGAATTCAGGATTGTTGTGCCTTTTTCCAAGCCTCTAAACGAGATGCAACAGTATGAAAAAAGATCAGTGCAGGTGCTAAATGGTTGTTCCATGTGAGATCAGTGCGGTTCAGCCAGATTATCCAACAAAGCATAGTTTCAGTTGCAGCAATTTGGCGTGACAAAGTTAAAACGAACTTCCAAAAGGTGATGAAGATATTGAATTAAAACTGACATGCCTTAGCGTCGACTGGACCCAAACACCCCGTGCATAAGAGCATCCAACCAAATCATGAAAATCGTCCTCGCTCTCACAACCATATGCTTAACAGATCTCCGTTATCAAAACCCGTCAAGCTCGTAATGCCATCCTTGATGGAAAACAGTTTGCCAAGATCCTCTAAATTAGATTTCGAACTTTAGACGGCACATGGAGGTTCTAGGTCGAGCTCTAAATAGGGTCCGCCTATTGAGCGTGGTGACTACGAGAGATTTGCATCAGTAAGCGACACCCACTCTTCACCATATATACTCCCTATTGTTCACCATACCAGTACCATGCATGCAGTTGTGGTCATCTACTCAACGGAATTTGTGAGACTAACTGCTGGTCTGGAGGTGTGAAGATACCCCTCATAAGGTCTGTGTCCAAAGAATGCCCATTTTCCTCTCTCAAATCAGACACTAGTGTAATTTCCAGCCCAACTAGTAGGGAACTGTCCACATAAGGATTGACAGTGTTGGGTAGCCATGGGTCATGCCAGATATAAGTTTTAGCTCTCGTCCCTATTAACATATGAGAACCCGATACAACAAGCTGGTGGGCAGCTATGACACTCCTCCATATATAACTTTGGTTAGCCTTCAGCAAAGCCTGATGCGCCCGCGGTAGAGGTGTGTGGAATGTGTGATATATGGGTGAAATATATAAGTATGTGTAAGGTGTTATGTGTGCAATTGAACTCTACTAGACGCGGCTACGTAGGGGCAAGTGTACCATGTCGTATCAAGTAATAATCTGGTTAAGACTGGGTATCGAATCCACGGGATTTATAACCACAAGTATTAAACTACTCGGTTCTATTCGTTATCTAGGCGGTGAATACTTTAGGTTGGTTTGGGTGACAACTACAAACTACTCCTAAACTATGGTGAGACAGACTTTATATAACCGAAACTCTATGGGTTACGATAAGTTATAAATATAAAGAGCAATGACTCCGAACATATACGATTGATACTTTACTCTTACAAAGACGACTACGTGTAGACCGACCGGCCCGTGAAGTGCTTAGATTATGTGATTTCTAGTCAAGGTGTGTCTAATACTGGGGATCAGAAACTAGGGCCCGTAAGTTCCGTGGCTTGTCAATTCCTACGGTTTCCGGTGTGTTACTTCCGGTAGGGCAGCACCTATATGGTTCCCTAAAGATGACCCGTGAAAAGGCACCGGGTATCATGTCCCCTTACACAATAATCAATTACGAATATCAAAGCAAGTAGTAAACATCAACACGTATAGAGAAACGGGAATTGCAATTCATATATTATAAATATGGAATGGAAAGAATATGAATACAACCAAGCCTAGTACATAGGAAGAGTGCAAGCTAATTAGCAAGAAAGAAGGGAAGAATCAGCCCTTGAAACTAGCTAACCGGACTCAAGGTCGTCTCTTAGGTCTTGGAGGTGGAACTTCTCGAGCTTGGTGGAAGAGGATGGAATGTAACTTTGACGGAGTGACGAGATAAGCGAACAAGCTCTCAAAGTGATAGAGTTTAGTAACATAAAAATCTGAATGAGGAAATGAGTGCTAATCACTCTTATTTATACACATCAAGCTCAGGGGTAAAATCATAATTACACAAGTTACAAGTAAGAGTTCACACTATTTTTGCAGGTTTCACAAGGCACGCCCTGCATGAAGGGTGGTATGTTGGAAAAATAGGCTAACGTATAGCAGCGGAAATATAAAAAATTTAACCTAACCGTTATTTCATATAAAGAGGGATAAGAAGAAATACCTTTTAGATGTTCTATCTACCGTTGCAAACGAAGTGCCCACAACTTCATAAGAGATAGAAATTGTCTACCAATCTGCCCCTACCCGACAATACTTTCCAGACCTCCGAACGACAATCCGAACAGTGGAAACGTGGAAGAGTATGTCTAGAAGCTCCTGTCCAAAAATCGCGACGATCAGACGGTTCAATCTCCGGGAATCCACGAAATCGTGAACTGACCTGATGTAGGAGTAGTAAAACGAATTTCTCCCTTTTGTTTGTTTTTCTTCTTTCATGAACACAACAAAACAAAACAAGTAAACGATCAGAAATCAACCGATGAATAGCAACCAAAATAGATTGCCTCTAATTAATCAACACAAGATCAAGGATAAAGAGAAAGAGATGAAAATCAATTGAACGGAAGGAAGCGGTGAAATCTCATCCTCGGCTAAGGGGATTTCGAATTCTCTCTCCTGGAATCAATAATGGATTTCGAAAATCCCTAGTAGGGGGTATTTATAATCTCTTGTATCTAAACCCTAGTTAGATAGAATTAGGTTTCTTGAATAAGAATTCAATTCGGAATAGAATTCTTAAATATTATCTATTAATATATCTAAATATAAAAGATAATAATCAATAACCTTATTGGATAATAATAGGAGTAATATAATCTAATTAAAACTCCTAACTTATTTATCCTTTAATTAATTTAATTCATAATCCTAATCTAATTAGGATTAATAAAATCAAACTAATTATTTATGTATTTGCATACATAAATCGCCCCCCTCTATTACTAGGCCTTATTGAGCTCAGTTGGGCTTCCGTCAATTAATTAACATCTGTCTCTCTTTTGGGTTCCAAGTCTTATATGTGACCCATTAGGTTCTTATTGCTTTTAGCCGTATGCAACTTATTAAAATTAATTTTCAAAGAATTATATTTTAATCTTTGCATAACGGAATGATGTACAGAGTATGTGATTAGCAAGTCCGTAATCATTCCCCTAGAGCTATAAGAAGATAGGTTGATTCTGTCGTTGACCTTTCAGTATTAGTTACAGTATAATTCGATCCTTTATCAACTACGTCCTTGAACTGAATCTTATGACTATGGATAATGTCAAGTCACATATAGCGAGACGTTCGTTTTACTTGTACAGGCCGAGTCAACTCAAAATAGATAGGTTAAGTGAAATCTGTATTTCAAGTCTTAAGCTACCACCTTGCAAGGATTTAGAGTCGAGTCTTCCACAAGCGATCCATGGACATATCTCACATTTATCGGGAGCGATAAATGCTCAATCCAATATATAACGATCCCGCAATCACTTCCTGTGATACCCAACGTCTACTGTTCACACCCCAGAGTCATCTCTGTTAAGGATCGTGTTACACCAGAGTCAAAGCGTCACATTCCGTAATCCAGAATACCAATTAATATTCCTTTGAGTCTGAGGATTATTTACACCTATTAATACCAATGAGATGAACAGGTGACAAGGATGAATCTACCCATCCTGTTATCTCAAGTCGGGTCCCCAATCCTAATGAACTACTTTTCATCGGATCCATGTAACTGTCCAGATATATGTATATATGAAGCTTGTGAGATCAGCTTTCTGTCGGACAGAAGACATTGTTACATGCAAGTCTCAACAGTGATATATCAATCCTAAACATATCATTTGACTTGGGGTGGTTTTAAGTTTATTAGTTTATTATAAAGTTTTGTCTCACTTCATGCTTGTATGAACACTTTATAATCACTTTAAAACAAACTTACGGATTTCCTTTTATTAGACTTTATTTAGTGCTTAAAAGGGATTGCCTTTATATAGTTATAAAACATATATCTCATTAAAACAAATGATATAAAGAACAATTCATTTATATTAAGTTTGTATCCTAGAACAATTGTCTATAGGACACTAAACCCCAACATACTCCCACTTGGACTAAAGCCAATTGTTTCTAAAACTTATCCCAGTAGAAGTTAGATGACGATCATGTACTCTCTGGGTTAAGGGCTTTGTCAACGGATCTGCAACGTTGTCCTCTGTAGGTACTCTTTCTATTCTCACATCTCCTCTAGCCACAATCTGTCTTACGATGTGGTATCGCTTTAGGTAATGCTTGGATGCATTATGAGGTCGTGGTTCCTTTGCTTGCGCAATGGCTCCATTGTTATCACAATACAGTGTAATGGGATTTACAATGTCAGGCACCACACCAAGTTCTGTAATGAACTTTCTAATCCAAACCGCTTCCTTTGCTGCTTCCGCAGCTGCGATATACTCTGACTCGGTCGTAGAGAAAGCTACGCTTCCCTGTTTGGAACTCTTCCAACTGACCGCGCCCCCATTCAAGATAAACAGTTATCCTGATTGGGATTTAAAATCATTCTCATCTGTGAGATGACTTGCATCTGAAAATTCTTCTATTTTCAGATCACCTTCTCCGTACACTAGGAACATATCTTTAGTTCTTCTAAAGTACTTAAGAATGTTCTTGACGGTAATCCAATGCTCGTCTCCCGGATTTCCTTGGTAACGACTCGTTATACTTAACGCGAATGCTACGTCAGGTCTAGTGCATAGCATAGCATACATAATCGAACCGATTGCGCTGGCGTACGGGACTACAGCCATGCATCTTTTGTCATCATCGGTTTTAGGACATTGATGATTGTTTAAATTTACTCCATGTAGCATGGGTAAGTTACCTCGTTTCGATTCAAGCATGCTAAACCGATTTAGCACATTTTCAATGTATGTAGCCTATGAAAGACCAAGCAGTCTTCTCGATCTATCTCTGTAGATCTTTATACCAAGTATATAAACTGCTTCACCAAGGTCTTTCATTGAGAAGTTACCAGATAACCATACTTTTACCGACTGTAGTAGAGCAATGTCATTTCCCATTAATAATATATCGTCTACATATAGTATGAGAAATGCTATAGAGCTCCCACTTGCTTTCTTGTAAATGCAAGCTTCTTCGCAATTTTGTTCGAAACCAAATTGTTTTATGGTTTCGTCAAAACGCTTATTCCAGCTTTTCAATGCTTGCTTGAGTCCATAAATGGATCTCTGAAGTTTGCAAACTTTGTTTGCATCCTTTGATATGAAACCTTCAGGTTGCATCATATATACATCCTCAAGCAGGTTTCCGTTTAGGAAAGCTGTTTTCACATCCATTTGCCAAATCTCATAATCGCAGTGAGCGGCAATAGCAAGCATGATTCTGATTGATTTGGACATAGCCACAGGAGAGAAAGTTTCGTCATAATCAATTCATTGCTTCTGACAATATCCTTTCGCTACTAACCTAGCTTTGTAGGTGCTAACCTTTCCATCCATGTCTGTCTTCTTTTTGAAGATCCATCTGCACCCAATGGGTTTTATCCCTTCGGGTGGATCAACCAAAGTCCACACTTGGTTAGTATACATGGAATCCATTTCAGAATCCATGGCCTCAAGCCATGCTTTAGAATCTGGACTAGTAAGAGCCTCTTCGTAGTTTTCGGGTTCGTCATCTAACACGGGAACCTCATTATCATCTCCCACTAGAAAACCATATCTAACTGGGAGTTCACGAACTCTTTGTGATCTACGAATAGGTGGCACTAGAGTCTCATCTAATGGGACTTCTTCGGGCACCTCAACCGCCTCCGTTGTTTCAATCGGTGTTTCTTCTTCTTGAACTTCTTCAAGTTCAATCATGCTTCCCTTTTGTGTTTCTTCGAGAAACTCTTTCTCTAAGAAGGTTGCGTGCTTGGATACTATTACTTTCTGATCATCTGGATGATAGAAGTAATATCCCATAGTTTCCTTAGGGTATCCAATGAAGAAACAATTATCAGATTTCGAATCTAGTTTATCGGACGCAATGCGTTTGACAAATGCTGAACAACCCCATACTCTCATAAATGAAAACACGGGTTTCCTACCAATGAACAATTCATATGGTGTGGAACTAGCGGATTTAGTTGGTACTCGATTTATGGTGAAGAGGGCAGTTTCTAAGGCATAGCCCTAGAACGTCTTTGGAAGTAAGGTCATGCTCATCATGGATCGTACCATATCTAGTAGGGGTACGGTTTCTCCTCTCGGATACACCATTGTGTTGTGGTGTATAGGGAGGTGTCCATTGTGAGCATATCCCACATTCAGTTAGATAATTCAGAAAATCATCTGAAAGATATTCGCCACCTCGATCAGATCGAAGCGTCTTTATTTTCTTTCCTAATTGATTTTCTACTTCATTCTTGAAGCATTTGAATTTCTCAAAAGCTTCTGATTTGTGTTTCATCAAGTAGATGTAACCATATCGGGTATGGTCATCTATGAAGCTTATGAAGAATCTGAATCCTCCTCTTGCTTGGACTGCCATAGGACCGCATACATCTGAATGAATAAGTCATAGAATGTCTGATACACGCTCACCTTTATTGCTAAAGGGTGTCTTTGTCATTTTACCTTTTAAACATGATTCGCATGTTTCCAATGATTCAGGATCAATTGAATTTATAAGCCCATCTTGATGTAGCTTAAGCATGCGTCTTTTGTTTATATGGCCTAAACGACAATGCCACAAGTAAGTTGAATCATCTAGCTTATGTCTTTTGGTATCAATTGCGAAAACAGAAATTTTGTCATCTAACACATAAATCCCATTTTGTGATATTCCTGAAAAATAGAAGATCGAATCTCTATAAAAATCGCAACGTCTGTCTTTTATTGAAATATGAAAAGCCGTCGTCAACAAGGCGGCTAATAGAAATAATATTTCTAGATATTCCTGGAATATCCTCAGGCTGCATCCGGTATCAAGTACCAAAAGATTCAGACTGTGAAATTTCAATATAAAACATACCAGATGTTGAAGTCCCAGCTTCTTCCCCTTTTGAGGAAGGCTAGGTACACCAACAGTTTCCTTTCTAATGCCCGTCTTTACTACAGAAGTGGCACTCTCCTTTGGGCTTCTTCACTTCCTTTCCCTTAGTTTTGTTGGGCACGGCTTTCTTACCTTTCTTGGGATATTTAGGATTGGGAGAATTCCCTTTCCTCTTCTTTGATCCCTCTATGACAAAGGCCGGTATGGCTTTGTCTTTCTTCATATTGGGCTCAACTGACTTGAGCATATTTGCAAGCTCTTCAAGAGAGGTTTGCAAGTCATTCATCTAATAGTTCATGATAAACTGTGAATAACTCTCTGGGAGGGATTGAAGAATTAAGTCTACCCTTAATTCGTTATCCATCACAAATCCAATACTAGAAAGTTTGGTAATGTAGCCAATCATCTTGACACAATGTGTCATGACAGATGTGCCCTCTTGCATCCTGCAACGATATAGCAACTTGGATATCTCGTAGCGTTCGCACCTGGTCTGTTTCCCAAACAATTCCTTTAGGTGCATGATGATGGAATAGGCATCCATTTCCTCATGTTGCCTTTGTAATTCCGGTGTCATCGATGCAAGTATGATGCATTCAGCATGATCATCATCAGCCTTGTACTTCTGGTAAGCATCAATTTCCTCAATGGGAGCATCATCAGCAGGGACAGGGGGTATCGATGTATCAAGTACATACCCTATTTTATTGAACTTCAAAACGATTTTGAGGTTACGAAACCAGTCGGTGAAGTTTGAACCATTCAATTTGTTATCGGTAAGAATGTTTTGCAGATTGGTGTTAGTCATGATTTTAAGAGTGTTTTAATTTAAAATTTGAGATGTGAGAAAGAGTAAACGTATGTTATTCATTTGCTTTAAAGTATATCAATCTAAAATTATAGGCCTTTTAGTTTATTTTAGATTGCTCCCACTATTTTGCCAAATTAATAGCCCTCCATATTAATTCGAAGAATTTCACAAATCCTTTAGTGAGCTAGGATCCTAACTCCTGAGATTTCGCATTGAGTTTGCTCAACAAGCTAATCTCATTCGTTAGGTAGATTCATGTAATCAATCACATCTTTAATGTGATTCCTAGGTTATTGGGTTACTAACCACATTAGTAACTAATATGCTATTCACATTAATCCCAACCATATTGTCCATTAGTTTATGACAACATGAGTTTGCTCATCCAATTATCATAATCTAATTTAAGTATTACCCCATATTCATGAAAAGTAATTTTCGATAATTCAGGTGTTACCGTAAGACCCCGAGCTTGAGTTTGCTCAACAACCCAAAGGCCCCCAGTACTGCCGGCTGAATTATAATATTAGGGAGGGGCAACCGATTTTAATAACTTGTTTATTTACTTAACTTTTTAATGAGGGATTTTATTTTAGGTCTCATGATCTAACTTAGTCTTGATTTGCTTTAGCATACATCAGACACATACATTCACATACATTGGCGTTATGGACATATCATCTAAATTATTTCGTCGAGCCAGAGACGGAATAAAAGGGCAAACCTAAGGAAATACTAACTATTACATATTTCTCTTTAGGTCCTCCATCTTCTCCATGGGGCCTTGAAATTACATATTAATTTCTATACTACTAAAGAAAACTTCAATTGAATTGAAGGGAATTAGATGAGAGGAGAAATTACAATAGATAGTAGAAAGGCAGGACTCGCAGTCCCTATTTCAAAAATACCAAAAGACTAAAAGAGGGTCCAAATATGTCAATAACTCCAAACATGCATAGACTCAATTAAATAAATTTAATTGGTTGATTACATAACTATTTTATGTAATATTTAGGTTAATCACATTAACTTATTAAATTAACTTTCATCCAATTTTACTTCTAATAGTTTCGTATCTTTATATTAATCCTTAGATTAATATAACTATACAAAACGTCAATTATGCATGTCCCAATTATTTTGATTTCAATTCATTTAACATTTTGATTTACAAATTGGTAAAACAAACTTTTAAACAAATTTTCATTCGATAATCAAAACAGAAAACTATCAATTTCTGAAACATATATATTCAAATATATATAAAAACCGATTTTAAACAATTTAAAATTCAAGTGGGTCTCGGGCCGGGCCCGAGGGTGGGCTGCTGCCGATTGGCAGCAGCCCTAGGACGGCTGAACCGCCGCTGCCTTGCGGCACCGGCGGCCAGACGCCGCACGCGGCTGCTGCCGCGAGGCAGCAGCCGCGCGACAGCGGCCAGTCGCGCCGCGAGGCGCGACTCGAGCTGCTGTCGCAATTTTTTTTTATAATAATTTTAAATATATATATATATATATATATATATATCAGTTCTAAAACGGTTTTAAAACGATTTTCAGAAAGTAGGAAAAACTACTATAGATTTCCGTTTTATCTTTAGAATTAATAAAACTGATTTTATCAATCTAACTATAAAACTAATAGATTTTGTTATGATGATTATCAACCAAAATAATTAGGAACATACGCATAATCTATTTTAATTAACAATTAATTAAAACTTATTTATCTTTAGAATTAATTAATCAAAACAATTTGTTAATTAATCCTAATTATAAATATTTATTCCATCCTATTGAAAAACTTTTAAATTTTCATATATGAAATAACGGATTTAACGATGTCTCTGATACCACAGTTGGAAAAATAGGCCCACAACTTCATAAGAGATAGAAACTGTCTACCAATCTTCCCCTACCCGAAAATACTTTTCAGACATCCGAACGACAATCCGAACGGTGGAAACGTGGAAGAATATGTCTAGAAGCTCATGTCCAAAAATCGCGACGATCCGACGGTTCAATCTCCGGGAATCCACGAAATCGTGAACTGACCTGATGTAGGAGTAGTAAAACGAATTTCTCCCTTTTGTTTGTTTTTCTTCTTTCATGAACACAACAAAACAAAACAAGTAAACGATCAGAAATCAACCGATGAATAGCAACCAAAATAGATTGCCTCTAATTAATCAACACAAGATCAAGGATAAAGAGAAAGAGATGAAAATCAATTGAACGGAAGGAAGCGGTGAAATCTCATCCTCGGCTAAGGGGATTTCGAATTCTCTCTCCTGGAATCAATAATGGATTTCGAAAATCCCTAGTAGGGGGTATTTATAATCTCTTGTATCTAAACCCTAGTTAGATAGAATTAGGTTTCTTGAATAAGAATTCAATTCGGAATAGAATTCTTAAATATTATCTATTAATATATCTAAATATAAAAGATAATAATCAATAACCTTATTGGATAATAATAGGAGTAATATAATCTAATTAAAACTCCTAACTTATTTATCCTTTAATTAATTTAATTCATAATCCTAATCTAATTGGGATTAATAAAATCAAACTAATTATTTATGTATTTGCATACATAAATCGCCCCCCTCTATTACTGGGCCTTATTGGGCTCAGTTGGGCTTCCGTCAATTAATTAACATCTGTCTCTCTTTTGGGTTCCAAGTCTTATGTGTGACCCATTAGGTTCTTATTGCTTCTAGCCGTATGCAACTTATTAAAATTAATTTTCAAAGAATTATATTTTAATCTTTGCATAACGGAATGATGTACAGAGTATGTGATTAGCAAGTCCGTAATCATTCCCCTAGAGCTATAAGAAGACAGGTTGATTCTGTCGTTGACCTTTCAGTATTAGTTACAGTATAATTCGATCCTTTATCAACTACGTCCTTGAACTGAATCTTATGACTATGGATAATGTCAAGTCACATATAGCGAGACGTTCGTTTTACTTGTACAGGCCGAGTCAACTCAAAATAGATAGGTTAAGTGAAATCTGTATTTCAAGTCTTAAGCTACCACCTTGTAAGGATTTAGAGTCGAGTCTTCCACAAGCGATCCATGGACATATCTCCCATTTATCGGGAGCGATAAATGCTCAATCCAATATATAACGATCCCGCAATCACTTCCTGTGATACCCAACGTCTACTGTTCACACCCCAGAGTCATCTATGTTAAGGATCATGTTACACGAGAGTCAAAGCGTCACATTCCGTAATCCAGAATACCAATTAATATTCCTTTGAGTCTGAGGATTATTTACACCTATTAATACCAATGAGATGAACAGGTGACAAGGATGAATCTACCCATCCTGTTATCTCAAGTCGGGTCCCCAATCCTAATGAACTACTTTTCATCGGATCCATGTAACTATCCAGATATATGTATATATGAAGCTTGTGAGATCAGCTTTCTGTCGGACAGAAGACATTGTTACATGCAAGTCTCAACAGTGATATATCAATCCTAAACATATCACTTGACTTGGTGTGGTTTTAAGTTTATTAGTTTATTATAAAGTTTTGTCTCACTTCATGCTTGTATGAACACTTTATAATCACTTTAAAACAAACTTACGGATTTCCTTTTATTAGACTTTATTTAGTGCTTAAAAGGGATTGCCTTTATATAGTTATAAAACATATATCTCATTAAAACAAATGATATAAAGAACAATTCATTTATATTAAGTTTGTATCCTAGAACAATTGTCTATAGGACACTAAACCCCAACATGGTACGCCCCGCGTCTTTGCCAAACTAGCCCATTCCGTTGATAATTTCTTCCGCGTGGACCAGATTCAGACTTGTTGACTCAACCATGCTCCGCGTAGACTAGAGTACGCCCTGTTGGGGTTTATGTCCTATAGACAATTGTTTTAGGATATAAATATTAATGAATAAATTATTTATTTAATCATTTGTTTAATCAGATATATAGCATTAAAATGTAACTATATATAAAGGCACAAATATTTCATAAAGAAAGTAACCCTAAGTTTATTTAAGTAGTTATAAAATGTTCATACAAGCATGAAGTGAGACTGTACTTTATAATAGACTAATAGACTTAAAGTAAACCCAAGTCAAGTAATATGATATAAGGGTTGACATATTACTGTTGAGACTTGCATGTAACAGTGTTTTCTGTCGAGACAGAAAGCTGATCTCACAAGCTTTAGATATTCAAATATCTAGACAGTTACATGGATTCGGTGAAGGAGTTCATTAGGATTGGGACCCGACTTGAGATAAAAGAATGCATTGATTTATCTAATGTGTCAACTGTTCATCTCATTGGTATTAGTAAGTATAACTAATCCTCAGACTCAAACATTCGTTAATTAGTGATTCTGGATTATGGAGTCTGATACTTTGATTCTGTGCGTGCACGATCCAACAGGTGAGAGCCTGGGGTGTGTGAGAGCAGGGTTGGGTATCACACGAAGTAATTGCAGAATAGTTAATGTCAGATTGAGCATTCGTCACTCCCGATAAGTGGGAGATATATCCAAATGGCCGCTTGTGGTGAATTGACTGAAATCCTTGCAAGGTGATAGAGTTAAGAGTAGAAATGAACATTTCACTTAACTTATCTTTCAGAGTGAATTCAACCTATACAAGTAAAACCGGACTCTTCGTTATATGTAACCTTGACACGTTCCATGGTTATAAGGAATTGACCGACATGATATAGTTGATGAAGGATCGTATTATACTGTACCTAATGCAGAAAGGTTAACGTCAGTTATCAACCTGACTTCTTAATTGCTCTAGGGGAATATCATAGGTTCTGCTAGTAACAGCTCGCGACGGTATTCCGTTATATATATGTTGGAATTAATCATAATGAATTAATTTCAAAGGATATATACGGCTAGTGGCAATAAAGGGCCTAATGAGTCACATATGGGACTTGGAATCGGAGGACGAAAGTGTAAATTAGTGAGACACAATATATGGGCCGAAATTCATTAATTAAATAGGGATATTAATTTGATTTAATAATTATAATTAGATTATGATTATAAATTAAATTAAAGTATTATCTGATAATATTAATTAGAAGTTTTATGTGATTGAAACTCTAATTAATTATCCCTAACAATAATTAAATTATTAATTTGATTAATAATATTATCTAGATATAATTAGTTATTATTTAGATAATAATAAAGTGTTTATTTAATTATCTAATTAGTAATCATATTCCGAATAAGATTCTAATTAATTAATTACCTAACACAATTAGGATTAGGGTTTTGAGAAGTCTATAAATAGACTCCCTATCCTACATATTTCGCCTAACACAATAAGAAAGGAGGAGGAACCGTTCCGTCTTCGTCTCGGCTAATCTACATTATTTCTTACTCTCTCTTTGATCTCGTATCGATTTCTGTTAGAGGCAATCATTGCGATTGCTATTATTAAGGTTGATTACTGATTAGTTATTCTTTTCTGTGCTGTTTGTTTTGTTGTTCTCATGAAAGAAGAAAAGACAAACAAAAGGAGAAATTCGTTTTGCTCCTCCTACATCAGGTCAGTTCACATTTTCGCGGATTCCCGGAGATTGAACCGTCGGATCGTCACGATATTTGGACAGGAGCTTCTAGACATATTCTTGCTTGTTTTCACCATTGGGATTTTCATTCGGAGGTCTGGAAGGTCTGTTCGGGTAGGGGGCAGATTCGTTGACAGATTCTATTCTTTTGAAGTTGTGGGCACTTCGCTTGCAACGGTAGATAGATCGTCATAAAGGTATTTCGTTCTATTCCTCTTTATATGAAATAAAAATTAATAGATCTTGGAAAAGGGAAATAGATAAAATTTTATAATTCCGCTGCGCCTAGGCTTGTCTATTTTCCTACATTGGTATCAGAGCCTATGTTAATCTGTTATTTCATATATGTAAATAAAAGGGTTTTTCAATCAGATTGAATAGATTTATTGTTAGGTTAATTAATTAATCGGTTAGTTTAATTAATCTAAAGATAAATAAGCTTTGATTACTTGATAATTAAAACTGATTATGCATAGTTCCTAATTGTTTCGGTTGATAATCGTTTAAACAAAACATTAAAGGTTTTATGGTTGGATAATTAAAACGTTTTGTTTTATTAAATCTCAAAGATAAAAACTGATATTCTGAAAATTGTTTTGAAACAATTATATGTATATATATACTTTTAAATAATAAAAAATATAAAACAGTAGCGTCGGGGTCGCTGCCGCGAGGTAGCCACCCCGCGCCACTGTTGCTGGTTGCTGCCAGCGGCAATGCGACGCTGCTACCGTTAAGGCGGCAGCGCCGCGGTGCCGGCTGTTGCCCTAGGGCAACGACCTTAACGTTTGGGTCGGGACGATTAAATCAGCCTGGCCCAATCACTGATACGGGTTTTAAAATTGTTTTAAAACAGGCCCGGGTTTTATATATATATATATATATATATATATATGTATATGTTTCAGAATATAATAATTTGTTTTGATTATCAAAATCAATTTATTTAAAAGTTTGTTTTACCTAAATATTTGATATAAGTAATTCAAAGCATTAAATGAATTATACGAATTAATTAGGATATGCATAATTGACATTGGATGAAAATTAATTTAAGTTGTTAATTTGATTAGCTCAAATATTACATAAATAGTTTAGGTAATCAACCAATTAAATTTAGTTTAATTGAGTCTATGCATGTTTGGCGTTATGGACATATTAGACCCTCTATAATCGTTATTTAGTCTTTTGGTATTTAAATAGGACCTGCGTGTCCTGTCTTCTCTTACTCTCTATTGTATTTCTCCTCTCATCCAAATCCCTTCAACTAAATTGAAGTTTCTTAGAAATAGAATATTGTTGTAATTCAAAGGCACCAAGAAAAAGACGGAGGACCCAAAGAGAAATATGTAATAGTTAGTATTTCCCTAGGGTGACCCTTTATTCCGTTTCTGGCTCAACGGAATAAACTTAGAGATATGTCCATAATTGTCAATGTTGAATATATGAATGTTTGATATGTGCTAAAGCAAATCAAGACTAGGTTAGATTATGAGACTTAAATAAAATCCCTCACTAATCAAAAATTAAGTAAATAAGCAAGTTATTAAAATCGGTTGCCCCTCCCTAATATTATAATTCAGTCGGCAGTACTGGGAGCCTTTGGGTTGTTGAGTAAACTCAAGCTCGGGGTCTTATGGTAACACCTGAATTATCGAAAAATTATTTTTTCACGAATATGGGGTAATGCTTAAATTAGGATAGAATAATTGGATGAGTAAACTCATGTTGTTCTAACCTAATGGGCAATATGGTTGGGATTGATAGACGACACATATCAGTTACTAATGTGGTTAGTAACCCAATAACCTAGAAATCACATGTTTTGATGTGATTGATTACATGAATCTACCTAATGAATGAAACTAGCTTATTGAGTAAACTCAAGGTGAAATTTCAGGAGTTAGGATTCTAGCTCACTAAAGGGTTTGTGAAATTCTTCGAATTAATATAGAGGGTTAAAATTTTGGTAAAATAGTGGGAGCAATTTAAAAACATAAAAGACTAACGTATTTAAATTGTAAATGAATTAAGCAAATGAATAACATCCGTCACTCTATCTCACTCTCAAGTAAATACTCTGAATCATCATATCTAAAATGGATCTACGTAATATTTTAACCGATAACAAATTGAATAGTTCAAAATTCACCAACTATTTTGGCAAACTCAAAATTGTTTTGAGGATTCGAAATGATTGGGTATGTATTAAGATACACTGATACCCATCATCAAAATTGTTTTGAAGTTCGAAAAGATTGGGTATGTATTAAGATACGTCAATACCCAATGTCCTTGTTGATGATGCTCCTGTTAAGAGGATTGATGTTTACCGGAAGCACCAATCAGATGACGAACGTACATGATGTATCATACTTGCAGTTATGGCACTAGAGCTACAAAAGCAACATGAGAACATGGATACGTATTCCATGGTTATACACTTGGAAGAGGTGTTTTGAGAAACATACTCAAATGCGGACGCTATGAGATAGCGATGAATGTTTCGCTCCAAGATGCAAGATGGTTCTTCTGTTGTGGCACTTTGTGTCAAGATGATTGACTACATCACCAAAGCTTTCTAGTATTAGATTTGTGATGGATGATGAATTAAGTGTCGACTTAGTTCTACAATCCCTCCTAGAGATTTATTCATAAGTTCATCTCTAACTGTCAGATGAATAAACTCAAAGACCTCTCTAGAAGAGCTCTTGAATATGCTCAAGTCAGTTGAGCCCAAATCTTAAGAAAGTGATGTCAGCACTTGTTATTGAGGGATCTCACGAGAGAAAAGGAAGTTTCCCAATTCTAAAGATTCCAAGAAGAACAAATGCATTAAACTCAAGTCAATAAAAGCAAGAAGGGAATGCCACCAATATGGTAAAGAAGGGAATTGAAAGAGGAACTGTAAGAAGTACTTAGACTGTCTCCAGAAGAAGAGTCAGGATGGTGCTTTTACATTTGGAATTAAAAGATAGATAATTCAACTTACTTGTGGTAATGTCACCTAGGGCATATAAGCAAGAAACTCATGTCTAAGCTACATTAAGATGGGCTTATAGACTCGGTTGATTTTGAATCAATGAGCACATGTAAGTCTTGTTTAAGGGAAAGATGACAATGACACCCTTTAGCAATAAAGGAGAATGTGTATCAGACAATCTAAGACTAGTGCATTCAGATGTATGTAGTCATACGTCAAACACAAGCAAGAGAAAGGTTCAATCAGTTCATTAGCTTTATAAGATGATCGTACCAGATATTGATTCATCTACTTGATGAAGCATGAGTCAGAAGCTTTTGAGAAAGTTCAAATGCTTCAAGAATGAAGTAAGAAAAACAAACAAGAAAGAATATTATAGTGCTTCGATTAGATCGTCGTGGAGGATATCTTTCTAATGATTTTTCTGAATTATCTAAATTGAATATAGGATTCGCTCATAATGGACTCCTCCGTATACACCCCGATGTATCTGAAAGGAGAAATTGTACTCTATTGGATATAGTATGATCCATGATGAGCACAACCTCTCTTCCAAAGATGTTCTAAGGCTACGCCCTGGAAACCGCCTTATTTACCTTGAACCGAGTATCCACAAAACCGCCAAGTTTTATTCCATTTGAATTGTTCATTGGAAAGGAAACCCAGTTTCTCTTTCATGAGAATTTAAGGGTGTTCAGCACATGTTAAATACATAGCATCAGATTAAGTTAGACCCTAAATCTGATAAATATTTCTTCATTGGAATTCCGAAAAGAAACAGTAGGATATTACTTCTATCATTCGGATGATCGAAAGTAATAGTATCCAAACACTGTATTTCTAGAGAAAGAGTTTCTTCTAGAAACACAAGTAGAAAGCGTGATTGAACTTGAAGAAGTTCAAGAAGAAGGATTAGCTGACATAGCGAAAGCGATGGTGGAACCCGAGTCTGTCTCACAAGATGAGACACTGGTGACATTACTAACTCATAGGTCTGGTCGAGTTCATCAAATCCCAAAGAGATTTGGATTTCTAGTGTGAGCCGATGAAATCCCAAAGAGATTTGGGTTTCTAGTAGGAGACGACGAAGAGGCTCACGTGTTAGACGATGAACCTACGACTTATAAGAAGGGTCTTGTAAACCTATACATGTAAGCTAGTGGGAGCTTGTATGAGCCTTTACATGTAAACTAGTGGGAGCTTGGTCGTTTACTTAGTATTATATGTCGATGATATTTTACTAATGGGAACGATGTAGTTATACTGCAATCGGTGAAAATTTTGGTTATCGGATAAAATTCTCCATAATAGACTTAGGAAAAGCAGCTTACATCTTAAGGATTAAGATCTATGGAGATAGATTGAGAAGACTGCTTGACCCCTCCTAGTCTAAACATGTTGACAAAGTGCTCAAAGCATTTTGCACTAGACCTAACATCACTTTTGCTTTAAGCATGACAAAGTCGATTATAGGTCAATCCGAGTGATGGTCACTGGATTGTTGTCAAGAACATTCTTAAGTACTTAAAATGACTGAAGATATGTTCCGGGTATACAACAACAACAAAGCCTTAGTCCCGAAATGATTCGGGGTCGGCTAACATGAACCATCATATAAAACCGTGAAATCAAGTCGTGTCAGCGACACAAATTCGCTCCCTCCACTTCGTCCTATCCACTACCATATTTTCCTCAATTCCCAGTAAACTCATATCACTCTCGATCACCCTCCTCCAAGTTTGCTTAGGTCTTCCCCTACCCCTCACCACTACATCCCTTTGCCACTCTTCGGTTCTCCTAACCGGCGCATCAAGCGCTCTTCGTCTTACATGGCCAAACCACCTTAGTCGGTTTTCTCTCATTTTATTCTCAATAGATGTGACCCCTACTTTTGTCCTAATTATTTCATTACTCACCCGATCCTTTCTCGTATGACCACACATCCATCTCAACATACGCATCTCCGCCACCGACATCTTATGGATGTGGCAGTGTTTCACTGCCCAACACTCCGTACCATATAACAATGCTGGTCTAATTGCTGTCCGGTAGAATTTTCCCTTCAATCTATTAGGCATGCCGGGGTCACAAAGGAAACCCATAGCAGTCTTCCACTTTGACCAACCAGCTTTAATCCTATGAGCAACATCTCCATCTACTTCTCCATCCGTTTGGATAATAGATCCTAAATACCGGAAGCAATCCGAGGCCTGCACAACTCTCCCATCTAGGGTGATTGTCCCTGCCTCCCCGCTCCTATGGCCGCTAAACTTACACTCCAAATATTCTGTCTTACTTCGGCTCAATTTAAAGCCTCTAGATTCTAGAGTTTGTCTCCACAGTTCCAGCTTCCTCTCCACTCCTTCTTTCGTCTCATCAACCAACACAATATCATCTGCAAACAGCATGCACCATGGTATACCATCTTGAAGTGAACTTGTTAGTTCATCCATAACGATGGCAAAAAGAAATGGACTTAGTGCGGAACCTTGATGCACTCCAATCGTAATAGGGAACTCTTCAGTCTTCCCAACACTAGTACGTACACTCGTGCATGCTCCCTCATACATGTCCTTTATGATGTCAATATATTTAATGCCTTTCTTTATCAAGGCCCACCAAAGTACTTCCCTTGGTACCTTATCATATGCTTTCTCCAAGTCAATGAAAACCATATGCAAGTCTTTCTTCTTATTTCGATAGTGCTCCATTAATTGTCTCATTAGATGGATGGCTTCCATAGTTGATCTTCCCGATATAAAGCCAAACTGGTTTTCCGAGATCTTCACCGTCCTCCTGAGCCTTTGTTCGATCACTCGCTCCCAAAGTTTCATAGTGTGACTCATTAATTTGATTCCCCGATAGTTGGCACAATCTTGGACATCGCCTTTGTTCTTATACAAAGGGATTAAGATACTTTTCCTCCATTCTGATGGCATCTTATTGTTTCTCCAAATTTTGTTGAAGAACGTCGTCAACCATTCGATTCCTCTTTCTCCCAAACATCTCCAAATCTCAATAGAGATGCCATCAGGCCCTACTACTTTCTTCACCTTCATCTTACTTAATGCCATTTTGACTTCACCCTTTTGAATTCTCCGCAAACATTCATGATTTATCATATCGTGATGGATACTTATATCGCCAACATCTTGTCTGCGATCTCCATTAAATAAGTCATCAAAATAGGATCTCCATCATTCCTTGATATCCTTATCTCCAACTAGGACTTTCTGGTCCACATCCTTCACACATTTTACTTTTCCGAGATCTCGCGTCTTCCTATCTCTCATCTGAGCAATTCTATATATGTCTCTTTCCCCTTCTTTCGTATCCAACCTTGTATATAGATCCCGATTCACCTTTGCTCTAGCATCTCGTATGACCTTCTTTACTTCCCTTTTAGCCTCTTTGTATTTTTCGTAGTTCTCGTCACTCCTACATTTCCCCAATATTTTATAGGATTCTCGCTTACTCTTTATTGCTTGTCGTACTTCTTCTGTCCACCAAGATGTGTCCTTACCCGGTGGCATGCTACCTTTAGATTCCCCTAGAACTTCCTTCGCTACTTCCCTTATACTATGCTCCATCTTAGCCCATATCGAATATATATCTAAATCCATATTACAGGTCCAAATATCTTTTTTGGTCATCTCATCCACAAATTTTTGTTGATTCTCCCCTTGCAATTTCCACCACTTAATCTTAGTCTCTACTTGTGGTGTTTGTTTTCTTATACATTTCCTACTTCGAAAATCAAGCACCACTACTCTATGTTGGGTTGTCGTACTCTCACCAGGGATCACCTTACAATCAATATAACTCTTTCTCCAAGCACTCCTTACTAAGAAGAAGTCAATTTGGCTCGCATTACCGCCACTCCGATAAGTCACTAAGTGGGAGACTTGAAAGTTGGAGACTTTCAGATATAAGTCATCAAACAGATAAAGATGATCTTACGGAATACAAGTTTATTCTGAAAGAGGTACGATTAGCTGGAATAGTTCCGATCAGGAAATCGTGACCGAGCCAGTACATTAAATCAGAGTATATATATATATATATATATAGGGGAGGGCTCTTGTGAGAACCCTTTGTTAGGTGAGGACACTTCTTTATGGTGAGAACACTCAAAACTACGTAGTTTTGAGTAGGAAAATTAAAAAAAAAACGCTACTACTTATAGGGGGGGTTCAAACCTTGGACTCCTCAACTACACTCTACACTACTTACCACTAAGCCAATTGCTTTTCTTGTATATTATGTCGCGCGTTGCTTAATATATCATTGCCCTTTTAGCTTCTATTGTTTAATTTTTGATACATGCACTTATTAATATCGATTAAATATGCATAATAATAAATTATTAATAGGAAAAAAAAAAGAAATGTGCATAATAATGAATTATTAATAGAAAAAAATCCAAGAACATGTTCTAATTTCTTATTTATTTAATTCCTCTATATTTTTGTAATTTATATTTTAAAATGTTAAGGACGATTTTCTAAATACTTACATGGTAAAGACTATGCTTACTTTGTTTTTGACAAAGTAAGCCTTACTTTGTGTGTTTTCACCATTGGATTAATTTTACACTCCATCATCCAACGGTGAAAACACACCAAGTAATGGTACTTTGTCAAAAACAAAGTAACCATAGAAGGCACCATTGTTACATATGTTCTAAACTTTATAATTTGTGTTCTAAAAATTAAGTATAATGTTTTAAAAAAATAGTAAATATATGGACCATTTTTTCATTTGTTCTATAATATAATTTATAACTCATATTCTAAATAACATAACGTATGTTCTAAAGTTTATATTTTGTGTTCCAAAAATTAAGTATAATGTTATAAAAAAAATCAGTAGATATCTCGATCGTTTTTTCATTTGTTCTATAATATAATTTATAACTCATTGATAACTTGCTGGATCCGCTTTGATATTCTTTGTCGGAGTTACCTGCAAAACAAAACCGGAGACAGGATCTCCGGGAAAACTCTCCGACGATCAAGTCAGTTTTTGTAAAAATGAGTCTATAATTTAGCAATAGCTTTGTGGGAAAAAATGTGAACGTACCTCCCCCCTTATTCTTAAGGCCTTTTATAGGTGTTTTTTGGGTAACCGCCGAGGGCGGTTACTCCTTAGTGGGCCACGTTCTGAGGGCGGTTACCCCTTTTTAGGCCATGTCCCTTTCGTGGCTTTCATGGCAACGAACGTGGTTCTGAGTGGGAGTCTTGACGCTCCGTTTAGGAATTCGGGGCGGTTTACTCGCTGCGCCCGCTTCCTTCATTCGGGTCCCGTCCAATCTTAGCCCATGGGGCTTTAATATGGGCTGGGCTTGCGAAATGAATATAACCCGTTTTGGGCTTCGCGGGTTATCACATGCCTCCCCCTTGGTCTAGCAAGAGCCCTTTTAGGGTCTTTTTATAGGGGACGCTTTGTCTTTGTCCGATTATTTCAAAGTTTTGAATTTGTCCATATGCAATGTCCTCGGGCGACTTCCCTCTGCCTCCCGTGTGCGCGAGCAAGTACCGCTCCCTACTGCTGTGGAAGGGATCGAGAAGCGTTCTGTAGAGGTATATTATTGCTTTGTCCTTCGCTTTCAAATATCTTGTGTTCATTGTAACCGCATATTTCTATTCGCCCATTTTTATTTGTGAGACGTGTTATATGCAGATTATCAATTTCGCTGAGGGCATTCTCCGAAGGGATGCAGAGCGAGCCAAGGAGTTGGAAAGTCTTGGTACGGAATTGGCGACTCAGAAGTCGCTTTATGATGATGTCCAAGGGAAGGTGAACGTCCTAGAGGGCACCTGTCAGAAGGCCGTGGGCGAGAAGGAGGAGGCCCTTAAATCCCTTCAGGCCAAGTCCGATGAACTGCAAAAAGCCCTCGACGACCTAGCTGCTTTCAAGGAGGCCCAAAAGAAGAGGGTTGAGGAGATTTTGGCTGAAGATGGCGCCCGCATCTACTGGTATGGGGAGCGGATTCATGCCGGTTATGAGCACGGGCATCAGGGTCTAGTACTTAACCGCCCTAAAGTTCCCATCCCTGAAAAGGATTTAACTGGGGAGTGGGATAAGCTGGAAGCCGAGGATGCTGATATGGATGAGGTACTCTTCTTAGATTGGAAGAGTCTTCAGGATCCTCCGATTAGCTGCGAGATCCCTATTCAGCCCGCGGAAGGAGAGGCACCCCAAGCCGTTTCTCAACCTGTGCAAGAGGTACCTCTCGCCGAAGAGGTTACTGAAGCGGTTACCGATTCAAGGGTTGAGGATTCGCTTGAAGTAGATCCTCCTACCGGAGGAGATGAGGGAGTCGCCGCAGTCCAGGAGGGCATTAGGGGCGAAGAAGAGGAAGCTGTAGCATAGCTTAACTTATATTTGGACTTTTGTATGTAAAAACCATGTAACAAACCGCTTTGATATATATATTTTCTTTCGGTTGTTGCTTTTCATATGTGTGTGATTGTCACTTTTTTGCCCTTTATATGTGCCCTTTGTCCTTTTGCCGACTCCATATTTGTGTTTCTTCATAGCTAGGGTGGCCAGACCCTTTTTGCAATTTTGAGTACTCGTTTATTCGCTTAATTTTATGCCTTAACTTATAATTCTTCTTTCGAAAATAATCATAAGTTTTGATCATAAGGTTTTGCGAGTGATGCGTAATCATGCATCCGCCTTTCTTTAACAGGCAACACATTTATGTGTTTTTTATTTTAACCCTAAGGTTTTTTGCGAGTGATGCGTAATCAAGCATCCGCCTTTCTTTAACAGGCAACACATTTATGTGTTTTTGATTTTAACCCTAAGGTTTTTTGCGAGTGATGCGTAATCATGCATCCGCCTTTCTTTAAGAGGCAACACATTTATGTGTTTTTGTAAAGAATCCGCATTTTGTTGTAACATACTGAGTTTATTACATATGTACACCAATTGTGCGGGATCGAAGCCTCATTAAAACCTTTTATCAGAAAACCCAGTGGGAAAAACTCATAAAAGGAAAAAGAGTACTCGTCATTTCCTCGAACTACTCGGCCTTTCTATATAGGCGTAGATTCTCTAGATTCCAGGTGCGCGGGAGCTTCTTTCCACTCATTTCTTCTATTTCGAAAGTGGCCGGTCCCATCTTCTTGGATACTTTATATGGCCCGATCCAGTTGACGCCTAGCTTGCCTTTGCCATCTCTAGACTGTATTTTATCTGCTTTTTTCAAGACCAAGTCGTTTTCGTTGATCATTACTTTTCGCACTCTTCTGTCATGGTATTTCTTGATTCTATTGCGGTACATTGCCATTCGCATGTAAGCTTTTTCTCTTCGTTCCTCCACATCCAAAGCATCTCTGATGTTGATAGGATTTTGTGTGTCGCAATAATAAATTGTCCGATCTGTGGGCGACTTGATTTCAACAGGTAGGACTGCTTCGGCTCCATAAACTAGCGAGAAAGGTGTTTCGCCTGTTGCTGCCTTTACAGAGGTTCTGTATGCCCACAACATATAGGGTATCTCATCCGCCCAACCTGTTTTTTTGTCACCTAGCCGCTTCTTGATGCCTTGAACCATGGCCCTGTTGGTAACCTCTGTCATACCATTTGATTGGGGATGGTTTACAGAAGAAAAATGATTCTTGATTCCCATGCTTTCGCAGTATGTTTTGAACTTGGCACAGTTGAACTGGGTGCCATTGTCGGTTATAAGCTTCTGCGGGATCCCAAATCGCATGATAATGTTCTCTCGTAAGAACTCGATCATTCGCTCAGGTGTTTGTGCGGTTACTGCCTCCGCTTCTACCCATTTGCTGAAGTGGTCCACTGCGACTATCAAATACTTCCTTTTCTTTGTTGTTTCTGGGAATGGACCCACTATATCAATTCCCCATGTTGCGAATGGCCACGCCGTCATTATAGTGATTTGTTCAGCTCCGGGAACATGCTTTTCATTCGCATGGATTTGACAGTTGTGACATTCCGCAACTATCTTCTGGGAATCTTCCACCACCTTGGGCCAGTAGTATCCCATCAGTTTGACCTTTCTTGCCAATGCCGCCGAAGCTTCGTGCGCGCCACAAATTCCTTCGTGTAGTTCTCGCAGCACATAGTCTCCTTCATTGCGACTAACGCATTTCAACCATGGACATGTGTACGATTTCCGATACAAAGTTCCATCCCGCATTGAGTATCGTGCTGACTGCCCAATTATTTTTCTGGCTAAGCTCTTATCAACCGGCAAATCTCCCTGCTCCAGATATTGACGGATTGGCATCCGCCAATCTTCATCGTCTTCCAGTTCCTCGATGATCATAATCTGATCAACCCTGAATGCTGGTGCCGATTTTATTTCCAAGCTGCATGCTTTTTGACTCCATGGTTCTCTACTTGCCGCTGCTTTTGCCAATTCGTCAGCTTTTGCAGTTTGGCCTCGTGGAACATGCACCTTCTCCCAAACGACTCCCTTGTGCGTTAACTCTTGTGTCAATCGGCTGACCACCTGATGGTATTTTACTAGCTCCTCCTGTTTCACCAGATAATTTTTTATGATCTGGTTTATCATGAGTTTGGAATCGCTGTAGATTACCACTCTTTCTGGGGTGAGTTCATTGAGCAACCTCAATCCACATATCATAGCCTCGTATTTTGCGGCATTATTGGTAGTTTTGAAAGTTAATTTTGCTGCATAGTATAGGCGGATAACCTCCGGACCTTTGATGACGATTCCTAGCCCAGCTCCGTCTGCAGATAAAGCCCCATCTGTGTACATGCTCCACTCTTCTTTTTGTGCCTTTGGACATTCATCATCATCCCAGGTGAATTCGTTCACGAAGTCGGCGAGCACTTGGCTCTTTAGCGCTGGTCTTCCTTCATAGCGGATATCGAATTCGCCCAGGCAAATTGACCATTCCATCAACCGGCCGGATGCGTCAGGTTTCTGCAGTACCTTTCGCATTGGGATGCTAGTTCTCACAATGACAGTATGCGTCTGAAAATATGGTTTCAATCTAGTCGCCGTGGTTATCACCGCGAGGGCCATTTTGTCCAACTTCGAATACCGGAGTTCTGCGTCCTTCAAGACTTTGCTCACGTAGTATACTGGATATTGTTGCCCTTCTTCTTCTCGCACCATCACAGTGCATATCGCCATGCTAGTGACGGATACATAAAGAAACAGATCTTCTCCGTCTTCCGGCCTGCTCATTAAGGGCGGATAACATAGTAATCGCTTTATCCCCTCAAATGCTTCTTGACAATCCGGCGTCCATTCAAAGGACTTGGATTTTTTGATGGCATTGTAGAAAGGTAGACATCGCCTAGCTGAGCATGATATGAATCGCCCTAATGCCACCAACCGCCCGTTCAGTCTCTGTACTTCCCTTATGTTCCTTGGCGTCTTCATCTCCATTACTGCTTTAACCTTCTCAGGATTCGCCTCAACCCCTTTGCCGCTAACAATGAAACCCAGGAACTTTCCCGCTCTTGCTCCGAATGTGCATTTCTCTAGGTTCAATTTGAGGCCATATTTGATCAACACTTCTAGGATTTCTTTGATATCCCGCGGGTGGTCTTGCATTTTCTTGCTTTTGATGATCATGTCATCAACATAGATCGAGAAGTTCTCGCCGGATTTGTCTGAAAATATCTTGTTCATCATCCTCTGGTATGTTGCTCCCGCGTTTTTCAATCCAAAGGGCATCACCTTGAAGCAATAAGTCGCCTGGTGAGTTATGAATGATGTTTTGATTTCATCCGCCTTCTCCATGGGTATCTGATGGTAACTGGATTTCACGTCGGTGAATGATAAAGCTTCATATCCTGCAGTTCCATCTACCAATATATCAATGTTAGGAAGTGGATACATATCTTTCGGACATGCCTTGTTCAAGTCGTTGAAGTCGACGCACATTCTGTACGTTCCATTCGGCTTTTTGACTAGCACCACATTGGCTAGCCATTCCGGATAGGTGACTTCTCGAATCGCATCCGACCTTAGCAAGTCCGCCACTGCTTTTTCAATCGCCTTTTGCCGCTCAGGAGCATGTCCCCTCTTCTTTTGCCGCACTGGGGTTGCCCCTTTGTCTACATTCAACCGATGGGTTGCTACGTCTGGGCTTATTCCTTTTAACACTTCATTTGGGGCGGCAAATGCCGACTCACATTGGATCAATACCTCGGTAATGGCCTTCTTTGTTTCTTTTGAGAGTCCAGCCGCTATTCGCACGTTCTTGTCATTCGAGATGGCGAATAGTTCCGTTTCTCCCAATGCTTCCGCCGGCAGCTTCTCTTCGACTTTATCCTCCTCTTCCGGTTTTGGTTCAAGTGATAATGTATAGGCCTGTTGAGATACAAGTTGATCACCTTCAACTATGACTCGCCCTTGGTGTGTTGGCAAATGTAACGTTAAATGCTTCATTGAGATGAGCGACTCCGTCTCCGACAGGAATGGCCATCCCAGAATTATGTTGTAGGCCAGTGGGAGATCAACAATTGCGAATTCTAAATCACCTCGCCATTTTAGATTCTTATCGCCCATTTCTGCCTCCAACACCACCTGCCCACTTGTTTGGGAGGATTGACCCCCAAAACCAGTTACATCCATGAAGGTGTGTTCCACCCGCTCGTCGTTGATTCCCAACTTGTTGAATGCTGTCCGGGTAATGACGTTGCAAGAACTGCCTATGTCGATAAGGACCCGCTTGACGTCCCATCCTTCAATGGCCATCGTGATCACCAGGGCATCCGCATGTGGCTCCGTGATTCTCGCAAATGAGTAATTGAGGGCATCCCCCCTATGTGTGTTGCTCTTTCGCCGTTCACGGCGAGTTCTTTTTGTTGGAGGCTCGTAGATTCCGCCTGCTATCACGTTTATCACCCCTTTCTTCTGCTTCTTTTTTGGCCGTGCTTCTCCCTCATGCGGGAGCGTTGTTTTCTCATCAGCTGTTTCTTTTCTTACAAATTGACTCAGCTTGCCTCTCTCGATCAGTTTTTCTATTTCCTTCTTCAGTTCGTAGCAATCATCTGTGTCATGGCCATTCAACCTGTGGAACCTGCAATACTTACTGGGATAGCGCCCCAAACTGGTTCGGCCTTTCACCTCGGGGAACCGCACATCCTTCTTCAAGGGGCTCTTTTCGATCCAAAGTAACACCTCTTGGCGAGTCGTGTTTAGTGGTGTGTGATATCCTCCACCTTGAAAGGGACGATCGCCTCTTCGAACAAAATTACTTTTGGATTGGGTCTGACGCCGACTGTCCGAAGTGGTTCTAGCGGCATCTCTTTCTCGCCGAGTTTGGGCCCTATGTTCCCTGTTGACATCATCCACTTCCATGAATTCCTTTGCTATCTTCATGAGCTCGGCTACAGTGCGTGGTTTGTTACGGATGATTTTTTCCCGCATGCTCCAATCTGTGGTTCCATCCGCCATGATGTTGCGAATACTCACGATATCTGGGTTCTGCAATCGCACCAGGATATCGTTAAAGGCGACAACAAATTCCCTTAGGGAATTATAGTTTCTCTGTTTGATCTCCTTCAGCTGCCTATCTGTCACATCTGCCGCTTTACAGCCCACGAACTTCGCACAGAAATCCCGACTATATTGTTGCCAATTGTGAATAGATTCTGCCGGTAAAGATCGAAACCAATCAGATGCCGCACCGCCCAAAGTTGTCGAGAATAACCTGCAAATTATGCTTTCGCTTGCCCCTGCAACATCCATTAACTCTCTGTAGTTCCTGACATGAGCCGCAGGGTCAGAATTTGGATCCCCATAGTATTTTGGTATGGCAGGTGCTTTGATTCTGTGATCTGGAATGAATTCTCGCAACGAAGGGGCAAAAGGTGAATCGCTCTGGACCTCTGCTCTCGGCCGAGGTGAGTACCCCATTCGCTCCATCATGCTCCGTAATTGATCTTCTAAGTCAATATCGGGTACTCGCCGGACCTCTTCCATCCGCTGCTGGTGAATTCTGGATGGCATCCACTCGCCCATCGGTGTTGAGACGGGTGCCTGTTGGTGGACCAATCGCCGTCCCGTTATAGGATCAAAGTTCCATGTGTGCTCACGCCCAGACATAGTTGTGTTAGGCGTCATCAATTCCGAACGTCTGTGAGGAAAAGGGTCCAGTTGTTGTAGCGGAAGAGTGCCTTGCATTCCTGGCAACGGTTGGGATGGCTGCGAGGTTGGAGGTGTCGTCGTAATGAGATCTGGGTGCGAGTAGTTGCTCGGGTGACTGTGTGGATTCGTGCGACTATTCTGGCCCACTTGATTTGGCACCTGAGATGGCTGCGGAAGGACAGGTATGACAGGAATAGTCGGTGATTGTGTTGAGATAACCACAGGTTCCTGAGGGGCAGGCGCCATGGCGGTATCGCGTTCGGCGAGGGCGGTTAATAAATTAATCATTCGATCGCCAGCCGCCTGGCTCATATTCGAAGCCAAGACCTGTCCTGCCATCTGCACGAAATCGCTATTGGACATCTCCATTTCATTTTGCACCTGCACTTCCAATAAGGGACCTAATTGTCCTGAGGGTCCTGACGAGCTAGGCACCACAGGCTGAGTACCTGCAGGCTGCGAATTTGCAATCCGTGAACCTCGTGAGTTCATGCTAGTGGATCTGGTCGTAACACCGGTCGTTCGTGATGGTTCTGACATGTTCTTCGTGTACCTTTAACCAAGTGTTGGTAAAAAAGGTCCACCTTCATCGCACCAATGATAACTTGCTGGATCCGCTTTGATATTCTTTGCCGGAGTTACCTGCAAAACAAAACCGGAGACAGGATCTCCGGGAAAACTCTCCGACGATCAAGTCAGTTTTTGTAAAAATGAGTCTATAATTTAGCAATAGCTTTGTGGGAAAAAATGTGAACGTACCTCCCCCCTTATTCTTAAGGCCTTTTATAGGTGTTTTTTGGGTAACCGCCGAGGGCGGTTACTCCTTAGTGGGCCACGTTCTGAGGGCGGTTACCCCTTTTTAGGCCATGTCCCTTTCGTGGCTTTCATGGCAACGAACGTGGTTCTGAGTGGGAGTCTTGACGCTCCGTTTAGGAATTCGGGGCGGTTTACTCGCTGCGCCCGCTTCCTTCATTCGGGTCCCGTCCAATCTTAGCCCATGGGGCTTTAATATGGGCTGGGCTTGCGAAATGAATATAACCCGTTTTGGGCTTCGCGGGTTATCACATGCCTCCCCCTTGGTCTAGCAAGAGCCCTTTTAGGGTCTTTTTATAGGGGACGCTTCGTCTTTGTCCTTCGCTTTCAAATATCTTGTGTTCATCGTAACCGCATATTTCTATTCGCCCATTTTTATTTGTGAGACGTGTTATATGCAGATTATCAATTTCGCTGAGGGCATTCTTCGAAGGGATGCAGAGCGAGCCAAGGAGTTGGAAAGTCTTGGTACGGAATTGGCGACTCAGAAGTCGCTTTATGATGATGTCCAAGGGAAGGTGAACGTCCTAGAGGGCACCTGTCAGAAGGCCGTGGGCGAGAAGGAGGAGGCCCTTAAATCCCTTCAGGCCAAGTCCGATGAACTGCAAAAAGCCCTCGACGACCTAGCTGCTTTCAAGGAGGCCCAAAAGAAGAGGGTTGAGGAGATTTTGGCTGAAGATGGCGCCCGCATCTACTGGTATGGGGAGCGGATTCATGCGGCTTATGAGCACGGGCATCAGGGTCTAGTACTTAACCGCCCCAAAGTTCCCATCCCTGAAAAGGATTTAACTGGGGAGTGGGATAAGCTGGAAGCCGAGGATGCTGATATGGATGAGGTACTCTTCTTAGATTGGAAGAGTCTTCAGGATCCTCCGATTAGCTGCGAGATCCCTATTCAGCCCGCAGAAGGAGAGGCACCCCAAGCCGTTTCTCAACCTGTGCAAGAGGTACCTCTCACCGAAGAGGTTACTGAAGCGGTTACCGATTCAAGGGTTGAGGATTCGCTTGAAGTAGATCCTCCTACCGGAGGAGATGAGGGAGTCGCTGCAGTCCAGGAGGGCATTAGGGGCGAAGGAGAGGAAGCTGTAGCATAGCTTAACTTATATTTGGACTTTTGTATGTAACAAACCGCTCTGATATATATATTTTCTTTCGGTTGTTGCTTTTCATATGTGTGTGATTGTCACTTTTTTGCCCTTTATATGTGCCCTTTGTCCTTTTGCCGACTCCATATTTGTGTTTCTTCATAACTAGGGTGGCCAGACCCTTTTTACAATTTTGAGTACTCGTTTATTCGCTTAATTTTATGCCTTAACTTATAATTCTTCTTTCGAAAATAATCATAAGTTTTGATCATAAGGTTTTGCGAGTGATGCGTAATCATGCATCCGCCTTTCTTTAACAGGCAACACATTTATGTGTTTTTGATTTTAACCCTAAGGTTTTTTGCGAGTGATACGTAATCAAGCATCCGCCTTTCTTTAACAGGCAACACATTTATGTGTTTTTGATTTTAACCCTAAGGTTTTTTGCGAGTGATGCGTAATCATGCATCCGCCTTTCTTTAAGAGGCAACACATTTATGTGTTTTTGTAAAGAATCCGCATTTTGTTGTAACATACTGAGTGAATGTAATAACTTTTATTGATGACGAGAAAAAGTTTATTACATATGTACACCAATTGTGCGGGATCGAAGCCTCATTAAAACCTTTTATCAGAAAACCTAGTGGGAAAAACTCATAAAAGGAAAAAGAGTACTCGTCATTTCCTCGAACTACTCGGCCTTTCTATATAGGCGTAGATTCTCTAGATTCCAGGTGCGCGGTAGCTTCTTTCCACTCATTTCTTCTATTTCAAAAGTGGCCGGTCCCATCTTCCTGGATACTTTGTATGGCCCGATCCAGTTGACGCCTAGCTTGCCTTTGCCATCTCTAGACTGTATTTTATCTGCTTTTTTCAAGACCAAGTCATTTTCGTTGATCATTACTTTTCGCACTCTTCTGTCATGGTATTTCTTGATTCTATTGCGGTACATTGCCATTCGCATGTAAGCTTTTTCTCTTCGTTCCTCCACATCCAAAGCATCTCTGATGTTGATAGGATTTTGTGTGTCGCAATAATAAATTGTCCGATCTGTGGGCGACTTGATTTCAACAGGTAGGACTGCTTCGGCTCCATAAACTAGCGAGAAAGGTGTTTCGCCTGTTGCTGCCTTTACAGAGGTTCTGTATGCCCACAACATATGGGGTATCTCATCCGCCCAACTTGTTTTTTTGTCACCTAGCCGCTTCTTGATGCCTTGAACCATGGCCCTGTTGGTAACCTCCGTCATACCATTTGATTGGGGATGGTTTACAGAAGAAAAATGATTCTTGATTCCCATGCTTTCGCAGTATGTTTTGAACTTGGCACAGTTGAACTGGGTGCCATTGTCGGTTATAAGCTTCTGCGGGATCCCAAATCGCATGATAATGTTCTCTCGTAAGAACTCGATCATTCGCTTAGGTGTTTGTGCGGTTACTGCCTCCGCTTCTACCCATTTGCTGAAGTGGTCCACTGCGACTATCAAATACTTCCTTTTCTTTGTTGTTTCTGGGAATGGACCCACTATATCAATTCCCCATGTTGCGAATGGCCACGCCGTCATTATAGTGATTTGTTCAGCTCCGGGAACATGCTTTTCATTCGCATGGATTTGACAGTTGTGACATTCCGCAACCATCTTCTGGGAATCTTCCACCACCTTGGGCCAGTAGTATCCCATCAGTTTGACCTTTCTTGTCAATGCCGCCGAAGCTTCGTGCGCGCCACAAATTCCTTCGTGTAGTTCTCGCAGCACATAGTCTCCTTCATTGCGACTAACGCATTTCAACCATGGACATGTGTACGATTTCCGATACAAAGTTCCATCCCGCATTGAATATCGTGCCGACTGCCCAATTATTTTTCTAGCTAAGCTCTTATCAACCGGCAAATCTCCCTGCTCCAGATATTGACGGATTGGCATCCGCCAATCTTCATCGTCTTCCAGTTCCTCGATGATCATAATCTGATCAACCTCGAATGCTGGTGCCGATTTTATTTCCAAGCTGCATGCTTTTTTACTCCATGGTTCTCTACTTGCCGCTGCTTTTGCCAATTCGTCAGCTTTTGCATTTTGGCCTCGTGAAACATGCACCATCTCCCAAACGACTCCCTTGTGCGTTAACTCTTGTGTCAATCGGCTGACCACCTGATGGTATTTTACTAGCTCCTCCTGTTTCACCAGATAATTTTTTGTGATCTGGTTTATCATGAGTTTGGAATCGCTGTAGATTACCACTCTTTCTGGGGTGAGTTCATTGAGCAACCTCAATCCACATATCATTGCCTCGTATTCTGCGGCATTATTGGTAGTTTTGAAAGTTAATTTTGCTGCATAGTACAGGCGGATAACCTCCGGACCTTTGATGACGATTCCTAGCCCAGCTCCGTCTGCAGATAAGGCCCCATCTGTGTACATGCTCCACTCTTCTTTTTGTGCCTTTGGACATTCATCATCATCCCAGGTGAATTCGTTCACGAAGTCGGCGAGCACTTGGCTCTTTAGCGCCGGTCTTCCTTCATAGCGGATATCGTATTCGCCCAGGCGAATTGACCATTCCATCAAACGGCCGGATGCATCAGGTTTCTGCAATACCTTTCGCATTGGGATGCCAGTTCTCACAATGACAGTATGCGCCTGAAAATATGGTTTCAATCTAGTCGCCGTGGTTATCACCGCGAGGGCCATTTTGTCCAACTTCGAATACCGGAGTTCTGCGTCCTTCAAGACTTTGCTCACGTAGTATACTGGATATTGTTGCCCTTCTTCTTCTCGCACCATCACAGTGCATATCGCCATGCTGGTGACGGATACATAAAGAAACAGATCTTCTCCGTCTTCCGGCCTGCTCATTAAGGGCGGATGACATAGTAATCGCTTTATCCCCTCAAATGCTTCTTGACAATCCGGCGTCCATTCAAAGGACTTGGATTTTTTGATGGCATTGTAGAAAGGTAGACATCGCCTAGCTGAGCATGATATGAATCGCCCTAATGCCACCAACCGCCCGTTCAGTCTCTGTACTTCCCTTATGTTCCTTGGCGTCTTCATCTCCAGTACTGCTTTAACCTTCTCAGGATTCGCCTCAACCCCTTTGCCGCTAACAATGAAACCCAGGAACTTTCCCGCTCTTGCTCCGAATGTGCATTTCTCTGGGTTCAATTTGAGGCCATATTTGATCAACACTTCTAGGATTTCTTTGATATCCCGCGGGTGGTTTTGCATTTTCTTGCTTTTGATGATCATGTCATCAACATAGATCGAGAAGTTCTCGCCGGATTTGTCTGAAAATATCTTGTTCATCATCCTCTGGTATGTTGCTCCCGCGTTTTTCAATCCAAAGGGCATCACCTTGAAGCAATAAGTCGCCTGGTGAGTTATGAATGATGTTTTGATTTCATCCGCCTTCTCCATGGGTATCTGATGGTAACTGGATTTCACGTCGGTGAATGATAAAGCTTCATATCCTGCAGTTCCATATTCTGTACGTTCCATTCGGCTTTTTGACTAGCACCACATTGGCTAGCCATTCCGGATAGGTGACTTCTCGAATCGCATCCGACCTTAGCAAGTCCGCCACTGCTTTTTCAATCGCCTTTTGCCGCTCAGGAGCATGTCCCCTCTTCTTTTGCCGCACTGGGGTTGCCCCTTTGTCTACATTCAACCGATGGGTTGCTACGTCTGGGCTTATTCCTTTTAACACTTCATTTGGGGCGGCAAATGCCGACTCACATTGGATCAATACCTCGGTAATGGCCTTCTTTGTTTCTTCTGAGAGTCCAGCCGCTATTCGCACGTTCTTGTCATTCGAGATGGCGAATAGTTCCGTTTCTCCCAATGCTTCCGCCGGCAGCTTCTCTTCGACTTTATCCTCCTCTTCCGGTTTTGGTTCAAGTGATAATGTATAGGCCTGTTGAGATACAAGTTGATCACCTTCAACTATGACTCGCCCTTGGTGTGTTGGCAAATGTAACGTTAAATGCTTCATTGAGATGAGCGACTCCGTCTCCGACAGGAATGGCCGTCCCAGAATTATGTTGTAGGCCAGTGGGAGATCAACAATTGCGAATTCTAAATCACCTCGCCATTTTAGATTCTTATCGCCCATTTCTGCCTCCAACACCACCTGCCCACTTGTTTGGGAGGATTGACCCCCAAAACCAGTTACATCCATGAAGGTGTGTTCCACCCGCTCGTTGTTGATTCCCAACTTGTTGAATGCTGTCCGGGTAATGACGTTGCAAGAACTGCCTGTGTCGATAAGGACCCGCTTGACGTCCCATCCTTCAATGGCCATCGTGATCACCAGGGCATCCGCATGTGGCTCCGTGATTCTCGCAAATGAGTAATTGAGGGCATCCCCCCTATGTGTGTTGCTCTTTCGCCGTTCACGGCGAGTTCTTTTTGTTGGAGGCTCGTAGATTCCGCCTACTATCACGTTTATCACTCCTTTCTTCTGCTTCTTTTTTGGCCTTGTTTCTCCCTCATGCGGGAGCGTTGTTTTCTCATCAGCTGTTTCTTTTCTTACAAATTGACTCAGCTTGCCTCTCTCGATCAGTTTTTCTATTTCCTTCTTCAGTTCGTAGCAATCATCTGTGTCATGGCCATTCAACCTGTGGAACCTGCAATACTTACTGGGATAGCGCCCCAAACTGGTTCGGCCTTTCACCTCGGGGAACCGCACATCCTTCTTCAAGGGGCTCTTTTCGATCCAAAGTAACACCTCTTGGCGAGTCGTGTTTAGTGGTGTGTGATATCCTCCACCTTGAAAGGGACGATCGCCTCTTCGAACAAAATTACTTTTGGACTGGGTCTGACGCCGACTGTCCGAAGTGGTTCTAGCGGCATCTCTTTCTCGCCGAGTTTGGGCCCTATGTTCCCTGTTGACATCATCCACTTCCATGAATTCCTTTGCTATCTTCATGAGCTCGGCTACAGTGCGTGGTTTGTTACGGATGATTTCTTCCCGCATGCTCCAATCTGTGGTTCCATCCGCCATGATGTTGCGAATACTCACGATATCTGGGTTCTGCAATCGCACCAGGATATCGTTAAAGGCGACAACAAATTCCCTTAGGGAATTATAGTTTCTCTGTTTGATCTCCTTCAGCTGCCTATCTGTCACATCTGCCGCTTTACAGCCCATGAACTTCGCACAGAAATCCCGACTATATTGTTGCCAATTGTGAATAGATTCTGCCGGTAAAGATCGAAACCAATCAGATGCCGCACCGCCCAAAGTTGTCGAGAATAACCTGCAAATTATGCTTTCGCTTGCCCCTGCAACATCCATTAACTCTCTGTAGTTCCTGACATGAGCCTCAGGGTCAGAATTTGGATCCCCATAGTATTTTGGTATGGCAGGTGCTTTGATTCTGTGATCTGGAATGAATTCCCGCAACGAAGGGGCAAAAGGTGAATCGCTCTGGACCTCTGCTCTCGACCGAGGTGAGTACCCCATTCGCTCCATCATGCTCCGTAATTGATCTTCTAAGTCAATATCGGGTACTCGCCGGACCTCTTCCATCCGCTGCTGGTGAATTCTGGATGGCATCCACTCGCCCATCGGTGTTGAGACGGGTGCCTGTTGGTGGACCAATCGCCGTCCCGTTATAGGATCAAAGTTCCATGTGTGCTCACGCCCAGACATAGTTGTGTTAGGCGTCATCAATTCCGAACGTCTGTGAGGAAAAGGGTCCAGTTGTTGTAGCGGAAGAGTGCCTTGCATTCCTAGCAACGGTTGGGATGGCTGCCAGGTTGGAGGTGTCGTCGTAATGAGATCTGGGTGCGAGTAGTTGCTCGGGTGACTGTGTGGATTCGTGCAACTATTCTGGCCCACTTGATTTGGCACCTGAGATGGCTGCGGAAGGACAGGTATGATAGGAATAGTCGGTGATTGTGTTGAGATAACCACAGGTTCCTGAGGGGCAAGCGCCATGGCGGTATCGCGTTCGGCGAGGGCGGTTAATAAATTAATCATTCGATCGCCAGCCGCCTGGCTCATATTCGAAGCCAAGACCTGTCCTGCCATCTGCACGAAATCGCTATTGGACATCTCCATTTCATTTTGCACCTGTACTTCCAATAAGGGGCCCAATTGTCCCGAGGGGCCTGACGAGCTAGGCACCACAGGCTGAGTACCTGCAGGCTGCGAATTTGCAATCCGTGAACCTCGTGAGTTCATGCTAGTGGATCTGGTCGTAACACCGGTCGTTCGTGATGGTTCTGACATGTTCTTCGTGTACCTTTAACCAAGTGTTGGTAAAAAAGGTCCACGCTCACCGCACCAATGATAACTTGCTGGATCCGCTTTGATATTCTTTGCCGGAGTTACCTGCAAAACAAAACCGGAGACAGGATCTCCGGGAAAACTCTCCGACGATCAAGTCAGTTTTTGTAAAAATGAGTCTATAATTTAGCAATAGCTTTGTGGGAAAAAATGTGAACGTACCTCCCCCTTTATTCTTAAGGCCTTTTATAGGTGCTTTGGGTAACCGCCGAGGGCGGTTACTCCTTAGTGGGCCACGTTCTGAGGGCGGTTACCCCTTTTTAGGCCATGTCCCTTTCGTGGCTTTCATGGCAACGAACGTGGTTCTGAGTGGGAGTCTTGACGCTCCGTTTAGGAATTCGGGGCGGTTTACTCGCTGCGCCCGCTTCCTTCATTCGGGTCCCGTCCAATCTTAGGCCATGGGGCTTTAATATGGGCGGGGCTTGCGAAATGAATATAACCCGTTTTGGGCTTCGCGGGTTATCATGCTTCGCCTTAACCGTGCAACGGAGCCAGTGTTATGCAAAATGTTTATCACCACGTTAGGAGGTCCCGCTTATGACTGGTTCCAATCTCTACCTCCTGGCTCGATAGACAGTTGGGATCAACTAAGCAGAGAGTTTTGTGCTAAATTCGCCGGCTGTATCCCTCTAGTGGTCAAGTCACGGAAGCTTTTTGAATTAAAACAGAAGGCGAACGAATCCTTTCGAGAGTATGTAAACACTTTCAACAAATTGTGTATACAAATTGTTGATGTGGATATCTCCATGGCAGTGGAATCTCTGGTAAAGAACACAACTTGTAAGAGTTTACAAGAGGATCTAATTCGAAAGAAGCCCAGCAGCATGGCAGAATTGATGGAGCGCTGCAAGGACTTTATGGAGGTGGATGACATTCGCCGCGAATCACTATCTCCGCCTAGAAAGGACAAAGGCGAATCTCGCCACCGAGATAGAGAAAATGAGAAGCACCAAGACTCCTCCTCTAGAGGCCGGCGAAGGGGTTCAAAGAACAAATCGACGTTTGTCACGTCCTTCACGCCTCTCAATGCCTCTAAGAGCGAAGTGCTCATGTGGATAGAGAACAACCAGCACAAACGGAGCATTTCATACCCCGAACCAAAAGGGGGGGGGGAGTACACCAACAATGGTAAAAATCCTAAAAATTATTGTAAATATCACAGGAAAAATGGCCATGGCACAGACGCATGCTGGGAGTTAGCTCGGGAAATAGAGCGTCTCATTGAGAGAGGCAAATTGGATCGGTTCATCCAAAATGATGGCAAGAAGGGAGATGGTGATAGATCCAGAGATGACCCGAAGAAGAAAGGAAAAGGGACCATCAATGTCATAGCAGGCGGACCTGGGTACCAACCAGTACTGAAAAAGGCAAAGACCACCGCTATTGACAGGGCATCACTGAATCGCCCCTTTGCAGATGTAGGTCCATAGTTCTCTCCTCATGCAGATGCCTTGGTCATTACTATGATGGTGGAAGGCTGGGAGATGAAAAGAGTGATGATAGATACTAGGAGTTCGTGCAATGTCATCACAAGGGGAGCATTCGCCAAACTAATGGTAGACCCGATCCAGGTGGAAACCACCATAGTAGACATCCTGGGAGTGACAGGACACACCATTCGCACGAAGGGCCAAGTAACGTTAGATTGTGAGTTAGCGGATGACGAACAAGCCTGGAAAGGCGATCTGGAATTCTCTATCCTAGATGGTCAGTTAGCCTATAATATGATCCTTGGGCGACCTTTTATCTCCGAAGCGGCGACCCTTATCTCCATTCGCCACTTAACTCTTTACATCCCCACGGCCAAGGGAGGTGTAATGATCAGAGGGAGTCAAAAAGTAGCTCAGGAGACATATTCGGCATCATTAATGATTCGCCCCCAGTCAAAGGAAGAAGACGAAGAAGAACTCGTCACAATGGCCTTGGGCGAAACGGAAATGTACCTCATGGCAGATGAAAAGCAGGTACGGATGGCTAAAGGGCTCAAAGGAGAAATTAAAGAAGCAATCACCAAGGTTCTCCATGAAGCAGAAGACGTCTTTGCTTGGAAGGATGACATCCTCCCCGGGATTAGTCCAGATGTGATCACTCACAAACTCAACATCGACAAAGATGCAGTCCCGGTTGCCCAAAAGCGGAGAAACCATGGCCTAGAAAGGCAGAAGGTGATAGAGGAAGAAATCACCAAGCTCCAACGGGCGGACGCCATTGAAGAGGTACTTTATACACAATGGCTGGCGAATGTCGTTCTAGTGAAGAAAGCAGGCGGATCCTACCGCATGTGTATTGACTTTACAGATCTCAATAAAGCTTGTCCAAAGGACAATTACCCCTTGCCGTGTATCGATATCCTCGTAGATGGAACCGCAGGACACACTATGTACTCCTTCACTGACGTGAAATCCAGCTATCACCAAATCCCAATGGAGCCCTCAGATAGAATCAAAACCTCGTTCGTGACTCACTAAGCCACTTATTGCTTCAAAGTCATGCCCTTCGGGCTTAAGAACGCAGGTGCAACCTATCAACAGATGATGAATAAAATATTCGCGGAAAGCAAAAGTGATAACTACTCCGTCTATGTAGATGACATGATCATCAAGAGTACCACTGTGGAAAAGCATGCAGATGATGTAAGGGAGGTACTGGGCGTACTCCGACGTCACAACATCAAACTAAACCCGGAAAAATGTACCTTTGGTGCAACGTATGGAAAGTTCTTGGGATTCATGATTAGCCAGAAGGTAGTGAGCCCAAATCTCGACAAGGTTAAAGCCGTTCTGGAGATGCAAGCGCCACGGAATATCAGGGAAGTGCAATGCCTTAACGGGTGGATCATAGCCGTGGGCAGGTTTATCTCTTGTTCGGCCTGCAGATGCCAACCCTTTTATGAGGTCATCAAGAAGCAAAAGGCGTTCGAGTGGAATGAGGATTGTGAGAAGGCCTTCGAAGGAATCAAACGGTTTCTCACAAAACCGCCCTTAATGAGTCGGCCCTTGAAAGGTGAGGATCTTTATATGTATGTCTCGGTTACAGATAAAGCTGTTTGCACGGTCATGATAAGAGAAGAGGACGGCTAGCAGTATCCAATTTATTACGTGAGCAAAGTATTAAAGGATGCTGAAACCAGATACTCCAAGCTTGATAAAATGGCGTTGGCTGTTGTCACCACAGCAATCCGCCTTAGGCCATACTTTCAGGCTCATACTGTCATAGTTCGAACAAACATACCCATGAGGAAGGTATTGCAAAAGCCGGACACTTCAGGCAGATTGATGGAATGGGCAATCCGCCTCGGAGAGTTTGATGTAAGATACGAGAGCAGATCGGCCTTGAAGAGTCAAGTCTTGGCAGACTTTGTGAATGAATTCACAGAAGAAGGGATGAATCTCCCCAAATCTCAAGTCGAGGAATGGACGATGTACACAGATGGAGCTTCCTCGGCAGAAGGAGCTGGTATAGGCATCGTAATCACAGGCCCCCAATATATAAAACTAAGGTACGTAGCAAAATTGGATTTCATAGCAACCAACAATGCAGCGGAGTACGAGGCCTTAATATTGGGACTACGCCTGCTGAAAGAAATCACTCCCGAGCGGATCGTGATCTATAGTGGCTCCAAGTTGATGGTCAACCAGGTGATCAAAAACTACGAGGTAAAAGATGACGTTTTGGCCAAATACGTTGCAGAGGTTAAAAAATTGCTGGATCACCTTGAAGCCAAAGAAACTAAATGGGAGTTGATCCATGTACCTCGCGGTTCAAATACCGAAGCGGATCATCTAGCTAAAATGGCTTCCAGCAAGGAGAACTGGGCGGATCCACAATGCCCATTCGAAATTAAAGCAGCTCCGGCCTTCGCCTCGGAAGAAGTATCCCTACTCACGACAGTAGAAGGTGATTGGAGGGCTGCCATCCGCTAGTATCTGTTAGATGGAGCACTACCTATGGACAAAGAGGAAGCTCGGCGGATAGTCAGGAAGGCGGCCTATTTCTCTATAATAAATGATGGCCTCTACAGAAAATCTTTTAGCCATCCTTGGTTGAAATGCATTTTGCCAGAAGAGGGACAACAGGTTCTCAAGGAGCTGCACGAGGGAACATGTGGAGCCCATGAGGCATCTGCCTCCATCTTGAAGAAGTCGAGGTTAGCAGGGTTTTATTGGCCCACAGCGGAACTGGATGCACAGAAACTGGTGGAATCTTGCCATAGTTGTCAGATTCATGCAAATGAATCCAATACCGCCAAACATCTCCAGAGGCCCATCATTGAAGGTCGACCCTTTGCTGTCTGGGGCATTGACATTGTTGGACCATTTCCTCCTACTCGTAGACAAAGGAAGTACGTGGTAGTGGCAGTAGACCATTTCACTAAATGGGTAGAGGCTGAAGCTGTCTCCTCCATTAATGCTGAACGCATGGTGGAGTTCGTCAAAGATAATATTGTGGGGAGACACGGAGTTTCGCACACGATCATCACCGACAATGGAACGCAATTCAACTGTGGTGAGTTCAAAGCTTTCTGTGAAAAATTGGGCATTTTAAACAGATCCGCCTCCGTATATTACCCACAATCCAACGGTATGACTGAAGTCACGAATCGGACAATCGTAAAAGGAATAAAGAAAAGACTGGGGGAGCATGATAAGAAATGGGCGGATCAGTTAACAAGCGTCTTATGGGCGTATCGTACTACTCCTCACACGGCCACGGGCGAAACCCCATTCGCCCTTTCTCATGGCGTGGAAGCTGTAATCCCAGTCAAGATATTGGTTCCGAATGACAGAGTTGCATTCTATTGCGAGGAGGACAACGGTCAGAGATTAAGAGAAAGTCTTGATCAAGTGGAAGATAAGAGAGACAAGGCATATGTGCGTATGGTGGCTTATAAGCAGCGGATCGCAGCTTATCATGACAAAAATGCCATACTTGTAGAATTGAATGTGGGAGATCTCGTGCTCCGCAAGGCCGACAAAATCCAATCAAAAGAAGGGAAGGGCAAGCTAGGGCTCACCTGGACTGGTCCATATCGCATAGTGGACAAGATTGGGTTCGCCACATTTAAAATCCAGGACATGGACGGAAATACATTGCCACGCACTTGGAATCTCCAAAATCTCCGCAAGTACTTCGCCAGAAAATAGAATGTAAACAAGGTCTTGAGTACTCTTTTTCCTTTAATAAGCTTTTTTCCCATGTGGTTTTTCTTATTAAAGGTTTTAATGAGGCTCACATATAAGACCCGCTTGCTGTAATAAAGCATATCTTCTATCAATAAAAAACAATTGTTCTATTGTCCATATTCTTTTTAAGTATTTTCTTGCAGCAATATAAATATTCCAGTCTCAAAAAGAGGGGGGGCATCAAACGCTCTCCACATTAAAAAGTACTGCTATCTCATAGCTACTTTTTCTCCTCAGAGATAGGAGAACAATCTCATGGGCGGATCCATCTGTAGATGATTCCCATTCGAGATAGAGTTAAAACGTTCCTTGGACGCAAGGTCTTTACACTCTCTTACTCCCTTCCCAAAGAAGGGTTCACAAGTCCTACAGGCGGATCACTTCACCTCAAAGATAGGTAGCAAGTTGATCCCTAAAGGCAGCTTTACTTCCTCTAAAGGAATAAAACAGCTTCAAACCTTCACAAAGGTTCGCACAATGGAGTATGGCTGGCCACCTACTCTAAAATAAATCCTAAAAGCCTATATATATTTCCTTACGCAAACGTAAAGGTAAAATAAATAGCAAACATAAGGATTAAAAAATTGTATTCAAGTTTTACAAAAAATAAACATCAAGTAACAACAGGAGCATTCTCCTTAACATTCTTCTCGCCAGAAGCACCTGCTTGAGAAGCTTCCTTCTCGGCAGCCCCAGATACGCCCACCAAGGACACCTCCTTTTCCATGGAAGGTGTTCCCCCAGGAAGAGGGGTGCCATCGGTTATCGGCTCCTCACCTGACTTCGGAGGCACTTCTTCGAGGTCCACTAGTTTGACGTTGGTGGAAGGTTTGCTTTCCTCGACGGGTCCCTTCATCCATTTCCGAACATAGTCACAGAGGTAGTCCTTGATGTCCGGGATTTTGTTAAATTTGAGAACATCTTCTGGGTCTGGAACGGCGAACTGCGGATCTGTAAAATCGATCTCAGGATGCGCCAGCGCGACATACGCCATGATCAGTTCGCCGTAAAAGAAAGCTTGCTCACCAGCCATGTACTCTGCTTCTTCTAAAGCATTCTCATGCTCCTTGGCATCTGCCTCAATCTTCTCTTTTAGCTTCTTTATCTCGGCATCCTTAAGGGCCATGACGGACGTGGTGGATGCGATATTCGCCCTGGCGTCAGCAATTTCTTTCTCCAACCTTTCTATGGTAGCCTTATCCGCCACGCCTTGAAGGAGCTCAGCTTCCATAGCGCGTATGCGAGTATACATCTGTCAAAGACAAACAGTTTTGTCAAAATGAAAGAACAAAGGTACAACTTTTTCTAAGAACAAAGAAATCCATTCTAGCAAGGGGACCTACCGTAAGAAGCTCTGTCTTTCCCCTTTGAGCATGGATTGATCCTGGAATCTGGTTCTGATTCCTCTATACCTCGCCCAGCTGACCCAGAGCCTCATCTAGGTCATTGATAACAGATTCATTCTCCAAAGATCCATGGACACCATACTTGGCGGACCAGTATCTGCCTAGGTCAGGCTTCGCCGTCTACACGAAAATGTAAGGATCAAAACTTAGATTCCAAACATAGCTAACAGATAAGAGATAAAGACAACCTACTTGTTCCATCTCCACCACGGGCATGGCGGATCTCATGGCATCCGCCATAAACTTTGGACCACCAGAAGCTGCAGGTTTCCTCCTTTTTAGAGGCGGATCGGCCACTGTCTCCGCCAGACGTTTCCTAGTATCCTTTTGGGGATTCGCCACCTGAGCTTTCTTGCGAGCCTCATCCTCCAACAACTTCCTACGCTTTTCTGCAAGAGCGTGATTGGCCTTAGATAAACCCCTGCCAAAGAAAACAATAAAGTAATCAAGATTCAAGAAGAAAACAAAGTTACCTTGGTCAAATTGTGTAATCTTTGAGTAAATGAACTTGTCCCATCCTTGCGAATCAGGGGAATATCGCTCATCATGAAGGCTAAAGCATCCGCATATGTCCAGGCATCCGCCTTGACACTCTTCATAAGCTCCGCCACTACCTCATCGCTATCCGTCAATATACGCATATCGCCTGCCATATGCAAAGGTTTGGGATTCTAGAATGTTGGAAAACCCAGTGATTCGCCCTCGTTTAGCTTTACGTAGAAGAACTTTTCATCCCAACAATGGACGTTGGACATTTTACCACTAAACTGCGAATACACTCCAAATTTTGCAAAAGTAAGGAAAGACTCGGACTTTCGCTTCGACGGTTTATGAAAAGCTCTGAAGATACGGGGAGTGAATACTACTCCTAAGTTCGAGGCCAGATAGCAATCTAAAGCAATATCTAACCAGCCATTGGGATGTAATTGGCTGATAGTGATATCGAAGTAAGAAAGGATGTCCGCCATCATCTTTGGAAGAGGAAGCCGGAACCCTCTCTCTACATGACTACAGTATACGGTTAGGAAACCACTTGGCGGACAGGAGGGCCGTTGATGAGCCGCCGCTAACTGAGTCTCATAATTATTGATCCATGGGAAGCGACTCGCCAGATCCGCTAGATCCGCGGCACTCATACGAGACGGAGTGGACTCCGCTCGAGGATTCTTTTTCCTAGGTTGGGAAGAAGAAGGGGCCATCCTCCCGGAAAAACGCCTAAAACCTACGGCCGGAGCAGTACCGGTGACCGGATTGGAAAGGTTTTTACTTCTACCTAAATGAGTTCAATCACAATTATACGCCGAGTTGCGTAACTCAGCTAAATCGGAGCAGATCGTACCTTCGGAGGAAAAAGAATTTTCCGACGACGAAGTAGTCCAACTAAATACAATCTCAGGGGAAGAGGACAAATTAAAGAGTTCAGAGGTTGATTCGGAGGACGAAGAAGAGCTCCTAAACATTCAGAGAAAGTAGAATGAAGAAGATGAACTTACATGAAAATGAAGCTTCGAGGATTCTGAAACTCTGAGAGAAGCTCTGTAAATGAAAACGCAAAAGAAAATGGAGAAATGAGGAAGAAAGAGAAAGTGGGAAATGAAGAAAACGTTTTCTCTTTCCTTGAGCGGCGCGCCTATGACGCGTGTCATCCACCGATTGGCATCGAATAGAGGGATCATTAAATGCAAGTAATCATGACGGCGCGCAAAGAAGCTCAAAAGCCCTAAAGGACTTTAAAGGAACTTTGGGGGGGCTTCTGATAACATTGTGATATTATCCCAAGGATCAAAAGGGATATTTGCTTAAAGAACGCCACGTGTTGGTCGCCTGATACAGGAATTCCGCGGCGTATCGAAGTAAAGAGATCCGACGGG